>NC_080031.1:45728916-46928916 GCF_030020395.1 Manis pentadactyla | reverse complement strand
GGTTAGGGACTGACATTATCCTGCCAACAAGATGTAATCCCATAGCCAAGCCACTGTGCAATTCATTCTCTGAATATTCACACACTCCAGTCTCCTTACTTCCCCTTTCTCCTCTTTGATTTGCTTACCTTCAGAATCAAGCTTTCAGTTCAAAAGGCCTGATTCATGATTCTCACTTACCCACACTTACTAGAAACAAAGAAATGCTGAGTAATTCCATTACTTACATCAATTCTGTATGATTTTTCTTTGGACAGTAGATATTTAACCTTCATTTTAGACCATCATCTCCAGAGGAGGCTACTGTGGGAGGTAAGTGATTTGTGAGGACTTTTTGCCAATCATGGGATGGTTGAAGTATCAGATTCTGGATTTATCAGATTCTGGAAGCTATTTCAAACCAGACACCTGTTAGTGGTTCAGATCCCTCAGTATTCTAATTATAGATATCATGAATCTGTGTTACTCATGCAAATTTTATATCCTTTGATCTTATTTCATCTCTCAGCTGATATGATAGACTCAATTCTTTATTGGGAACATCAGAATGTAGGTGATTGCTCAAGAAACTGCTATACAGATTTATTTCAAAGCAAGGCTTCAAGAAAATTTACATTGTTGAAAAAATATATTCACTTACGTAATTTTGAAGTGTTTACAGGGACAGGAGTTTATCTAATTTGTTTACAGTATTCCATATCCTCAGGAAATTCATGGAGCTCTTTAAAGATGATTAAGCTAGGAAAATCCAACATATTCTGCTTTATAGGAAACTACTCCACTTCAGTTTCTTATTTTACACTTAAAAGTCCTTAGAGGCATATAGGACAGAAAATATGAGTGGCTTGCTAGACCTCCAGCTCATAAGGGAGAAAGACAGGAAGTGAAAGCAGGTTTCTGATCCCAAATATTGTTTAGTATTCACACTATTACATACTAAATGCTGATGAAAATAGGTTTCCATGGCAGAAACAGTAGAAGACCTCAGCTCGCCTTCTCTTGAGACCTAACTGTGAAGGGCACCCTGCCACTCTTGTGCTTTCAGAGTGAAGGGGGGGCCCTTCACTTCTGTCAAAATTCCTCCACCCTTTAAAGGGTTTTATTTCTTTTCTATGGAGTTAAGTGGTTTCCAGTGAGGGTTACCCTTCTTCTCTGAGTGCCCAGGTCCTTCCACACTAACTCCAGTTATCCTCATGTCCTGTCTGGCTGGCAAACACCTGAGGTCGGGGTCACTAAGGCTGTGCCAGTCTTTGACACAGAGCAGCATTTGATAGGAGAGTAACTACATAAAAAGGGAAAAGAAACTAGCTAGATGCTTTGGGATCTGTTATTTCTGGAGAGAATAGACATGGAAAGCACAGGGGAGATTCCAGAATGCAGCGGTCACTGGATTACGATTTCATGTATGACCAACCTAAGACCCACTTTTCATGCCGGCATTTATGCACATAATGTGGGTGAAAACTGAACTTGCCTATTATGATGTGTTCTCCATTTCAACAGAAAGAAGTGAGGCTATTCCTTCCCTATTCCTCATTCACATTTCAGCTCTTTGGATCAGCCAAAATTAGGGCTCACTGTCATGGTCTGAGGGGAAAACTTATTTTACTTATGACCTTGTATAGAAACTCATAGTCTTAAAATTTCCAACAAAGAGCAACATAGATTCTATATTTATTATGATACTACACATTTTAAAAAGTATTATAACTGGATTAAAATAGAATTACATCTTAATCACAGACATCTACAAGGAATAACTGTCCAAAACAAACTCAAAGTTCAAGGGACAAAATAAATGTCTTAACTATATAACAGTGTAAACATTTTTGGCCTAGAAGTCAAAAGTTACAGTTTCAAGTAATAGTTTAGATGAAATAGTCACAATACATATCATATGCATAAGAATGCCCTTATTCCATAAAAAGAAATGCTAATTTTTGAGAAATCCCCAATTCAGAAAAGGGCAAAGGTTATGAACAATGGTATCCCAAAATAAATAATAGAACGACCACTATCTATGTGGTATATAGATATATAAAAACAAATAGAAAGACTATACCACACACACCGTCAGCACCATGCCACAGTCATCCTTCCACTGTCATGGGCCATGAGCTGTATAATTTGGTGACAGAATTCAAAAGCCTAATAAGCCACTACCACAGCCTATCCCATAAAATTAACACACCGTATTGTACATTTTAAGCATACTTAGAAGCAACAGGAATGTGCACAATTGAGGAATAATTAAGTGTATGTTACATCATTCAACCATATGACAGTGTGTGTAAAATTGCAACTCTACATGGAATAGGTATACTTAAAGAGGACTTAATACAAGTACGTATATAAACAATGTTGAACATATATTAAAATAAAGAATTATGCATAGACATAGAAATAGCTATTGTATGGGGGCATGGAGTGTCCCAGGTGATTCCTTTCCACTTTCTTATTTTCCAAATACTTTTAATATTATTTGGAAATAATATTAAACTACTGCTTTGTGGTTTTTTAAACACTGCACAAGTCAACATGGACAGAGTGGGAGAAGGCTGCTTTTAAAATCTGAGGAATCGCGGAGCTGCTGAAGTTTCCTTTTCTCTTTGTGAGGAATGCGGGGCGATCTCCAGGGCCTCATTAGTGGTTTTCGGTGCCAGAACCATGCGTGGGCACGGCTGGGAACAGCATTCCCTGCGAGGGCTGTTGGGGCCCACCTACTCTTCCAAGCTTTAACATTCCCCATGGACCGACAGCAGTCACGGCACCCGGTCTCTACCAACCGCTGATTTCACGTGGGAGCAATGAGCAGAGGTCTCTGCGGGGCCCGTTCCCAGCGGACATCTGACCGGCAGGTCTGAGCGGGCATCGCCCTCTCTCTCCATCATGCAGATTGCTGATGAGAATTGCTTTTAATTTCCCCAGTGCTTTATCACAGGGGGAGAAGAAAATAAAGGCAGCAATTGAACAAGGACACCCATCCAGAAACAGCTGGTGGGAGCCCTGTGTGAAGCTGGTGATATTTCAAGATTGAGATAGTTGAAAAATTTATAAAGATATGAGGTGGGTCTCATCAGTAAAAGTCTGTCTGTGAATTTACTTTTCATAGTTCTGGGTCCATATATCATGATAGATCTTGGTTGTTTTGGTGAAATGTACAGAAACCTTGGTATGAATTTCTTACGAACCAACCACTGGACTTCAGCTCATATCACTTCCATTGTCCTCGCAAAATTCTTACCTTTCCACATTCTCCAGGGAAATTAAAAACCCCAAAGTGCCTAAATAAAAAGTATTCTTAAGTGCACCTGCAGCTATACAACGGACCTAAATTTTCCTTAATTCTAAGCTCTCTGAAGGCAGGGGTCCTTTGTGTATTCTTTGAGGTCCTTTCAGAATTTAATACTTTGACCAGTGTGCCTCAGGAAATATCTCTAAAATGAATAAATTGATGTGTACTTTGGCTTATTAGAAAATGGCATGGAGCAATTATCTGCCACTGATTAACTAGAGTCACGTGAAATTGAGGAATTTCCTAACCTCCTTAAGGCTCATTTTTTTTATCTGTAGAATAGAAAAGTGCAACATGTAGCATTTTGTTAGGGTGTTCAGAAAAGTTAATTTAAATAATATTTATGAAGCACTAAGCACTCTGTTAATGTGTTCTTACTGCTATTTCAGGTGAGTCCATTTAGAGGTAACATCATTACATTTTCCAACTTGCTGTTACACCTGATTTTTTTTTTGTCCAATTTTTTTTTTTTTTTTTCTAATTTGGGTTGTATTCAGTTCTGGGGAACTTGATTGGAGGAGTTATTTGGAACTATAATATTCTGGGAAAGGGAAGCTCTCCTATCAGTATTTTCCAGTAGAAATCTGATAGGGGCCACAGAGGTCATTTAAAATTTTCCAGAAGCCACATTAAAAATGTAAAAAGAAATAGATAAAACTAATTTTAACCTATGTTATTTAGACAGACATATCCAGAATATCATTTCAGTATATATTCCATATACATGTTAATGCTATATGTTGCATATCATTTTTCACACTGTCTTTGAATCATCAGTGTAATTTTTGCTTATAGCACATCTCCATTCAGAACAGCCACTTCCCAGGTCCCCAACAGTCCACATCACTGCTGGCTAACGTAAGAGACAGCATAGATCTACCTGATGCCAGTGGAAACCTTCTGTCAAATAACCTACCGGTTCATAAGCGTGGTGAAATATTATCTGAAATAGCTATAGAGGCACAAATCTAGTAAACTAAAATTCAGGTTTATGTAGGGAAGCCTCTCTTTTGGGAGGCAATGTCCTCCAGCATCATTTAAATCAGTTTCTTTTCCATTCATTTTTTTCTATTTAAAAAGTTATTCATTAGTTTTTGCTACCATCTCACTAATTATGTTGATCAGTTGTATATTATCAGTATTCTGCTAAAAGAAGGAAAATAAACATTATCTGACCCCAAATTTTTCTCTTATTATCTTCTTTCTAAGATTTCTTAGATTGCCTCTCAAAGCTCAGAGCATTCATGTTTCTTAATCCAACAGGGAATCATTATTTTCAAATATACAATACCTAATGAATATATGCTAAGCACTCACATTTTACGATGTACAAGTGTGGAAAGAATAGTGTAAATTAGGTAAAATTAGTCAAGGTTGTTATCTTTTCACAGGCAAAATATACACTCTGGAGAAATCTTCAAACTGATTTCTAATTGTGAGAACTGGAGTCTAGTGTAGGAGAAGAAGTATATAAGTCGGGAATTCCATCCTTTTATTACCCATCAGTCCATCCCTATCCAGTAAGACAAGTTATATGTTTTCTCTTTTATGCATTTTCTCCTCAATGTAAGATTGCACATGAACAAAACAAACAAACAAATGTTTTTGAGCCCAAAGACACAAAGTTGTTTCATCATGACCTTCAAGTTCAGAAGTAATAGCAAATCAAACATATCAGCCTTGAATGGGTGATGGTGTGGGGTGACGCAGCCTCTCAGGCTGTCCCAGGCACTTCAAGTTCCAAACTTCATCCCTGGGGGTGGGACTTACTTAGGACCCAAAGGATAAAGACTAATTTCTCAAAGCAGCCCATTAGCTGGAATCAACCCCAGGAAGTATTAGAAAAAGGGGGAAGTTACATAATGAGATATGATTAATATGTCTTACTTTGTCCATGGCTGTATAACAATACTTGAAGAAAATCAAATATTGATCTTTTGGGTCCAACTTCACCCACCATATCCACCGATCTTTCATGGAACCTGCAGAGCCATGGAGCAGGGCAGCTATTCTATGTACGATGACTTTGTCCTCCTGGGACAGCCGCTTTCCCTGGCTCCTTTTTGTCCTCATCCTCCTGGGCTTTGCCATTTCCATAGCCAGCAGCACCACCATGATCTCGGTCATCCACCGGGACCCCCGCCTCCACACCCCCACGTACTTCCTGCTCTGCCAGCTCGTGCTCCTGGACCTCCTGTACAACATCTCCACCATTGTGCCCGAGGTGCTGGTGGACCGGTTGGTGGGCCAGCGGGCCAGCTCCTTCGCAGCCTGCACTGCCCAGCACTTCCTCTATTTGACCTTGGCAGGCACTGAGTGCTTCCTGCTGGGCCTGATGGCCTATGACCGCTACGTGGCCGCCTACCACCCCCTCAGCTGTCCTGCCCTCATGAGCCGCAAAGTCTGCTTACTCATTGTGCTGGCAGCCTGGCTGGGAGGGTCCGTAGATGGCTTCTTGCTCACACCAGTCGCCATGCAGTTCCCTTTCCGTGTCTGTCGGGAAATCAACCACTTCTTCTGTGAGGTCCCCACCCTCCTGAAACTCTCCTGCACGGTCACCTCAGATTATGAGATGGCCATGTGTGTCTGCTGCATCACCATGCTCCTCATCCCTTTCTCCGTCATCTCAGCCTCTTACACAAGGATTCTCATCACGGTCCACAGGATGAGTGAGGCAGAAGGGAGGCAAAAGGCAGTGGCCACTTGCTCCTCACACATGGTAGCTGGCAGCCTGTTCTATGGAGCCGCCATGTACACCCACATGCTGCCTCACTCTTAGCACACACCCGAACAGGACAAGGCTGTGTCTGCCTTCTACACTATCCTCACTGCCCTCCTCAACCCACTAATCGACGGCTTCAGGAACAAGGATGTCACAGGGACCCTACAGAAGGCGCTGGGGAGGTGCTTGCCCTCAGGAAGGACAACCACCTTCTAAAAAAACTGCATTTGCTGCTAAGTTTGAAGAGTGGATGCAAGACTTTATCATCACATGTGGATTTAAATATTCTTTGCCTATGAACTTAACAAGTCACCCACCTGCCAGCAACTATTGGGATCTAGAGAGCTGACTGTAGGGTTTTGAGGATATGGCCATTTTTTGAAAGGTGTGAGAATCAGATCAAGGACGGTTTGAGATGGAGTAGGAGTCAGGCTGGAGCCTCAGCAGGTACCCGTCTGCTCTCCACAAACCGTGCATCCCCTGGAAATCACGCAGTTCCGTTTCTTGCTGTGGTCTGTCAGGGCAGAGGAAATGCTCATCTCAGCTACTTCTCCAGCTGCTCACCAATGTTTGTCTTTAGACACTTTACACATTTACCACTTCAAAGAAATCAACTTGCCAAATGTTGGTTTGATTGTATCTCAAATCTCATTTCAATGTCTCATGAAATTTCCTATAAATGATGCTTTTGGTCGTCTACATTTAATTCAGTCAAGCCAGTATTGGTATCATCATTTGTTGGATGGTTTGACTCTGTGTAATTAATCTTCTCAGCTGAATTCCATCCACATGACTTGTGGACATAGCAGCACATGTAAAATTTTGGAGAAGACCAGCCACTTAATTTTTGCCCTATAAAATTTTGCAAGATGTTATCTAGAATAATTGGTTATTCAGCTTTTTAATGTAGTTTTGTAAAGATAAATGATTTCTACCTGCTCGATCCTTCATTGTTCCAGCATCTGAATGATACCATTTAATAGAAACAAACAGGGTAATTTGAAATCATATGTTTTTCACTATACTTAAATTCTCTGGTGGCCTAATTTATTTCATTTTATAAAATTTTCATGTAAAAGGAATGTGATTCTTTTGAGAGTTAAAGGTTTTTTTCTTTTTTAGAAAATTAATATACATTATTAATTTTTTCTGTTTTTATAATATCTTCATTTAGCTTAATTTATTTAATCTTTTTTTATAATTGCTTATTAGCCAGTACTCTTCTGAAGTAGAAAAAGTGCTTTTCCCCACTTGACTAAACTCCTATTTTATTTTAACTCCTCAGTCTTTGCATCTTCTTACTTTCCTATTGTGGAGTTTACTTACCACATATTTTGTTATCTTAAAAAGGGATATTGTGCATTACAAAGAACAATACGTAATTTTATATAAGCTTGGTTTTTAAATTTTAAAGTATGTGGTGATTTAAATGTTTACAGACAAGTCAGCTGGGAGTTCATATGTGTTTCAGAAAATCCAATGCTTCTACACCCTAGAAAACAAAGGGAGAAAACCTTATTGTGGTGCTTTCAAGGAACCTTATTTTTCTGTCTTGCATTTCCAAAGAGGACAGATGGGTGAAAGATAGCATTCTTATCCCTAAATATAAGCATGTATCCTATCTTCCCTCATTTACACCCATTGGACCCAGAACTTGGAGTCAACTTTTAGACTCCACCACTGTGTCCTGAACTCCGAGGATTCCTCAGCTCTACCCTTCACTTCCTTAAACTTTATTTTCTAACACCTGAGTCATGGAGAAAATGACCTAGACCAGGAATAGGAATAGTGAATATGCCTTATAAGTGGATGCTGTAGGCAAAGAAGAGCGAGATTAGAAAACTTAAATCTTCGTTGCAGAGACACTTTGCCATTATAATCCTTGTTAAGATCTAATTATAGTTAAATTTTCTATGTCATATGGAGCAAATTAATTTCTTGAACTCCTGTTTCTCAGTATATTAAAATAGGATATTCTACCTACTTTTTTACCTCAGAGGGATACTTTTAAGAGATGAGATTCCTGGTGCAAAGCAACTTCGGCTCTGGAACGTACTACATGCCATGATGTATTACTATAAGTGACCTGTCACCATAGAGAAGGTGCCTGGAAACCGGCCTCCCGCACCCACTTCTGCTCCAGGAGTGATCACATTGCTCAACACTGCACTTCAGCCAGAGTTCATTCTTGCAGAGAGGAGGGTACAGAGGCACTCAGCACCTTCGAACTCCAACATAAGGCCATTAATAGAACATACAGACATGTTTCAAGGACTGCTGTTAGTCTGACTAATGTCACACACCCTTGATAAAAAAGAGTCATTAGCTTCTAGGGTATCATGAGTGGCTGTTTGCCATAAGGTCACTTCATACAAATTTCCACCTCTTAGGATGCTAAAAAAAAAAAAAAGGTAAAACACCCTAACTTAAAGGAAACTACCCAGCTAGCTTTGGAGGGCTTGCCTCCCTCCTTTCCTGATCCAGTGAATGAAAGGAGGCCACATGCTTCCAGGTGTATTTGTCATGCATTTCTCTCCAGCTTAGTTTGGACATATAGTTGGCAGTAAAATAATAGAAATTGTATCAGTAAAATAAATATCACACATTCTTTAACACAGTTCTTTTCAGCATTACCCCATTCTCTCCCCACCAACCACATGCTAGGAAGTCTATGGTATGTTTGCCATTAGTGGGGTCTGCCTTTCCTCCAGCTTACGCCTCCCCCCCTCCTGCTTCTCCTGTCCCTCCTCTTTCTAATCTGCATCCCTCCCTCTGCTGTTCCTAACTACCCCTGCCTCCTGACCCCTTTTCTCTTTTCTTCATCTGACCGTTGCTCTTGCACTGTTCCCATTCCCACGTGTCCTGGTATTTCAACTGGGCTCCAGCACAAGCTGCCATCTCCAAGGATACCGCTCCCAGTGGTGGGGGGGTTTTAATTAGTCTAGTTTAGCAGAGCATCCAGGGATGGGGAAATCGCGGGGTCTTTTTAAATGGGCTTCCAAAGCACATCTGCAATGACCTGAGGAAAGGAGATGTGGCGGGTGTGGAGAGACTTGTAATGGAAACATATGTGACACATGTGTTTGTCTTGGTCACACAGGTGTAGTCAGAAAAAAGTTTGCATGATGAAAACATGAGGCAAATTCCTATATAGTCCCATTATAGTGTGTTCACTAGGACTCTTTGGTTCTGGTGTAAAGAATTTCAGTGTAATCTAGATGGAATTCTCCCAATATTCAGCATCTACTCTTCCATAATGAGCCAGATAAGTATAGAAAATTTGATTCCCTAATTCTCCACCTGTGTTTGTGCTTTCTCCGCCTTAGACGCCTGGTTCTTCACGTGTGTTCCTGTTAGGTTCTGCCATCTGCTTTACAAGCTCCTTTGATGTTTTCATCAATACCTTTGCCTTAGAAGCTCGATTTCTAAGGATTCCAGTCTTCATTTAGAAATATCCCAGAGCACTTTCAATAATCTCAAGAGAAATGCTCCAAACATGATTTTCTTCCCTGGTTAGTTATTTCATAGCAAATAGACAGATGCTAAGCCGCATGGTAATAAGCATAGAATTACTGTTGATTAAGTAAACATAATAAAGCAATAAGGGTTAAAATGGAAAGTAAGGAAACACCATCTAAATTTGCAACATAGAACATTAAAGCTCGAAGTAATCTCAGAGATAATCGTGCCATAACTTTTTATTTAACAAATGGAAAACCAGCACTGAGACTGGAATTCTCTGCCCAAGGACACATGGAAAGGGGCACAGCTGCACCTGTTGCCCAGGTATCCTTATTCCAGGTTCAAGGATCTTTAGCATTTCCTCTGAGCCTTTCAATTTAATCATTCCTCAAAGGACGTGGTTGAATGATATGATTTCCAAGTCACTATTTAGATCCAATATTCTACCTGCTGTGAAATGTTCCTTCTCCCAAGTCTCAAAGTGTCTTCATGATTTATTCTTCCATGTTTGAGTCTCCAGTTATGGAACCATTGATATGTGTCTCTGTCTTTCAGGGACATGCACAGAGAGCTAAAATCTTTAGAAAACTAGAAAGAATGTTCTAAAAGTACATATTAATTTATGCCTCCTCATGGTACAAAGTGTTAGCACTCTGGAAGGCTGTGGGTAGGCAGAATTATTTGAAATCAAACCAAGGCCTGGGAATGCAAACATTCAGGCTTAGAGCTGCTCTTTTGGAATGTAGGTGCCATGTCTGTTTCTACCTCCATATGAGCAATATTACTGGAAAGGCTGAAGGAGCTGAAGGAGAGGTAAAAGAGAAAGACGAGCAGGAGACATGAAGAAGGTAAGTTTGCAGAGTCACAACAGATCTATCGTATATAAATAATATAGACCCTGTGGTGTTTTTACAAGATAACTAAATTCAACACTAGATGAAAAATTATTATATTCCATAGGTTGTGCTATTTTCTTTAGCAAACTTGACAATGAGTTGTTATACCAGCACTACTCAACCGTTTTCATGGCACAGATGCCAAAATAAATGGAAGCATTGTGGAACACGGTAAACTGAGGTGGCTGCTGACAGCCGCATCGACTCCCTGCTGGCTGTGGTTGGCCTAGGGGCTACAGACCCACCAAGGGCCACAAGGGTCAGCATCTGGCTGGGACCCATTGGTAGATGTGCAGTGGGTGAGCCACATTGCACTGGACAGAGGATTCAGGGCAAATCAATCATACGCCTAATTGAAGAACTTTTATATTTATTTAAGATTCATGTAAAGTATTCCTCAAGAAGAATTAGTCACTGAATAGCATTCTAAATAGCTGGAAATGCATATTATTTTATTTGCTGGATAGAGGATTCTGTGTCTAGTGAAACTGTGGTAGCAATCATGTAAGCAATGTGCCTATCACCAGATGTAGTGCACGAGAAGTAGACTGTCACAGTATTTATTTTTGTTATCATCATTGTCATTATCATTACCCAGATTGTTCATCTTCCCCAACAAGACCGCCTCCATTTTTATTTACCTGTATAGAGAAATAGGATGAATTTAAGTTTTAGAAAGTTTGGTTTACCTCACATTTATACCTCTTAATATACTTAAGTTTAGTAACTTTGAGAAAATGTAGGGCTTCCTTTTCACTTCATCATCTCTTCCTTTCTCCTTCCCCTCCCCTCCCCCACCTGCTTCCTTCCCCCTTTATCATGTCTCCTTGTCATGTCCCCTGTATTTCAGACTGAATTTGAATTCCTTCTGCACAACTCAATAGATGAATAATTATGAAAAGCAGGTAACCTCTGTGTCAAATGCATATTTTAATATAATTTTCTCCAAGCAAAATAGGCCAAAGACATGGAAGAGGTGGATTTTTTAGTTTGGCCTAGCTCTATTTAGAAACTTTAAGTTTTATTTTAAATTTAGGTTGAATCTTGGGGATGAAAATATAGCATAGAGAATAAAGTCAGTAGTTCTGTAATATCCTTCTTTGTTGACAGATAGTAATTACACAAGTTGGGGTGAGCATTTAATAATACATATAACTGTGGAATCACTGTATTGTATGCTTAAAACCAATATAATATTGTATATTAGCATTACTCTAAAAAAGTTTACCTAAAAATCCTAGGGTGAGTCAATCTCACCCCTAGAACATATTTTATTACACTGGAGAGATACCAGGATTAGAAAAGTAGATCTATAATGAAATATCAAGAAGTGATTACAGCCTTTCACTTGGGAAAAGAATGCACCCCCTGGTAAGAGGGATGGGCTCTGGCTGACCAGCCTCCCATGCACAAGGCAGACCCAGTAAACTCAGGATAATGACTAACCTGAGGATTTCTACTGTGGGATGCTGAAACCCATAGTTAATGAAAAGTTTTCTTTTGGCCTAGTCCCACCTCCATATCCAAGTCTTTAAGAAGTCTGCCATTTCACGGTTGCCTTACCAAGGCTTGGACTCAGCTGCTCTGAGGTAGGATCTTAGATTTTAGTGGAAACCAGTCAAAATATCCCCAAACACTTGGAAGTTTTCTTTAGGCATCACTCTGTGACCATTAGAAAGTCTATTCAAGATCGAGAAGGATAAATGTGTGCGTTCACTCTTTATAGCAGCCACATTATTGAAAAGGGGGTACTTTAACTTAAAATATGAGACACTAATGGAATCACGTAACAGTTTAGAACAGCATGACTTAATTTATTAAAGAGGAAAAGGGCTCGTAAGAGCTGATTGGTTGGAAGAGACTGCTTAGTATTTATTAGGAGGAGTGTGCAGATAAAAATGGGTAAATGACAAGGTGTATATTGAAGAGTCCTGACTAAAGAGTCTGGGCATAAGCTACTCCATTTTTTTAATGACTTCATTTTGTGAGAAACAGGTCACGCCTGCTCTGTGCATGGCCTGCTCTGTGCACAACCCATGTCTGCGCACGTCCCGCTTTGCACACGGCCCATTTTGCGCACAGTCTGCTCTGTGCACGGCCCGCTCTGTGCACCGCCCACTTTGCGTGTGGCCCTCTCTGCACATGGCCCACTCTAGTATAAAAGAAGAATAAATTTGTACTTTGATGTCTCCACCTGCGTGTGCAAGACCCCAGCATGCTGGCTACCCAATAAACGCTCTTGCTTTTGCATCCACGCGTCTCCCAGTTATTTGGAGGTCGATTACACGGACCCAACATTTGGGGGCTCGTCCGGGATCACACTCCCATAACCGGTGACCGTGTGGAGTGTGCAGGTAAGTGTGAGTGTGACTGCAGTGTTTAATTGCCTGTTTAAGTGCCGTGTGTCCTTGTATTTGTGCCATTGTCTATAGAAACCTGATCTGGCGGTCCGGGGACTAGGTGGACGCACTATTTTTCCCCACACCTTGGTGAGCACGGAGACGTCCCTCACTCAATTCTGTTTTTTGGACTTTATTTTTCAATCTGGCAGGAGAAGGGAGGTCGCTCCCTGACGGAGCCCTTTTACAGGAGAGGCCGTTCTCCCACACCTGGTTTCTGTTTCTTTTCAGAGAGCGTGACGGAGCCCTTTTACGGGAGAGGCTGTTCCTCTTCGTCTGGTTTCTTTTTGGAAAGAGGCGCCCTTACATTGTGTTCTCTGTTTGTGTACTCATATTTGTCTGTCTTGTCTTCTTGTTTCTCTTCGGCATGGGCCAGTTGCACTCTACTCCCTCTACTCCCCTGTCTATCTTCATATCTCGCTTCAGTGACTTTCTAACCCAGGCTAAAAATCTTGGTTTTGCTGTCAAAAAGGGTAAACTTTCTCTCTTTTGCAGGAATGAATGGCGTAAGTTTGGGATCAGGTGGCCTGATGAGGGCATGTTTGACCTTCCCACCATTTTCAGGGTCAAGGACCTTGTATATGGACATCCTGGGCAGCCCGACCAGGTTCCTTACATCACAACTTGGCAGACTCTAGTGGAAAGTCAACCTGAATAGCTGGCTCCCCTTCTTCCACCTTTAAAGGTGACCCTCGTGGCCACTGCCTCCTCTAAAGCTCCACGCTCCTCTAAGGCACCCTGCAAGTTGAATCCCTATCCCTCGGTTCCTTCAGCCCCATCTCTTTATCCTGTCCTCCACCAGTCAGACCCCCTTTTGGAAGGTCCATCCTTTCCCCATCCGCCGTCATATGAATCCGCTCCTCCTCCCAATCCTCCTGAACCTTCACCAACGGAAGAGGAACCTGACCCGGAGGACCCACCCATGAGTCCTCCCCATACTCACTCTCGAGACTGACGAGCTCCCAAGAACACCCCAGGCACAGTGGCCCTACATTTGCGGGCAGCAGGCCCACCAGGCCCCAATGGCCAACAGTTCTTAGTTCATTGGCCTTTCTCCACCAGTGACTTGTATAATTGGAAAACGCAGAACCCCCCCTTCTCTGAGAAACCCAGTAAACTTATAAACTTGTTAGATTCAGTCCTTTTTACCCACCAGCCCACCTGGGATGACTGCCATCAGCTTTTACAGGTTCTCTTCACCACTGAAGAAAGAGAGAGAGTCCTGACTGAAGCCCGGAAACTAGTCCCAGGGGTTGATTGGAGACCAATCACGGATTTAGATATTATAAACATCAGGTTCCCCTCAAGTAGGCCCGACTGGGACTTCAATACAGACGGAGGTAAGGAGAAGCTCACTGTCTACCTCCAGATTCTGATGGGGGGTCTCCGGGCGGCAGCACGCCGTCCCACCTATTTGTCTAAAGTAAGTCAGGTGAAACAGAAGCCCACAGAATCTCCTGGAGCTTTCCTTCAGAGACTGCTGGAAGCCTACAGGACCTATACTCCCCTGGACCCAGAAGCTGCTGAAAACAGGTCTGCGGTAAGTTTGGCCTTTGTCAATCAATCAGCCCCAGACATCAGATGAAAGTTACAAAGATTAGAAGGCTTTGAGGGAAAATGGCTAGGTGAACTTTTGGCAGTGGCTGAGAAAGTGTTCAGTAACCGAGACACCCCAGAAGAGCGACAGACCCGCGGGTTAGCTAAGATTTTGTTGGCTAATTCGTTAGAAGGTCCTGCCTGGAACTGAGAATTAAAAAGGCTGACTGAACAATGGGGCCCTTGAGATTCCAAAACCTCCCCAAAGGGCCGGAACTCTCTGCAAAAAGACCAGTGTGCTACTGCAAAGAGAGGGGCCACTGGAAAAATGAATGCCCCAAGAGAGAAGCCAGGGAACAACCCAAGGTCCTCCAGATAGAAGGCTTAGATGACTGAGGGGGATAGGATTTGGTCCCCCTCCCCGAGCCTTGGGTAACCCTGAATGTGGAGGGGAAGCCAGTGGAGCAGAACATTCAATTCTTAAGAACCCCATGGGGCCCCTTTCTCCCAAACAGTTCTGGGTACAGGGAACCATAGGATCTAACCAATATTCATGGACTACCCAAAGATCCATAGACCTAAAATTGGGATGGGTATCCCACTCATTAATGGTTATCCCTGAATGCCCCTACCCACTTCTGGGGAGAGATTTGCTGTCCAAGGTGGGAGCCCACATCCACTTTGAAGGTGACTCAGTTTCCGTAAATGACCAGAATGGAGCCCCTGTCAGCATTCTTACCTTATCACTTAATGATGAACATAGACTTTACCCTAACCCAAGAAGTGAAAAAGACACCTATGAGCTCCTTCATAAGTGGCTAAAAGAGATCCTGGAAGTATGGGCTGAGACGGGAGGCATTGGATGGGCAAAGCATCGGGCACCAATAGTGGTCCAACTAAAATCCACTGCCACTCCTGTCCATGTGCGGCAGTACCCAATCCCCCAAGAAGCAAAGGTGGGCATTGCCCTTCATATCCGATGCCTGCGACAGGCAGGAATTCTAGTCCCATGCCAGTCGCCTTGGAACACCCCTTTACTGTCTGTTAAGAAACCAGGGACAAATGACTTCTGTCCAGTACAGGACTTGCGAGAAATTAATAAATGGGTGGAGGACATTCACCCCACAGTCCCCAACCCCTACACCCTTTTGAGCTCTCTGCCACCTGACAGGGTCGTATACACCATCCTAGACCTAAAGGATGCTTTCTTCAGCTTACCACTAGCCGCCTCGAGTCAACCGCTGTTTGCTTTTGAATGGAGAGACCCGGAGGACGGATTGAATGGTCAACTGACCTGGACCAGGTTACCTCAAGGAGTCAAGAACTCACTGACCATCTTTGACGAGGCCCTCCAAGAAGATCTGAGTGAGTACCTGCATTTCTACCCAGAGGTGAGCCTGCTCCAATATGTAGATGATTTACTCATAGCTGCCCAAACAGAAATAGAATGTCAGGCAGCCACTAAAGATTTACTTATAACACTGGGAAAAAAAGGGTACCAAGCATCTACTAGAAAAGCTCAACTCTGTTTAGAAGAAGTCACCTACTTGGGATATAAACTCAAGGGGGGACACCGATGGCTATCCCAGGCCAGAAAAGGGACTATTTTCCAGCTACCAAGGCCAGACTGTAGACAGGCTGTCAGGGAGTTCTTGGGGACAACAGGGTTCTGCCGCCTCTGGATTCCTGGCTTTGCTGAACTAGCTAAGCCCTTATATGAAGCCACCCGAGGACAGGAACCCTCCTTTGCATGGATGCCTGAGATGGAAGAAGCTTTTGTCAAAATCAGAGAGGCTCTCCTGCAGGCCCCAGCCCTAGCCCTCCCAGATGTCTCCAAGCCCTTCCACCTGTATGTAGATGAACGGAGAGGAGTGGCAAAAGGAGTTCTCACCCAGAAGCTGGGCCCCTGGGTGAGACCAGTGGCTTACCAATCAAAGAAATTAGACCCAGTGGCCAGCAGATGGCCACCATGTCTCCGCATCATAGCCGCCACTGCACTTCTTGTTAAAGATGCAGACAAGTTGACGCTGGGCCAGATTCTTGTGGTCACGACACCCCATGCCATTGAGGGAGTTTTAAAGTGCCCTCCCGACCGATGGCTGTCAAATTCGCGTGTCACCCACTATCAAGTTCTGCTCCTTAATCTGCCTCGTATCCGCTTTGCTGCTAGCAAAGCATTGGATCCAGCCACCTTGATACCAGATCCAAATCTAGATTCGCCCTCACACAAGTGCAAGGAGATCCTCAGCCACCTACAGGGAACACTGCCCGATCTGGGAGATGTTCCCTTGTTGGATCCCGATACTACTTGGTTCATGGACAGAAGCAGCTTCATCAAAGATGGGGTAAGATATGCAGGGGCAGCAGTGACTACAGAGATGGAAGTCATATGGGCATCCCCCTACCCTCAGGAACATCAGCTCAGAAAGCAGAACTGATAGCCCTCACCAAAGCTCTTCAATTGGCAAAAGGTAAGCGGCTAAACATATATACTGACAGCAGGTATGCCTTTGCCACAGCCCACGTACACGGGGCCATTTACAAAGAAAGAAGACTATTAGCAGCTGAGGGAAAAACTATCAAAAACAAGCAAGAGATCCTAGACTTGCTACAGGCCATTTGGCTTCCCCAGGCGATTGCTATCATACATTGTCCCGGGCACCAAAAAGGTGAAGGGCAAGTGGCCCAAGGAAATAATAAAGCAAATAAAGCAGACTTGGCAGCTAAGGAAGCCGCCCTAGCAGAGGCACCCAAGGCCCTGGTAGCAGCCAACCACCCCCGCCCCAGCTGCTATTTCTCCCACCTTACCAGAAGTACCAGAGTACACTCAGAAAGATCTGTCTGAGATCCAGAAGTGGGGACCACATTATGCTCATAAAGATGAACAATGGTATCAGGACCCAAGAGGGGACTACATTCTACCCTCCCTCCTATCTGCCCAACTAGTCTCACACATTCATCAGGTCACACACCTGGGAGAGCGTAAAATGACAGAACTGCTCCAGAGCTCACATCTCCGGGTCCATGACCTCCGATTATTAGTCAATCAGGTAGTCTCTCAGTGTAAAGTTTGCCAGTTGGTCAACGCAAAGGGAGGAACAACTGAAAAGGGGGTCCAAGAAAGAGGTACAAGACCTGGAGCCTATTGAGAAGTAGACTTTACTGAGGTCAAACCAGGAAAATATGGTTACAAGTATTTGCTAGTATTTGTAGACACCTTTTCCAAATGTGTAGAAGCCTTTCCAACCAAAAGAGAAACTGCTGTAGTAGTTGCCAAGAACTTCCTGGAAGACATTATTCCAAGGTATGGCCTTCCTGCTTTTATTGGGTCAGACAACGAACCAGCTTTTGTCTCTCAGGTAACACAAGCGCTGAGCCATATATTGGGGACTAATTGGAAGCTACACTGTGCATATCATCCCCAAAGCTCAGGTCAAGTAAAAAGGATGAATCAGACCATTAAGGAGACTTTAACCAAATTAACCCTAGAAACTGGCGGTGACTGGGTGACTCTCCTCCCCTTCGTTCTGTTCAAAGTCAGGAACACTCCATATAGACTAGGCATGACCCCATTTGAAATTCTATTTGGCAGGCCTCCCCCGATTCTTCCCAACTTGCGAGCTAATCTGTTAGCTGAGCAAAAAGATAAAAACTTTCTTTCCTCCCTACAAGCTTTGTTTCAGGTCCAAGAAGCCTTACATCAGAACTTACAGACAGTGTACTACAAGCCTCCTCCGGAGCCCCACAATTTCCAACCTGGAGACTTGGTACTGATCAAAAGGCGTCAAAAAGAAACCTTAGAGCCATGTTGGAAAGGACCTCACACAATCATCCTAGCAACTCCCACAGCGATCAAAGTTGATGGAATAGCAGCATTGATCCATCACACTCAGGTCAAGGCTGCTCCTAGAGATCAAGAGTCTACATGGACAATTCGAGCCCATCCGACTGACCCTCTGAAAGTAAAAACTACCCAACATGTGGCTGCTTCTGGTTCTCCAGGCTTTAACCCGGAAACTAATGGTGGCAGCAGTGGCTGGAAGTCCCCACTTCCCAAGGAGACTTGAGTGGATCATCATCAAGTCCGAGACTGGAGACATTATCAACTCTACAAAACAAGAAGGGCACCCTAAGTCATGGTTCCCCGATCTGTACTTCGATGTTTGTAAGTTGTTTGGGACAAACTGGGGCTTAAGAGGGGACCCCGAGTATCCATGCCCAACCCAAGGAATAGGGTGTAGGACCCCAGGGTACTGAGACCTGACACATCAGCACAATTTCTATGTCTGTCCCGGACATGGCCGAAGTCAGTCTCAGCAGGCTAAATGTGGGGGCCCAGAACACTTCTTCTGTGCTCTCTGGGGCTGTGAGTCTACGGGAAAGATCGATTGGAAACCCTCTGTACAAGGTGATTGGATACAAGTTAGCCAATCTAAAGGGCCTACCTGCTGGAGTAACCCAGACTGTAATCCGATCTGCGTTCACTTCACCTCCATAGGAAAAACTAAGTGGGAAGAGTGGGAATCAGGGAGGATTTGGGGCCTTCGCTTTTATGCAGAGGGAGCAGACCCTGGAACTCTTTTTACAATTATGCTCTGGGAGGCCCCACTCTTAAATAAACCACCAGTCATTTGGGGACCGAACCCAGTGCCTCCACCTCCACTCCTGGAGGAACTTCAGAAATCTACTGCAGGACCTACCTACCCTTCGCCTAGGACAGGTCCAAGGTCAGATTCAAAGCTACGCCACTTAACGTTCTCCCGTCCCTAACTGGACCCAGTCTCTTCCACCTAGTAAAGGCCACTTACCAGGTATTAAATATCTCCAAACCAGAAGTAACCTGATCCTGCTGGCTTTGCCTAGACTCTAGAGCCCCTTTCTATGATAGCATTGCTCTAGTAGCCAATTTCTCTACTGAGATTGACTCCTCCAAATGCCAGTGGTCCCAAGGGAATTTTGAGCATGCTCCTAGAGTTACCCTACAGGCCCTCACAGGGCAAGGACTTTGTGTTGCCACCAACTGACTGCCTCCTTACCCTTACTTACGTAGCCAGACCGTAAATGTTAATTCTGAGATCCAATCATACCTAGTAGCCCCTCCCAACACTTAGTGGGCCTGTAAAACAGGAATAACTGCTTGTATCCATGCTGACACCCTCAAAACTCATGATGATGTCTGCATTTTCATGCAACTCATCCCCCGGGTAGTAGTGCACAGTGAAGAAGAAATAATTGATAGCTATTCCCTAAGTCAAAAGAGTCTAAGCAGGCAAAAATGAGAAATTATTTCCACCATAGTAGTCTCTGTCACTTTGGGTGCTGGGCTGGCTGGTGCTGGTAGAGGCATAGCATCTCTAGTCCTCCAAGATAAAAATTACAAAGCCCTCAGTGATGCTATCGACCACGATTTCCAAACAGTAGAACTTACTCTAGCCCAGCTAGAAGAGTCTTTGTCCTCCCTAGCAGAGGTTGTACTACAAAATAGAAGAGGACTTGACTTACTGCTCTTGCAACAAGGAGGACTACGTGTAGCCTTAGGAGAACAGTGTTGCTTCTATACCAATCACTCAGGTGTTATTCAAAATTCTTTGACTGAACTAAAAACTAGAATTCAAAACCAGCAGAGAAATAGAGCATCCACCCAAAACTGGTATGAAAGCCTTTTCAGTTGGTCTGCTTGGCTAACAACTTTATTATCAGCAGTAGCAGGCCCCCTCTTCCTTCTGATACTAGCTCTTACATGTGGCCCCTGCCTTATCAATGCCCTCCTCAAATTTGTATAGAAACGGATCTCCACCATCCAGCTCATGGTCCTTAGATCTCAACACAGGCCCTTGAACAAGGAAGACCCTATTCCGTTACTTCAAAGATTTGAAATAGAGCGAAACTCAAGGGGGGAATGAAGAGTCCTGACTAAAGAGTCTGGGCATAAGCTACTCCATTTTTTTAATGACTTCGTTTTGTGAGAAACAGGTCACACCCGCTCTGTGCACAGCCTGCTCTGCGCATAACCTGTGTCTGCGCATGACCCGTGTCTGCGCACGGCCCACTTTGCACATGGCCCATTTTGCGCTCGGCCCTCTCTCCACATGGCCCACTCGAGTATAAAATAAGAATAAACTTGTACTTTGTCATCTCCACCTGTGCGTGCGAGACCCCAGCATGCTGTCTACCCAATAAATGCTCTTACTTTTGCATCCACATGTCTCCCAGTTATTTGGAGGTCAATTACATGGACCCAACAATATTACTAAAGGAAACCATGGGTTTCCCTCTGAATATTTTTCAGATAAGTATTGCCCTCCTGGTGCACAGTTGGGGGTGGTTGAAGGTTGTTTTGCATGATGGAGAGATGAAGATATGCTGAAAGTCAGTCAGGAGCAGCTCTAAGAGGACACAGAGGAGAGGCTCAGGAAAACGTTCATCACACTCCCAGGTCCTAGAGACCAGGTACAACACAGATGGCAGGGCCGAGGGGGAGAATCACTGGGTGGTCAGAGGTGGAGTGCAGGGAAAGCAGGAGCCCACAGCCTTCACTGGTGTTTCCTCTGGGAAAATAAGTCAGGACATGGGGAACAGGTTCACACTGACTTAGCTTAAAGAATTTCATTGGGCTTCAGTGTGACATCTGGTTGCCTGGTACCAAGTTCTGGGATGACGAAGGCAGATGATTAATTAATCATTAATCTTGGATGATGACTCGTGTCTCCAGGGTTGCTCACGAGGCAGAGGAGGCCTGGCTCTGGACTGGTCAGTCTGCTTATCACAGACATGTGTCCAGCTGGGACCTCTGCTGCCCCAGGGGCCTGGCCAGCCCCAGAAGGAGCAGCCTCTCCATAGTCAGCAAGGCCTTCAAAGATGTCAAAGCACCATAACGTTCAGAAAACGTGAAATATATACATACAGGGTACCAGAAGGGGTGTTTCAGGAGCTCTCCTCCTTGGAAAACCTTCTTCCTGGTAGAATATTGCCTCATCTCCTTTGGTGTTCTCTTCTTAAAAGGTGTCGTGAGGGACACAAACTGGGTGACTTTCATGAATTCTCCCAGAGCAACAGAAGGCATGTTGCCCTGAAGAGCGCAGCTGGCACCCCACACAGAGCCCGTCGGCGGTCCCCTTATCTCTTCCTCCTCTCCACGTGGCAGAGCACAGGCAGCACCAACACCTTTATGAATCTCACCCACACCTTCCCAGGGCAGAGCCCCAGAGCCTGCTCATGGTGCCCCCCACCTGCTGCACCTTCCCCCACGTCCGTGTCCCCCCACGGGGGAATGGATTTCCAGCCTGCCTGGGCGCAGGATACGCTCTGCCTTGAACAGCAGAAAGAACGTCGTCTGAAGTAATGCAGACAAAATGTTCTTCGTCTGTTTTTTCTTCTTAAAAAAAAACAAAAATGAAACAAAACTCTAGTTGGGAAGGAAATGGCAGAAAACCTGAGAGCCTTGAGCCGCGTGGGTGATGGTGATAGGGGAAGGGGCGCCTGACGGGGATGGAGGCTGAGATCTCACAGTGTGAGTAAGAAAAATCGCAATTTACTTCCAGTGTTAAAATTAGAGACTGGAGACTGATGTAAACAGAAGCAAATGGTAAAATATCATTGTGTTCCTAATGTAGTAGATACGGATTGTCATTGCTTGCCTATCGTGCCCAATATCCCACTGTACAATAGCAGTTGTGCATTTTGGCCATGGGTCACATAGTTTTATATATTTGATTCATCAACAAAAGGAAAAAATGCTCCTTGGTGCTGATCCCCTTAGTGTGCTACTCCTTTAGCAGGGTCTGTTCCCTATGCTCTCATATCCTATCCCTTTATCACACACACACACACACACACACACACACACACACATCTGGGTCCAAATCATTTTTTGTTTTGCTTTATTTTTAATGCATTGTTATAAAAATAAGAAAGCTCATTTAAATCATATCTTTCCTCTTTCCTTCAGCTTTTGTATTCTATTATGCCAGCATCTACTCTAAGATGGGATCCAGGAGTTAGAAAACTTTTTATTCCTTAAGGAGATTTGAGACAATGAGAGTGATTTGCTCTTTTGACTGTCTTGTAGGTTCCAATCTTAGTGTTTATATGCAGTGAGATTCCCTGGCCCATACTTTGATTCAAAAGCAACTTGTTATTTTCTTATTCAGTGTTCAGATTGTTTGGTTGTGTTTTTTTGCTATTTCAGTTCCTCACCATATCTTTAAAGGGTTGATTAGAAACTGATTCAACACTGTCCTAAAATGATGTATAAAATTCACAATGTGTGTAGATAACAAAGAAAAAGACTGTCAGTCAAGATAAAATTAATGCTGACCTACGTGGGTATTTGAATATACAGATAGTTATTGCAGAGACCTGTATACACAATTTGAATAGTAATATCTTATATTCAGCCTCTGTATATGAATCAGAGCTGTGACTGTGAAAATTTAACACACTAAAGAAGGCAGAAATAGCTGACTTTCACCAGATTTGTGGAGAATTGATATTTGATATCCAAGTAGGGTTTATTAGGTTTCCAGGCCTTTGCTTTTCTCCTCTCCAAGTGATAAGGAGTGATAAATTTCAGTTAACAAAATTTCATTTTATTTTCCACCTCTGGAATTTTACTTATTTATCTCGAGTATTGCTCTTAATCCATTTTTGATGAACACTCAAAAAACAAAAAGGTTCTCTACTGCTCTGATGATTTTTGCTACTCAATAAAGGGTGCTTTTTTCCTGCTTGATGCTTTGGACACTATATATTTGACTGTCACGGAACCAAAACATCCAGGTGGTGGCTGATAAATTTTACAGAAATATTTCTTCAGTAATTTTGTCTCTCAAATGGGAAGAGGTATACACTACAGTATAATTAATAATACTAACAGTAACAATAAATAGGCAACTCACCCTTTAACATCCCTGAACATATCCAAAAAATGCATGTTTATATGCCTCAAGAATGAAAACTGAAAACTTTGGGAAGTGATCCCATTTTTTTCAAGGGAGTTTTAGTACTACTTTATCTTTTTTCCTAAACATTCCGGAATTTTTTCTCATCTGTGGTTATCTTTACTTATAAATATGAAGAGTAAGGTAACAGAAGAAAAATAAATGGTAAGGAATGGAAAAAAAAAATAGCAATAGATCCTAGGATACAATAATATTTTTATAGGTTCAGAATGCCACTCTGGGAAACAGTTTAGGAAACTGTTAACATTTTGGTTGAACAATAATTTAAGAGAAGCCTGGTGTACTACATAATAATAGAAGCCAATATTAAGACATAAAATTTCAGTCCACTCCCTGATGTCTACCAGAAAGACCATCACAGTAATGAACTCAAAGCCCTGCTCAGGAGTAAGTTTGTCTGACTGTGGAAATCCGCATTAGAGATCTATCACCCAAACTCATCCTTGAGGTGACCTGTGCCTGAAACCTCCACTTTGGCAGCACCTCTGTCCCCAGCTCACTGCACCCGGACCCTCAATTTGAATTAGCATTGCTTTGTTGATCTTGATGTTCCCACTATGCACAAAGCTGTTTAACAACAGAAGCCAAAAAGGCTTCATTTACCTGGATTTATTGGTGCTGTGCTTATTTTCTATCAATTTATGAGATCGCAAATGTGTGCTCCTATGTGTGTTCTTAACAATGCAATTATCTTAATGGCAGAGAACAATTTAAGACAAGCAGCCCATGAACAGTGACTTGGGGGCAATATGGAGAGGAAGGTGCCGCTATTAACCTCAGAAAGTATTCAGTCTAAATTGATAGGATCATGAAAAGGTATAGAATGTGGTTAAGCATAAAAATAAACTCTGAAAGTCATGCTATATGAGCAACATTTACATTTCTCATCCAGCCTGCAGAGCTATAGACCCATAAATAGCCTTTCATAGGTAACAAAACTGAGTTAGCTTACACATTAATTTATCTGTCCAAAGTCACAGAGACCATTAATATTGAAACCAGGATTCAAAATGATTCTTCCTTTGTCCCTCATTGCTTCTGACATGCCATTTGGGGTGGGTCCTCCTGAAATATTGGATTATGAATTAACCCCCAAACATTTTGCCTGTGCAGCCCTAGGAGCGACCAGGTGAGGCAGGCATGGAGGACTCCACTGACTTTACCCTCCTGGGCCTCGTCACCCATCCTGCATCCCCTGGGCTTGTCTTTGCCGTGATCTTCTCCGTCTTTCTCATGGCCATAATGGCCAACTCCCTCATGATCCTGCTCATCCACGTGGACACTCGCCTGCACATGACCATGTACTTCTTGCTCAGCCAGCTCTCCACCATGGACATGGTCTATATCTGCATCACTGTCCCCAAGATGCTGCGAGACCTTCTGTCAGAGGAAAAGGTCATCTCTTTCCTGGACTGTGCACTTCAGATCTTCCTTTACCTGACCCTGATTGGAGGCGAATTTCTCCTTCTGGGATTCATGGCCTATGACCGGTATGTGGCTGTGTGCAACCCCCTCAGGTACCCTCTCCTCATGACCCGCAGAATTTGCCTGCTCATGGTGGTGGCCTCCTGGATCGGCGGCTCCCTGGATGGATTGCTGCTGACCCCCCTCACCATGAGTTTCCCTTACTGTGGATCCCGAGAGATCCATCACTTCTTCTGTGAGATCCCAGCTGTGCTGAAGCTGTCCTGTGTGGACACATCGCTCTATGAGACCCTGATGTATGCCTGCTGCGTGCTCATGCTGCTCATCCCTGTATCTGTCATCTCTGTCTCCTACACACGCATCCTGCTCACTGTCCATTGGATGAGCTCTGCTGAGGGCCGGCACAAAGCCTTTGCTACCTGCTCTTCCCATATTGTGGCGGTGAGCATTTTCTATGGGGCAGCCTTCTACACGAATGTGCTTCCCCATTCCTACCATACACCAGAGAAAGACAAGGTTGTGTCGGCCTTCTACACCATCCTCACCCCCATGCTCAACCCACTCATCTACAGTTTGAGGAATAAAGAGGTGGCTGCAGCTCTAAGGAAAGTGCTGGGGAGATGCACCTCCTCTCAGAGAATCAGAGCAGGGGATGCGTCCAGTAAACACTAGATGGGCTGGTGCAAACACCTCTTATGTTCTGGCCAAAGGCACAGTTATTCCAGAAAATATGTCCTTGGTTCTGAAAACATTCACCATCATTTTAATGATCGTTAATTACCAACAGGTCATCTCAGCATTAGCCAACCTGTCTGAATTCACTGAAAAACATCTTTCAGAGACCATTCTCTTCGAGAGATCATCCTCTTCAAACATTACAATTCATCATCCCAGACAGGACAAGTATCCGTTTGAAGAGTCCTGAATAAATGTGTTTCAATGTTACACGTGTTCATGTGTCTGCTGTGTCTGTTTTGCTGACCAACTTTGGAACGAGACCCACAGGGAGCAGTCATCGTGTCCTTAATGATTCAATGCCAGGCACCAGTAAAAATTAAATATTTTCTAATGGTAAAAGTGAAGCAGCATTATTGAGGAAACATTTATTAGGACAACTCATTGTATTTGGGGTTCTATTTTCTTAGTCACCTTTTATGAATGTTTGTGTTCTCTAACCACTGAAATTTCTTACAATGCCCTTATTCACATAGCTAGTCTAATAGATGCTGGGAAATCAAGAAACATACACTGATTAATTGGTTAATGTTTGACTTCTGTCTTAAGATAGTAACATTACTACAATCCTTCAAAAACTTCCATCCATACCTTAATACTGATAGATAAACATAAAATGAAGAAATCAAGATATTTTATTAGTTAACCCAGCTCAACTGATCAATTCTCCTGTTCTCAGCCTCTCCCTCTGGTATACCAGTAGACAAATATTTCTTCTTCTAATTAGTTTTTAGTTAAGTGTGGTGTTTTGATAGATGTAGGACACTGATAGAATATTAACTAAATAAAGACCACACTGACTGAGCCTTCTCCACCCATTTACCTAACTGTGACTTCCTCCTGCACCTGAGGTCCTAAAATATGACAAGCCAAAAAGAAGTTTGCATTTACCCAGTATTTATTTTCTGTATCAGTTAGAAGGCTATTGGGCATGTTTTGGAGTGATTTGCTAGTTTACAATGTCTAGGAAAGGTTACTCAGCCTATGTCATTCAGGTGTCAACATAGAGGGAAAAAATGTTTCCTCCACTGACACTGATAAAAGCAAGACATATTCTCATCAATATGCTAATCACAAGGCTAAAAAAGTTTGCCTTGGAAAACTCCTACTAATTTGATCTTACCCTGAAATTAAACAAGAAAATAAAAAGAGCTTGAAGAATGGTTTGGATGGATAAATCTCTTCAAGTGGAGCAACTACCCAGGATTAAATTGTGAAGCACCATCGATGTTGCTTCAATTCAGTTCCATTCTCTGCATCTCCGCACTGGTACTTCCTCTACTTCCTCCTCTCTTCTTCTCTTGCCTTTGTTAGCGCCTCTCCTCATCTTTCCCTCTATAAAATCCTTCATTTTGCAATTCCCATTTCCACTCTGCTCTGAGTACTTGTCTTCTTTCCCATTTCCTCAGAGTCCTGCCTACACCTGGGCTGTTATTACCAATATTAACAGGGCTTTTGTTCTTACATCCCCAAGATGAATCTTTTGCCCATGTAACAAGGACATTTTACACAGACAATTTTAAATATTTCAAATGTATCTGAGAAGCAGCAGGTACAGGAGGTGCATTCTGATAAATTCCTAGAGGTATCACAGAAATTAGTGATCAGGGCAGGGAAGGGGGGCCTACGGGCTGTGGTCAGGCATCTATTCCCTACCTCAGTGGGGCGAGGGTATGATCACTTCACGGCGATCTGCCAACCTCACCACTTCTCATGGACGCACTGTTCTGTTGTGTGGTATACTTTAATGCAATCAATTATTTTTTAAAAATCACATCATATATATTGTGGTGTCTTCTTCCCTCACCCACAAGACTAGTTTACCTTACAGGGAAGGATCAGGGATTTTTCCCCAGTCACCAAAACAAAATTCTTATATAAGGTAATTTTTGATTACCAGATAATCCTCTTTATTAAAAATATATAACTTGGTAATGAAAATTTTAAGTTGTAACAACTTGAAATTATTCAAAATTTTAAAAAGTGTCCACTCTGAAGATGTCAGGTACTGTTTTAGATTATGGGGAAAACAATGAAGGGAAAACTGTCCCTGTTTTTCAAAGCATCTTCAACTGCATTCTCTGATTTTGATCCTGTTCTTTACAAAGTCCTACCAAGTATTTGGAGAAGGAATAAGCCTGAGGGGAGATGGAGAAGGTGGGGCTGAGCACAAACGATCGCCTCTGCAAGAGGCAGATGGCAGCTTCATAGCTTTGTCTTCTGACCTGCAGTCATGTGTTTTTATGGCAATTCTTACTGTTAATTGATAGAAAAGAGAGAAGCATGTGGTGCAAAGTGCAGCTGCCAGCCTGTTAATCCTGCTAGTGACCTAGAGAAACAATTCCCTGTGGAGTAACATGCTTATAAAACTCCACGTTCATCTTCTGTGGGGTGACACTCGGCCATTCTAACAAGAGCCAGAGGCGAGGCAGACCCTTGAGGGTCCTGTGTACAGGGGAGGGGGTATGGACAGGAAACCAACTGAACTCTTCCTTCTACATCTTAATTTCATTTATTCTTTTTAAAAGCATATTTATAGAACATAAAAACAAGCAAAGGGAGAAAATAAAAAGTAATGGTCTATAGTATAAAATCTACTTGTTAGCTACTTAAGCTTCATTGAAAATCCAGGGAGACTTCAGATGAAGGACTGACCAAGAAAATGAAAATAATTAGATGACTTTTGATCATGAAGAAGAGAATTCAGTCCTCTGTTGCCTAGAAGTGACAGTACGTCCCTGCCAAGTGAGGTTTCTCACTCTGAACAAAGTGAAGTCCTGGTGAGTGAAGCCTGATAACAGTGTGACCCCAAGATGCTGCAGGGTCAGACCCTGACCTGAACAGAAGTGTTTTACATTAGGCAGGACAATGGTAATAACGGTCAATGTCATGGCATTGATAGGTTATTTAATTAAAATGACAGGCTGATTCACAAAAATATAATTAGCTAAAATACAAGCATTTTAAATTTATTTTTAGTTGGGATTTCGTTGGGGGGAGAGCTTGTTGAACCTGCGTGCCTGCCATGGTTTCATCACACATTCACCAGACAACCTGGTGAGTGCCTCCTTTACAACCCCGGAGTTTAAAAAAATAAATGAGGTTTCTGTTTCCGCTATATTATTTTGTCTTGCACAACTGGTGAAGAATATAAAAGTGACTGATAAATACCCGTAGCATCAATTCTGAGGATCCCATATTGCTTCATTTCATTTTCTCTGATTAGATCTTAAGCTTATTCAGTTTATATTAGATCTTCCTCATCACATCAGCAAGGACAGGAATCTTAACTGTTTCGGTGCATCCGCAAACACCAATGCTTTTCCTGATATATAATATGTGCTTAAATGATTAGTTCTATAAATAAACAAAAGGCATTTCATTTCATAAGGCTTAGCCCTCAAAAATATTTATTTTAATGTTTGTGTCCTTTTTTTCTTTTTCTTTTTTCCTGGGAAATCCAGGTTTGAAGAGTTGCAGGCGACACTTGCAGTCTGAGCAATCAGGTGGCGAGGGCACGCTCATGCAGAACTGCCTGTCAAGGGTGAAGCTACAGCCAAAAGAACCTTACAAAAATTATTTCCAACTTCACCAATTCTGATGCCATTTCTAGTTAAGTATTCAGAAGCATGGTCCATGCAAAGAAACATGTAAGTCATCATCATTATTCATTCTTCCTTTGAGCAAATAGGAGTTAAGCAGCAGAGGCAGGCAGTGGCTCAGCTGCGGAGACAGGAAACATCATCTTCTGTACTGACTGAAAATTTAGATGTTAGAACCAGGCTTAGGAGGACATATATCAGTTGATACTGTCAAATTGTTCTTTTCCTGAATTTCCACAGTGCTTAACTGCAATGAGCAGTGGTTTTAAAAGGTAACCAATAAATTTAGAAAGATGAAATCAGGAAACATGCTGCCTTGCATAAACTTGGCACACTTCCATGAAAGAAAGAAGTGACAGTATGTCCCTGCCAAGTGAGGTTTCTCACTCTGTACAAAGTGAAGTCCTGGTGAGTGAAGCCTGGTAACAGTGTGACCCCAAGATGCTGCAGCGTGAGACCCTGACCCAAACAGAAGTGTTTTACGTTAGGCAGGTCAATGGTAATAACGGTCAATGTCATGGCATTGATAGGACATTTAATTAAAATGACAGGCTGATTCACAAAAATATAATTAGCTAAAATACAAGCATTTTAAATTTATTTTTAGTTGGGATTTTGTTGGTGGGAGAGCTTGTTGAACTTGCTATAAATTTGACCAAAGTCAGGGCTGCCTGAAAATAGTGGCCCTTTCTAATTTGAAAGATTGTGAAAGTCTTTATCTTTTATTAATTTTATGAACAAGATCATAATGTGCATATATTATAGAGACCTAAGCCAAAATGACAAGGAATGCTTTTATAATATTAGGTGTATAATCTAAAAAATGATCAATGACAGTACATTTCCTATAATGTCTTCTTTATATATTGGGAAAACTAGGGTTAAAAAGATTAAAGTAACTAAAACAAGGTTAAATACTGGTCATTTTCAAGTTCAGAAATTAATAACTTGATTTTTATATTCTAGAGTCTGTTTTATTTCCACAATGACTAAAAGTGGAGAGAGACTTACTTTGAGTGAGGGGGGTCCTAGAAATGATGGACCAAGTCCTACCTTTTGATAACATAGGTGTCAGTACTATTATAAGCACCTTCCACAGAATTCTCACAATGACATTCTGAGGTCAGGAGCTGCTCTGATGCCCATTTTTTTAGTGAGGAACTTGGTAGGGGACTTTCAATGTGTGATAAGGCTAGAAAGCGACAGACCTGGAATTTGCACAAAGGCTGTTGAGGCCCAGATTCCATGTACGGATAAGAGTAAATTGCCAGAACAAAGAGTAAAGTGGCCCCATACAGTCTGGAGTGATTCTTAGAAGACTGGGATATTTGCACCAACAGATTGGAACCTATGATGAGTCTGTACCATCTCTGAGGGTTTTGTTTTTTTATTTTATATTTTGTATATTTAGTCCTCCCTTTGCACAAAAATTATTTTACTTCTGGTATATTAGGGTTTAAAAATTCATATTTGCTGTCATTTATTCTTGAAAGAGCTCTGCTCCTTGCACCAGACACACATTGCAGAGGATTTCCCTCAGATCAGGATCCCCAGAGGGAGTGGGTGTCCCCTCCAGCAGCAATGATGCTCTTGAAGGACTGGGAGCAGGTCTTTTAGGTGCAGAATTGTTCTCTCTGCTTGGACATGAAAAGTTACCCTCGGTGGTGGATGATCAGCAAGGATATTTGAGAGTCTGATGTTTAGAGGCAATTTCTCAGGGTCCATTTGCTGAGGACTTTTTATATTTATTTTGTTGGGCATCAATGTGAATCCAAGTATCTGCAGGCAGGCCGGTGCTGACTGGACATTGCCCAGGAACTGGACAGTGTTTTGCATTTCTGGTAATAATTAAATTAATCTTTTACTTTGTTGACCATTTTTAATTGGGAATTTAAGGTTTTCTTGAATGTGGCTATGGCCTCACAGCCTGTATTCATTTGGCTCAGCTTGTTGTACACTCACCTGATGCCCAAAAGGACACTGTGCGCTTTGGAGTCAGCTGAGTGCAGAAGCAGAGGGCGTGGAAACCACAGAGCTCGGGGCCTGGTCCCGATTCCGCCACTGCTCTCCCTGTGCCCCAGCCTCTCCGAATTTCAAATGGCAATGATGCCAGTGGCTGACCCAAAGAGGTGTTGTGAAAAGAGATGACCCCAGAACTGGAGAATGTGGGATGGTGCCTGATGCTGACTGATTTACTATCAGCAATTTGCCTCAAGCATGTTTATGTTTAAAAGCTGATAAAAATACTTACTTGTGCATCAGTTTCCTATAGCTGCTGTCCCAAATTACCACAAATTCAATGGCTGACAGTAACACAAATGTGTTATCATACAGTTCTCGAGGCCAGAAGTCCACATAGTAATGCTGGGCAAAATTCAATGTGTAGGGAAGTCTTTAGGGGAGGACCCCATTGAGTTTCTAGAGACCACCTGTTCCTTGCCTCATGGTCACTTCCATCTTCAAACCCAGCGTCTGAGTCACTCTGACTTTTGCTTCCAATGTCCCATCTCCTCTGCATCCTTCCTACCTCCTTCCTGCCTTCCTCTTATAAGGGTCCTTGTAGGGCACTCCAGGAAGAGCTTCCCATCTCATCATCCCTAACTTAGTCAGATCTGCAAACTCCTTTCTTCCAAATAAGGGAACATATTCACAGGTTCTGAGGATTAGGACATGGGGATCTCAGCAGGAGGTGGTGGGGCATTATTCTGTCTACCACAGTTCCAATAACACTAAGGTAAGGTATCATATCTTCACTAAATGTAATAAAATGCCAAATTAATAGAAGCAGGTTTTCAGACACGATTTTCCTGGTAATAGAAAAGAGATGGAAATTTGCTACTAAGAAAAATCATGCATAATAATTTTCTGTCCTTTCATCTGCCTAACATAGGGTAAGATCAAACTACCTTATTAACATCCACAATGCCATCTCCAGATAGATAAGAAGATCTGAAGCTACAGGTATCTTTTATGCAATAATTGGAACCTAACTGAATCAGAGCAAGTTCAGATTCTGAAGACAGAAAAAGGGGTATGTTCCTTGCAAGCTGTGAATTATGCTGACATCTGATTATGTCTGAGATAGTAAGCCATGGAGAGTGATTATCTCAAATTTATATATTTAAAACTTCAATAACTTAATATAAATTTTGTATTGCTGTTAGATCTTAGAGACCTGTGATATATCTCTGTTTCCTAGAACTAAGTTTCCTTTTAGAAAATATAACTGGACCTAATTTTACAGCAATTTTATTTTTCATTGAAGAGTAACACAAAGACCTGACCTTTAAAAAATTGTTTCCCTTTAACACACTTATGAAAGACAAGATAAGTATGTTAAAGTAATTCTTGTAGGAGTATGGTATCTTAAATGCATAAAAAATGTGTAAATTTTTATACATTACATGTATTTATTAATCATTCACTTAAATATTCACAAATATTTACCAGGTGGCAGGTGTTTTTTATATTCTGGGGATGCACAGTATAAAAATAGGCAAAAATCCTTGCTCATCTGAAGCTTATTTTGTAATGGCAGAAGACAAAAAGTAAAATGAATATATTGTCTATCAGGTGGTCCTAAGAAATATGAAAAAACACAAAATCATCAAGTATTAGCAGAATAGATCCCCCTGAAAAGGTGGTGTTTGAGCAGAACCCTAAAGGCAGAGGCAGTGGCTGGCACAGATGTGGGAGGGCCCAGGCCTGGGGCACAGCAAGGCCAAAGCGAAGGGGTGTGGAGTCCCCCAGAGCATGGATGAGGGGTCAGCAGGAGGCTGTGGGAGCTGCGCTAGCAGGGCAAATGCCCTGGAGGGGGCAGGAGGTGCCTTCAGAGGATGGGAGGGTCACAGCACGATGGGCCTTCAGGTGAGATGATGTCACAGCCTCAGCGGTTCTGACTAGACAATGACCTGGTCCGATGTAGGTTTTAGGAGATGGCATTGCTCTGCTGAGCTCAGACTAGAAGCGCATGAGAGAGAGAACAGGGAGACAGCAGAGAGCGCTGGAGTAACCTGGGTCAAATAGGAGGACGAGCTCATTCAAGAAGCCCCAGCCAATGTCCTACCCCTTTGTGATATTGTGGAATCACAAGAAATACATATTTATTCGTTGTCCCCATCCCTCCAGCAGAGGTACGAAAACACCTGTGTTTGCCTAAAATAGAAGACTTAAAGTCTCGTTTGTTATTAATAACAAGGACTTTCTAACCACACCTTAGTTCTGTTAATGTGCCGATTTGTGGAAAGACCCTGAGGATGACTGCTGGTTGCTGAGGGTACCACACAAATGATTAGAATTTGGGAACTTTTACCTCCACCCCTACTCCCCGTGCCTCCCACCCCTGCCCTCAAGGATGGGAGAGGGACTCAGGAGTTAATATCATCACCAGGGAACAATGACTTGATCAATTATGTGGATGTAATGAAGCCCCTGATCCACAGGACAGGATTGGAGAGCTCCTGTGCTGGTGAGCATGCAGAGGGCCTGGTAAAGCAGCAAGTCCATGGAGGACAGGGAAGCTCCACACACCTGCCCACATGCTTGCCCTTTGCATCTCCCTAGCAGCTGTTTCCTAGTATTCTGGTAATTTTTTAAATAATAAACTTTTTTATTATGGTATCATAGATAGATATACAATGTTAAGAAGGTTTCACATGAACAACACTGTGGTTTCAACATTCACCCATATAATCAAGTCCTCAACCCACCACTGCAGTCACTGTCCATCAGCATAGTAAGATGCTATGGAGACATTACTTGTCTTCTCTGTGCTACACTGCCTTCCCCATGGCCCACCTATATTGTGATTGATAATTATAGTGCCCTTTAATCCCCTTCACCCTCCCGCCCCAAACACTTCTCTTTGGTAACTGCTAGTCCTTTTTGGGGGTTCTTCGAGTCTGCTGCTGTTTTGTTCCTTCAGTTTTATTTTCTTTTTACACTCCACAAATGCATGAAATAATTTGGTACTTGTCTTTCTCTGCCTGGTTTATTTCACTGAACATAATACCCTCTAACTCCATCCATGCTGTTGCAAATGGTAAGCTTTGTTTTCTTTTTATGCCTCCATAATATTCCATTGTGTATATGTACCACATCTTCTTTATCCATTCATCTACTGATGGACATTTAGTTTGCTTCCATATCTTGGCTATTGTAAAAAGTGCTGTTATAAACATAGGTATGTATATGTCTTTTAGAATCAGGTATCTTGTTTTATTCTGCTAAATTCCAAGGAGTGGATTTCCTGGGTTAAAGGGTATTTCTATTTTTAGTGTTTTGAGGAATCTCCATGTTGCTTTCCACAACAGTGGAACCAATTTGTATTCACACCAGCAAAGTAGGAGGGTCCCCCTTTCTGCACACCCTTGCCAGCATTTGTTGTTCTTTGTCTTTTCGATGTTGGGCATCCTAAGTGGTTGAGGTGATATCTCATTGTGGTTTTAGTTTGCATTTCCCTGATAACTAGAGATGTGGAGCATCTTTTCACGTGTCTGTTGGCCATCTGAATGTCTTCTTTGGAGAAGTATCTATTCCAATCCTCTGAATCAGGTTGTTTTTTTGGGTGTTGAAGCATGTGAGTTCTTCATATATTTTGGATGTTAACCCCTTATCGGATGAGTCATTTACAAATATATTCTCCCATATTGTAGGATGCCTTTTTGTTCTGCTGATGGTGTCCTTTGCTGTACAGAAGATTTTGTTCGTTGTAGTCCCACCTGTTCATTTTTTATTTTGTTTTCCTTGCCTGAGGAAAGTTGTTCAGGAAAAAACTTCTCATGTTTATATTCAAGAGACATTTGCCTATGTTTTCTTCTAAGAGTTTTATGGTTTTATGAGTTACATTCAGATCTTTGATCCATTTCGAGTTTACTTTTGTATAAGGGGTTAGAAAATAATCTAGTTTCATTCTCTCACATGTAGTTGTCCATTTTTCCCAGCACCAGTTGAAGAGGCTGTCTTTTTGCCATTAATATAGTCACAACTCCTTTATTGTACATTAATTGACTATGTATGGCCTCTCTATTCTGTTACATTGGTCTATGGGTCTGTTCTTGTGCCAGTACCAAATTGTTTTGATTACTGTGGCTTTCTAGTAGAGCTTGAAGTCAGAGACTATAATGCCCCCAGTTTTGTTCTTTTTAGGGTTGCTTTGGCTATTTGGAGTCTTTTGTGGTTCCATATGAATTTTAGAACTATTTATTCTAGTTCGTTGAATAATGCTGTTGGTATTTTAGGGATTGCATTGAATCTGCATATTGACAATGTTAATTCTTCCTATCCATGAGCATGGGATGTATTTCCATTTATTGGTGTCTTCTTTAATTTTTCTTAAGAAATTTTTGATTACCAAATCAAGGTATAGGTCTTTCACCTATACCTTGGTCAGGTTTATTCATAGGTATTTTATTCTTTTGATGAAGTTGTAAATGGGATTGTTTTCCTGATTTTTCTTTCTGTTAATTTTTTGTTTGTACATAGGAATACAACAGATTTCTGTGTATTAATTTTGTATCCTGCAACTTTACTGAACTCAGTTATTAGTTCTAATAGTTTTTTGGTGGATGCTTTAAGGTTTTCTATATTTTATATGTCATCTGAAAACAGTGACAGCTTAACTCCTTCCTTACCAGTTTGGGTGTCTTTTATTTACTTGTGCTCTCTGAATTATATGGCTGCCACCTCCAGAACAATGTTGAACAAAAATGATGATAGTGGGCATTCTTGTCTTGATCTTGATCGTAAAGGAAAAGCTTTCAACTTTTCACTGTTAAGTATGTTGGCTGTGGATTTGTCATGCATGTCTGTTATTTTGTCAAGGTATGTACCCTCTAAATCCATTTTCTTGAATTTTTATCATGAATGGGTATTTAATTTTGTCAAATGCTTTTCCAGCATCTATTGAGATGATTGTGTGATTTTTGTTGTACTTTGTTTTGATGTGTTGTATGATGTTGATTGATTTATAAATATTGTACCATTCTTGCATATCTGGGATGAATCCCACTTAGTCATGATGGATGATCTTTTTGATGTATTTTTTTATTCAGTTTGCTAATATTTTGTAGAGGATTTTAACATCTATGTTCATCAGGGACAAAGGTCTGCAATTTTCTTTTTTTGCTGTGTGTTAGTCTACTTTGGGTATTGAGTGATGGTAGCCTCATTGAATTAGTTTGGAAGTATTTCCTCCTCTTCTACTTTTTGGAAAACTTTAAGGAGGATGTGTATTAGCACTTCTTTAAATATTTGACAAAATTCAGCAGTGAAACCATCTGGTCCAGGAGTTTTGCTCTTAGGTAGTTTTTTGATTACCAAATCAATTCATTTCTGGCTGCTCAGATTTCCTGTTTCTTCCTGGGTCAGTCTTGAAAGGTTGTATTTTTCTAGAAATTTGTCCATTTTTTTATTGATTGTCCAATTCATTGGCATATAATTTTTCATAGTATTCTCTAATGATTCTTTGTATTTCCATGGTACCAATTGTGACATTTCCTATCTCATTTCTGATTCTGTTTATGTACGTACACTCTCTTTTTTTCTTAATAAGTATGGCTAGTAGTTTATCTAGTTTGTTTTCTCAAAGAACCAGCTCCTGATTTCATTGATTCTTTCTACTGTTTTATTCTTCTCAATTTTACTTAGTTCTGCTCTGATATTTTTATGTCCCTCCTTCTACTGACTTTGAGTCTCATTTGTTCTTCTTTTTATAGTTTCATTAATTGTGAGTTTAGACTGTTCATTTGGGATTGCTCTTGCTTTTAAGGTAAACCTGTATTGCTCGTTACTTTCCTCTTATTACTTTCCTCTTATAACTGCCTTCACTGCATCCCACAGGTATTGTGCTTTTGGGTTGTTGTTTTCATTTGTCTTCATGTAGTGCTTGATCTCTGTTTTTATTTTGTCATTGTTCCATTGATTACTTAGGAACATATTTAGCCTCCATGTGTTTGTAGGCTTTTTTGTTATCATTGCATAATTTTTTTCTAGTTTCATACCTTTGTGGTCTGAGAAGCTGGTTGGTACAGTTTCAATCTTTCTGAACTTATTGAGGCTCTTTTTGTGGACTAATATGTGATCTATTCTGAAAAACGTACCATGTACACTTGAAAAGAATGTGTATCCTGCTGCTTTTGGGTGGAATGTTCTGTAGATGTCTGTTAGGTCCATCTGTTAGTATTTGTTTGACATATGTAGGTGTTCCTATATTGGGTGCATAGATATTTATAATAGTTATATCCTCTTGTTGGACTGATCCCTTTATCATTATGGAAGGTCCTTATTTCTCTCTTGTGAGTTTCTTTGTTTTGAAATTTATTTTGTCTGATGTAAGTCCTGCCACTTCTGCTTTTTCCTCTCTATTATTTGCATGAATATATTTTTCCATCCCTTCACTTTTTAGTCTATGTATGCCTTTGGGTTTGAAATGAGTCTCTTGTAGGCAACATATAAATGGTCTTGTTTTTTATCCATTCTATAACTCTATATCTTTTGATTGGTGCATTCATCCATTTACATTTAAAGTGATTATCAATAGATATGTACTTATTGCTATTGTACACTTTAGATTTTTGGTTACCAAAGGTTCAGGAATAGCTTCCTTACTATCTAACAACCTATCTTAAGTTGCTGATTACTCTATTTCAAACATAAACAAAAGGTACTTTTGTTTTCCTGCCCCTTCTTTCTCCTCCACACTTTATATATTAAATGTCATATTCTGCTATCTTTGGGTATTCCTTGATGAACTTTGTGAGTAGTTGGTTTAATTTCATATTTGCTTTGTAATTATTGGTCTATTCCCTTTACTGTGGGTTTATTTTCTCTGGTGATAGCTATTCAGCCTTAGGAACCCTTCCATCTAGAGCAGCCCCTTTAACAAAACCTGTAGGGATGGTTTTTTGGTGGTGAATTTACTCAACTTTCACTTCTCTGGAAATTGTTTAATCCCTGCTTCAAATTTAAATGATAACCTTGTCAGATAGAGCATTCTTGGTTGAGGTCTCTCTTTTTTTTTTTTTTTTAGATAATTATTTTTTATTGAAGGGTAGTTGACACACAGTATTACATTACATTAGATTCAGGTGTACAACACAGTGATTCAACATTTATATACATGATAATTCTAAGTACCAGCTATCACCATACCAAGTTGTTACAATATTTTGACTATATTCCTTATGCTATACATTACATCCCGGTTACTTATTTATTTTACAATTGGAAGTGTGTACTTTTTCTTGGTTGTGGTTGTTAGGGCATCTCTCATATTTATTGATCAAATGGTTGTTAACAACAATAAAATTCTGTATAGGGGAGTCAATGCTCAATGCACAATCATTAATCCACCCCAAGCCTAATTTTCGTCAGTCTCCAATCTTCTGAAGCATAACGAACAAGTTCTTACATGGAGAACAAATTCTTACATAGTGAATAAGTTACATGGTGAACAGTACAAGGGTAGTCATCACAGAAACTTTTGGTTTTGCTCATGCATTGTGAACTATAAACAGTCAGTTCAAATATGAATACACATTTGATTTTTATACTTGATTTATATGTGGATATCACATTTCTCTCTTTATTATTTTTAATAAGATGCTGAAGTGGTAGGTAGATACAACATAAAGGTATAAAACATAGTTTAGTGTTGTAAGAGAGCAAATGTAGATGATCAGGTGTGTGCCTGTAGACTATGTGTTAATCCAAGCTAGACAAGGGCAATAAAACATCCACGTATGCAGAAGATTTCTCTCAGAACAGGGAGGGTGAGGTTCTAAGCCTCACCTCTGTTGATCCCCAATTTCTCACCTGATGACCCCCCTGCGACTGTGCCTGTCTTAGGTTGTTCCTCCCTTGAGGAATCTTACCCGTCTCTGGCTAACCAGTCATCTTCCGGGGCCATACAGGGAAATGTTAAGTTGGTAAGTGAGAGAGAAGCCTTATTGTTTGAAATGGTTAGCTTTTTATTTCTTTGCATATTTATGCCCTGTGGCTTCTATGCCCAGCATTTGTCTTGAGGTATCTTTACCACTTGGAAGAATTATGATATTCGGTAAATTTGATATGAGGCACGAATTCTATTTAAGAATTCGTTGTAATTAGGAAGGAAGAAGAAAAGCTATAGAGGTAGCAGGCGGGAGAAAACATGGGAAGATTGATTATTTCTTTGACATATCTTCTTGTAGAGTAACTTCAGCATGTATAGATTTTAAGCTACTACTTAAATTGCGCACACACATTAACATAATAGGAGTATAGTTACATAACCAAAGCATATCTGTAATTACCAGCCATCTCCAGTGAAACCAAGAAAACCAGTTAGGCACCCTAGGCATTTGTGAAAACTTATCAATGATATGATGGTTATTATCTAACTGAATTTGAATAGTTTGAGAAAAATCAGACAAATTAAAACAACCCATTCCTGGGCACTGTTCACATCCCATATGTTCTTTTAACAGTAAATAGTCTGTAGTTGTAAGATTTTGGAGCGCTACAATTTGCACTTCTCCTAATTCTTGGTTGAGTTCCAACAGTATAGATCCAGTCAAATTTGTTGTTTTACTGTATGCACAGGCCAGCTTAGATATCTCCTTCATTCCCATGGCGAGTCCAGGAGCTGGTGGGATGAGTGCATCTACAGCTGTAGCAGTGCGTGGATTTTGTTGGGGTTTTTTGATGATCATCTTCTGGCATGAGTCTTCCCGAGAGTGCTGATGTTGGAAGTTCTCTTTCATATCGTTTCTTAGTTCATTTTCGGGGTAGCCAAATTAGGCTTTGATCCTCTGTATAAACACAAACAGACCCTTTGCCTACACTTTTATATGCCCTTTATACCCTTGTGTAGAACTCATTAGAGGTCACCACATAGGAACTGCATTTTTTTTTTAATCATTAATCTACATTTACATGATGAATACTTTGTTTACTAGGCTCTCCCCTATACCAGGTACCCCCTATATACTCCTTTACAGTCACTGTCCATCAGCGTAGCAACCTGTTGTAGAATCACTACTTGTCTTCTCTGTGTTGTACAGCCCTCCCCTTTCTCCCACCCCGCTATGGATGCTAATCTTAATACCCCCCTACTTCTCCCCCCCTTATCCCTCCCTACCCACCCATCCTATCCAGTCCCTTTCCCTTTGGTACCTGTTAGTCCATTCTTGAGTTCTGTGATTCTGCTGCTGTTTTGTTCCTTCAGTTTTTCCTTTGTTCTTATATTCCACAGATGAGTGAAATCATTTGGTATTTCTCTTTCTCTGCTTGGCTTGTTTCACTGAGCAAAATACCCTCCAGCTCCATCCATGTTGCTGCAAATGGTTGGATTTGCCCTTTTCTTATGGCTGAGTAGTATTCCATTGTGTATATGTACCACATCTTCTTTATCCATTCATCTATCGATGGACATTTAGGTTGCTTCCAATTCTTGGCTATTGTAAATAGTGCTGCGATAAACAAAGGGGTGCACTGATCTTTCTCATACTTGATTGCTGCATTCTTAGGGTAAATTCCTAGGAGTGCAATTCCTGGGTCAAATGGTAAGTCTGTTTTGAGCATTTTGATGTACCTCCATACTGCTTTCCACAATGGTTGAACAAGTTTACATTCCCACCAGCAGTGTAGGAGGGTTCCCTTTCTCCACAGCCTCGCCAACATTTGTTGTTGTTTGTCTTTTGGATGGCAGCCATCCTTACTGGTGTGAGGTGATACCTCATTGTAGTTTTAATTTGCATTTCTCTGATAATTAGCGATGTGGAGCATCTTTTCATGTGTCTGTTGGCCATCTGTATTTCTTTTTTGGAGAACCGTCTGTTCAGTTCCTTTGCCCATTTTTTAATTGGGTTATTTGTTTTTTGTTTGTTGAGGCGTGTGAGCTCTTTATATATTCTGGACGTCAAGCCTTTATCGGATGTGTCATTTTCAAAGATATTCTCCCATACTGTAGGGTTTCTTTTTGTTCTATTGATGGTGTCTTTTGCTGTACAGAAGCTTTTCAGCTTAATATAGTCCCACTTGTTCATTTTTGCTGTTGTTTTCCTTGCCCGGGGAGATATGTTCAAGAAGAGGTCACTCATGTTTATGTCTAAGAGGTTTGTGCCTATGTTTTCTTCCAAGAGTTTAATGGTTTCATGACTTACATTCAGGTCTTTGATCCATTTTGAGTTTACTTTTGTATATGGGGTTAGACGATGGTCCAGTTTCATTCTCCTACATGTAGCTGTCCAGTTTTGCCAGCACCATCTGTTGAAGAGACTGTCATTTCGCCATTGTATATCCATGGCTCCTTTATCAAATATTAATTTACCATATACGTCTGAGTTAATGTCTGGATTGTCTAGTCTGTTCCATTGGTCTGTGACTCTGTTCTTGTGCCAGTACCAAATTGTCTTGATTACTATGGCTTTATAATAGAGCTTGAAGTTGGGGAGTGAGATCCCCCCTACTTTATTCTTCTTTCTCAGGATTGCTTTGGCTATTCGGGGTCTTTGGTGGTTCCATATGAATTTTTGAATCATTTGTTCCAGTTCATTGAAGAATGTTGCTGGTAGTTTCATAGGGATTGCATCAAATCTGTATATTGCTTTGGGCAGGATGGCCATTTTGACGATATTAATTCTTCCTAGCCATGAGCATGGGATGCGTTTCCATCTGTTAGTGTCCCCTTTAATTTCTTTTAAGAGTGACTTGTAGTTTTCAGAATATAAGTCTTTCACTTCTTTGGTTAGGTTTATTCCTAGGTATTTTATTTTTTTTGATGCAATTGTGAATGGAGTTGTTTTCCTGATTTCTCTTTCTGTTGGTTCATTGTTGGTATATAGGAAAGCCACAGATTTCTGTGTGTTGATTTTGTATCCTGCAACTTTGCTGTATTCCGATATCAGTTCTAGTAGTTCTGGGTTGGAGTCTTTAGGGTTTTTTATGTACAGTATCATGTCATCTGCAAATAGTGACAGTTTGACTTCTTCTTTGCCAATCTGGATTCCTTGTATTTTTTTGTTTTGTCTGATTGCCGTGGCTAGGACCTCTAGTACAATGTTAAATAACAGTGGGGAGAGTGGGCATCCTTGTCTAGTTCCCGATCTCAGCGGAAATGCTTTCAGCTTCTCGCTATTCAATATAATGTTGGCTGTGGGTTTTTCATAGATGGCCTTTATTATGTTGAGGTACTTGCCCTCTATTCCCATTTTGCTGAGAGTTTTTATCATGAATGGATGTTGAACTTTCTCAAATGCTTTCTCAGCATCTATGGAGATGATCATGTGGTTTTTGTCTTTCTTTTTGTTGATGTGGTGGATGATATTGATGGACTTTCGAATGTTGTGCCATCCTTGCATCCCTGGGATGAATCCCACTTGGTCATGGTGTACGATGGTTTTGATGTATTTTTGAATTCGGTTTGCTAAAATTTTGTTGAGTATTTTTGCGTCTACATTCATCAGGGATATTGGTCTGTAGTTTTCTTTTTTGGTGGTGTCTTTGCCTGGTTTTGGTATTAGGGTGATGTTAGCTTCATAGAATGAGTTTGGGAGTGTCCCCTCCTCTTCTATTTCTTGGAAAACTTTAAGGAGAATGGGTATTATGTCTTCCCTGTATGTCTGATAAAATTCCGAGGTAAATCCATCTGGCCAGGGGGTTTTGTTCTTTGGTAGTTTTTTTATTACCGCTTCAATTTCGTTGCTGGTAATTGGTCTGTTTAGATTTTCTGTTTCTTTTTGGGTCAGTCTTGGAAGGTTGTATTTTTCTAGGAAGTTGTCCATTTCTCCTAGGTTTCCCAGCTTGTTAGCATATAGGTTTTCATAGTAGTCTCTAATAATTCTTTGTATTTCTGCGGGATCTGTTGTGATTTTTCCTTTCTCATTTCTGATACTGTTGATTTGTGTTGACTCTCTTTTCCTCTTAATAAGTCTGGCTAGAGGCTTATCTATTTTTTTTATTTTCTCGAAGAACCAGCTCTTGGTTTCATTGATTTTTGCTATTGTTTTATTCTTCTCAATTTTATTTATTTCTTCTCTGATCTTTATTATGTCCCTCCTTCTGCTGACCTTAGGCCTCATTTGTTCTTCTTTTTCCAATTTTGATAGTTGTGACATTAGACCGTTCATTTGGGATTGCTCTTCCTTTTTTAAATATGCTTGGTGTGCTATATACTTTCCTCTTAAGACTGCTTTTGCTGCGTCCCACAGAAGTTGGGGCTTAGTGTTGTTGTTGTCATTTGTTTCCATATATTGCTGGATCTCCATTTTGATTTGGTCATTGATCCATTGATTATTTAGGAGCGTGTTGTTTAACCTCCATGTGTTTGTGAGCCTTTTTGCTTTCTTTGAACAGTTTATTTCTAGTTTAATGCCTTTGTGGTCTGAAAAGTTGGTTGGTAGGATTTCAATCTTTTGGAATTTACTGAGGCTCTTTTTGTGTCCTAGTATGTGGTCTTTTCTGGAGAATGTTCCATGTGCACTTGAGAAGAACGTGTATCCTGTTGCTTTTGGATGTAGAGTTCTGTAGATGTCTATTAGGTCCATCTGTTCTAGTGTGTTGTTCAGCCCCTCTGTGTCCTTACTTATTTTCTGTCTGGTGGATCTGTCCTTTGGAGTGAGTGGTGTGTTGAAGTCTCCTAGAATGAATGCATTGCATTCTATTTCCTCCTTTAGTTCTGTTAATATTTGTTTCAGGTATGTTGGTGCTCCTGTATTGGGTGCATATATATTTATAATGGTTATATCCTCTTGATGGACTGAGCCCTTTATCATTATGTAATGTCCTTCTTTGTCTTTTGTTACTTTCTTTATTTTGAAGTCTGTTTTGTCTGATACCAGAATTGCAACATCTGCTTTCTTCTCTCTGTTGTTTGCTTGAAATATCTTTTTCCATCCCTTGACTTTAAGTCTGTACATGTCTTTGGGTTTGAGGTGAGTCTCTTGTAAGCAGCATATGGATGGATCTTGCTTTTTTATCCATTCTATTCCTCTGTGTCTTTTGATTGGTGCATTCAGTCCATTTACATTTAGGGTGATTATTGAAAGGTATGAATTTATTGCCATTGCAGGCTTTAAGTCTGTGGTTACCAAAGGTTTAGGGTTAGCTTCTTTACTGTCTTACTGTCTAACTTAACTCGCTTGTTGAGCTATTATAAACACAATCTGATGATTCTTTATTTCTCTCCCTTCTTATTCCTCCTCCTCCCTTCTTCATATGTTGGGTGTTTTGTTGTGTGCTCTTTTTAGGAGTGCTCCCATCTAGAGCAGTCCCTGTAGGATGCCCTGTAGAGGTGGTTTGTGGGAGGCAAATTCCCTCAACTTTTGCTTGTCTGGGAATTGTTTAATCCCTCCTTCATATTTAAATGATATTCGTGCTGGATACAGTAGTCTTGGTTCGAGGCCCTTCTGTTTCATTGCATTAAGTATATCATGCCATTCTCTTCTGGCCTGTAGGGTTTCTGTTGAGAAGTCTGATGATAGCCTGATGGGTTTTCCTTTGTAGGTAACCTTTTTTTTCTCTCTGGCTGCCTTTAATACTTTGTCCTTGTCTTTGATCTTTGCCATTTTAATTATTATGTGTCTTGTTGTTGCCCTCCTTGGATCCCTTGTCATGGGAGTTCTGTGTACCTCTGTGGTCTGAGAGGCCATTTCTTCCCCTAGTTTGGGGAAATTTTCAGCAATTATTTCTTCAAAGACATTTTCTATCCCCTTTTCTCTCTCTACTTCTTCTGGAATGCCTATGATTCTTATATTATTTCTTTTATATTGATCACTCAGCTCTCTTAAAATTCTTTCATTCCTGGAGATCCTTTTATCTCTCTCTGCATCAGCTTCTCTGCGTTCCTGTTCTCTGTTTTCTAGTCCATTAATGGTCTCTTGCATCTCGTCCATTCTGTTTTGAAGTCCTTCCAGAGCTTGTTTTATTTCTGAATTCTCCTTCCTTAGTTCTTGCATATTTCTCTGCAAGTCCATCAGCATGGTTATGACTTTTGTTTTGAATTCTTTTTCAGGTAGACTGGCTAAATCTATCTCCCCAGATTCCTTCTCAGGGGAAGATGTAGCAGATGCTGAAGCTGTCTGGGTTAGTCTTGTCTGGATCATATTTTTTTGCCTTTTCATGTTGACAGGTGCTATTGACTGTCAGCTGGGAGGGCCAAAATTTTCACTTACTACTGGCCTTTCTTTACTGGGGCAACTGCGACCCCTAGTGGCTTGTGTTGGGTAATTGCGTATAGAGTGGGTCTTTGTGTCTTGCCTGGCCGGGAGGGAGAAATTTCCCTTTCTGTGGGCGGAATTTGTCTCAGGCTGCTTCTCTGCTTTCGCAGCGCCCGGTGGGGTGATGGATGGGGGGGCTGCTTGACTGTTTGCCTCCGTGAGGGGTCTCAGAGCTGTTGCCCAGGGGGTTAGTGCACACGGTTTTCCCTGTGATTTCCAGCTGCTGTACTGTGACCTGGGTTGTTTCCGTCAAGCTGTTAAGTCCCTGTCCCTTTAAGACTTTCAAAAAGCCCCCGCTTTTCTTTGTCACAGGGGCATCAGCTTCAGCACCCGCTCAGAGGTCTTACTCCCTGTTCCCCCAGTATCCAGGGCCCCCTGGGCATATACTGTGTCTGCGCTCTGGCCCGGATGGCTGGGGCTGGGTGTTCGGCAGTCCTGGGCTCCGTCTCCCTCCCGCTCTGCCTATTGTTCTCCCGCCGGGAGCTGGGAGGAGGGGCGCTCGGGTCCCGCCGGGCCGGGGCTTGTATCTTACCCCTTTCACCAGTCGCTGGGTTCTCGCTGGTGTAGCTGCAGTCTGGCCACTGTCCTGCGTCTTCTGGTCTCTCTTTTAGGGCTAGTTGTGTTTGTTGTATTTTCAAAAGTATATATGTTTTTGGGAGGAGATTCCCACTGTCCTACTCACGCCGCCATGTTGGCTCCGCCTCTCGGGCTCTCTTATTTCATTACATTAAACATATCATGTCACTCCTTTCTGGCCTGTAATGTTTCTGCTGACAAGTCTGATGATAGCGTGATGGGCTTTCCTTTGTACATGATCTTTTTTCTCTCTCTCTGGCTGCTTTTAATACTCTGTCCTTGTCCTTGATCTTTGCCATTTCAAATATTATATGTCTTGGTATTGTCTTCCTAGGGTTCATTGTATTGGGAGATCTCTGCACTTCCCTGACCTGAGAGACTATTTCCTTCCCAAGAATGGGGAATTTTTCAACAATTATTTCCTCAAAGACACTTTCTATCCTTTTTTCTTTCTCTCCTTCTGGTACCCCTATAATGCAAATATTGTTCCATTTGGATTGGTTGCACAGTTCTCTTATTCTTTCATTCCTAGAGATCCTTTTTTCTCTCTATGCCTCAGCATCTTTGTATTCCTGTTCTCTAATTTTTATTTCATTTTCCATCTCCTCTACCTCATCTAATCTACTTTTAAATCCTTCCATTGTATATTTCATTTCAGATATTGTATTCTTCAGCTCTGAGTGGTTCATTTTCAGGATTTCTCTTCGTTGAAGTCCTCCCTAAGATCCTGAATACTTTTCTGTAAATCAGTCAAGAAGATTGGTGATTTCAGTTTCACTAAGCCCTCTTTCTGATGTTTTTTCTTGTAGTTTTGTTTGGGCCAAATTCCTCTGCTTCTTCATTTGTTTTAGTGTTTCCTATGGAATAATAGCTTTGTTTAGGAAGCGCCCTCTAGTGCCCAGAGGCTCAGTTTCCTGTGTGGGAGCCCCAGCTGTTGGTGTGCAGTAGGTGAGGCACCTTTCTGCCTTGCTTGTAGTGATCTGATCAGATGGGATGTGTGAGCTCTCTGCTGATCACATGAGCACTGAGACTATTCAAAGCTGCACTTCTGGAGCTGCCATGGGTGGAGCAGCCCTCCTTCCATCCAGCTGCAATGATGGGGTGGCAGGCAAGCAGCAGCAGTGCCTGCTGGGAGGAAAGAGCTTGGCTGGGAGAATTTCCTGCCTTCCCAGCGGTGATGCCTGGCTCTACTGCCAGAACAGTTGTGCCATGTGTGCATGGAGGAGCCTTGGTTATGTGCCCCTCGAGCTTCCATGTGCAGAGCCTTCCTCCAGCCAGCCTTCCACCAATAGTGGGGTGACAGGCGAACAGGACCACTGCCTGTGGGGAGAAAGGAGTGGCAGACTCCTTATCATAGTGGGGGACTGCAGGTCTGCATTTCCAGACAGGGGCATGGAGTGGAGCATATAAAGCTCCTGAGAGTTCCCAACCTGCTGGGTAGAGTGGGCTGGGAAGGTATTGTCCACCTGCCCTTTCTCCTAAGAAGAGATCTCTGTGTAATCGTTGCCCTCTTAGCATCCCTCTTGCTGCTGGGAAGTCCTTCAAACTTCCTGCTTTTATTTTGTCTCAAAATATTGAGTTATGCTGGTACTGGATACCTATTCTCCATAAGCATCTCATATCGCAGCCTCTCTGAGTGTTCCACCCACCTTTACTTTCCAGACTCACTAATCTCCAGAGCACCATGTAATGTGGGTTCATGTTCCGGGAGCAGATCTCCAGGGCCTGGTGTTCAGCAGTCTTGGGCTCCTACTCCCTCCCTGCTGTACTCCTCTTCATCCCATCTGTGGATTGGGGTGGTGGGAGGGCATGGGTCCCGCCAGATCTTGGCTTTGCCACTTTATCCTTTTCTGTGTCTTCTCTTCTTCCCAAATGTAGGCAATCTGTTCTGCAGTCTTTGGGTCATTTTCAGGATTAGTTGTATTTGCTGTATTTTCATGTTTTATGTGATTTGGGGAGGAGGTTTCTGCCTTGCTTCTCACACCACCATCTTTTTCCCACAATACCTAATTTAAAAACTCTTAACCTAGCTATCCCATGAGCAATTCGAGAAAATTAATTGATCCCCAGAAGTCATAGTTACCTCTGATATATAGTCAGTATGTCAGAAACATGGGTAATGACCTGGAATTGCCATTGACATCTGTAGGGTGGGGGGCTGTCTTGTGGAACTGACACTATATTAGGCAGATAGTGAGAATTCAATTAAATTGTTGGACACTAAACTGGTATTGAAAAAGTTGGAGAATTGTTTAGTGTGAGGAGGAAGTCACCACACATTTGCAGACTAGAAGTGTCAGAGGGGAAGCACTTCAACAGAGTGGACATAGAGGCATGATTTTCCTTTAAAACTAAACTATTCATTTTGTTCAACATTACCCACAAATCAGTGAATCAATCACCCTTTCTCCCACTAGTGTACACTTAGCCCTATGGTTTGGACATCACTCTGGACACCAGAAATGCAGAATGCATAGGACTGATACAGTTAAATCTCTAATCCAGGTATATCAAACAACAACTTTATTATGTAATTAGCACAACATATACATGTTATACATGAACATAAACACAATATACAAAGGGTTGCTCTCCAACAAGGAGAAATGGATCTACAGTCAGTGACTTATGGGTGTGTCTCTCGGTCTGCTTTTCTCTAGCCTTCTGCCTTGGAAGACGGCATCCTGACCAGCATCACCTGAGGTGCCGTCTCGGCTGTGAGTCTCTCCCATCCAGAAAGGGTGTTCTCTCACCTCTCTTCTTGGATCCGTGGCTTCCTGCTCCCTGGAGCTGTCATAGGCAACATCAATGAAGAATAGAACTTCATCAGCAGACTTCATCCTCTTGGGGCTATTGTTGAGCAAAAAAGCTGAAGGGATAGTCTTTGCAATTATTTTTGCTATTTTTGTGGTGGCTATAACTTCAAATCTGGTCATGATATCCTTGATTCAGGTGGACTCCCGCCTCCACACCCCCATGTACTTCCTGCTCAGCCAGCTGTCTGTGATGGACACTGTTTTCATTTGTACTATTGTCCCAAAGCTCCTGGTTGACATGGTTTCTAAGGATAAAACCATTTCCTTTGTGGGCTGTGGCATCCAGATCTTCTTCTAAATGACCATGATTGGCTCCGAGTTCTTCCTCCTGGGCTGCATGGCCTATGACCGTTATGTGGCCGTGTGTGACCCTCTGCGGTACCCCGTCCTGATGAACCGCAGGGTGTGTCTTCTTCTGGCTGCTGGTGCCTGGTTTGGTGGGTCCCTGGATGGCTTGCTGCTCACGCCCATCACCATGAATTTCCCCTACTGTGGCTCCCGCCTCATCAACCATTTCTTCTGTGAGATCCCTGCAGTTCTCAGGCTGGCCTGTGCCGACACATCCTTGTATGAAACCCTAATGTTCATCTGCTGTGTAATCATGCTGCTGATCCCCGTCTCTGTCATTGCAGCCTCCTATTCCCTCATCTTGTTAACCGTCCACCGCATGCGCTCCCCTGAAGGCCGGAGAAAGGCCTTTACTACATGCTCTACCCACTTGACTGTGGTCAGCATTTTCTATGGGGCTGCCTTCTATAATTATGTTCTGCCCCAGTCCTTCCACACCCCTGAGAAGGACAAGGCAGTGTCAGCCTTCTACACCATCGTCACACCCATGCTCAACCCTCTCATCTACAACCTCAGAAACAAGAGCGTCTTGGGGGCATTTAAAAAGGTATTCACGTGATGCTCACCTGCTCAGAAAGTATTCATGAGTGATGATTAAAGTTCAGTGCCTTGACACAATGTCTTCCTAAGAACATCCTCTATGTGCCCTGTTTCATAAGAGACTCTTTTGTCTGCTAGCAAAGTGTTTTTTAATTGCCAGTAAATAGAATTCAGCTTGTCCAGGTATTTGATCTGCAGAGGAGGAAAGAAAGGATATTTCATTAGTTAGGCAGAGAATGTTAGCAAAGTATCAACATCATTTCTTATTAAGTTAAAGAATTCATCTTCTACTTGGTTCTTGTCTCTATGAAAAAACCCCACATCTAAAATAAATAATTGAGATCATAACAATTCTTTTATTCTGAACTAAGTTGCCTTCACAATTAATTCATGGTTAAACAAACCAAAAAACCCTGCAAAGCTACCAAATTTGGTACCAACATTTCTTCAATTATTTCTGTATCATAAAGAAAATTAATACTGGCTCATAAGTGACAAGAAAGAGAATCATAGAATTTTAATAATGCATTTTATTTTTTTTATTTAACTTAGCGGACTCTAACCTATGATCTCTTCAATTTCTTGAGCAGAGTATAGTGACATCAAATATTAAGCCACAATGTATTGTGGCTACATTTAACTAAACCAACTATTAATTATGATTGTCCAAACATCATGCACCTACTTGAAGAGAGTAGGTTTTATATTATTATAAAAAATCACTACTGTGACTCTTTGCGTGTAATTGTAACATAAGCATATGTGCTGGATAAAGGTTTTGGCCAGAAAGTTGCTTTGTCCAACCCTTTGTGATTCAACAACAGCATGTAGATACATTATTGGTTTTGTTTTGAAATGGTCAGCTCTGAAAGAATTTACTGCAGAGATGTGACATGATGAGACATACAGTTTTAAAAGGATCAATGTGCCAATAATATTGAGAATATTACAGACAGATCATGGAACTAGGATGCATGAACACAATTAGGGGGCTTCAGAGATGGGTTAAGTAAGGGGGTGATGCCACAGGATTTAGCTTACAGAAAAGATGTCTGTCAGGAGAGCGTGTGGAGTGCAGGTAACTCAGTGGTTTGGGCACAAGCAAATGGACAATGCAATTTCCACTTACTGAGACTTCAAACTTCTATAGTGTCAGGTTTCAGGAGAAATCAAGAATTCAGTTGAAACAAATTTTAAATGCACATTAGGTCTGTGAAGTCACTTGAAAATCATATTAGAGTTCTGGATTTACATTTGGTAACCTTCAGAGTAAAAGGGTTACTTAAAAACATTGCACTTGTTGTGATAAATTAGGTAAGAGAAAAGGTCTGAGATTGAGACCTGGGGCAACAGGAGCCCATTGAGAAGTCAATCAGACAAGAGGATATGATGGAGTAAGAAGGAGTAATATTTTAGACACAGGTGAGGAAAATGCTCAAAGACACAGATTGTGATTTCTGTGACAGCTGCAGTTTCTAGTTACCATAACTGAGAGTTGAACCTGGTGTTTGCCAACATAGGTATTATTTGTGTCCTTAATAAAACAAATTTCAGTGTAGTTGTGCTCAGAGAGGAAATGGTAAAGTAGAGAGGAAGTGAACAAAATGACTAAAGTAAACATAGTTTCTCTTTTCCTTTTTGTAAATTAGAGCTGAGATATGGAGCAGTAGCTAGAAGAGCATGTAATATCAATTGATATCAATGAGCTTTTTATTACTGTGAGATATCACAGATATTTATGTTTAAGGGAAGGATTCAATTAAAAGAGTAAATTGATGATGAATGAAGGCAATTTCCAGAGGGATGACTTTTGAGAATGGCAGAAGGCATAAAAATAAGGACAGGAAAGGAGAGTTTGATTTTTTCTGCAAGTATGGCCATTTCATTCACTGCAGGAGAAGGTAAAGCAGAGAAAAGGAGAAAAGGGTCAAGACAGTAAGTGAACAAGGTGGAGGTATTAGGATTGTAGGGTTGCTCTAGGATCCCTACTTAGGATTAATTTATGAATGTGGCATAAGCACGTTCTTCAGATAGTCCAGTAAGTGTGCTCAGTCTGGTGACTAAAAGATGATAAGCACTCGATGTGTTACTTCTAATTAATTATGGCAACAATGACAAGAATAAGGGCAGCAACAGCTGTTATCACTACTTCCACAGAGTCAGCATTCCTTGTGTGAAAGCCACTCCATGATCATGCATGGTCTCTAGTGGCTCCCATTTCCAGCATGTAATAGGAGTTCACAGTGGTTTGTCTAAATGGACTGGTCTCTTTGTCAATTAAAGGCTGTATGACCAACATTTTCCTCAGTGTGGACATTGTTTGATGCATCGTGCTTCTACCTCATTGCATAACATCCTGTCCTTTCAACACAGGATTTCGGTTTTTGGTTAAACACACCCCCATCTCAAATAGAAAAGCCACACAACCCAACACTTCCACTTCTGGGAATCTACCCAAAGGAAACAAAATCATTCATTTGAAATGACATGTGCATCTTTATGTTTGCCACATTATTTCCAAGAGCCAAGATATGGAAGCAACCAAACTGTCCATCAATGGATGGATGAAGAAGAGGTGGTATATACATAGAATGAAATATTGCTCAGCCATAAAAAAGAAAGCTTGCCATTTGCAGCAATATAGATGGACCTGGAGGAAATCATGCTAAGTGAGGTAAGTCAGAGAAAAAGGAATGTCATATGGTTTTACTTCTGTGTGGAATCTGAAAAACAAAACAAACAAAACAGAAGTAGACTCTTAAACACAGAGAATGGACCTTTGGTTGCCAGGAGGTAGGAGATTGGTAAAATAGGTAATAGGTGACTAGGTAAAATAAAGAAGTATAAATTTCAAAGTGGAAAATAATTTAGTCACAAGCATGAAAGTACAGAGTAGAGAATATAGCCAATTATACTGTATTCTCTTTGTAAGGTGATAGATGGTAACTGCACTTATCATGGTGAGCACTTACTAATGTGTATGATTGATGATCACTAGTGTTCATCTGAAACCAGTGTTATATTGTATATAATCTATTTTTCAATAAAAAAGTATAAAAAGACACCCCTATCTCTAACACATCCAATCTTTAAAATGGGCTCGTGCTGGCTTCTCTACTTATACGATGGATTCTCGCAGTGTGTAAAAGTGTCCTTGCCCTAAGCCAGAAGGTGTATTTAGTTTTCAATAAATTTTATTAAAATGTTCAGACTTCCACTGAATTTGCTTTTTGTGTATTCTCAATAAGCAGTTATTCATCTCTTTGACAGATTATTTTTACATAATTTTCCTACTCACAGTTAAATGTACTTAAATTACTTCCGACCATCCTCTAATTTCAAAGGCAAAGTAGAATGTGCAGATTATAACATTATAGTAGTTAAATCCACTGAAGTTTCAGTATTGGCTTTGTTATATCTAGGCTGAGAGCCTTGGGGGTTTTCTAATGTCTCAGTGTCCATTTCAAAGAGAGAAATAAGTCAATCCAAAGTCAGAGACTGGAGAGGATTTTCAGGACACAGATTTTCTGACTGTGACTGTTGCTCCTTGAGGTGAAGTGAGTTCTGCCTTTGTCATCTGGCCGCCCTTCTGCGTGTTCCCAGGGCACAAACCTCACTGGGTCGCTCTTGATTCACTAAGTAGTTTATACTTCAGGTGATAAACTCAGAAATATTTCTGATTGTATCTGAGACTTTTATATTTCTCCCCTTCATTTCTTGGTGTGCTGGTCTGTTTCCACAGGTAAGAGAAATCTATCAATAATGAAAATCTCTAAAGTATTACATCCAAATCCATCTAGATGTCCAGTAGGTGTGACTGTGGGGCCAGCTCAGCATCATCCTTCTGCCACCTTGGTAATTAACGAGATGACGTTATCCTCAGACACCATTGTAGGTCCTTGGTGTTTTCCTTAAAACTTTGTATGTCATTTGGGGAATAAAACGAAAAGTATGAACAGCAAAATTATTTTATGACTGCCCTTGAAGGATGGATGTTGATTTCATTTTTCTTTCTGTCATCAGATATTTTCTTCATGGAGCAGTTTGTCATCATCACAGTCAGAGGCTGTATTCTGTGGTGAAGGGCACAGATGAGCTGGGTCTCAGCCTCCAAACCCCCACTGCACTGCTTTCCACCTTAGGCAGGTGCCTCAGTTTTTCATTTTGGGAGCATTAAGTGTGTGAATATAAATGGAGTTCCTTCCTGGCTCATTATTCTTATGACATTATTAACATCATTAGCATCATCACCATTATTATTGCCCCCAGCACCCCGGGTACATTCTGGACCAAGGGCTCAGGCCTGAGCATGGGATACCTGAGTGTGGGTCCTGTGGGATGTGGACAGGTTACCATTCTTGGGTGCCGAGGCTGCTCATAAATACCATTTTATCATCATTATGCCCATCTCGGTAAAATTTATCCATGATGCCATCTGGTTCTGGGATTCTTTTCATTGGTGTATTTGTGATCACTGATTCCATCTTTTTACTAGCAATTGTTCTGATCTGGTCTTCTAATTCTTTCTGTTCAAGTGTTAATAGTTTCTATGTTTCTACTAAATGTTTCTACTGCATCGAGGCTGCCCCACTTGTTAGTGGATAGCTGTTCATGGTAGCTTCTTAGGATTTTTAAAATATTTCTGTGGCATCAGTTGTAATGTCTCTTCTTTCATTTATAATTTTGTTGTTTGGGTCCCTCTTTTTTAATTTTGATTAGGCTAGCTAATGCTGTCTCAATTTTAAACTTATAACAACTTATCTTGAATTGGAACACTCTACTTTTTACTCCCATCATCCATATTTTATGCTTTTGATATTACAATTTATCTCTTTATATATTTTGTATTCATTATAAAGTAATCAAAGCTGTATTTATTTGTAATTTGTTTCCATTAACATTTATATTCAACATAAGTGACAGTATGTCACCATATTATAATATTAGCATATTTTGACTTTGAATATATAATTATGTTTAAAAATGTTTTATATTTTCAAGTATTTTCACATTCCTCATTACTTATTTCAATCTGAAGAACTCCTTCCAGCTTTTCTTATAAGTCAGACCTAGTGAGAGTCACCTCTCTCAGCTTCTGATTTTCTTGGGAAGTCTATCCCACCTTCATTTTTAAAGAACACTTTTTCTGGGTACAGTATTCTTGGCTGTCAGTTTTCTTTTTCAACACTTTGAACATATCCCACTCTCACTGGCCTGCAAGTTCCTGCTGAAATATCACTGACAGCTTTATGAGGATTCTTCATGTACATGAAATTACTTTTTTCTATGGCAGCTCTTAAATTTACTCTTTTTTAAGTTTAACTCTCTGTTTAATAATAACATATCACTTAAAATATTAAATAATAGACTGAGGATTTATGATCTTCATGAAATTGGATTATGCCTCCTGTCTCATCTCCATCTCTTCTCCTTCTGGGACTTCAAAATGCATACATTTCTCCTTTTGGTGGTTTTTCATAATTCACATAGGATTAAATCACTCCTTGTCACTCTTTTGTCTTTGCTCTACTCTGGCTGCATAATTTCAAATAATCTGTCTTTGAATCACGAGTTCCTTTTTGGGGTTGTTGAAGTCTGCTGTCATGTTCTCAAATTCATTTTTAATTTCACTTATTATATTCTTCAGATCCAGAGTTTCTGTTTGGTTCTTATTATATTTCTATCTACTCAGCAACCTTCTCATTCTGGTTGTTTATGATTTTATTGAACCATTTTTCTGTGTTTCTCTTACCTGACTGAGCTTGTTTTCAACAACTATTTTCAATTACTTATTAGGAAAGTCATAGATCTCCATATCCTAGAGGTTGTATTGGAAAACTATGATTTTCTTACCATGGTATCATGATATTTTTTTATTTATATAACTTAATGTCTGTATATAGTGTTTTCACACTTGAAGAACTAGTCACTTCTTCTAGTCTTTACCATCTTGTGAATTCAGTGAGTCCAACTCAGAATCTTCTTTTCTCCAACAATGTACTGGAAGTTTCTGAGGCTATTCTCCAACCTCACTAGTGGTTACATAGGTGTATTCACTTTGTTATTTAACAATCTTGCCTTTTCTAAGTTTTTCACTTTTCAGTATGCTATACATTAATACAATTTAATTTTAAAATTCATTTTATGTACATGATGAGTATCCTCTCAGCTCACTGTAGTACATATACAAAATGGAATACTATTCAGCCATAAAAAGAAAAGAAATCCTGCCATTTGCAACAGCATGGATGGAGCTAGAGGGTATTATGCTCACTGATACAAGCCAAGACAAATACCATATGAATTCACTTACTAATAGAATATTTTAGAAAAGTGAAACAGAATGAACAAAACAGCAGTTACTCAGGGATACAGAGAAGTGACTAGTGGTACCATGGGGAAGGGGTTAGGTAGGGTGGATGGGGGTGTGTGAGGGGGACAAAAAGGCACAAAAATCCCCAATCATAATATAAGCTGGCCACAGGGATGGTAGTGCAGAATGGAGAACATAGCCAATGGTCCTGTAACATCCTCTTATGTTGGCGGATGGTAACTGCATTAGTGGGGGTGGAGATTTAATAATATGGTAAACCACAGTGCTATATTTGAAACCAATATAAGATTGTCTGTCAACAATATTTCAATAAAAAATACATTCCACTGTAATCGGAAAAAAAAAGAGGATGGCCAGGAATTTTTAGTAACCCAAACCAAATCCTAGAAAACATAATTTATGGACCCCAGACACTCCTTCTTATTAAAAATGCAGTATATTAACTAGTGAAATAAAATAATAAGTTATAATAATTCTAAATTAATTGAAAGTTACCAGAGAGGCGCTCAAGATGGCAGCATAAGTAGGGTGGTGGAAATCTCCTCCCAAAACCATATATATATTTTGAAAATACAGCAAATACAACTATTCCTAAAAAAGAGGCCAGAAGATACAGGACAACAGTCAGGCTACATCTACATCTGCAAGAACTCAGCATCCCATGAAGAGGGTAAGATACAAAACCATGACCAAGCAGGACCCGAGCACTAACCCCACACCATCTCACTGGTGGGAGGAAAATAATCAGAGTGGGGTGTGAGTGGAAGCACAGGACTGAAAAAGAACCAGCCCTGGTGATCTGCACTAGAAGCACAAACACACATTGCGTAATGTACTGGATATTAGAGAAATGGAAAAATAAAATCTGAGACAGAGACTATGAGCAGGTCCCCACAGCCAGCTTTCCTGGGACAAAATAAAAGTGGGCACTTTAAAACTTTTAGAGTTCAGGACCTGGAGGTGGAACCAAGATGGTGGCATGAGTAGGACAGTGGGAATCTTCTCCCAAAAACAAATAAGTTTTTGAAAATACAACAAATACAACTAATCCTAAAAGAGAGACCAGAAGACACAGGACAACAACCAGACTACATCCACACCTGCGAGAACCCAGCGCCTGGTGAAAGGGGTAAGATACAAGCTCCGGCCGGGCGTGAACCGAGGGCCCCCACCCCAGTTCCCGGTGGGAGGACAGGAGTCGGAGTGGGGAGGGAGAGGGAGCCCAGGACTGCTAAACACCCAGCCCGAGCTATCCTCACCAGAGCGCACACACAGTGTATGCGTGGGGTGCTGGAAACTAGGGAAGCAGGACAGTAGGACCTGTGAGTGGGTCCCGAAGCAGGCACCCCTGTGACAAAGAAAAGTAAGTGCTTTTTGAAAGTCTTAAAGGGACACGGGTGCCACAGCTGGACAGAAGCATCCTGGGTCACAGTCCAGCAGCTGGAAATTCCAGAGGACTCCGGGCACACTAACCCGCTAGGCAACAGCTCTGAGACCCCTCACAGAGGTAAACAGCCAAACAGCCCCCCGTCCCTTACCCCTCTGGGGCCCCGCCAAAGCAGAGCAGCAGCCTGACGCTGGCCATATCCACAGCTGGGCAAGACACAGAGACCCAGTCTACACACAATTGCCCAACACAAGCCACTAGGGGTCGCAGTTGTCCCACTAAAGAGGCCAGGAACAAGTGGAAAGCCCTAGCTCTCACAGCTGACAGAAAGCCAATAGCTCACCACTGCACCTATCAACATGAAAAGGCAAAAATATTTGATCCAGACAAGACTAACCCAGACAGCTTTGACATCTGCTACATCTTCCCCTGAAAAGGAACCCAGGGAGATAGATTTAACCAGTCTTCCTGAAAAAGGATTCAAAACAAAAGTCATAACCATGCAGATGGACATGAAGAAAAATATGCAAGAACAAAGGAGGGAGAATACAAAAATAAAACAAGCTCTGGAAGGACTTCAAAAGAGAAAGGACGAGATGCAAGAGACCATTAATGGACTAGAAAACAGAGAACAGGAACACAGAGAAGCTGATGCAGTGAGAGATAAAAGGATCTCCAGGAATGAAAGAATTTTAAGAGAACTGAGTGGCCAATCAAAATGGAACAATATCCGCATTATAGGGGTACCAGAAGAAGAAGAAAGAGGAAAAGGGTTAGAAAGTGTCTTTGAACAAATAATTGCTGAAAACTTCCCTAAACTAGGTGAGGAAATGGCCTCCCAGAACACAGAGGTACACAGAACTCCCATGACAAGGGATCCAAGGAGGGCAACACCAAGACACATAATAATTAAAATGGCAAAGATCAAAGACAAGGACAAAGTATTGAAGGCAGCCAGAGAGAAAAAAAAGGTCACCTACAAAGGAAAACCCATCAGGCTATCATCAGACTTCTCAACAGAAACCCTACAGGCCAGAAGAGAATGGCATGATATACTTAATGCAATGAAACAGAAGGGCCTCAAACCAAGATTACTGTATCCAGCACGATTATCATTTAAATATGAAGGAGGGATTAAATAATTCACAGACAAGCAAAAGTTGAGGGAACTTGCCTCCCACAAACCACCTCCATAGAGCATCTTACAGGGATAGCTCTAGATGGGAGAACTACTAAAAGAGCACAGAACAAAGCACCGAACATATAAAGAAGGGAAGAGGAGGAATAATAAGGGAGAGAAATAAAGAATCATCAGACTGCATTTATAATAGCTCAATAAGTAAGTTAAATTAGACAGTAAGATAGTAAAGAAGCTAACCTTGAACCTTTGGTAACCACAAACTTAAAGCCTGCAATGGTAATAAGTCCATACCTTTCAATAATTACCACAAATGTAAATGGAATGAATGCACCAATCAAAAGAGACAGAGTAATAGAATGGATAAAAAAGCAAGACCCATCCACAATCTGCTTAGAAGAGACTCACCTCAAACCCAAAGACATGCACAGACTTAAAGTCAAGGGATGGAAAAAGATATTTCATGCAAACAACAGAGAGAAAAAAGCAGGTATTGCAATACTAGTGTCAGACAAAATAGACTTCAAAATAAAGAAAGTAACAAAATATAAAGAAGGACATTACATAATGATAAAGGGCTCAGTCCAACAAGAGGATATAACCATTATAAATATATATGCACCCAATACAGGAGCAACAACATACCTGAAACAAATACTAACAGAATTAAAGGAGGAAATAGAATGCAATGCATTCATTCTGGGAGACATCAACACACCACTCACTCCAAAGGACAGATCCACCAGGCAGAAAATAAGTAAGGACACAGAGGGGCTGAACAACACACTAGAACAGATGGACCTAATAGACATCTACAGAACTCTACATCCAAAAGCAACAGGATACACATTCTTCTCAAGTGCACATGGAACATTCTCCAGAATAGACCACATACTAGGCCACAAAAAGAGCCTCAGTAAATTCCAAAAGATTGAAATCCTACCAACCAACTTTTCAGACCACAAAGGCAGAAAACTAGAAATAAACTGTACAAAGAAAGCAAAAAGGCTCACAAACACATGGAGGCTTAAAAACACACTCCTAAATAATCAATGGATCAATGACCAAATCAAAATGGAGATCCAGCAATATATGGAAACAAATGACAACAACAACACAAAGCCCCAACTACTATGGGATACAGCAAAAGCAGTCTTAAGAGGAAAATATATAGCAATCCAGGCATATTTAAAGAAGGAAGAACAATCCCAAATGAATGGTCTAATATCATAAATATCAAAATTGGATAAAGAAGGACAAATGAGGCCTAAGGTCAGCAGAAGGAGGGAGATAATAAAGATCAGAGAAGAAATAAATAAAATCGAGAAGAATAAAACAATAGCAAAAATCAATGAAACCAAGAGCTGGTTCTTCGAGAAAATAAACAAAATAGATAAGCCTCTAGCCAGACTTATTAGGAGAAAAAGAGACTCACACACATCAACAGAATCAGAAACGAGAAAGGAAAAATCACAACGGAGCCCACAGAAATACAAAGAATTATTAGAGAGTACTATGAAAACCTATATGCTAACAACCTGGGAAACCTAGGAGAAATGGACAACTTCTAGAAAAATCCAAACTTCGAAGACTGACCCAGAAAGAAACAGAAAATCTAAACAGACCAATTACCAGCAACGAAATTGAAGTGGTAATCAAAAAACTACCCAAGAACAAAACCCCCGGGCCAGATGGATTTACCTCGGAATTTTATCAGACATACAGGGAAGACATAATAACCATTCTCCTTAAAGTTTTGCAAAAAGTAGAAGAAGGGGGTATACTTCCAAACTCATTCTATGAAGCCAGCATCACTCTAATACCAAAAGCAGCGAAAGACCCCACCAAAAAAGAAAATTACAGACCAATATCGCTGATGAACATAGATGCAAAAATAGTCAACAGAATATTAGCAATCCGATTTCAAAACTACATCAAGAGGATCATACAACATGACCAAGTGGGATTCATCCCAGGGATGCAAGGATGGTACAACATTCGAAAATCCATCAACATCCTCCTCCACATCAACAAAAAGAAAGAACAAAACCACATGATCATCTCCACAGATGCTGAAAAAGCATTCGATAAAATTCAGCATCCATTCGTGATAAAAACTCTCAACAAAATGGGTATAGAGGGCAAGTACCTCAACATAATAAAGGCCATATATGATAAACCCACAGCCAACATCATACTGAACAACAAGAAGCTGAAAGTTTTTTTCTCTGCTATCAAGAACAAGACAGGGATGCCCACTATCCCCACTGTTATTCAACATAGTACTGGAGGTCCTAGCCACGGCAATCAGACAAAACAAAGAAATACAAGGAATCCAGATTGGTAAAGAAAAAGTTAAAACTGTCACTATTTGCAGAAGACATGATACTGTACATAAAAAACCCTAAAGACTCCACCCCAAAACTACTAGAACTGCTATCGGAATACAGCAAAGTTGCAGGATACAAAATCAACACACAGAAATCTGTGGCTTTCCTATATACCAACAATGAACCAACAGAAAGAGAAATCAGGATAACAACTCCATTCACAATTGCATCAAAAAAAATAAAATACCTAGGAATAAACCTAACCAAAGAAGTGAAAGACTTATACTCTGAAAACTACAAGTCACTCTTACGAGAAATTAAAGGGGACACTAACAGATGGAAACTCATCCCATGCTCTTGGCTAGGAAGAATTAATATCGTCAAAATGGCCATCCTGCCCAAAGCAATATACAGATTTGATGCAATCCCTATCAAATTACCAACAGCATTCTTCAATGAACTGGAACAAATAGTTAAAAATTCATATGGAAACACCAAAGACCCCGAATAGCTAAAGCAATCCTGAGAAGGAAGAATAAAGTGGGGGCTATCTCACTCCCCAACTTCAAGCTCTACTACAAAGCCACAGTAATCAAGACAATTTGGTACTGGCACAAGAGCAGAGCCACAGGCCAATGTAACAGAATAGAGACTCCAAACATTGACCCAAACATATATGGTCAACCAATATTCTATAAAGGAGCCATGGACATACAATGGGGAAATGACAGTATCTTCAACAGATGGTGCTGGCAAAACTGCACAGCTACATGTCAGAGAATGAAACTGTATCACTGTCTAACTCCATATACAAAAGTAAATTCGAAATGGATCAAAGACCTGAATGTAAGTCATGAAACCATAAAACTCTTAGAAAAAATCATAGGCAAAAATCTCTTGGACATAAACATGAGCGACTTCTTCATGAACATATATCTCTGGGCAAGGGAAACAAATGCAAAGATGAACAAGTGGGATTATATCAAGCTGAAAAACGTCTGTACAGCAAAGGACACCAACAATAGAACAGAAATGTACCCTACAGTATGGGAGAATATGTTCATAAATGACAGATCCGATAAAGGGTTGACATCCAAACTATATAAAGAGCTCACACACCTCAACAAACAAAAAGCAAATAATCCAATTAAAAAATGGGCAGAGGAGCTGAATAGACAGTTCTCTAAAGAAATTCAGATGACCAACAGACACATGAAAAGATGCTCCACATCGCTTGTCATCAGAGAAATGAAAATTAAAACCACAATGATATATCATCTCACACCAGTAAGGATGGCTACCATCCAAAAGACAAACAACAACAAATGTTGGCGAGTTTGTGGAGAAAGGGGAACCCTCCTACACTGCTGGTGGGAATGTAAATTAGTTCAACCATGGTGGAAAGCAGTATGGAGGTTCCTCAAAATGCTCAAAATAGAAATACCATTTGACCCAGGAATTCCACTTCTATGAATTTACCCTAAGAATGCAGCACTCCAGTTTGAAAAAGACAGATGCACCCCTATGTTTATTGCTGCACTGTTTACAATAGCCAAGATATGGAAACAACCTAAATGTCCATCAGTAGATGACTGGATAAAGAAGATGTGGTACATATACACAATGGAGTATTACTCAGCCATAGGAAAAAAACATATCCTACCATTTGCAACAACATGGATGGAGCTAGAGGGTATTATGCTCAGTGAAATAAGCCAGGCGGAGAAAGACAAATACCAAATTATTTCACTCGTATGTGGAGTATAAGAACAAAAGAAAACTGAAGGAACAAAACAGCAGCAGAAGCACAGAACCCAAGAATGGACTAATAATTACCAAAGGGAAAGGGACTGGGGAGGACTGGTGGGAAGGGAGGGATAAGGGCGGGAAGAAAGGAAAAGGGATAAGGGCGGGAAGAAAGGGGGTGGGGGGCATGGGGAGAGCTGTGAATCACAGAGAAGTCAAGTAGTGATTTTACAGCATCTTACTATGCAGATGGACAGTGACTGTGAACGGGGATGCTGGGGGGACTTGGTGAAGGGGGGAGCCTAGTAAACATAATGTCCTTCATGTAATTGTAGATTAATGATATCAAAATAAATAAATAAATAAAGTTTTAGAGTTCAAGGTTTTAACAGGTGGACAAAATCATCCTGGCCCACTCAGGCCAGCAGGCTGGGAATCTTAAGGAACTTCAGGCACCTTAACCCCCTGGATGGAAACATAGCTCTGAAGCCCCTCATGGCTATAAGCAGCCTGCCTTTCATTACCCACCCCCTGCACTGTAAGCAAACCGCTATTGCTAGGGACCAGCCGGGTAGCAGCCCTGCCCTCAGCAACTACACAGAGTGTACTCCCAGCACACAGCTAACCGGGCCAGACCCTGAGGCTGTCACCAGCACACAGACAGAAGAAGCTGGCACAAAGTCAGGAAGACATGAAGGGGCACAGCTCTCACAGGAGAAAACACACCACGCACCTGCAACCCCTGGCAGTGCTCTAGGCCATCCCAAAGCTGTGCCTTGTGTGTGGGTAACCGGCACAGGCAGCAGAGAGGGCTAGGCAACCAACAAGCAGGAAGGGACTTTGTTCTCCCAGCTGACACACATGCCACTTGCTGGCAAGCACTTCTATCATCATGAAAATGCAGAAGAACCTGGTCCAGTCCAAAACCACTCAACACCAGAGAGAGGGCCTGCTTAGACATATAACCAATCTTCCTGAAAAATATTTCAAAATAAAAGTGATAACCATGCTGATGGACCTGCAGAGAAATATGCAAGAGCTAAGGGATAAAGTCTGGAGGGAGACAAAAGAAATGAAACAATCAATGGAAGGTCTTAAGAGCAGACTGGCTGAAGTGCAAGAGACTGTTAATGGAATAGAAATCAGAGAACAGGAATACAGAGAAGGTGAGGCAGATAGAGATAAAAGGATCTCTAGGAATGAAAGAATATTAAGAGAACTGTGGGCCCAATCCAAATGGAACAATATTCTCAAAATAGAGGTACCAGAAGAAGAAGAGAGAGACAAAGGGATAGAAAGGGTCTTTGAAGAAATAATTGATGAAAACTTCCCCAAGCTGGGGAAGGAAATACTGTCTCAGACCATGGAAGCCCACAGATCTCCCAACAAAAGGAACCCAAGGAGGACAACATTGAGACATATACTAATTAAAATGGCAAAGATCAAAGACAAGAATAGGGCATTAAAGGCAGCCCGAGAGAGAGAAAAGATCACTTACAAAGGAAAACCCATCAGGCTATCATCAGACTTCTCAACAGAAACCTTACAGGCCAGAAGAGAATGGCATGATATATTTAATGCAATGAAACAGAAGGGCTTTGAATCAAGAATACTGTATCCACCAAGATTTTTCTTTTTTTTGTAGATAATTATTTTTTTTGAAGGGTAGTTGACACAGTATTACATTAGTTTCAGGTGTACAATACAGTGGTTCAACATTTATATACATGATAATTCTAGCTACCAGCTATCACCATACAAATTTGTTACAATATTTTGATTATATTCCTTATGCTATACATTACATCCCGGTTACTTATTTATTTTACAATTGGAAGTATGTACTTTTTCTTTTTGTTTTGTTTTGTTTTCTGTTTTTGTTTTTGTTTTTTTTTAAGAGGGCCTCTCTCATATTTATTGATCAAATGGTTGTTAACAACAATAAAATTCTGTATAGGGGAGTCAATGCTTAATGCACAATCATTAACCCACTCCAAGCCTAATTTTTGTCAGTCTCCAATATTTTGAAGCATAACGAACAAGTTCTTACATGGAGAACAAATTCTTACATAGTGAATAAGTTACATGGTGAACAGTACAAGGGCAGTCATCACAGAAAGTTTCGGTTTTGCTCATGCATTATGAAGTATAAACAATCAGTTCAAATATGAATATTCATTTGATTTTTATACTTGACTTATATGTGGATACCACACTTCTCTCTTTATTATTATAATTTTTAATAAAATGATGAAGGGGTAGGTAGATACAAGATAAAGGTAGAAAACATAGTTTAGTGTTGTAAGAGAGCAAATATAGATGATCAGGTGTGTGCCTGTAGACTATGTGTTAATCCAAGCTAGACAAGGGCAATAAAACATCCACGGATGCAGAAGATTTCTCTCAGAAAGGGGGGGTGGGGTTCTAAGCCTCACCTCTGTTGATCCCCAATTTCTCACCTGATGGCCCCCCTGTGACTGTGCCTGTCTTAGGTTGTTCCTCCCTTGAGGAATCTTACCCGTCTCTGGCTAGCCAGTCATCTTCCGGGGCCATACAGGGAAATGTAAAGTTGGTAAGTGAGAGGGAAGCCTTATTGTTTGAAAAGGTTAGCTTTTTACTTCTTTGCATATTTATGCCCTGTGGCTTCTATGCCCAGCATTTGTCTTGAGGTGTCTTTACCACTTGGAAGAATTATGATACTCGGTAAATTTGATATGAGGCACGAATTCTATTTAAGGGTTGTAATTAGGAAGGAAGAAGAAAAGCTATAGAAGTAGCAGGCGGAAGAAAACTTGGGAAGATTGATTATTTCTTTGACATATCTTCTTGTAGAGTAACTTTAGCATGTATAGGTTTTAAACTACTAATTAAATTGCGCACACATTAACATAATAGGAGTACAGTTACATAACCAAAGCAGACCTATAATTACCAGCCATGTCCAGTGAAACCAAGAAAACCAGTTAGGCACCTTAGGCATTTGTGAAAACTTATCTATGATATAGAGGATATTGTCCAACTGAACTTGAACAGTCTGAGAGAAATCAAACAAATTAAAACAACCCATTCCTGGGGACTGTTCACATCCCGTATGTTCTTTTAACAGTAGATAGTCTGTAGTTGTAAGATTTTGGAGCGCTACAACTTGCACTTCTCCTAATTCTTGGTTGAGTTCCAACAGTATAGATCCAGTCAAATTTGTTGTTTTACTGTATGCACAGGCCAGCTTAGATATCTCCTTCTTCATTCCCATGGCAAGTCCAGGAGCTGGTGGCATGAGTGCATCTACAGCTGTAGAGCGTGTGTCTCTTTGTTGTGGCTTTTTGATGATCATCTTCTGGTATGAGTCTTCCAGAGAGTGCTGATGTTGGAAGTTCTTTTTCCTATCGTATCTTAGTTCATTTTCAGGGTAGCCAAATTAGGCTTTGATCCTCTGTATAAACACAAACAGACCCTTTGCCTACACTTTTATATGCCCTTTGTACCATTGTATAGAACTCATTGGAGGTCACCACACAGGAACTGCTTTTTTTTTTGGTATCATTAATCTACACTTACATGGTGAATATTATGTTTACTAGGCTCTCCCCTATACCAGGTCCCCCCTATAAACCCCTTTACAGTCACTGTCCATCAGCATAGCAAAATGTTGTAGAATCACTACTTGTCTTCTCTGTGTTGTACAGCCCTCCCCTTTCTCCCACCCCCCCATGCTTGCTAATCTTAATACCCCCCTTCTTCTTCCCCCCCTCTTATCCATCCCTACCCACCCATCCTCCCCAGTCCCTTTCCCTTTGGTACCTGTTAGTCCATTCTTGAGTTCTGTGATTCTGCTGCTGTTTTGTTCCTTCAGTTTTTCCTTTGTTCTTATATTCCACAGGTAAGTGAAATCATTTGGTATTTCTCTTTCTCCGCTTGGCTTGTTTTACTGAGCATAATACCCTCCAGCTCCATCCTTGTTGCTGCAAATGATTGGATTTGCCCTTTTCTTATGGCTGAGTAGTATTCCATTGTGTATATGTACCACATCTTCTTTTTCCATTCATGTATCGATGGACATTTAGGTTGCTTCCAATTCTTGGCTATTGTAAATAGTGCTGCGATAAACATAGGGGTGCATCTGTCTTTCTCAAACTTGATTGCTGCGTTCTTAGGGTAAATTCCTAGGAGTGGAATTCCTGGGTCAAATGGTAAGTCTGTTTTGAGCATTTTGATATACCTCCATACTGCTTTCCACAATGGTTGAACTAACTTACATTCCCACCAGCAGTGTAGGAGGGTTCCCCTTTCTCCGCAGCCTCGCCAACATTTGTTGTTGTTTGTCTTTTGGATGGCAGCCATCCTTACTGGTGTGAGGTGATACCTCATTGTAGTTTTAATTTGCATTTCTCTGATAATTAGCGATGTGGAGCATCTTTTCATGTGTCTGTTGGCCATCTGTATTTCTTTTTTGGAGAACTGTCTGTTCAGTTCCTCTGCCCATTTTTTAATTGGGTTATTTGTTTTTTGATTGTTGAGGAATGTGAGCTCTTGATATATTCTGGACGTCAAGCCTTTATTGGATCTGTCATTTTCAAATATATTCTCCCATACTGTAGGGTTCCTTTTTGTTCTATTGATGGTGTCTTTTGCTTTACAGAAGCTTTTCAGCTTAATATAGTCCCACTTGTTCATTTTTGCTGTTGTTTTCCTTGCCCGGGGAGATATGTTCAAGAAGAGGTCACTCATGTTTATGTCTAAGAGGTTTTTGCCTAAGTTTTCTTCCAGGAGCTTAATGGTTTCATGACTTACATTCAGGTCTTTGATCCATTTTGAGTTTACTTTTGTATATGGGGTTAGACAATGGTCCAGTTTCATTCTCCTACATGTAGCTGTCCAGTTTTGCCAGCACCATCTGTTGAAGAGACTGTCATTTCGCCATTGTATGTCCATGGCTCCTTTATCAAATATTAATTGACCATATATGTCTAGGGTTAATGTCTGGATTCTCTAGTCTGTTTCATTGGTCTATGGCTCTGTTCTTGTGCCAGTACCAAATTGTCTTGATTACTATGGCTTTATAGTAGAGCTTGAAGTTGGGGAGTGAGATCCCCCCTACTTTATTTTTCTTTCTCAGGATTGCTTTGGCTATTCAGGGTCTTTGTTGTTTCCATACGAATTTTTGAATTATTTGTTCCAGTTCATTGAAGAATGTTGCTTGTAGTTTCATAGGGATTGCATCAAATCTGTATATTGCTTTGGGCAGGATGGCCATTTTGACGATATTAATTCTTCCTAGCCATGAGCATGGGATGCGTTTCCATCTGTTAGTGTCCCCTTTAATTTCTCGTAAGAGTGACTTGTAGTTTTCAGAGTATAAGTCTTTCACTTCTTTGGTTAGGTTTATTCCTAGGTAATTTTTTTTTTTATGCAATTGTGAATGGAGTTGTTTTCCTGATTTCTCTTTCTGTTGGTTCATTGTTAGTGTATAGGAAAGCCACAGATTGCTGTGTGTTGATTTTGTATCCTGCAACTTTGCTGTATTCTGATCTCAGTTCTAGTAGTTTTGGGGTGGAGTCTTTAGGGTTTTTTATGTACAGTATCATGTCAACTGCAAATATTGACAGTTTAACTTCTTCTTTACCAATCTGGATTCCTTGTATGTTTTTGTTTTGTCTGATTGCCGTGGCTAGGGCCTCCAGTACTATGTTAAATAACAGTGGGGAGAGTGGGCATCCCTGTCTAGTTCCCTGTCTCAGAGGAAAAGCTTTCAGCTTCTCACTGTTCAATATATTGTTGGCTGTGGGTTTTTCATAGATGGCCTTTATTATGTTGAGGTACTTGCCTCTATTCCCATTTTGCTTTGAGTTTTTATCATGAATAAATGTTGAACTTTGTCAAATGCTTTTTCAGCATCTATGGAGATGATCATGTGGTTTTTGTCTTTCTTTTTGTTGATGTGGTGGATGATGTTGATGGACTTTCGAATGTTGTACCATCCTTGCATCCCTGGGATGAATCCCACTTCGTCATGGTGTACGATCCTTTTGATGTGTTTTTGAATTGGTTTTGCTTATATTTTGTTGAGTATTTTTACATCTACATTCATCAGGGATATTGCACTGTAGTTTTCTTTTTTGTTGGGGTCTTTGCCTGGTTTTGGTGTTAGGGTGTTGTTAGCTTCATAGAATGAGTTTGGGAGTATCCCCTCCTCTTCTATTTTTTGGAAAACTTTAAGGAGAATTGGTATTATGTCTTCCCTGTATGTCTGATAAAATTCCCAGGTAAATCCATCTGGCCCAGGGGTTTTGTTCTTTGGTAGTTTTTTGATTACTGCTTCAATTTCGTTGCTGCTAATTGGTCTGTTTAGATTTTCTGTTTCTTTCTGGGTCAGTCTTGGAAGGTTGTATTTTTCTAGGAAGTTGTCCATTTCTGCTAGGTTTCCCAGCTTGTTAGCATATAAGTTTTCATAGTACTGTCTAATAATTCTTTGTATTTCTGTGTGTTCCATCGTGATTTTTCCTTTCTCTTTTCTGATACTGTTGATTTGTGTTGACTCTCTTTTCCCCTTAATAAGTCTGGCTAGAGGCTTATCTATTTTGTTTATTTTCTCGAAGAACCAGCTCTTGGTTTCATTGATTTTTGCTATTGTTTTATTCTTCTCAATTTTATTTATTTCTTCTCTGATCTTTATTATGTCCCTCCTTCTGCTGACCTTAGGCCTCATTTGTTCTTCTTTTTTCAATTTTGATAATTGTGACATTAGACCATTCATTTGGGTTTGTTCTTCCTTTTTTAAATATGCTTGGATTGCTATATACTTTCCTCTTATGACTGCTTTTGCTGTGTCCCACAGAAGTTCGGGCTTTATGTTGTTGTTGTCGTTTGTTTCCATATATTGCTGGATCTCCATTTGGATTTGGTCATTGATCCACTGATTATTTAGGAGTGTGTTGTTAAGCCTCCATGTGTTTGTGAGCCTTTTTGCTTTCTTTATACAGTTTATTTCTAGTTTTCTGCCTTTGTGGTCTGAAAAGTTTGTTGGTAGGATTTCAATCTTTTGGAATTTTCTGAGGCTCTTTTTGTGGCCTAGTATGTGGTCTATTCTGGAGAATGTTTCATGTGCACTTGAGAAGAATGTGTATCCTGCTGCTTTTGGGTGTGGAGTTCTGTAGATGTCTGTTAGGTCCATCTGTTCTAGTATGTTGTTCAGCCCCTCTGTGTCCTTACTTATTTTCTGTCTGGTGGATCTGTCCTTTGGAGTGAGTGGTGTGTTGATGTCTCGCAGAATGAATGCATTGCATTCTATTTCCGCCTTTAGTTCTGTTAGTATTTGTTTCAGGTATGTTGTTGCTCCTGTATTGGGTGCATATATATTTATAATGGTTATATCCTCTTGTTGGACTGAGCCCTTTATCATTATGTAATGTCCTTCTTTGTTTTTTGTTGCTTTCTTTATTTTGAAGTCTGTTTTTTCTGATACCAGAATTGCAACACCTGCTTTCTTCTCTCTGCTGTTTGCATGAAATATCTTTTTCCATCCCTTGACTTTAAGTCTGTGCATGTCTTTGGGTTTGAGGTGAGTCTCTTCTAACCAGAATATGGATGGATCTTGCATTTTGTCCATTCTATTACTCTGTCTCTTTTGATTGGTGCATTCAGTCCATTTACATTTAGGGTGATTATTGAAAGGTATGAACTTATTACCATTGCAGGCTTTAAGTTTGTGGTTACCAAAGGTTCAAGATTAGCTTCTTTACTATCTTACTGTCTAATTTAACTCACTTGTTGAGCTATTATAAAAGCGGTCTGATGATTCTTTATTTCTCTCCCTTCTTATTCCTCCTCCTCCCTTCTTCATACGTTGGGTGTTTTGTTCTGTTCTCTTTTTAGTAGTGCTCCCATCTAGAGCAGTCCCTGTAGGATGCCCTGTAGAGGTGGTTTGTGGGAGGCAAATTCCCTTAACTTTTGCTTGTCTGTGAATTATTTAAACCCTCCTTCATATTTAATTGATATTCGTGCTGGATACAGTAGTCTTGGTTCGAGGCCCTTCTGTTTCATTGCATTAAGTATATCATGCCATTCTCTTCTGGCCTGTAGGGTTTCTGTTGAGAAGTCTGATGATAGCCTGATGGGTTTTCCTTTGTAGGTGACCGTTTTTTTCTCTCTGGCTGCCTTTAATACTTTGTCCTTGTCTTTGATCTTTGCTATTTTAATTATTATGTGTCTTGGTGTTGCCCTCCTTGGATCCCTTGTCATGGGAGTTCTGTGTACCTCTGTGTTCTGGGAGGCCATTTCCTCACCTAGTTTAGGGAAGTTTTCAGCAATTATTTGTTCAAAGACACTTTCTATCCCTTTTTCTCTCTTCTTCTTCTTCTGGTACCCCTATAATGCGGATATTGTTCCATTTTGATTGGTCACTCAGCTCTCTTAAAATTCTTTCATTCCTGGAGATCCTTTTATCTCTCACTGCATCAGCTTCTCTGCATTCCTGTTCTCTGTTTTCTAGTCCATTAATGGTCTCTTGCATCTTGTCCATTCTGTTTTGAAGTCCTTCCAGAGCTTGTTTTATTTCTGCATTCTCCTTCCTTAGTTCTTGTATATTTCTCTGCAAGTCCATCAGCATGGTTATGACTTTTGTTTTGTATTATTTTTCAGGAAGATTGGTTAAATCTATCTCCCCAGGTTCCTTCTCAGGGGAAGGTGTAGTGGATGCCGAAGCTGTCTGGGTTAGTCTTGTCTGGATCATATTTTTTTGCCTTTTTCATGTTGACAGGTGCTATTGACTGTCAGCTTGGAGGCCAAACTTTTCACTTGCTACTGGCCTTTCTTTACTGGGACAACTGCGTCCCCTAGTGGCTTGTGTTGGGTAATTGCGTGTAGGTTGGGTCTTTGTGTCTTGCCCTGCCTGAGTGGAGGGATCTCCCTTTCTGTGGGGGGCTGTTTGGCTGTTTACCTCCATGAGGTGTCTCAGAGCTATTGCCCAGGGGATAGTGCACCCGGTTTTCCCTGTAATTTCCAGCCATTGGGCTGTGACCTGTGTTGTTTCTGTCTAGCTGTTAAGTCCCTGTCCCTTTAAGATTTTCAAAAAGCACTCGCTTTTCTTTGTCACAGGGGCATCAGCTTCAGAACCCGCTGAGAGGTTTTGCTGCCCTGTTTCCCTAGTTTCCAGCCCTCCATGCATGCACTGTGTCTGCGCTCTGGTTCGGGTGGCTGGGGCTGGGTGTTTAGCAGTCCTGGGCTCCCTTTCCCCCCCACATGGAGCTGTGGGGAGGTGTGCCCGGTTCCTGCCGGGCCGGGGGTTGTATCTTACCCCTTTCACCAGGCACTGGGCTCTCCCATGTGTGGATGTATTCTGGCTGTTGTCCTGTGTCTTCTGGTCTCTCTTTTAGGATTAGTTGTATTTGTTGTGTTTTCAAAAATATATATGTTTTGGGGAGGAGATTCCCACTGTCCTACTCACGCCGCCGTGTTGGCTCCGCCTCCTTCCAGCAAGATTTTAATTTAAATTTGAAGGAGGGATTAAACACTTTCTGGACAAGCAAAAGTTGAGGGAATTTTCCCCAAGAAAACCACCACTATAGGGTATTTTTTAGGGACTTCTCTAGATGGAAGTACTCCTAAGGCTAAATAGATGTCAACAGAGAAAATAAAATCACACCAAAGAAAGCAGACCAACCAAATACTAACTAAAGGCAAAAAATAAAATCAGCTATCCACAAAAGCAGTCAATGGAAACACAAAAGAATACAGAATAAAACAACTAACATATAAAGAGTGGAGGAAGAACAATAAGAAGGGAGAGAAATAAAGAATCATCACACTGTGTTTATAATAGTGTAATAACTGAGTTAAAGTTAGATGATTACATAGTAAAGAAGCTACCCTTGAACCTTCGGTAACCATGAATCCAAAGCCTGCAATGACAATAAGTACATATCTATCAATAATCACCCTAAATGTAAATGAACTGAATGCACCAATCAAAAGGCACAGAGTAATAGAATGGATAAAAAAGCAAGACTCATCTATATGCTGCTTACAAGAGACTCACCTCAAATCCAAAGAAATACCAAGACTGAAAGTGAAGGGATGGAAAAAGATATTTCATGCAAGCAATAGGGAGAAAAAAGCAGTTGTTGCAGTACTTGTATAACACAAAATAGACTTCAAAACAAAGAAAGTAACAAGAGATACAGGACATTGCATAATGATAAAGGGGGCAGTCCAACAAGAATATACAACCATTATAAATATCTATGCACCCAACACAGGAGCACCAACATATGTGAAACAAATACTAACAAAATTAAAGGAGGAAATAGAATGCAATAGATTCATTTTAGGAAACTTCAACACACCACTCACTCCAAAGGACAGACTTACCAGACAGAAAATAAGTAAGGACACACAGGCACTGAACAACACACTAGAACAGATGGACCTAACAGACATCTACAGAACTCCACACCCAAAAGCAGCAGGATACACATTCTTCTCAAGTGCACATGGAACATTTTCCAGAATAGACCACATACTAGAACACAAAAAGAGCCTCAGTAAATTCCAAAAGATTGAAATCCTACCAACCAACTTCTCACATCACAAAGGCATAAAACTAGAAATAAATTGTACAAAGAAAACAAAAAGGCTCACAAACACATGGAGGCTTAACAACTTAAAGCAATGGATCAATGACCAAATTAACATAGAGATCAAGTAATATATGGAGACAAGTGACAACAGCACAATGCCCCAACTTCTATGGGTTATAGCAACAGCAGTTCTAAGAGGAAAGTATATAGCAATCTAGGACTATTTAAAGAAGGAAGAAAAATCCCAAATGAATAGTCTAAAGTCACAATTACTGAAACTGGAAAAAGAAGGACAAATGAGGGCCAAAGTCAGCAGGAGGGACATAATAAAGATCGAGAAGAAATAAATAAATTGAGAAGAATAAAATAGAAAAAAACAATGAAACTGAGAGCTGATTCATTGAGAAAATAAACAAAATAGATAAAACCCTAGCCAGACTTATTAAGAGAAAAAGAGAATCTACACACATAAACAGAATCAGAAATGAGAAAGGAAAAATTATGATGGACACCGCAGAAATACAAAGACTACTGTGAAAATCTATATGCTAACAAGCTGGATGTCCTAGAGGAAATGGATAAATTTCTAGAAAAATACAACCTTCCAAGACTGACCAAGGAAGAAACATAAAATCTAAACAGACCAATTACCAGCAACAAAATTGAATTGGTAATCAAAAAACTACCCAAGAACAAAACCCTGGGCCAAATGGATTCACTGTGGGATTTTATCAGACATTTAGAGAAGACATAATACCCATTCTCCTTAAAGTTTCCCAAAAACTAGAAGAGTAGGCAATAATTCCAAGCTCATTCTATGAATCCAGCATCATTATAATACCAAAACCAGGCAAAGACACCACAAAAAATGAAAATTAGAGACCAATATCCCTAATGAACATAGATGCAAAAATACTCATCAAAATATTAGCAAACCAAATTAAAAAATACATGAAGAGGATCATACACCATGATCAAGTGAGATTCATTTCAGGGATGCAAGGATGGTACAACATTCAAAAATCCATCAGCATCATCCACCACATCAACAAAAAGGACAAAAACCACATGATCATCTCCATAGATGCTGAAAAAGCATTCAAAAAAATTCAACATCCATTCATCATAAAACTCTCAACAAAATGGGTACAGAGGGCAAGTACCTCCACATAATAAAGGCCATATATGACAAACCCACAGCCAACATCATACTTAACAGTGAGAAGCTGAAAGTTTTTCACCTAAGATCGGGAATAAGACGAGGATGCCTACTTTTATTCAACATAGTACTGGAGGTCTTAGCCACAGAAATCAGACAACACAAAGAAATACAAGGAATCCAGATTGATAAGAAAGAAGTCAAACTGTCACTATTTGCAGATCACATGATATTGTACATAAAAACCCTAAAGACTCCACTCCAAAACTACTAGAACTAATATCTGAAATCAGCAAAGTTGCACAATACAAAATTAACAAGCAGAAATCTGTTGCTTTCCTATGCACTAATGATGAACTAGCAGAAACAGATTTCATGATCACGATTGCATTAGAAAGAATAAAATACCTAGGAATAAACCTAACCAAGGAAGTGAAAGACTTATACCCTGAAAACTACAAGACACTCTTAAGAGAAATTAAAGAGGATACTAACAAATGGAAACTCATCCCATGCTCTTGGCTAGGAAAAATTAACATTGTCAAAATGGCCATCCTGCCCAAAGCAATCTATAGATCCAATGCAATTGCTGTCAAATTACCAACAGCATTCTTCAACTAACTGGAACAAATAGTTCAAAAATTCATATGGAACCACAAAAGACCCCAAATAGCCAAGGCAATCCTGAGAAGGAAGAATAAAGTGGGGGGGAGTTTCCTTCCCAACTTCAAGCTCTACTACAAAGACAGACTAATCAAGACAATTTGGTACTGGCACAAGAACAGACCCACAGACCAGTGGAAAACAATAGAGAGTCCAGATATTAACCCAAACATATATGGTCAATTAATATATGATAAAGGAGCCATGGACATACAATGGGGAAATGACAGCCTGTTCAACAGCTGGTGTTGGTAAACCTCAACAGCTAAATGTAAGAGAATGAAACTGGATCACTGTGTAACCCCATACACAAAAGTAAATTCAAAATGGATCAAAGACCTGAATGTAGGTCATGAAACCATGAAACTCTTAGAAAAAAACACAGGCAAAAATCTCTTGGACATAAACATGAGCAACTTCTTCATGAACACATCTCCCCAGGCAAGGGAAACAAAAGCAAAAATGAGCAAGTGGAACTATATGAAGCTGAAAAGCTTCTGTACAGAAAAGGACACCGTCAACAGAACAAAAAGGTACCCTACAGTATGGGAGAATATATTCATAAATAACATATCCAATAAAGTGTTGACATCCCAAATATATAAAGAGCTCATGCACCTCAAAAAACAAAAAGCGAATAATCCAATTAAAAATTGGGCAGAGGATCTGCACAGACACTTCTCCAAAGAAGAAATGCAGATGGCCAACAGGCATATGGAAAGATGCTCCACATCGCTAATCATCAGAGAAATACAAATTATAACCACAGTAAGATATCACCTCACACCAGTAAGGATGGCCACCATCCAAAAGACAAACAACAACAAATATTAGCAAGGATGTGGAGAAAGGGGAACCCTCCTACACTGCTGGTGGGAAAGTAAATTAGTTCAACCATTGTGGAAAGCAATAATGAGGTTCCTCAAAAAACTAAAAATAGAAACACCATTTGGCCCAGGAATTCCACTGCTAGGAATTTACCCTAAGAATGCAGGAGCCCTGTTTGAAAAAGACATATGCACCCCTATGTTTATCGCAGCACTATTTACAATAGCCAAGAAATGGAAGCAACCTAAGTGTCCATCAGTAGATGAATGGATAAAAAATATGTGGTACATACACACAATGGAATATTATTCATCCATAAGCAGAAAACAAATCTTACCATTTGCAACAACATGGATGGAGCTAGAGGGTATTATGCTCAGTGAAATAATCCAGGTGGAGAAAGACAAGTATCAAATGATTTCACTCATCTGTGGAGTATAATAACAAAGAAAAAACTGAAGGAACAAAACAGCAGCAGACTCACAGAAACCAGGAATGGACTAACAGTTGCCAAAGGGAAAGGGACTGGGGAGGATGAGTGGGAATGGAGGGATAAGGGGGAAAAGGTGGCATTATGATTAACATACATAATGTAGCAGGGGAGGTACAGGGAAGGCAGGATAACACAGAGAAGACAAGTGGTGATTCTATAACATCTTACTACGCTGATGGACAGTGACTGTAATGGGGTATGTAGTGGGGACTTAATAATGGGGGGAGTCTAGTAACCATAATGTTGCTCATGCAATTGTACATTAATGATACCAAGAAAAAAGTTAGCAATATACAGCACATGTCAGGTATTGTTCTGGTTTATGTGTAAATGATGAAAGTAAAGTATCCACATTCCAAAGCAAACTGAAATATATTATCTGGTTTCCATTCTTATGTGCACAAAGTCTTACAAAGTATTTTAAGAAGTAATTATCCCCATGTGAGTTGGGAACATTTGTATTCATTGAAAATTATTGCTTTTCCCAAGTCTGAGGCATGGCTGAGTCTCAGAACTATGTCTTCTTCTGACTTCTGCTTCTGTGTTTTTGTGCCACACTTTGGTATTAACTGCAGACTGTTTCCAAGGGAAAGAAGCATGTAGCACAATGAGCAGTTGCCAGCTTGTTAATCCTGATAATGATCTGGAGGAAAAATCCCTCTGAGAGGAATACGGTGATACAATCCATATTCATTCTCTGTTGCATGCCAGCTAGTCTGTTTCACCAAGGACCGATGATCCGTGTTGAGGGATGTTAAGCTCTTTGGGATCCTTCCACAGGTAAGGGATGTGAACAAGAAATCAACTGCCCCTAAGCTTCTATATATTTTTTCATTTTCATTTATACAATAAGTTAAAATGTTCATTATATTATATATAATTTTTAATGGATTTCATAAGATCTTATTTAATACTTTATTAATATTAAGTGCTTTATTGAATACACAGGGAGATTTCAGAAATGAAGGAGTGATCAGAGAAACTGAAAATATTTAGATGGTTAGTGGGAAAGAGAGAATACAGGCTGCATTTGTCTAAAATGTGTACTTCCCAGCCAAGTTAGACTCTGACTTTGGACAAAGAGGATTCCTGCTAAAAGGTCTGGTAAGAGTGTGAAAACTGATGTTTAAAGCTTTAGATACAGACTATAGAAAGAAGTGGAGCAGGACATTGTAATAATGGACACTTCATAAGATTGAAAGATTAACTAAAACAGGAGTCTGTTCAATAACATGTAATGCACTAAAACCAGAAGCATTTCTGATACATATTTTTTTCATTTGGGATTGTGTCGAGGATAGGTGTGTTAAACCTGCAAGCATGCATTGGTCTTAGCAAACATTTGTCAAGCATTCCAGTGAGTGCTTCTTTCAAAATCCCAGATACTTAAATTTCAAGAAAATAAAATTCTCTGTTCTACTATATCTTGATTTGTACAATTAGATAACAATATAAAGGTGATAAATACATGCCTGTGGCATCAACTCTTGATTATCCTAAACCACTTTATTTCATTTTCCTTGGTTAGATTTGTTGTCAGGCAGCTGCATCTGTGGAGGTTTCTGCCTGTGCACCAGGTGAAACCTCAACCTGGGCGGGGAGGGTTCTTGACTCTGAACGAGAAAGAATCCTCAAGCCAGTCAGAAGAGTGTAGGTAAGGAAGGAATTCAATAAAGCGAGAGCAGCGGAGAATAGCAGCTGCTTTGCAGGTAATGGAGAGCAAAGGGGCGCAGAGGAAAGGAGGGAAAGCTCATTGAACTCCTACTCAGCATAGGGCAGATCCCCTGACAACTCCTGAGGCCAGGGTCACCCGGCATCTCATGTCTGCTGGGATCTGCATGGCATGGGGACTAGCCCCTACCACCCCAAGATTTGGAGGAGCCACAGAGCACAGGATGGAGGGAGATTATGTTCTGAGAACTTCCCAAGGAAAGGAGACTTTCAGGCAGGCTGCTAAGAGCAGATCATGCAGCTGCATTTCCGTCCTGGTCCCCCAGGTGACAGGAACTTGCAGGCCCAAATCTGAGCTCTCAGAAGCCCCTCCCTCTTTATCAGTAGTACAGCAGACACATAGTGAAGACTTGGAAATAAGATGAAATAGCACAAAGATAAAACAATGATTTGAACAGTAGGAAAGCTTTATTTAAAGGTATGCACTTAAAGGGGAGTGTGGGCACCCTCAGAGAGAAGGTGCACTGAAAGGATGGGGTTTCCCTCTTTGAAGACTTTCAAGAATAGGGCAAAGGGCAGCAGGGTGGGGGTGTAGGCTTCACAGGTGGTCTCATGATGTCTCTCTCCAGGGACAGACACTAAGTCCTCCTTATCAACACTCATTCCTCTACATAATTCTGTAGGATAAACTTAACACGAGGAATCTATTGATCCAGTTCCTCTCCAGGATAGTGGTTACCCTCAAGCAGTGGGGAGAGCATATCATTTAGGACTACTGGCCCTGATATAAGACAGGGTGGGTTATTGTCTGATTACTACAGAATATTTTGGGAATATTACCTCCTAAGTCTCTGGTTTTTAAAATGGAATCTTAGCCTTAAGATTGGGTTCCTCCTGTTCTTACCATACTGTTTATATCTTGGCTTTTTGGGAAAATTAATTATGATGCTTGTCTCCTGTCTCTGCCCTATATCAGATTTTAAGTCTACTTATATTAGGTTTTATTAATCATACAAGCAAGAATAAGGATCTTCATTTTGTTCTTTGATTCATCCCAAGAAATTCCCCCCATATAGAAAATGAGTCCCCCAAATAAACTGAATGAATGAACAAGCATCATTTAATTTTAGAAGTACTACCACTCAAAAATACAAATTTTAATGTTTTGTTATTATTTTTTCCCTTTTCCTGGGAATCCCAGGTTTGAAGAGTTGTGGTAGAAACTGAAGATCAAAATATTAGGTGTCTATTAACACCCATGTAGTATCACATGTCAAGGTTAAGGTGGAAACAAAATAACCACATCTAAATTCTTTTCAATTTCACAAATTATCATATCATATGTTTTAAAAGTGTAGCTCCTGCCGAGAACACATCATTGGCTGGCTTTTGCTAGATATGTCATGGCTGTGTTTTCCTTTTGAGCAAACAGGCCTTATCAGTGATGCTTTGATGTGCTCTGGAGACAAAAGGATTTTTCCTTCCATATTGAAAGAAAATGTCAAGTTACATGCAGGTCAGGATTACACATTTCAGTTGACCTTATAAACTTTATTCATTTCCTGAATTCCCCAGTTTTTGACTGAAATGTGCAGTTATTTAATGAGTAGCCAATAAATGCAGAAGATAAAATAAGGAGACATGTCTGAACATAGTTACATTTTTGGTTTTGGACCTGTGATATTCACACCAGCTTCCTTGCCTCACCGCATAAACTTGGGGAAAACTCTCCCGTGACTGAAGAGTTAATATGAATTTGAATGGAGTCAGGAGTACTTGCAAATAATAGTCTTTTTAATCTGAAAAATTGAAAAATTCTTTGTCTTTGAGTATTATTAAGAACCCAAGAATGGACTAACAGTTACCAAAGGGAAAGGGACTGGGGACGGTGGGTGGGAAGGGAGGGATAAGGGGAATAAGGAGCATTACGATCAGCACACATAATGTAGGGGGTGGGGCATGGGGAGGGCAGTACAGAACACAGAGAAGGCAAGCAGTGATCTTACAGCATCCTACTAGGCTGATGGGCAGTGACTGCAATGGGGTATTTGGGGGGCACTTGGTGAAGAGGGGAGTCTAGTAAACATAATGTTCCTCATGTAATTGTAGATTAATGATACCAAAATAAAAAATAAAAAGAAACTGTGTGCTGTGCTACATTAAATGAGTTCAGTCTCAAGACAAATTTACTGGTCCAACATTATTTAATTTGAAACTGTTTTTATAATCTTAGAATTGTTATCTAAAAATTGCAAATTTTGTAATGTCTACTTTAAATATATGGGAAATTAGGATAAAGGAATAAAAGTGATTAAGAAAACTTTATATATACTGTTCATTTTCAAATTCAGAAATTAACAGCGTTTTCTTGCTCTGGAGCCTGTTCTCTTTCCATAATCAACAAAGTGGAGAGTTATTTATTCTGAGTAAGAGGAGAACTTAAAATTATAAAGAACATTGCAATTACATTATTAGGGGCAAGGTACTGTTATGAAAGCCTTACCACAGACTCCTCACAATAACCCTGAGTAAAAGGGCTGTTCTGACGTCCTTTTAGTCAGTGATGAACTTGATGAGTGACTTGACTGGTGTGATTGTAGAAAACTGGGAAATTTACACTAGAAAACTGGAGTTGTTTACACCAGTGTTAAGTCTCAAACATTTCTGAGCATTCTTTGTATGTATTTCTTCTCTGTTTGCCAAATAACTATTATACTTTTACAATACATTATATGTGTGTAATTAATATTTTATGATTTTTTGATGTGTGTATATTAGTGATTCTGTCCACATTTAACTTACATAGACTAAAGTGAATATTTTAAGATCAGAAACATATATTTCAGATGACATCTAGGAGTATGGAAGCTTAAGTGTTGGAAAGAAACTGGTGAATTCTTCTCTTGGGTGCAGGAGCCGAGTGGGCAGGATTCTGGTGTGCATTCATGCCAGCTCAGTCATCCTCCCAGCATACAACGGCTGAGATGTGGGAGATTTTATTGCCCAAGTCTTGAATAAGTGGCTTGTCCTTTGACTTAAAAGTGAATTGTTTTTACCCACATAATCTATAATTGAAGGAAGACAGAAAATCTAGTCAAGAATAAACTATTGTCAGTTGAAATTCCATCAATGAATACTTTGATTTTCTCCATAATTACATGTATATACATACATATGTGTGTATATATATACACATATATACTTATGTATACATTCATACATATATAACAGCATAATAAACTATATGTCTTTATTTATACACACATATATAAATGTATATATATCATCATCATATATATTGGTTTTATATATATATATATATATATACATGTCCTTATTTTATATATATGTGTGTGATACACACGTGTATATATACCACATTTTTCACTAAGAATATAATGAAATTGTCATACCAGCATAAAAATTATGAATCCAATTAATATCCTAATGATCACTGGGAATACCATTGTGAATGTTAATACTAAAATCTAAATTACTTATTATGTTTCTGAAGCAGATGCTTAAGTTGCCTCTGCTTTCTTACATTGCAAATAATATCAAGATGAATACTTTTACAAAGTTGCCTAGTTATCTCTTGATTTCCATTTAACATTTCCTAGGGGTGGAAATCTATGCACATTATTTTTGATGTACTGATATTGGCTTTGTACCATCTCACAAAATAACACCCACTCCCATTCCTACAAACAATTTACAAGAACCTTCAATAGTCAACATTAATACCACCCATCTCTCAATGAGAGGTTCAAATTGAGTAAGCTCAGTGGTCAGTCTCCATTCCTACACTCTGGTCTGTGCAGCAGAAGAGAAATTAACCAGTGCTCCCAGCATCTTGCCTGTTGAGAAAGTCTCCTGGTGCTCATACTACAGGGAAGAAACCACGTGATTTAATGTCAAGTTCCAAGCATGTAGCCATGGACGGCCGATGCCCAGCTGAGCACCCAGACCAGTGGCCTCACAAGAGTCAGAAGAAGGTGGCATCATGCGCTCAGCAGTACGGCCCAGTCAGGGAGAAGGAGTGAGATCTGCTTTTAGGCAGCCACCTGGCAAAATCAGAGGGGACTGGTTGGTTGGGAAAGAAGGCCGAGAACACCTTTAATTTTCCAATGACATTGTGTTTAATAACTAACTTAGATCCAGCTCAAGAAGGGAGTAATCATCTTGAAAATGTCTGTTTCCATAGAACTGATCACCTAGATCAACAGTGGAGAAACACTCAGAGCACCTTTACCTTTAGGGCGGTTTCAGCTTAAGAGAGTGATGTACTGTGTTTTAACAGCAAAATCAGACATGACCATAAGAATATCAAGATCTGGTTGCAGTTAACATTATATTTTGTCTTTGTAAAATGGGGGGGTACTGGAAGGGCTGTGCAACACAGAGCAGACAAGTAGTGATTTTACAGCATCTCACTACACTGATGGACAGTGACTGTGAAGGGGTATGTGGGGGGGACTTGGTGAAGGGGGGAGCCTAGTAAACATAATGTTCTTCATGTAATTGTAGATTAATGATACCAAAATAAAAAAATAAAAAATAAAAAAATGACCTCCTCTTCCTATTTAGGAGCATCTGCACCTAGAAAAATATAGTAGAAGCTGATTATGTTTTTAAAAACTTGATAATTTATCTCTTGGTTCTAGATTTGTAAAGTTCTGAAAGGACTGCTCTCAAAACATATCAATTTATTATGTAAGGATTTAAATCGAATTTACACCTCCATGCAATATTTTGATATGTTTTGTTTAATCTTTGCTCAACATTGAAATACTCTTTTTCTCAGGGTTCATTTATTCTTTTGTACTGAAGTATGTTTGATATACAACATTACATTGGTTTCAGGTATATAATACAATAATTTGATTTTACACATTAGTATATGCTCAGCACTATAAGAATAATTACCATCTGTCATCAAAGATATTACAATAGACATAGATATTGCAATTTTATTGACTATGTTCCCTATGCCTCACTTTCATCCCTGTGACAGGAATTATTTATTCTTGAGTGAACTCTGCCGCTTCTCCCTGACACACATTACAGAGGATTCCCTTCAAATCCCATCCTTGAAAGGAAATATGATATCATCTTTACAGGGCTGCAATCTAGTGTTGTTTGAACTGACGGAAGCCTAGGGGCAGGTCTCCTGGATGTGGCACTGTTATGTCTCCTTAGAGATGGAAGTTTCCCTCAGCGAGATATAAGTCTGGGGCCTGCAAGTCTTTCTCATGGTATATCAGGTAAACACTTTTCTTCCCATGGGACCTCAGCAGGAAGCCAGGCAGCCAGTTAGAAGCACTGCATGCAGATGAAAGATGGCTAGGCATTGCCCTGGAGTTTGAATGCCTTTTGGATTTCTGGAAACAATTAACTTCCTTTTGTTACTTTACAACATTGTTGACAACTTTTGACCAGAAATTCAAATTACTGTTAAGTGTGATCCTGGCCTTGCAGCCTGTATTCCTTGGATTTTTCTTCCCTGGTTGTAAACCTAACTGATACTTAAAAAGATAGTGTGCATTTGGGTGTCAGTTGAACTTAATTGTGGTAAGTAAGGAAAACAAAACCTGAGCCCTTGAGCCAAGACACAGGCCCACCACTTGCCCACTTTTAATCTCAGTTTCTCCAGCTGCAAGACGGTGATAATCACAGTACGTGACTCCATGGGTGTGCTCTGCAGAGTGACTACATCAAAACACAATGATGAGGAGCATAAAGAAACAATGCCTGGCACAGATTTAGCACTAACATATTATTAGGAACGTGCTTCAGTCATACTTACCCTCTGCAATCAGAACTCAATATTCATATGGTTATGTTTAAAAGTTGATAAAATTATTTATTTGTATGGCAGCTGCATCAAGTTACCACAAACTCATTGGCTTAGAATGACACAGCTGATTGTCTTACAGTTCTAGAGCTCACAAGTCTGACATTAGTATTGCTGGGCTGAAATCAAGGTGTCAGGGGAGTCTGCACTCCTTTCTGAAGGCTGTAGGGGAGAATCCACTACCTAGCCTTTCTCAGATTCTGGAAACCACTCACTGCCTTGCCTGCAGTCCCTCCACCTTCAGAGCCAGTGTTTGGATCCTGGGGAACCATCTGTACATGACGCCGCATCTCCCCCTCTGTCTCCTGCCTCCCTCTTCCCCCATCCCTCTTTTGGGACTTTCGTAATTACACTGGACCCAACAGGACATTCCCAAATTATCTCCCATCTCACCACCCCTAACTTAATCACATCTGCAAAATAGGAAGGGAACATATTCATGATCTGGGTATTAGAACAAAGCACCTTTGACTGGGGACGTTATTCTGCCTAGCACAAGTGGATTTATTTTAACACTGTTAAGCCTATTATAGCTTTGCAAAATTTTAAAATGACATATTAATAGTAACATTTTAAGATACTTTTTTGATAATAGGAAACACATGGAAACTTTCTCTTAAGAAAAATCATACATTAGTTTTTTTCTCCTTTTATGAGTATCTCACAGATTGAGTTCCAACCATATTAACATCCACAATACAAACTCTGGATGGATGACAGCATCTGAAGTTACAATTATCTTTCATACAATACCTGGGATATAGTGGATGAAAAGCTGTCACAACAAGGGCAGATTCAGAAGAGAAAGAAAGTGGTGAGCCCATTGTTTGCTGTACTTTGTGTTGACATGTGACTTTATCTAAGATGGTATAGTAAGTCCCAGAAAGTGATTGTCTCAAAATTGTATATATAACCTTAGAAATTTATGTTTAATTCCTCTTTCCTTAAACTAAGTTTCTTATTAGAAAATATGGATGTATCCTATTTTACGGGAAGCTCATTTTGGATTGAAGATACACACAAGGGCCTGCCATTTAATACATTTTATTTTCCTTTACTACATTATGTATAACATACCCAGGTGTATTTTAAAGAATTTTTATTAGAAGGGCATCACCCTAAACAGAAAAAAAATTTTTAAAGTATCACATAGATTGTAAATGTTTAGCAATCATTCATTTAAACATTGAAAAAAGTATTTGCCAGATCCCAGGCATTCTTTTATATGGTCAAAGCACCCAAAAAACAGAATAGGCAGACACCCTTGCTTGCATTGAACTTACTGTCTAGCAACAGTAGACTAATAAAAAATAAGATGAATATATATGTGAGGTGTGTTAAGAGATGTGAAAACCTGAGTCATCAAGTCCAGTAAGAAGGGGCTTCTCTGAGAAGGCGGGTCCGGAGTGAAGCCCTAAAGGGCACGAGGGTGAGACTGGGCTCAGATGCAGGGAGGAGTCTTGGGCCTGGGTCACAGCGTGGGTAAAAGCCACGGGCTCAGGGTGAAGGATCCAGCAAGGAGGACGTGGGGTCCGCAGCACCAGGGAGAACACAATGGAGGAGGCAGGAGATGATGAGAGGGTGAAGGGTCACAGCAAGGCAGGCTTCGCGTGGGTCCTGAAGCGCCAGAGCAGTTCTGAGCAGGATGACTTGGTCTTATGTAGGTCTTTCAACATCACTTTGCTTTCTCTAAAAACACAGAGATAAAGGGAGATAGCAGAAAAGGTTCTGGAATAACCTGAGTGAAATAGGGTGACTAGAACATTCATGAAGCCTCAGCAGTGTCTTACCCTTTTGTGACATTGTAATGCATAAAAAGAGGTACATGTGTGTGCTTTGTCGCCATTCTGGCACAGACCCCTAGAACCCTAGGGATTGCCTAAATGAAAAGAGCTATGTAGGTGTCTTTTGTTATTCACAGAAAGGCCCTTCAGAGCAACCCACGAGTTCACGGTAGTGAGGTGATGCATGAAACTCTGAAGGCTCACAGCTCATTGCCAGGAAGCTGACCATATGATCAGAGGTCGGGAGTTTTCAACACTCACCTCCAAGGTCTCCCAGAAGACAAGAGGAGCTAAAGGATCAATCAATCACCAATGGCCAATGATTTGATCAATTATACTTAAATAATGAAACCTGTAAAAATCCAAAATGTGATACAGGGAGCTTCTGGTTGGAGCACAGGTGGAGTTGCTAGGAGGGCGACGCACACCCGTGGAGGGCAAAAGATATCTGCATGCCACCCCACAGCTCGCCTCATGCATCCTCGGTCACTCCCCAGCTTTAAGCTAGTCAGCCTAGTAAGTAGATTATTCTCCTGAGTTCTATGAGACACTTTGGAAAATTACATGAACCTAGGAAGGGGGTCATGGGAACTTCCTCCTGAAGCCAGCAGATCAGAAACACGAGTGACTGAAACTGGTGTCCCAGGTCAGACCCTTGTGCTTGCAGTTGGCACAGAAGCCACAGGCAGGCTTATGGAAATGGGCACTTAGCCTGTGAGATATCAGACTGACTCCAGGCAGACACTGTAAGAACTGAATGAAGTTATAAGAAACCCAGCTGCTGTCTGGAGAGTGGAAAATCTCTTGGTATTGGAAAGAAACCCCCATAAACCTGGTGACCAGAAATGTCAGAGGTGAAGCATGGACAGCAGAGCAGAGACGCAGGAGGTGGTCTCACTGCACACACTTCACTTCCTGCGTTTTTTTCTTTTGTTAACCTTTAGCCATTCAAATAATAAATCAATTGCCCTTTTCTCCAATTACTATTGACTTAGCCTGACTGTTAGAGAGAAAGGTAGTTGTGAGAAGCTGGGGAAGAGGAAGTTAGAGTTCAAGGAAAAAATTGCCCCCACTGCCCAAGCAGGGGGTTCCACGAGGAGACCACAAAGGCTCTGCAGGGAGAAGACTGTTTGTCTGTCGCTACCAAGCCAACCCGTCCCAGCCAGGTCCCCACACAGGGGAGATGAAACAAAATTAAGAACCACCCAAAACATAGCTCCTCGTGATCTCATTAAAATAAAATTGCTGTTTTGCTCCCCTCCGTGGGCATTTCTGTGTGCACTTTGGGAAGACATACATACCAAGAGGAATGGGTGTAGAACTCTAGCTGTCTGTGAAATGACCTCACTCTGTCAATCAAAAGAGGTGCCTCGGGGCTTGGTCATGGTAAACAGAACCTCCCCTAAAAGTTCAGGGCCTTTGTCTGCCTTGACTCTAGCCTGCTCCTCCCTTGGAGTGGATTCAAATAAAAGTGTCACTCTGCTTCACTACTGTGTCTCTGCCCTTCACTTTGTTGTTGTAGGGACAAGAACCTGAGATCAAACCCCACCTGGAACACTAGTATGGATGGGACATCATTCTGGAAGCCAGAAAGGCAGAATGCAGAGGACAGATACAGTTAAAACTCTCATATAGTTATATCAAACACCAACTTTACTATGCAATTAGCCAAATCTGTACATTCAAACATGATCATAAACAAAATATATGAAGGGTTGTTCTCCAACAGGAGGAAGAGGTCTATAGTCACTGAGTTATGGATGTGTCTCTTGGTCTGCTTCTCTCTAGCATCTGTCTTGAAAGATGCCATCCTGACAAGTACCGTCTGAGGCGTCATCTCCACTGCAAGTTTCTCTCATTGAGAAAGTTATTTCTTTCCTCTCCATCCTTAATCTCCATGGCTTCCTGCTCCCTGGAGCTTTCATAGGCAACGTCAATGAAGAATAGAACTTTGTCAGCAGACTTTATCCTCCTGGGGCTTCAGGTAAACAGCAAAGCTGCAGGAATGGTCTTTGCAATTATTTTTGCTATTTTTGTGGTGGCTGTAACTGCAAATATGGTCATGATATCCTTGATTCAGGTGGACTCCCACCTCCACACCCCCATGTACTTCCTGCTCAGCCAGCTGTCTGGTGATGGACACTGTTTTCATTTGTACTATTGTCCCAAAGCTCCTGGTTGACATGGTTTCTAAGGAGAAGACCATTTCCTTTGTGGGCTGTGGCACCTAGATCTTCCTCTATTTGACCATGATCGGCGCAGAGTTCTTCCTCCTGGGCTGCATGGCCTATGACCGCTATGTGGCCATGTGTGACCCTCTGTGGCACCCTGTCCTGATGAACCGCAGGGTGTGTCTTCTGCTGGCTGCTGGTGCCTGGTTTGGTGGGTCCCTGGATGGCTTGCTGCTCACGCCCATCACCATGAATTTCCCCTACTGTGGCTCCCGCCTCATCAACCATTTCTTCTGTGAGATCCCTGCAGTTCTCAGGCTGGCCTGTGCTGACACATCCTTGTATGAACCCCTAATGTGCATCTGCTGTGTAATCATGCTGCTCATCCCCGTCTCTGTCATTGCAGCCTCCTATTCCCTCATCTTGTTAACTGTCCACCACATGTGCTCCCCTGAAGGCTGGAGAAAGGCCTTTACTACGTGCTCTTCCCACTTGACTGTGGTCAGCATTTTCTATGGGGCTGCCTTCTACACGTATGTGCTTCCCCAGTCCTTCCACACCCCTGAGAAGGACAAGGCAGTGTCAGCCTTCTACACCATTGTCACACCCATGCTTAACCCTCTCATCTACAGCCTCAGAAACAAGGACATCACAGGGGCATTTAGAAAGACATTTGTACAGTGCTCTTCCAAAAGCGCCCACAAGGGATGCTTAGAGCTCCAGTGACCAAGAAAAATGTCTCCAAGGAACATCCTCTATGTGCCCTGTTTCACAAGAGACTGTTGGTCAGCTATCAGAGATTATTTACATTTGGCAGTTAAGATGATTTACCTTAGCTTGTGACTTTTTCCTGGGGGTGAGGGAGACCCACAATGTTTAATTATTTAAGCAGAGACTTTCTGCTATCAAAAATAATGTATTATTAATTAAGTTAAAGATTTCATCTGATCTAGGTCATTTGTTTCTCAAAAAAATAAAGAAGAACAGATATTAGATTTCACACTAACTCTTCACAGGCTCCTCCACACTTAACTCATGGTTAAACAAATCAAAAACCTTCCAAAGCTACCAAATTTCAGTGCCCAAAATTCTGTGATTTTTTTTTGTATCAATAAAGAAAAACAATGCCAAGTCACAAGTAACAAAGAAATTAAACCACACAATTTGGGTTGTCTCTGATTATTGCATTTGACTCAGTGGATCCTCAGGTCTGTGATCACCTTCATGCCACTCGTGCTGAAAACGGTGACTATCAAGTGACATCAAGGTACATGCGACAGTGAGTGAGCCTGACTCAGACGACTATGAATATTGAATATCAAAGTATTACATAATTAGTGAAATGGAATATACTCTAATATTTAACATAAAAGAACACTACTGTGCCTTCTTCCATGTCATTTTAACAGCAGAGATCTAGGAAGGAGGAAGACTATGACAGAAAATTTACATTTCCCAAGTCTGTATGATTCATCATCAGTATTACTTGAATACATTTTTAGTTTTGTTTTGGGTGAGATGGGAAGCTTTTGAAGAATTTTCTGTAGAAATGTAATTTGATTCAATATACAGTTTAAAAGGATCACTCTGTTTATAATGTGGAGAATAGAGCTAGGAACTAGGTCAGGTAAGTACAGGAAGACAACTTCAGAGGCTTTAAAGATGAGAGACAAAGATGGACTGAGGGGAGCAGTCGGGCAGCAGGATCAGGTCTCGGGAAAGACAGCTGCCGGGAGGAGGGCAGAGTGAATGACTGCTCAATGGTTTGGGCTCCAGCAGTGACAATGGCATTTCTATTTACTGATATTTTGAAAATTTTTCAAGTGTCGATACTGAGTAGGAGAAATAGAGAATTTAGTTGTTATAAAGACACTTTTGAAATGCTTGTTGGTTGTGTGAAGTCAGTTGGGTTTCCGATTAGAGTTCTGGGCTGAAGGTCTAAATATGGAGTCTTCAGAGTTGAAGCGAGATCGAAAGGCGTAGGATGAGTTGCGATCATTTAGGTAAGAATAGAGGGTTGAGAATGAGATCTGAGGCAGCTTTGTTCACTGGGAAGCAAGTAAGACAGTAAAAAACAAATGAACAAACAAACAAAAACAGAAATAGACTCAATGATACTGAGAACAAATTGGTGATGACCGTAAGGGGGGGATAGGTGAAGGGCATGAGGAGATAAAAACTACCAATATAAAATTAATTAGTATTGGGAAGAAAAACATAACAGGGACTCTAGTTAATAATATTTAATATCATTGTGTGGTAAGAGATCATAACCATACTTATAGTGTTGAATAATAATGTATATAATTGTTGAAACATTATATTGTATAGCTGAAACCAATATAATATTGTATTAAAACTATACTTCGATAAGTAAATAAAAATAAATAATAAAGAGATAGGGATAGATTGGGTAATACAAAGTATTTTCTCAGATTCAGGTGTAAGAATGGCTCCAAGATGGAAAGTGTGATCAGCTGCAGCAGGTGCGGCGTCTTGTTGGATCACAGCGAGCACTGAAAACTGACCATTGTATTTGGCAGCCTGGAGTCCGCTCGGAACCTAGTAAGAACAGTCAAAACGGAGTTATGCTCAGAGGGCATTTGGGGTAAAATAGAGGGAAAGGAAGGGAACAAGATGAATAAAACATTAATTAATACAGTTTGTCTTTTTGTGATAAATGAGAGCAGAGAAATGGAGGAGTAGCTAGAAGGGTGTATGACTCCAGTGTGTTTTGTTGCTGTGAGATATTACAGACAGGTTTAAGGGAAGCATTCTATACAAAGAGAAAATTGGTGATGGGTGAAAACAGGGGGAAATTTCTTACAGACGGAAGACATTTGAGAATGGTCAAAAGCTTTGGAACCAATTTTCGTGTGTGAGCATGGCCAGCTCATTACCTGCAGCAGGAGAGAAGGTGGAGAGAGCCCCTGCGTGGCACGAGTGAGTTACCATCTGTTGCCTCCTGTTTTCTCGGTGCGATCAGAACCAAGAAGAACTCCTGTCTGTGATAACAGGACGGATTGTTAAAAACTTGAGAATAAAGGCATTTTGGAGAGTAGGTGAGAAATGAACAAGGTAGAGATATCAGGATTGTCAGGTAGTCTTAGAAATCTTTTGGGATTGATATATAAATTTAAGATAAACATATCTGTGCAATAGTCTAATAACCACTCCCCACATGGAGCCTAGCAAAGAATGAGCATCCACTGTGTTACCTACAACTGATTATGGCAACAATAATGACAAGAATAATAGAACAAACAACTGCTATGGCTATAGACAGCATTCTTTATGTGAGTAAACATGTTGTAATCATTTACATTTTTCCAGTGCTTAGAACTTGCAGCATGTAATCGGTATGCATCATTGTTTGTTTAATGGATTGTTCCCTTTATGTAAATTAAAGGCTGATATAACCCACATTCTTTCTCCTGTGGATCTTCTAGCATAACATGATGTGATTTGGAATCATAAGGTAACATCCTGTTCCTTCAATATGCTAACTATTAAATTCAGGAGTTAACACACTCCCAACATATCCCATTTTTACTATTGTGTTTGTGATGGCTTATCTGCTGAAAAGCTGTCTCCACACTTAGTGTGAATTAATGTCCCGAAGCCATAGTTGTGCTCAGTGAACAGCCTTTGTGTTCTGACAGATCTGATTGACACGATCCAGGTTTCTATCTTTGTGCATGCCTAAGAAGTGATCATCAGCTCCTGACCTCATTGCTTTTCATAAGGTTTACTTTCTGTTAACATTTAAATGTTTTTAAATCACTTGATACCTATACACCAATTAGGTAGGCCTTAAAATCATTGGCTTATAGTTAAACTATCTGGTGTTTTAAGCTTTTCTTTTTAATGTCTAGGTTATGTATTCTTGGCCATGATAACTGATCTCTATACCATAGTTTCCTGTCTTAGGCACTAATAAAAAATCAAGAAGTGGGAAAAGCGTCTTATAACAGAAGTTTTCTGTGTCTGTGATGGTTGCTCCTTGAGGTGAAGGAAGTTCTGCCTTTGTCATCTGGCCGCTTAGCACCCTCTGCGTGTTCTCAGGACACCACTCTCACCAGAACTCTATGCGTTAAGCAGCTTGTTCCTCAGCTACCGGAATCAAAGATATTTGTGACTGTATAGGAGACTCTTATATCTGTCCCCTTTATCCCTTGGCAAGATGATCTGTCTCCACAGGAAGGAGAAATGTGTATATTAATTAAAGGGATTATTTTCAGATTCTACCTAGAACTCTAGTAGGCTAATATGGGAATGATTTGGCATCACCCATTGCCACCTGGTGTATAATTAACATAATATTATTCCAAAGCTACATTGTGTGTCCTCAGTTTATTTCTTAAAAGAGCATGTATGACTAGGAGAATAAAAAACAAAATTTAACTACAAAATGATATTAACAGTACCTTTGAAGGATTGATGTTGACTTTTAAAATTTTTGTCATTAAATATTTTCTGCATCGAGCAGACTATTGTTTGACATATCATTATTAGAGGTAGTATTCTGTGTTTAAGCACACAAATCAGTTGGATTTCAACACAACACAACACAACCACTTACAGCCTTGTGGAAAGCTCTTCACTTTTTTGTGACTCAGCTTCTTCATTTTCATAAACATTAAATGTGTACTGCAAGTGGAGCGCTTTTCTGACTAATTTAATTTTTGGTTTAGTTTTTATAACCATCATCATCATCATCATCATTACTATTGTCCTCAACACCCAGTGTACATCCTAGATAAAGGGCTCAAACTCTAAATTCAAACACCTGAGTATGAACCCTATGGGATGTGGATAGTTTAATACCACCAGGAATCATAGGAGCAACTGGTTCATCATGATATCCACTTCATTGAACAGAAGGAAGGGTTACTTCCACCACTGATATATCTAGTGGTTCTCTGTAAGAGCCTCGAGGTGTACTGAGGTATTGCCATCACAGTTATGTGTACAGTTGCCCTTCACATCAGACCTTGGTCTTTACATGTTCTGTCTTATTTTTATTCCATATCCCTCTAGAAGCAATAAGGAAGATACAATAAAATATTTTTTCTTACTTTTCTCCAGACATATTTTTCTTAATATTAAGAAAAGTTCATTGCTTCAAATACATTTCTAAGGCAATTTCCCTCCTATTGTATTATAATAATAGAGTAAAGATGGTCATTTAATGTACTTCTGTGGTAGAGAAGGAATTCCTTGTTGGGTATAGTTATTTGTACCTTTGTACCTAATTTCTATAAATTTTACTTGAATGCTTCATTTTTTTAAATAATTCACCATTCTAGCATGTATATTTAGGATATCATTAAACACGACTTAAAATATTTAAATGGGTGTACATTATACCACTACATGACAAAATATCTTATTAATCTGTTGCTGAAGTTTCTCTGTCATAACAGGAACATTAAAAATGCCAAATAATTTCCATTGATTAATATGATTTATTAAAGCCCAGTATTTGGTAAGAAGTATTACTGCCCCCAAGTTTTGTGATCTTGATTCCAAGAAAGACAGTGATCTAGGGTGGGGACTCTGTCCTGGCTGAGAGCCAGTCTTAGGGAGAAAGATCCATGGAGCTGGATATCACCACTGATAACATTAATGGTAATACATATCATTAAATTTTTTTAAATAAATCTATCATTGAAAAAAGTGTATCTGTGTGCATCTTTAGTTGCCATTCTGTCATTCTGTCTCATTGGAATCAGACATTATGACAAGAGCCCACACAGCTCTCTTTGACTAAGAGGAGGAATACTTGCTTTAAAAATGTTGGGAAAGAAAAAGGTAACTTAATATTTAAATGTGGTAACTGCACAACTTCAGGGAAAGCAATAGAGAAGTGACCACATGAGTAAAAAATTCATTGAGAATCACAAAATCTAAGGGAAAGCACCTACTACACATATTAGAGGGTCAGTGATTTCAAACCAATCTTACCTAGATATCAAGACTATGACATCTGTGTTCTGACATGAATAAAAAGTATTCTTGAACAACAGGAGCTGTGTTATAATAGTCAGTCTGTTGGTAATAGACACTTTGAGGGTTTTATGAAAGTATTCAAATGACTTATATATCAGATGTACAACTGTATTAGGGTTCTTCAGAGAACCAATAGGGGATAGATCTATGAATAAGAGATAGATAGATGATAGATAGACAGATGACAGGTAAATTAGATGGATATAGATATACAAATACAGATATATAAATTTTATATAGTTATGTAATTGTATATAGGCATATATTTTACATATAATATTTATATAAAGATAGATATGGCACCTATCACCTGTCTATCTATCCAGTGAGAGAGAGACAGAGAAGACTTATTATAAGGAACTGGGCCACATAATTATGGAGGCTGAGAAGTCCCATGATCTCTTTTCTACAAGCAAGAGACCTCACAGACCTGTGGTGAAAGTCTAGTCCAAGTGCAGGAGACCAGTGTCATAGGTCAGACTGTCAAACAGAGTCTAGGAGACCAGTGTCATAGGTCAGACTGTCAGAGAGAGTGTAGGAGACCAGTGTTGTAGGTCAGACAGAGTGCAGGAGACCAGTGTCATAGGTCAGACTGTCAGACAGAGTGTAGGAGACCAGTGTCATAGGTCAGACTGTCAGTCAGAGTACAGGATACCAGTGTTGTAGGTCAGACTGTCAGACAGAGTGCAGGATACCAGTGTCATAGGTCAGACTGTCAGACAGAGTGCAGGAGACCAGTGTCGTAGGTCAGACTGTCAGACAGAGTGCAGGATACCAGTGTTGTAGGTAAGACTGTCAGACAGAGTGCAGGAGAACAGTGTCATAGGTCAGACTGTCAGACAGAGTGCAGGAGACCAGTGTCGTAGGTCAGACTGTCAGACAGAGTGCAGGATACCAGTGTTGTAGGTCAGACTGTCAGACAGAGTGCAGGATACCAGTGTTGTAGGTCAGACTGTCAGACAGAGTGCAGGAGAACAGTGTCATAGGTCAGACTGTCAGACAGAGTGTAGGAGACTAGTGTCATAGGTCAGACTGTCAGTCAGAGTGCAGGATACCAGTGTTGTAGGTCAGACTGTCAGACAGAGTTCAGGATACCAGTGTTGTAGGTAAGACTGTCAGACAGAGTGCCTGAGACCAGTGTCATAGGTCAGACTGTCAGACAGAGTCTAGGAGACCAGTGCTGTAGGTCAGACTGTCAGAGAGAGTGTAGGAGACCAGTGTTGTAGGTCAGACAGACAGTGTCATAGTTCAGACTGTCAGAGTGCAGGAGACCAGTGTCATAGGTCATACTGTCAGACAGAGTGTAGGGGATCAGTGTTGTATGTCAGACTGTCAGACAGAGTGTGGGAGACCAGTGTTGTATGTCAGACAGAGTGCAGGAGACCAGTGTCATAGGTCAAACTGTCAGACAGAGTACAGGAGACCAGTGTCATAGGTCAGACTGTCAGACAGAGTGCAAGAGACCAGTGATGTAGGTCAGACAGTCAGACAGAGTGTAAGGGACCAGTGTCTTAGGTCAGACTGTCAGACAGAATGCAGGAGTCCAGTGTCATAGGTCAGACTGTCAGAGTGCAGGAGACCAGTGTCATAATTCAGACTGTCATACAGAGTGTAGGGAACCAGTGTCATAGGTCAGACAGTCAGACAGAGTGTAGGAGACCAGTGTCATAGGTCAGACAGTCAGACAATGTATTCTTCCTTCCTCGGTCTTTCAGTTCTATTCAAGTCCTGGATGGATTGAATAATGCTCACTCCCATTAGGGAAGGCAAAATTCTTTACTCAGTCCATGAATTAAAGGGATAATCTCATTGGAAACATCCTCACAGACAAATTTTAAAAAATAATGTTAAATAGATTGTGTCAACCAGAAAAACTTGTTTTTATTCTTCTGATTTTCTAAATCCTTTTTTCCAATTTAATATCTTCTCATGTTTTTACTTCTCTGAGTTGATAAATCATAATTCCCTTTGAAATACTCTTTTCCTTCCTTGCATTCACCATTTTTTCTCTCTGCATTTGTCTTGATGAATATATTTTATTTTAGAAAATCTCTTATGTGTCAGCTAATACTTGCCTTTCGGCTGTTAGGAAGGTCTTTGGACAAGAATAAGTCTTAAAATCTGGTAAATTGTGTTGAACTATGACCCAAATGATTCACTCATTTAGGAAACAGTCAGTGCCAGTGTGACATTTCCCTGGGCGCCATCTGATTCCCCTGGACAGAGTCTCTTGGGGGCTGGAGGCCATGGTCGGGGGCCGGCACCTGAGAGCCCAGCCACAGGAAGGGGCTGGGATGCCTCGTGGTTCACTGTGTAGGTGTTCCCCTTAGTGACCATGTGCTGCCTATCTTTCCAAATTCAGAGTCTCTTGAGATCACCATCTCCATAAACTATAAGATGCCCAGCTACATGACATAAGTGTGAAGATGAACACTCAGGTTTTAACAGCCTTATAAACAGACTTTTGACTAAGTCTCCAATTTCAGTACCACCTGTAGTCAATGGATATACCTGGTGACTCCAGTTTCAAGCTATTGGAGAGGGTTTTTCAGCATGATTTAACTTGCTTCCATTGCCAGCTTATTTTTCTTAATTACAATAATTATTGGTATATGTAATCTTGCTTAGGTTTAATTAAATACTGTTTATTGTTTTTCTTTTCAGCATATATTGCTGTTGTATCCAAATCTCATGATCTTTGTGCATTTGTAACTAAACTTAAAGCTTTCAGACAGTGCTAAACAATCATATTAAAAAATTGAAATATCTTCTTTAAAAACTGTTATTTTTTTCTTATTCTTGAATGATAGTTTAGCTGGGTTTAGAGTTCAGGACTGATGCATTTTCCTCTGAGCATTTTCCTTTGAGGCTTCCTTTTTGACTCATGGATTATTTGGAATCATGTAGTATAATTTCCATGTACTCAGAGATTTTTCTAAAATATTTCATTTGTTATGTTATTGATTTTCAGTTTTATTCCATGATTACAAGAGGACACAGTCTGTAGAGTTTCAGTTCTTTTAAATTTGTTCAGGTTCATTTTATGGCCCATAATATTCTCTTCTTTGAAGAATGTTTTTGGGGACTTGAAAAAAAAAAGTATATTCTATTTTTGTTGGGTGAAGTCTTTTATCTATTTCTGTCTCCTAGTCAGCATTAACTACAGAGTTGTCTTTATATTTTTCCTTCCAGAGTTCATTTCTCCTCATGTGAATGTTTCAGCAAGAAAAGGTCAGTGCCATCTTGAAAAAGGCTACTTGGGAACATTGCTAAGCAGCTTACATCTCCACCATAATAATAACCTGACTCCAGTTGTTGAGCAACTCACACACTTAATGTGCTCCTTGTGCTTGTTAATATCTACTCGGTATAAGGATAGTGAAAGGACACAGTTCAAGCATCAGTTTTCTCAGCTGAGAATATTGACAGGAAGTGGCCAACTCCTGGACAGGAAATATTTAAAATAAAAAGAAATTGAATAAATAATAACACATATTTTAAAGAAAGGATTGGATTAATTGGATAGTGGGAGAAGAAAAAATGATGAAACAAGGATAAGATGAAAAGCAGAAAAAAATAACACATAGCTACAACTTACTGGGTCACCCAACAGGGCAAGCAGCGTTCCCTGCTATTTTTCTATCTATGAAGTATTATTAGGCTTTGTAAAAGAAAAATTTTTCATGTAACTACTTTGAAAAAGGAGCTCCACTTTAAGCCACAACATCACAAATAAATATAACTCTTCCCACCCATCCCCAATAAACATCTCCAGTTGAGCCTATTGCTTTTTATGCTTATGACAGACATTACACTATTCAGTGATACACCGCTCTGTCCCACAGAACTCTTGTGTAAGTCACCTGGAAACTGGGGCAGTGACTCTGGGATAAATCAGAGAATGGGTATGTATTACAATTTCTTGTAAGTAGGTGATATCTTTTGGTATTTCTGACAGCACAAGGACCTGTAAATTGTTCAATTAACCCTAATGGAATTTTTCAATTCAGGTTTTTGTGTTAAATTGCTGGGACCACCATTTAAAATCTGAGTTTAATTTTCAAAAATCCACTTGGATTTAGACTGAGTTGTGTTTTACCACTTTACCAAAATGGTGATAACATAGAGAATCCATGAGGCAGTGAGCTTTATTTTATACTTTGTTTTATTTAAAGATGGCTTTGTATAATATAGGTAAAATAGATTTGAACAAATATGTAGCATATTTGTAATCACACAAAGATTAAGTTGGGGTCAAATTTAAACATCCTTCTGTCTCATGGGATGAGAGCCTGTACATCTTCTGGATTAAGTACCCCAGAGGATTCTCACTCTCATGGGTATGTCTTATGAAAATTCTAAATAAAAGAAGAATATAGCAAAATGTATGCAGGCAGCACTTCTTTATACTCAAGATGTCATTCAGATACCAAACTTAGAAAGAAAGACTGCATTTGAAGAGGAAGCTAGGAAAACTGTAGGAGCATGTCCCTCCTTTCAGGCCTATGTAAATGAGTCCAAGGAGTACAGTTACATTCATTAAAAAAAATTAAAACAAGTATAGCAGATAACATATAATTTGTTGGTTTTCTAATATTAGAATATTGGTACTTCATATGCTGTTAAAAAATCATGAATTCGTCCAACTAACTCTGCAAACAGCATTCCTCCCCGGACAATTGTATGTGGAACAGTTACTAGGTGGACAAAATGAACATTCATTGTACAGATTTTTTTCTTACCAAAATTACTTGTAAGTTATTAGGAATTAAGAATAATTCATGAAATACTACCTTTGACCTAAGCCTTCCCTACTCTAATTAAAATTCAGACTCTCCAATGTAGAGTGGGTGGAGATCATGATTTTCAAATTAGTTCCAGTTCAAAAACTCAATTTATTCTTTCCCCTCACACTGCCCCCCTTCCTCAGGAATCTTTGCAGGGCCCCCTTCACCTCTTTGTTCTGCAGGGTGTAGATGAGGGGGTTCAGCAGTGGTGTAACCACGGTGAAGAAGAAGGTGAAGAACTTGCCATGTTTTGAAGCAAGTTTGTTCTCAGGGTCCGTGTACACCATGGCCACCGTCCCATATAAAATGAAGACCACGGTGAGGTGGGAGGAGCAGGTGGTGATGGCCTTCTGCCTTCCGTCCTCAGACTGGATTTTCCCCAAGGCTTGAGCTATGAAGCCATAGGAAGTCAGGATCAATACCACTGGCACGACGGTGAAGAGGAGAGCAGAGATGGTCATCTGCCACTCACTGGCAGCAGTGTCCCCACAGGCCAGGCGTATGAGCTCAGGAACTTGGCATAAAAAGGCATCCAGGCGGTAGTGGGCACAGAAGGGCAGCTGGAATGTGACAGGGTTTGGGTCACAGATTCCAGCAGGCTGCACAGTCACGCCGTGAGCACCACCTTCCAGCACAGTGGAGTGTTCATGATGACGGTGCAGCAGAGGGGGCGGCAGATAGCGACATAGCAGTCAAAGGCCATCACCACCAGCATGACGCCTTCTGTGGCCCCAAGACAGAGCAACACACAGACTTGGAGGACACAGCCTGTGTAGGTGATGCTCTTGTCTGACCCCCACAGGTTGGACAACATCTGGGGCGCAGCAGCTGTGTTGTAGCAGAGATCCAGGAAGGAGAGATTGCTGAGGAAGGAGTGCATGGGGGTGTGGAGACGAGGGTCCACGCAGGAGAGCAGGATGATGGCTGAGTTGGAGAGGACGATCATGGTGTACGAGAGGATCACAGCCCAGAAGAGAACCGTTTCTAGCTGTGGCTTTTCAGAGCAGCCCAGAAGGATGCAGCCGGCTGGGAAGCTCTTGTTGGTCCTGCCTATTGCTTTTGGCTTTGGGGTTTGCATGCAATTGTAAACAAGTGTTGTGAACAACTTTGCAGAAAGGCTTTACTTTCACTTATTTAGAGAATGCAAGCGTTAATAGTTTTCCAGGGAGTTTGGGGAAAGGGGATACATGGGTATTTTTTACAGCATTAGATCAATAGGATACAATATTTTCCATAAGGCTATGGTTTAAACATCAGGGTAGCTTGATAGCCCACTAAACTTGGGACTCTTCTTCATAATCTTTAATCACAAAGTACAGTAGACACCTTCATAATCACCTTAGATCATGTGAATGTTCCTCCAAGTTTGTTCTTGCAGTCATGAATATAGAATGTCTAAAATATTTGGAACTGCATGTAGAACACCAAGTTTTATCTTTGAAATATGTAGCCCCCCAATACAACAGAGCATTTATTTTCATTGCTTGATATTGTGAATAGGAACATGCAAACTGGTTATCCACAAAATAAGGCTGGTTTGTTCTCTGTGTAGGCTCTAAACCATGAAGACCCTGAATAAAAGTCGCTTTCAAGTATATGAAAAATAACCTTGGGACTGAAGACATACCAGTTTTTAAATGAGGCAAGCCTAGCTTGGATACCTGTTCTTTCATTTAACTAAAGTAATTCAAATCTATTTAAGCAAACAACTTAGAAAATGAGCCAATATTCTTATATGAGAAATGGCTATAACCTTCACCTCTGGGGAATAACTGTAAAGATAATTGTGCCCGCTACCTTAAGAACAAAATGGTAAGCATTAGAATCACAGTGAAATGAAAGCATTATAAATGCCCTTTAATTCTTCCATGACAAATGTCCATTATTGTGCTCCTCCATAATCACTTGGGCATAGTAAATAAATTTCAATAAAGAACCAGAATTTAATGATAAAAAAAAATCAAAGTGAAAAGATGATGCAGAGGCATAAATTAAACAATAGAATCATAGCACATTCAATTTTTCATTACTGTCCTGAAATATTAATTCCTGTCTCCTAGGAGCAGTTGAATAATTCAGAGGATATCAAGAATGTGAAAGGTATAGGACAAAAAAATGCTGTCAGGTAAAGGAAACTGACTTTTAGATTATGAAAATTAAATTTTGGAAGTGGCAAAACAATGCACACAGATTTTGAGGAATATACAGGGTTATGCTTCTCTTCAACAGCAACTTTCTCTCTTTATTTAGCATGTGCTGTGTACCAGCCACTGTGCTCTGATGTGGGAATACACTGGGAATGAGAGAGATGAAATCCCTGATTTTGCAGAACTCAGAGGCCCATGGGAGATAGAGACAGCAAGTGCAGAAACAAGTAAATAAATAAGAATTCAACCATTTTTAAGATAAGTCTAAAACTTAAAAAAAAATCAGGGTTATACAATTGAGGGTAACACTAAAAGATGCAAGACCAGAGAAGGGTAATTTCATGGAGGGGAAATGGGAGGACCATTCTGGTGCTGAGGAAGTGTGTCTGCTACAAAAAGTCCAGCTGAATGGGGCAAAAAGTGAGCCGTGTGGCTGGATGTGGTCAGGAACGTCTGCTGAACTCAGCTTCTTGGCGCTGTGTTCCTGTGATCATGCCCTGAGCCGATCCCATCTTCTTTGTGCAGATACCCCTGAATTAACTACAGAATATCCATCTGCCACTTCTTCAGTCCTCTCTGTACCCACAGAGTTTGTTTCCTATACTCACCTTGGTCTGGCTCAGAATACAATACTACATTAAGTTGGTATGTAGACAAAATGTTTTATTTTCATCCTGATTTTTTTTATTGAAGTATAGCTGATACACAATATCTATTGGTTTCAGGTGTACAACATCATGATTCAACAACTATATACATTATGGAATGCTTACCATGAAAACAATTCACAGGGATAAAAAGTACAGCAGGGGGGATATTGTCAGTAATATTGTAACATCTGGATTTTGTTTTGAAATGATATCATGGGTTCAATTTCCTTTATCTAAAGAAAAATAAACTCATATCAATGGCATTATGTGAAGGTTTTTACTAAAATTATGTTGAATTATTTTTCAAGACTGTAGTCTATAAATGCTTCTAATGAGAACTATAGATTATTTAATACACATATGGAAAAAAGGAGAAATAAAAACATCTCTAATCCCACCATCAAATATAATCTTTCCTTTAAAATATTTGTTTCTTTTTTTGACATATTTTTAAAATAAATAATGTATACATAAATACAAATATTTTACATAAAAGGTATATCTAGAATAGAATTTAAATGTGATAGCTCTCTATATATGTAAATATTATAATTGTGTACATGTTCTCATGACTAAATACTTTCGGAAATATAACTATTTAATATGCAATTAAAAGTGCCATAGAATTTTCCCAAAATAACAGACCCTATACAGAAAGTCTTTTATTATTTTTAAAGAAAGTTTCTTCAAATTTTTTAACAAAACAACATGGAAATAGCTATCTCTATAAATAATTCTTTGATTCTGACTGAGAATACATTTTATTAAGAAAGTATTGTCTTTCAGGATCATATTGCTTCCCATGAAGGATCTACACCCTGATCTACTACAGAAGACAGTCCTGGCCTTTAAATTTTTCCCACAATCAGTGATAATCATCAATTTTCCCATCTGTAATTCAGACAGTAAGGATTAACACCCTATTATGTATTTAATATGCATTTTTATTGCCAGTATGCTCACCTGTTTCTGCACATTCTTCACCAAAATGTTTGTGAGATTTTTAAGTTGATTTATCTTTTTCTGCTTACTATGTAAGAAATGCTTACACATTACTGACTTTCAATTTTTTATGTATACCTACATAAATTCTACATTTTAGAACATCTTTTAGCATAGTTTGTATCTTTCTTCTTCTCATATACTATTTTTTTCTTTTTCCAATTGTAATTTGTATTGCGTGGTATTTTCTTCATCGAATTTGCTCATACTTTATGTAAGTATTTACCTATATGCTTGTTTTGTTAAATTGGAGTTTCATTTTCCACATCTAAATCTTTAATCAGTTTTATTTTTTTATATATGAAATTGGTACCTAAAGTTAATTCCTAATTTGTTACTATCTTATCAAAATATTTTATTGAAAAATATTTTCTTAGTTTATTTCATCACAATTTTGCTGCTTTTACTTGCCAAGAATTCTGCTAAAGTCATGGCATGGAGCCACACATCGCATCATTGTGGTTATGGACAAAAATTAGACAATCTGTCAGGTGAATAATTTCTTTCTCTCTCTCTCTCTCTTTCTCTCCACCATTTCCTATTTTTATCAGATTATGACACTATAAACTTTCTGTAATAGCACTGGGAGTATTTAATAAGTAGCTTAATATGTACATTTTAGTTCTAAATGGACAATAAATTCTTTAAGGCTCACTCTGTTTCAGATTAGCATACAGTGCCCGAGAGGTGAAATCATTAATCTATAGGGTTTATGCTAAGTTATATTGTACTAAAATTGCATTATGCTTCTCTGTATCCCATTTAATATCAAGGATTTTTAAAATGTACTGTCATGATATGATAAATGAAATACTGGGCATAAAATTTCTGCAACAAAACAGTAAAAAATTAAGTTATGATTCTGTGTGTGGCTGTGTTTTAACAAACAGATTCTCCATGAATTACAATGACGAGTTATTAAGACTGAAAAGAGCATAACGATAAAGAATACACCTTGATGCATTTTCTGTTCCTTGAAATTCCACATAAATTTGACTAGGTTCCCTTCAAGTCCAAGGAAATGTTAATGACTCTTAAACTTATGTGAGTCTGATTTTTTCCTTTCCTATTTTCTAACATCACAGCCTCAGATGTAGCTTACCTGGTTTGAAAAGAAGTCAGTGGCAGGATCTGGATAATAAGCGTCAGGCTGCCTGGGGGCCACCTGACGACCTTCCAACTTTGAGTCCTTCTCTCAGGCTTCCCCACGTGAGGTGACTCCCTGCTAGATATATAGCATTGTCTTTCGTCATTCAGAGATGTGAGAAAAGGGGTGAAAACTTTTCCGTTGAGGGGAAGAGCACAAGCCTCTTAGAGGGAACAACTCAGGAGGTCCCCAGGGACCTAATTATGTGGTTCATTAGCTAGCAGTCCAAAAAAATTTAAAAAGCTTGGGAAAAAATGATCCCCTTGTTTTCAGTATGTGAACAGAGCTAGCACTTTACCTTGTTCCAATTGACTGTCTTCAGCTGATCCTTCCTTAACACTATGAAGCAGTTTGGTACACTGATTATATCTGTTAAAAATTTTTAAGTCACCAGTTTACATATTCATTCCACAGATGTTCAATAAATTTCCAACTCTTATGTTAGGCATTGGAAACATGATAGAGATGAAAGGAAAAAGGAAAGAGTGAAAATAATAATCTTTATCAGTCTGAAATTGATAGCCCTTGCCATTATATAACAAAGTCAGAGGACATTAAAGAAGTCAAAGCAGTATTTACATGAGAGAAAAGAATCAGTTGGGTTTAGAGACTAAGGATAGAGAGGAAGATAAAATAACCCAGTTTTATCTAATACATGCAATGAGGGGTAGCATACATATATACAGGATTGTTTAATGGTTCATTAATTATTGTTATAGGAAATACATGTAATATGTAAAAAAGTCTGAAAGTCTTTAAACACATTTCAAAGCCAAATTCTGAATTACATGCACTGACAACTAAAATTAGAAACCTATAAGTGAACAAAATTCAGGCATCATTTATGAAGTGTAAATAAGGAACATGTGATAACACAAGAAAGAAAAGCAAAAGCAGGTATGACATCAACATGACGCTGGTATGAATTTCATAAATTTTCTCCCCCAAAAACATGAAAAATACATCATCTGTCCATGGAAAAAAGGGCTTCTGAAAAACTGTGAGATCCTCATCCATACACAAACTACCCTGGGGGAGTCTCACCCACACACGCATCAGGTCACAGGCAGACAGAACTCAGTCTGAGCTGCGAGGCCTGCAGCAGCCAGCGAGCCAGGTCTGGACTTTCTCCAGCGCACTTGGGATCCCGAGGGGAACACTGATGTGGGCGATCACAGACAGAAGAAAAGAAACTTTGTTGATGTCCAGCTTTCCAGAGGAGAATGTAAGGGAGAGAAAGAGAATTTTTGTAGGCCATTTAAGTTAAATTGTTCCCAGTGTAAAATAGACCGCTGTGTCTTGGAGAGGTTTTGTGTAAGCCTCATGGTTACCACATAGTGAAAGTCCACAGAGAATTCACGGAAGAGAAAGAGAAAGGAATGAAGACATTCCACGTCGAAATCACAACTTTATGGAGGAATTCAGCAAGAAGAAAGGGACAAGGCCAGAACAAATCAGCTAGAAAACACTGGGATGTCCTTAGTAAGTCTGTACCAATAAACTGGTAAACTAAGTGTAAATGAGTCCAGTTGTCCAGTGAGAAGATGCTGGGATGAGAGAATTAAACAGTAACCAGACTCGGTCGGAGGACAATGGCAGGACAGGGCGTCACCGTGACGACCGCCTCCCTGCACATGCCAGGAGCAGCTGGGATGAGGGCACCTAACCGGGAGCTCCCCGAAGGCCACAGAGCAGATCGCCTGCCCCTGGCAAGGAAGAGAAGCCCGCACCAGGAAGGCAGAGCCGCTGCGTCCTGGACCCTCCGAGCTCGCGGGCAGGAGGGAGAGGCCCAGCGCGGGAAGGTGCCCATGCCCAGGGACCCAACATGCCTGGCTCTGGGGATCTGAATCAGAAAGACAATTCTCCACTGCACTGGCTTTGGAGCTGACAGGGTGGGACACTGGAAGGCGTGGAGAACTGAGGGGGGCTGAGATCCATCACTTGGGGAGGACTGGAGTGCTTTGTGGGTCCCTCTGAGACCCAACACAGAGGAGACGTTTGAAAGGCTTTCTAGCCTTAGGAAGTGTGCAGAGGACCAGAGCTCTGAGGGAGCCGTCTATGGAGGAGAAGGACACTTCCCAGCATTCCCGCAGATGCTTGCAGCCAGGCAGTAGTGGGGCCAGCTCTGAAGCCCTCCCCCTGCCCTGCCGGCTCAGGCCCTCCCTTCCCTGCAGCCCTGCTACACTCCCAGGGGTGCTCGGCCATTGCTGACAGACACACAGGGCCGTCTGACCCATAGCACACTCCGGCAGAAACAGCTGCATGTCACAGAAAAGGGCACTCAGAGGTCAACAATGGGGAGCCATCCTGACCAGGAGACAGGCAGGAGGTTGGCCCCTCCCATAGCCCCACCTCAGCAAGTGTCAGCTGCAAAAGAGAACCAGGCTCATGAGAGCAGGGGGTGTGAGCTCTGGGCCCCACAAGATGCCTGCTGCATAAATACATGACTCTCCAGGCCGGGAGACTGGCATCTAATTCAAAGGAGGAAGCCCAGAGGCCCGGACAGAATGAGGAGGCAGAGGAATATGTTCCAAACAGAAGAACAAGACAAAACACCAGAAAATTCCTATACAAAATGGAGATAAGCAATTTCCCTAAAAAGAATCCAGCATACAGGTATAAAGATGCTCACTGAACTGGGGAAAGAATTGGGAATCAGAGTGAGAACTTCAACAGAGGCACAATATATGTGGGAGTCATTGAGAGCTTCAGGATAAATACCCACAGTGAAAAATGCAGTAGAATGAACAGTGGGCTGCAGGAGGCAGAGGACTGCACTGGTGAGCTGGGAGGTAGGGCTTTGCAGAGTAAACAAGATGAGGAACAGAGGGGAAAAAAAGAAAAAAGGGAGGATGCTGAGAGAGCTCTGCGAGAACTCCAGATGGAACATTATTCTCATAATAGGGGTTCCAAAATAAGCAGAGACACAAAGTGGTAGAAAGTCGATTAGGTGAATCCTCCTAACATATAAAGAAGAGCTAATATGCATCCTTCTTAAAGTTTTCCAAAAATAGAGGAGGAAGGAACACTTCCAAACTCATTCTGAGGCCACCATGTCTCTTAATACCAAAACCAGACAAAGACAGTACAAAAAAAATTACAGACCAATATCCTTGATGAATATAGATGCCAAAATACTCAACAAAATATTAGCAAACCGAATTCAAAAATATATCATAAGGACCTTCCATCAACAAGTGGGATTTATTAGAGAGATGCCTGGATGATACACTATCTGCACATCCATCAATGTGACATGCACATTAACAAAAGGAAGGATAAAAATCTCATGATTATACCACCAGATGCTGAAAAAGCATTTGACAAATTTAACCTCCAATCATGATAAAAACTCTCAACAGAGTAGGTATAGAGGGAACATACCTCAACATAATAAAGGCCATATACAAAAAAATCCACAGCCAACATCATACTCAATGGCAAAGAGCTGAAAATATTTTCTCTAAGATCAGGAACAAGACAAGGATGCCCACTCTTCCCACCTTTATTCAACGTAGCACTGGAGGTCCCAGCCACGGCACTCAGGCAACACACAGAGATAACAGGCATCCAGACTGGTGAGTGAAATAAGTCTAACAGAGAAAGCCAAATACCATATGATTTCACTTATATGTGGAATCTAAAGAAACAAATAAATCAAGAATAGACTCATAAATATACAGAACAAGCTGGTGGTTGTCATAAGGGAGGGGTGAGAAGGTGTGTGAAAGAGGTAAAGGGGATAAAGGGGTACAAACTTGTAGTAAAAAAATACTTATGCCACAGGAATGTAAAGTATAGCATAGGGAATAAGGTCGGTACTATTGTAGTAGCTTTGTGTGGTGACAGGGCAACTACACCTATTCTGGAGGGTATTTTGTAATGTCTTTAATTGTTGAATCCCTATGTCGTACTTCTAAAACTAATATAATATTGTGTGTTGACTATACTTCAATTTTTAAAAATTTCAAAACATTTATATTCCTATATTATTTTAAAGTATGGTATTCTAATTTAATATCTGCTTTTATGTTGCTTAAGATTAAAGTTCCCTTTTGAAAGTTATTTTGTTCCCTTTAAACATTGTTTATTATTTTTCCTCCATCCATTTGTTATGATTTCCATTTTTTATTTTAGAAGTTTTCTTCCAAATTCTGTTTGTAGGCTTTCCATTTAATAACCCATCCTATGTCTATTTTTCTGAATCCAGAACACTTTTGCTTTCAATATGTCCATTAGTTAAATTTCCACAGTCATGTCTTGTCAGGCAGGAGCAGTTTCACAGCTTCATGAAGTGGGTGCAATGTGTTATTGATATTGTTTGGTAACATTACTACAGGAAAACACACCATATATATTTTCAGTACTTGTAAATTTCTTCAGGATGTTCATGGCCCAGGATATGGCCTATCTTGAATGTTTAAGTTCTCTCCTGTTTTTGTTGGGTAGAATGCTCTAGCTGTGGATCTCTCTGGCTTGCAAATGGTAGGACTCTTTTTTTCTCATTTAGTTGTGTTTTACACTTCTCTGAGTAGGAAGAAGGTCAGTGTCCATTTGCACAAAATCACTTGAAATACATTGCATATTGGGTCCATGCGTAAAAACGGTAGCCAGAGCTCCATCTGCTGAGCATCTCTGACTGCTCATCTGCTCCTGCGCTTAATAAATTGACTCAGCATGTGAACAGTGGTTGATGTGTGCAGTTCAAAAGCATCTATTCACACATTTAACAGGACTGACAGTAGTGGTCACATGTTGGCAAAGAAAATATTTTAAAGTGTAAATAAATGGAAAAAATACAATTATTTGAAAGAAAGGATTGAATGGATATTGAAAGAACCAAAATAGTGAAGAAAGATAAATGAGAAGATAAATAAAAATACATACACAATGGCCATTTCATTGGCTCAGCCAACAGTGCAAAGGATTTCTTGCAAATCTTCCTTCTATGAAGTTTTCATCAGTTGTTACAAAAACAATTCCACACAATTGCAACTACTCTGAAATGTGAATCTCTGCTTATTCAGCTTCGTGAAACCCTCCTCCCATCTCCACGAAGCCTCAGGAACTCTGTCCTTCTTTTTACCTTATGTCCATGCAGTGAGCATTCCCATAATCCCTATCACCCAGTCATGTTGCGATTGTGTAGAAATTTTAGAAAAATCTCAAACAGCCTATTTGACCATTGACTTCCACTGTCCTTGGAAACATAAGAGGAAGAGGCATGTGTAACTTCTGGGAGGAAGCATTTAGTTGTCTGGCTCTCTATTCTCTCATGGGATCACACGTGGAAATGGACGGGTCCCAAGGAAGAAGCAGCTTGGACTGTGAAACCCACACACTAGACACCGCCCCAGAGAGCTGTGTGCCTCCACACTGGACTTTGAAAGTACAAGAAGTAAACCCACACTGTTGATTAAGGTGCTGATAATCTGCCACTGCTGCCTTTGAAGTCTCTTAAGTAATCTAGTTAATACATTCATCAAAGTTTACAAGGGTCTATAAACGAGATGAATTGTAGCCTCTAGCTCTAAGCCATCTGCTTTCCAGACATTTTCCAGGAATGTTACTCCCAGACCTATGCCTAACTCTTGGTATGACATTTGACAGCACCCCAAAGCCTCCGTGATAAGCCAGAGAACAGATAGGCCTACAAGGTACCTCATAGCTTTGGAATTTCTACCGGCAGAAGGGTCTAGATGCTTTCAGCAAACTTAATGGAAACCTCCAACTCGAATTATTGCATTAAATTGGTGGGAGCAGTTTAATGCCTGAGTTCCAATTGCTAAAAATCAATAGAATTTGAACAGAGCTGTATTTGTACAACTTCATAACAAAGGAGATAACTCAGGGAATTAATGAGGCATTCACATTTTTCATATTTATTTTACATTATTAAAGTCACCTTTAAGTTATCAGTCTGTCTCAGGGAATAAGACTGGCCACAGCTGATCTGGATTCAAAAATCTAATGGGCATCTGTCATGGCTTCATCTTCTCACAACATGAAATGAAATAATTTTATATAGTTAAATAAGTGCAGGAGATATTACTTCTTTATTGCCAACATTTTCTTGTCATAAATTTAAAAGGAAAGACTGTATAAATAGTAAAGACCTAGGGAAATGCCAAGAAAATTCCCTTCCTTCCAGTCGCACGTTAGAATACATAAGACACATTTCTCTTTATGACTTTTCATTAATAATAGATATCTTGTAATTTAACAGTTTTTAATTTAAAACTTTCAGCTCATGGTACTTATGTTGCCTGAGATAAATGTTTTTTGAAATTTAACTCCACAAAGATCTTTCCTCCAAAAACAAATATATTTTGACTACTCATTAGATGCCCAAACCTAGCATCATATTTGGATATATTTTTTTAAAAACAACTTGTAAAAACATGGGAATAAAGGAAAATAAATCATAATTAATGCCTTATAACTAAACCCACCCTTTTTTAATGATGATTCAAAATTTCTCACTGATAGGGAGTGGTGAGTATCATGACCTTCTACTTCCTCCGAGTTCAAAAGATCTCATTTTACTTCTTTGTGGGTACATCTTTGCAGAGCAGCCTTAGCAGGGCACCCTTCACTTCTTTGTTCCTTAAGGTATAGATGAGGGGGTTCAGCAGTGGTGTGACCAAAGCATAGAAGAAGGTGAAGGACCTGCCGTGCTTTGAAGCAAGTTGGTTCTTAGGGTCTGTGTACACCGTGGCCACTGTCCCAAAGAACATGAGGACCACAGTGAGGTGGGAGGGGCAGGTGGCAAAGGCCTTCTGCTTTCCCTCCTCAGACTGGATTTTCCCCAAGGCTTGAGCTATGAAGCCATAAGAAATCACGATCAACACCTTTGTCAAAATGGTCAAGAGAACAGAAGTGATGGACATCGGCAATTCATTTGCAGAGGTGTCTCCACAGGCCAGCCTTATGAGGGCAGGCACCTCACACAGAAAGTCATCCAGGCGGTGGTGGGAGCAGAAGGGCAGCTGGAATGTGAGGGAAGATTGGGTCACAGACTCCAGCAGGCCGCACAGCCAGGCCGTGAGCACCAGCTTCCAGCACAGCAGACGGTTCATGATGATGGTGTAGTGCAGGGGCCGGCAGATAGCGACGCAGCAGTCAAAGGGCATCACCACAAGCATGACGCCTTCTGTGACACCCACACAGAGGAACACGTAGAGCTGGATGGCACAGCCTGTGTAGGTGATGCTCTTGTCTGGCCCCCACAGATTGGACAACATCTGGGGCACAGCACTTGTGGCGAAGCAGAGATCCAGGAAGGACAGGTTACTAAGGAAGAAGTACATGGGACTGTGAAGCCAATGGTCCGCGCAGGAGAGCAGGATGATGGCTGAGTTGGAGAGGACAACCATGGTGTACAAGAGGATCACAGCCCAGAAGAGAATGGTTTCTAGCAGGGGCCTTCAGAGAAGCCAAGTAGGATGAAGCCCCCTGGGAAGTTCTTGTTAGTCATTCCTGTTGCTTTTGTTACTGGGATTTGGACATAAGTATAAGTAAGAGTTGCAAACAAATTTTGCAAAAACGCTCTACTACAATTTATTTAGAGAAAGTAGATTACTTTTTCAAGAGGACTTGGGCATAGTCCATATAAATATTGTTTCATATATTTAACAGATTACAATGTGTCTTCCACGTGGTTGTTTTTCACCTAATGCATATTTGTAAGATACTCTTCTTGGAATTCAATTCCAACTTGAAATTCAAATCTGTAATCACAAAAACATTTGTGGTCACCTTGAAAATTTATCTTAGGTAATATGCATATTTTCTTCATTTGTCCTTTCTGTCAAGTATGTGGTCACTGTCACAAATATCCAAAATGAAATGTTGAATATATTTCATTTGTATACATTCCCTAAAGGCACATAATATTATATAGGTTCTTTTTAAAGATGTTTGTAGGAACCTGTCACATGAGGATCATCCCAGAAACAAAGCCCTTCTTCACTGATTCCAGACTCTTGACAGAGACCCCAAACATGAATCATCTCAGTGTCTAAGAAACCCACCTTAGCAAAGGAGACATACAAGTGTTTAAATGGCAAACCACATTTGTACAACTTATTCTTTCACTTTCTAAGTAAACGATGTGAAACCTCAGTTGGCGGTCCTGTCTAGATGTGGTTACAGTAGATGCCACCTCATGGGGCTCAAGTCCAAGTCACAGGGATGAGGGTCTGACAGTGTCTGTTACCTTCTAACATAAAACACTAAGTATTACAAAACTGTAACCTCTATGAATGTTGTCTGATTTCTACCCCACAAATGTGCAGCAATTTCTCCTCGATAATCAATTGGACACAACAAATTTAACCAAGAACCATAATTAAATAGAAGTGAATCAAAGTGAAAAATCATGAAACCTGTGATTATCCTAAAGCTCTGCTTCAAGGGCAGGAAGAAGAGATGATGCACAGGCGTCACATGTGTAATGCCAGCCTGGAGCATTGCTTATGGGAAACACTGGCCTTCAATATCAACTTTCTGTCTTCCAAAAATTGTAGAATTTGTCAGAGAACATTAGCAACATGAGTGACACTGGACACATAAAACACTGTTCTGAACAGAAACTGAGTCAGATTGTGAGAATCAGATTTTGAAAAGTGAGCAAACAATGTAAAAATGTGTAGAACAATGGGAGACATATTCTGTTCAATAGTGTCTTCACAGGGGTTTGTTCAGTGCCTGTCACGTACCCGGCTCTCTGCTACAGTGTGGGAATGCACTGTGAATAAGACAGGTGAAGTCCCTGTTTTAGTACAGTTTGTAGGCTCACAGGAAAGAGAAAGAGAGAGAAAGTAAAGAAATGAGCAAATATGTCATAAGGTTTCATGTATTTTACAGGATAAGCTCTCTAAATGCAAACAAATCGGGATTTATACCGAGGATAACAGTGGAAGATTCAGCTCCGCTCAGGGAGAGCAGGAAGGGAGCTGTGTGGTGCTGAGGATGCGTGTCTCCTGCAAGGGGCCAGCCCGGTGGTGGGGGCAAGACCCTGCGCAGGGAGTGTGGGCAGGATGACACATGAGGTCAGCTGCTCTCTTCCAAATTCCCACGGACGGGCCCTGAACTCGCAGCATTTTGTTCTCTGCAAGCACCCTGCATGTAGCACAGAATGCCCATTCTGTTCTGTCCCACGGCATCACTTCACCGGTTCTCTCAGTTTCTACAGTGTTTTCCCTCCTGTGCCCCTCCCCCATGCCATGGACAGCAATGCTGAATTTAACGGTAGCATTTGCATGAAAATGTTCAAGTTGGTCAACTGCCTTTTGTTTTAAAATTATATCAAGGGTTCAGTTGTTTTCTATGTGTAAAGAAAATATGAAATTTTATTTTTTAATTATAATTACTTTGAACTATTTTGTAAAATGATCTTTTTTCACCCTATGAAATCCTAATAAGAACACTGGATTATTTGAAAAATAAAAGCACTTCTAATCCCACCATTAAGTATAATATTTCTCTAAGATTTGATTTACTTTTTATAAATTAAAAAATACCTATAGGTAAATAGACATAGACCATAAAAAATATATCAGATGTAAAGTAGAATCATGCTATATGACTCTGTTTCCTAAATATTTAAATTTTGCCCTTAGTCTCATGTTTTAAATAGTTTTAGAAAAATCATATCTGAATTGTATTTAAAGCTACTAATATTTTGCCTTACTAACAGAATTTGGATACAACTTTTCTATTTTTAAAAATGTATATAACTTGAGTCATTATGTTGTATAATTGAAACCAACATAACGTTGTATATCAACTATATTTCAATGAAAATATATCAACAAAAATAAAAATAAAATTAGTGAAAATATGTTGTTCTTCTATGGTTTTGTTAATCTAAAACAGCACTTAATTTTTATGTAACTAGTTCCTTGAATCTATAATTACTTTTTTAAAAATAATTTCTTTTTGATTCATATTTTAGACTGCTTCCCATTCAGTTTCTATCCTATACCATCCGAGGATATTACCTTCTTTTAACTTCACTTACAGAATCACTGATAATCATCTTGTTTCCTGTCTGTGATTCTGCAAGTAGAAGAGCAAGGCCCTGTTTGTGGATTTAATTTGCATTTTTATCATTCATATGCTCTTTTGTATTATAGACATCTGCAAATTCTTCTTCACTGAAATTTTGTGCCATTTTAAAAATTAATGTGAGATCTTTATCTGCCTAACATGGAAGAGATGCTTATGCATTACACACCTCCAACCTTTGATTTGTCATATGAGCCCCATAAATTACTAAATTTAAAAAGTTTCATATAGTTCATCCTTTTTTCTTCTTCTCAGATACAGGTAGATGACAGGGAGATGATAGATAAGTAGATAAATAGAGATATATAGATATATATTTTAAGTCATAATTTTATTTTTCATGGTATTTTCTTTATTGCCTTTGCTCAATGATCCATAATTTATTCTTAATTTGTTACTAAATTTTCAGAATATTTACTCAAGAATCCTTCTGCAGTTCACTGCATTGTTGGGAGGTTTGTGGCTTGGAGTCAGGGACGTCAGAGCACAAGGGCAGGAAGGAATCCATTAAGGCAAAGTAGGAAGGAATGACAGCTGCCCTGCAGGCCACAGAGAGCAAGGAAGAACAGAAATCAGGGAAGGTCACTGAACTCCTGGGCATAGGGCACCTCCCTTACCAACTCCTAAAGCCAGAGTCACTAATGTCCAGGGTCCCCTTGGATCTGCACCATGTGGACTGAGTCCCTCCCACCCCAGGATTTGGGGGAGCCACAGAGCACTGGATGGAGTGAGATGATGTTCCAAGAACTTCCCGAGGCAAAGAAAGGGGATTTTCAGGCAGCCTGCCAGCAAGTATGAGGCTGCAAGCCCTGTGGATGGGAACTTACAGCCCAGATCAGAGCTCCCAGCAGCCCCTCCCTGCCACACTGAGGTGGGACAGAGACAGAGGAAGGCTTGTACTTAAGCCTAGAGAATAGAATGAAATAGCCAAGTAACATGGACACATACAACTGGGAGAGTGCAGGGACAAAATGCAGTCAGTTGAGCCATGAGAAGTTTACTGTAAGTAAAGAGGTGCACACTCAAGGGGCAGTGTGGGCAACCTCAGAGAGAGGCACACCCAAAAGCTGGGATTCTGTCTTTTACTGAGTTTCAAGAATGTGAAAAAGGTAAAGGGTCGAGGGCATAAGCTTGTCAGATGGTCTCCCAATGTCTGTCTCTGGTGGGAGACAGCATGTCATTATCCACAGCCAGCCCTCTAAGGGATTCTTCAGGACAAACCTCTTGTGCCTCTCCAGGAGAGTGGCCACTCCCAAGCCCTGGGAACCCATCGGGTAAGACTGCATGCCCTGCCTCAGGACAAGTCACTGGCTGATTACAAAAGAGTATGTTAGGGATCTAACCCCCGACTCTCTGCTCTTGAAAGGAATCTTAGCCTCAAGATAAGTCCCTCCTGTTCCCACTATGCTAGTCACACCTCAGCTTTTTTAGGAAAGTTCATCATGATGCTTGTCCCAGGTCTCTGCCCTCTCTCACCTGCATCAGCTGGAGCAGGTCTCAAGGTCAGCCCAGACTCAGAGCCTGTGGACTGAACTCACACTGCAAAGGGCGCTGACTCTGAGTCCTTTCTGGCTCTCTGGCTCTATCTGGGCAACTCCTTGAGTCCCATGTAGTGGGTTTCACTGGCCTTATTCTCTCTCCACCAACTATATCTATTTTTCTGCCTAAGAATATTACAATGACAATTTTTCTTCTCTATTTTCCAAAAGCTGTGGTACAATCTTATCAAGTAACCACTCATTCCATTGTCATGGTAATGGCCAAAAATTAACCACACAGTAATGTATATAATTGCTGAATCACTATGTTGTACATCTAAAGCCAATATAATATTGTGTATCAACTATATTTCATCATTTTTGAAAGTTAACTAATACATTCAGGGAGAATAACTCCCTCTCTCTCTCTCTCCTATTTTCATTAGACTATGACAGAAATTTTCAATGATGTTATAAGTTATATTTAACAGGTTTTAGTTCTAAATAGTCTACTAATTCCTTAAGGCTGATCCTGTTTTAGATTGACATATATAAAATATGGAATGATGTGAAAATCTAGGGATTAGTGTAAAACATTACTTTAATAAGCAATCCACTTCCTGTTTATGTCATCCAATAGGAAGAATTTTTAAATTTTACTATTGTGATATGAGAAATATAACAGTGTACAGCATATTTTCTGTCAGCAAACATTCATGAAAACAGTTAAGTGGTTGTGTGTACAAGTTCTACACTAAATATAAAGCACAAGATCCTTCAGCTATTTTCGTGAATAAAACACTAAGATAATTTTGACATCGTAAAATATATCTTGCTCCATACATTTCAGCGAACCTCATATAACTTCCTTCAGGTACAGGGAGAGGTTCTGTTTTCTAAATGTATGCAAATATGATCTTTCTTTCTTAATTTTCTAACTCTTGCAGCTTAGAAATGTAAATAGCTTACCTGGGTAGAAAGCAGGTCAGTGGCAGAGTTTTGAGAACACAAACCTGTCCAGGCTGACTGCAGACCTCCCTCTTTGGAGGCTGACTGCCTCCCTATTTAAGTACATAGAATTGTCTAGGCATTAGGAGATGGGCAGAAAATGGTTGAAGCTCCTCTCCACTGAGTGGCATATGGAGCACAGAGGAAATGCTCCTCAGAAGGTCCCTGGGGCCTTCTATCCTTGCAAGTGATTAGCTGCCAGGTCAGAAATGTGGCAAGTGCCTATAGAAAGAAAAAATATTCCCCTTGTTTTTAGTAAATGGACTAAGACACCGCTTCAACTGTTTTCTGTTAACTGTTTTTCAATTGATCCCTTATTAACATAAACATTGGTTTAGAGATTATATATATGCTAAAAATTTAAAAGGAATTGGCTTACATACTAACTCCATCAGTGTTCATTGAGTGTCAGTCATGTACCCATTCCTGTACATCATTGATGTAATGACAGAGTAGGGATTAAAGAAATTCATAAAGAATTAAGACTTTTATCAGTCTGAAATTGATTGCATATACTATTATATAACTAAAAATAGAAGGGATTGGGGAATTCAAAGCCATATTTCCACAAAAGACAATAATGATGTTTTTTGTGTTTAAGAATAAAATATTCTATTAAAGGATGAAATATTAGCCAATGTGTTTTAACAGGGATGTGATAATGAATAACAAAATTATATACTAGACTATAGAACATCTTGTTAATTGTTTTTCTATAAAACTGTGTAGCATTTTTTGAAGATCTAAAAGGCTTTAAATGCATTTCAAAATCAAGTTCTGTAAAAATAATTTGATGACCAGGAATAAAAACATATTTATTTAAAGAGTAAGATATTTCACTTTAGATAACATCACATATCAAAAGTAAAAAAAGAAGTAAAATAAAAATAGAAAAATTGATATAACTACAAAGGTTTGAAGGTTTTCCTCTTGAAATGAAATTAATAAAATATATTTCTGTGTAATATAATTCAAATGCTAGATTTGACATGTCAAAGAATTATAAAAATGCAGAATAATATTGAACTGATAAACTGTGATAAAAATAGAGAAGAAATATAAAATGAAAAAGAAAATTATGATACGAAGAAAAGCAGAGTAGACATAACTACAAATGTTTATGACTTGAAAAGGGGTTTATAATCCTGAAGAAAATCATTTCCAAAATACATTTGGAAAATACATTTGGAAACCAAACAAAAGTGTCAAATTAAAATACATTTATTACAATTGAAAATATGACTAATGAATATGATAAAAATATATACCCAGGTCTAGTTTTCAGAAAGTGACATAGCATTTTATACAGCTAAATACATAATACAAAAATGTAGTATGATAGGTATCAAGTGAAAATTCCTGGGATCTCTGGGCAAAAATGTCTAGTCACCATACAGAAGGAAATATGTAACAGATCTCTGAAATTTCTGCAGTGATAAAAAATTATATAAAAAATAGAGCAATATTTACCAAAGTTTTAGTGAAATGTCTTTTAATCATCAAAGCACTTCTTCAAGTTTTATAGAAGAAAAGGAACTTCAGTAAGTGATGCTTATGGAAATAGAGCATCCAGCTGGAAAATAAAACAAGGAAACTCTTAAGTAGAATTATAATGGTACTTTGAATATTTAATAATAGCACATGAGGAAGTGCATCGATGCATGACTAAATAAATGAATTCACAGGAAAAAATAGAACATATGTTACAAATGATGAGTATGTGAAAATAATAATATAACCACAAGATCCAGAGGTTGGTGAGATGGATGTGCAAGTGTGAATGAGGAGTACTCTGCCCCCCAATATGTACAAGTCTTTCTTGTCCTTTATGAACAACCCACTCACAGTTTAAAGCTGGAGAACCAGCTAACACAGCTATAATTAAAGCCATTGTGCATAAATTTATTTTAAATGTCTTTAAATAAATAACAACTAAGTTGGGTGTATTTTTGAATGGTGATAGAATTTTTAAATGTACTCATTTGCTTTTTTCTTAAGTGATGATAATTAAATGATACAGACAAAATGAAGAAGCAAATGTCTTATGTAAATTCTTTTTTGTAAAACAGTATAACATTATTTTAGTATAATGCATAAATAAAACTATAAAACTGAGGCTTCTCAAACATGTAACACTCCAACACACAATTAACAGGCAAAAATAAAGAAAAGAAAAGGTAGTTAAAAAAGGAAACAGCAAAAATAAGAGGCAAGAAAAGAAATGAAACATGTTTATGACATGCATAAGTGGAAGAGGAATAGACACACCTATTTAAAAAAAGAATATTATATTGGATTAAAGGAAAAACCTGAATTTGTGTTGCAATAAATATTCATTTCTAAAGGATACTGTCATTCGCTGGTTTACCATTATATAGCTTCCAACACCTTCAAATGTACTTTTTTCTCCACTAGAACATGGAAAAAAAATCTAAGTATACAGTCTCCTGTGGATCTGAAAATTTACCTTTGACTTAGGATAAACTATCAAGATGCACGTGAGCAGATTCAGACGGTGAAGATGTGGAGGGGGCTGATTTGCTCCTTGGCTTTTGTTCTGTCAGCACAGAGACCCTTTATTTTTCCTTCAGCAGCATCTCAATGTCTATAGAATTCAGAGGCAGGTACAACAGAGCCATCATAAGAAGAACAATAAAATCAAGAAAGGTCAATAAAACTTGTTATTTAAGTAAACAAGTTTAAGATCTTGAGACACTATCTTATATTAGAAATGGTTATAATAACTCCCATCTTGAAAACTCATGTCCAGATTAATGGAATAACATTATAATATTATTTGCCACCTTTCAGCAAAAGAACACATAACATTATAAAACTAGTTGAACAGAAAGCACTGTAATTGCTCTCTAATTATCACACAATAAATATGTCTTCTGTTCTCTAATAGTCAACTGGGGATAGTAAATGAATTTTTTAATCATAAAGTGTATAAATAAATCAAAGTGAAAAATTATGAAATCTGATTATTTCAAAGCTCTGCTTCATGGGCAGGAAAAGAAGTTGGTGCATTGCCATTAGCTAAATAATACTCACCTGGGGAATCTGATTTGGGAAAATAGTACAGGAATAGTATTTTGCTATCTTCCAGGGACTGTAGAATAGTTCAGAGGAAATCAAAATGTAAAAGGCATAGGACACAAAATAATGCTGTTAATAAGTAAAGGAAACTGATTTTATATATTGTGAAAATTAAAATTTGAAAGTAAACAATGTAAAAGTTTGAGACACACTGTAGGAGACATGTCTTAACAATCAACTTCACAGGTACTGATTGAATGACTGCCATGTACCACTCATTGGCCTGTGTATGAGAATATGCTGGAAACAGGAGAGATTAAATATCTTCTTGTCTCAAACTCACAGTCCCATGGATATGAGAGAGAAAGTAACACAGTTAGCAAATCAAAAGGATTCAACTATTTTAGGTGACAAGATCTAGAAATAAGGAAAAGGCAGTATATTATAGCTGAGGATAACAATGAAGGGTTCAGAAACAGAGAGAGGAAGGTCACTTCACTCCAGGGGAACAGGAAGAGCAAATAACCTGGCGCTGAAGGAGTGTGTCAGCTCTGAGATCCCCAGCATGGTGGGGAAAGCGCAAGTCCTGTGCCCTGCAGGTGGTCAGATACATCAGCCCAAACACACCTTCTGTCCTCTAAGTTCACACAGTCACCCTGAACTGATGGCATTCGTTCTCTGTGAGGCACCCTGACTCCGATTCAGAATGTCCGTTCCACTCCTTCCCACAGCATCACCTCCTCAGTTCTCTCATTCCCACCATATTACTTCATCAACTTGTCTTCATCTAGCTCAGAGACAAATAGTGCATGAGACCATGGCATTTGGACTAGAAAGTTCAAGTAGTTCAAGTGGCTATTGGTTTTGAAATGGTATCATGAATTCACATCTTGTTTACATAAAGAAAAAATAAAAACATATTGTATTGCAGGTTGTTTCTTGACAAAATCATATTGACTTCTGTTTATAAAAGCTACCATTTTTACTCTATGAATGCATGTTATAACAGTATAAATGATATAAAATATTAATGAAACAGAAAGAAGAAATGAAGGCAAGTGTCCTCCTACCATCAATATATTTATATATTATAAAATTTGGTTTCTTACTTTCAATGCATATTGTTTAATAAATAATTTAAATTGATTAATAAGACACATGAATTATATCAGATATCAAATGGAATCCCACTCTATATAGCTCCATATTTCTCTCAATATAAAATTATGTAATATTTTCATGACTTTAAATACCTATAGAAAATCACTCCTTTGAATATAAATATTTATATTTGCCTTAGTGATAGGAAACATATAAAGATTTTCTGTTACTATAAATGTAGAGTTCTTCCAACATTTTACTAATCTTAAACACTGAGATGAATATCTATGTAAATAATTCCTTGATTTTGTTGTTAATTTTTTTACTTAAATATATGCCCTTTTCTGAATAATATGTCCATGCTGCTTCCCATCAAGCATTTACCCTGACACACCACAGACGGCAGCGTTTGGTTGTTTTATTTTACTCACAACACTAGTGGTAATCACCTATTTTTTCTCTCTGTGATGCACCAAGTCTGAATGAGCCCTATTGTGGATCTAATTTTCGTGTTTGTGATTCATGTGTGCTTTTATATTGATAGGTCATCTTCAAGTTTTTCATAAAGGTTTGTGCCCTTTTAAGATTTGATATGCTAATCATTTACTAATTCATATGTAAGAAATTCTGATAGAATATAGAGCCTATGATTAATCATTAGACACACTTATAGAAATCTTTTAATATGGTTTATCTCTTTTTATTATCTCAGAAATATTTATTTTTCATTTTTCATATCCTAAAATATTTTCCATGGTATTTTCTTTACATGGGCCTTTGCTTCTGGCTTCCATGTCCTGGACCTCAGCAGCTGGAACTACTGCTCTGGCTTTAATTGGTGCCACGGTTCTAGCAAAATCCTACTGGGCTTCCCATCAAGTTTCTCTTTCACTACCCCAACTTTTATCAAATCAACCCATATCTGGGTCCTTAAGACCTTCACAGGGCCCTTTGCACCTCTCCTTTCAGTCATAGCCTGTACTTCCCTCTGAGCCCTTATTGTTTCAACCTCCCCCAGATCTGCTAAGTATGAGTAGCCTCCCTTATGAGTTGTCCTATGTGAGGGGTAAGAGTAGTCACTAGGGACCCAAGGAGAGATGGGGAGCTGTATGCAGCACCAGATTTCTCATTCCCACAGTGAACAACTCCTCATCGGGGCCCTGGAGGTCCATATTATAGATGATACTTTCTTGCCCAGCTCCCATAACACCTGCTGGAGCTCTGCATACATTTTCCAGCTAGTGGGTAAGTATGGTAAATCACTGTTATTAGGCCAAACTGCCCTGATGGCTGCTGTCAGCCAATCCAAAAGTGCCTGATTCCCTGTGGCATGATGGGCACTTTGCAACCACTGCCGGAGGGAAGGAAGAGTCATCAGGGAAGCCAGTCTACTCATTTCACAACCTGACATAACAATTTTTCCACCCCCATATCCTGGAGACGGAAAAGCCACATCAGCAGAGGTTTTGATGGCATCTGCCTAAACCATATGCTCATGTCCAGCTCATCCTGGGTATAGGAGCAGAGCATGGAGTGCTCCACAACCTGGGGAGGGGGTGGCTCCTCCCCCTGAGGAGCCCATGGTTGTTGCATTTTTATTTTCTTAATTACAGCTGGGCAGGCCTTTAATATGGGAGAGGCGGGTGCCTTGGGTGGTGACCTTGGCAACAGCTTGGCCCTCAGCCCCACTTTCTCATCCTCCCCCAGCATCTCCCGTACCATCTTGGGGTGAAGACACTGCTCTTCCCTCCCCCATGGCCTGCAATGTGGATTCGCCGGCTGCCTCCCTGCTCTTCACTGCTCTAAGGAATCCTTCTAGGAGCGTGACCTGTCTTCTCAATAGCTGTCTCTCTTCCTTAAGGGCATCCCATAGTTCATCACCCAGCCCCTCCAAGTGATGCTGACCTGTGTCTCTCACCTGCTGAAGACCCTCTCTCTCCTTGATAATACTTTCCATTACCTCAAGGAGAAGGCACCACACAATCCTGGCTGCTACACAGCCGCTCAGGGCCTCTGAGCAGTCTTCTATCTCACAGAAAGCTAATTCCACAGCTTCCGGTGTTTCCACCCTCCCCCTCTTCTGGGAAAGCCCCACCCCTCTAGGAGGTGCTTTAACCTAGACCAGTTCTCCACTGGGGGTTCCCCAATTGGAAGCCTCACAGACAGGGGCTCCCAGGTGAAGCTGCACCCTCTACCTCTGCAGACACTAGGGCCTCCCCACCATCCACAGTGGGGGTTCTGAGCATCTCCCCACCACAGCTAGGGGCAGCCCGCCCAAAGATCACACCCATTTAGACAGAATTCAGGTTCAGAGGTCCTGCTGACTGCCACCAGATGTAACTCTGGGGGAAAATCCCAAGGCAAAATACCTTTGAAACCAAAATCAGTCAAAGGGAGAAATAAAGTGGAAGAAACCCATCTATTTCTTACAAGCAGTTGTCCTATGTCTCTCCCAACCCAGCTTCAGAAAAAGATACCCTACTCAACCTCTCCAGTGCAGATAGGTCCTCACTCACCCTTGTAATTACCTATTCATATGGAGATGGGCTATTTCTCTCCATCCCTTAGGAACACCTCTTGATATGGAGATGCACTAAAGCCAGGCAAGAGATTCTGGAAATACTGCAATGTTACCCACAAGAGGTCCTGCCAACTACCTCCAGGTGTAACTCCGGTGGGAAAAGTATGCTACCAGCCTTGGTCAAATAATGTTTGAAACTGAAATCAGTCAAAGGGAGAAACAAAGTGATAGAAACCCATTTATTGCTTACAAGCAGTTGTCCACTTCTGCTTGCCACTCTCTCTTGTGACCCGGCTACAAATGGGCCCCACCAAACCTCTGGTTCCCAAGTGTCCTCACTCCGCACTCCCACTGTAATCTCCTGTTGATGGAGATGCGCTTCTTCTCTCCACCTCTTTGAAACACCTGTTGGTATGGAGATGCACCAAGGTCAGAAGAGAGAATCTGGAAATCTTGTAATTTTACCCACATGGAGAAAAAAGTAAATTTGAAGGTGTTGGAAGCTATATGACAGTAAGCCAGCCAATTATACTATCCTTTAGAGATGAATATTTATTGTAACAGAAATCTACATTTTTCCACTAATCCTGTATAATACTCCTTTTTAAATATGTGTATCTATTTCATTTCCATTTATGCATGTCATAAATATGTTTCATTTCTTTTATTACATCTTACATTTGCTATGTTTCCTTTGCTTTTCTTTTTCTCAGCCTGTTAATTATGTATTGGATGGGTGTATGTTCAAGAAGCCATAGTTTTATAGTTTTTTTATTATACTAAAATAATGTTATATACTGTTATGCTAAAATAATTTATATAAACATTTATTTCTTCAATTTTCTACATCATTTAATTACCATCACTTAAGAGAAAAGGAAACCAGTACATTTACAAATTCTGCCACCATTAAAAAATGCACCCAATTTAGATAAACTTATGTGTAATACCTTAATTATACCTCTGTTAGCTGTTTCTCCAGCTTTAAATTGTGAATGAGTTGTTCTTCCAAGGAAAGAATTGGCTTTATGAAAACATAAATGACAAGGAAGACTTGTACATATTGGGGGACAGAGTACTCCTCATTCACACTCGCACATCCATTTCACCAACCTCTGGACCTTGCTGGTTATATTATTATTTCCACATGCTCATGATTTCTGACATTTGTGTTCTATTTTTCCCATGACTTCATTTATTTAGTCATGCACAGTTGTATTTCCTCATGTGCTATTATTAAATATTCTAAGTGTCACTATAATTGTAGTTAACGTAATTTCTCCATTCATTACTGAGTGAGCTAAGGTTTGTCCTATACTAATTTTATACAGATTATATGGATGCTCTATTTCCTAAAGTATCATTTATTGAAGTTCTTTTTCTTCTATAAAACTTGAAGAAGTGCTTTGCTATTTAAAAGACATTGCACTAAAACTTTGGTAAATATTGCTCTAATTTTCTTATCATTTTTTATCATTAAAGAGAATTAAGAGGTCTTTACATATTTACTTCTATGTGGTGACAACATGTTTTTGCCCAGATTTCCTAGCAATTTTCACTTGATATTTGTTGTACTACATTTTTGCATTATATATTTAGCTATATAAAATTCTATATCATTTTTTGAAAACTAGATCTAGTTATATATTTTACTTGTTCATTAGTTATATTTTCAATCATAATAAATACATTTTATTTTTGACATTTTTATTTGGTTTCCAAATGTATTTTGTAAATGTTTTTCTTCAGGATGACAAGCCCTGTCTTCAAGTCATAAATCATTTAAAGCTAATGCTTACTCTACTTTTCTTCATAACATAATTTTCTTTTTTATTTTATATTTCTTCTATATTTTTATAATGCTTTATCAGTTCAATATTATTCCCCATTTTATTATAATTATTCCTTTGACATCTCAAATATAATATTTGAATTATATTACACAGAAATATATTTTATTGCATTTCATTTCAAGAGAAAACACTTCATAATCTTTGTAGTTACATCAATTTTTCTGTTTTTCTTTTACTTCTTTTCTTATGACATATAATGTTCTCTAAAGTGAAATATATTATTCTTCAAATAAATATGTTTCTATTCCTGGCTGTCAAATAGTTTTATTCAGAACTTGATTTTCAAATACATAGATCTGTTCAATATGCTACACAGTTTCATAGAAAACAATTAACAAAATGTTCTATACTCCAGTATGCAATTTTGTTATTCATAGTTGTATGCCTGCTAAAATGTTTTACCCTCCATTTTATTCTTAAACACAAAAAGTATATCTTATCCTTGTTATCTGTTGTATAAATATATTGCTTGAATTCCTCAATCCCCTCTATTTTTAGTTATGTAATAGCATATGCAATCAATTTCAGACTGATAAATGTCTTGATTCTTTATGACTTCCTTTAATCCCTATTATGTAATGATATCAATGACAAGTACAGGAATGGGTACATAACTGGCACTCAGTGAACACTGATGGAGTTAGTATGTAAATCAAAGCCTATTAAAATTTTGACATATACAATCAATGAATCAATTACTTGATTATGTGAACAAGGGATACATTGAAAAATAGTCAAAACAGTTAAAGTGGGGGCTCAGTTCGCTTACTAAAAGAAGGTAACCATGTTTTCATTCTGCTGGCACTTGCCACATTTCTGACCTGGCAGCTAATCACTTGCAAGGATAGAAGGCCCCAGGGACCTCCTGAGAAGCATTTCCTCTGTGCTCCATATGCCACTCAATGGAAAGGAGCTTCATCCTTTTTCTGCCCATCTCCTAATGCCTTGATAATTCCATAAGTAGAAAAGCCTGGCATAAGACTTCAAAGCAGGCTGGGCTTCAGTAAGCCTGGACAAGTTTGTGTTTTTTCAAAACTCTGCCACTGACCTGCTTTCTAACCAGGTAAGCTATTCACATTTCAAAGCTGCAAGGGTTTGACTGGATCTATACTGTCGGAACTCAACCAAGAATTAGGAGAAGTGCAAGTTGCAGTGCTCCAAAATATTGCGACTATAGACTATCTACTGTTAAAAGAACATATGGGATGTGAATAGTTCCCAGGAATATGTTGTTTTAATTTGTCTGATTTTTCTCAAACTATTCAAATTCAGTTAGACAATATCCATCATATCATTGATAAGTTTTCACAAACGCCTAGGGTGCCTAACTGGTTTTCTTGGTTTCACTGGAGATGGCTGGTAATTGTACGTCTGCTTTGGTTATGTAGCTGTATTCCTATTATGTTAATGTGTGCACGCAATTTAATTAGTAGCTTAAAACCTATACATGCTTATGTTACACTACAAGAAGATATGTCAAAGAAATAATCAATCTTCCCATGTTTTCTTCTGTCTGCTACTTCTATAGCTTCTCTTCTTCCTTCCTAATTACAACCCTTAAATAGAATTCGTGCCTCATATCAAATTTACCGAGTATCATAATTCTTCCAAGTGGTAAAGATACCTCAAGACAAATGCTGGGCATAGAAGCCACAGGGCATAAATATGCAAAGAAGTAAAAAGCTAACCTTTTCAAACAATAAGGCTTCTCTCTCACTTACCAACTTTACATTTCCCTGTATGGCCCCGGAAGATGACTGGTTAGCCAGAGACGGGTAAGATTCCTCAAGGGAGGAACAACCTAAGACAGGCACAGTCACAGGGGGGTCATCAGGTGAGAAATTGGGGATCAACAGAGGTGAGGCTTAGAACCTCACCTCCCCTGTTTTGAGAGAAATCTTCTGCATCCGTGGATGTTTTGTTGCCCTTGTCTAGCTCGGATTAATACTTAGTCTACAGGCACACACCTGATCATCTACATTTGCCCTCTTACAGCACTAAACTATGTTTTCTACCTTTATCTTGCATCTACCTACCACTTCAGCACTTTATTAAAAATAATAATAATAATAATAATAATAATAAGGGAGAAATGTGGGATTCACATATAAATCAAGTATAAAAATCAAACGAATATTCATATTTGACCTGATTGTTTATAGTTCATGATGCATGATCAAAACCGAAACTTTCTGCGATATGACCGCCCTTGCACTGTTCACCATGGAAGAACTCATTCACTATGTAAGAACTTGTTCACCATGTAAGAACTTGTTTGTTATGCTTTAGAAGATTGGAGACTGTTGAGAATTACGCTTGGGGTTGATTAATGATTGTGCATTGAGTCCCCTATACAGAATTTTATTGTTAACAACCATCTGATCAATAAATATGAGAGATGTCCTCTCAAAAAAAAAACAAAAAAAAAAGATTTAAAAGAAACAGATAAAGAGAAAAATGATGAATAAGAAGAGAGACATGGTGACAGATCAAGCCTTTGACAGCATTATAATCCTCCTTTCTAAGTTACTAGTTTAAATCTTTAGCAGTAACACATTCATTTCTATAAATAGTATAGTGAGAGAGAGGAAAAAAGTGGTTTATGGAAACACATATACCAGCATAAAGCTAGTGTATTATAGGACTAAGCCTGCTTAGTGCATAGGTAATCATCGAGAGCTGGTATCTCTCCGGAAGGAACTCAAAACGAATACACTGCTACATGACCTTATTTATAGTCCCAAGTAGTATGTCCAGCCATAGGAAAAGCATCCTAGCAAAATAAACCTTCTAAAACAATTTTTAGATTACTTCATACTTCTTTTTTGGGAGAGAATGCCTTTGGTGTGAAGGTTAAGAAAAATATTTAAATATCTCTTTTTCCTTAAAAGAATCTTAAAGTAGAATGCAGCCTGAACCTCTCTGGGCCCTTCTGCAGTGAGAGGCAGCAGTCCTGAATGCCCTTTATGCTGTGGTGCCAGGCTCAGAATCATGGCATATGACCACCTCACACAATGGGTGCCATGGATACCAAGCACTGCTCTTGCTCCCATCACAGATGACAGTTACACCCGACATTCCAAGCGCTGTGCTTCGTCCAAGGCATTTTGAATGCATTGTTTACTTTGATCTTCATAATCATTTTACCAAGGAAGGTGGGTTTTACTCTCCCTATATTACCATTGAGGGAATCACACACCCAGTGAGGTTAAATCATTTCCTGAGGTGCCCTGGCATTAAGGAACAGAAGTGTGTGATGTGAACCCAGTACTCTCTCTCTCTCTGAAACCTGTGGTCTTAGCCACTACATGTACTTCACTGCGATTAAAAAGACATTTTTATACTTGATACTGATCACAATATTCAGGCATGAAAGCATAGTCAAGATGACGTTATGGCAGGGTTATGGAAAAAGCCAATGAATATACCCAGTGTCTACATGTCAAAAAATTATCTATACTAAATCTTTTCAGTAATTTCCATCTTAAATATTAATTCTGAGGAGAGAATTTTTGCTGAGATGTCAAATTTAGTCAGTAGGAACAGCAGTTGTACTAACTGCGTTTTTACACCCTAAAACACTAAGAAGGAAGCCCGCAAAACAGTTTTATGTTCACCAGCATGGGGAGCTTTTGATTAAATTTCAAGGGTTCAGTCAACTAACCTTTTTTTCTATCCAGGTGTAATTTTTACACAGTTATGCTTTATTCAGCTAGGAAAATCTACTTTTGTCAAAAAAGGAACAGATTATTTTGGTGTCCAAAATTCACCTGACAAATGCCATTGTTTACATTTTTGCTTTTTGCATTAATAAAAGAATAATTTCTAAAAAAAGGAAAAGCTGCAAGTGTTAGAAAATTAAGAAAGAAAAGATATTAGAAAACAACATCGCCCTGTACTTGAAGGAAATTTGTATGTGTTTAGGCTGAAATTCATAAAACAAGATATATTTTAAGATGCTGAAATTATCCTAGTGTTTTACTCACAAGAACAGCTGAAGGATCTTGTGCTTTAAATTTAGTGTAGAACTTAAATGTTAACACACACACACCCCACCTCTTAACTGTTTTTGTGAATGTTTGGTTGTAGAAAATATACTGTACACTATTATATTTCTCATATCATAATAGAGAATTTAAGAAATTCTTCCTATTGAATAACATAAACAGGAAGTGGATTGCTTATTAAAATAATGCTTTGCACTAAACTCTAGATTTTCACATCATTGGACATTTTATATATGCCAGTCTAAAACAGAGTCAGCCTTCAAGAATTAATAGACTATTTAGAATTAAAAACTGTTAAATATAATTTATGATGTCACTGAAAGTTTCTATCATAATCTGATTAAAACAGGAGAGAGAAATATTCTTTCTGAATGTATTGGTTAACTTTCAAAAATAATTGAAATATAGTTGATACACAATGTTATATTGGGTACAGATGTACAACATAGTGATTCAACAATTATATACATTATTGTGTTGGTTAGCTTTCGGCCATTACCATGACAATAGAATGAATGGTTACCTGATAAGATTGTACAACAGCTCTTGGAAAATAAAAGCAAAATTGTCATTGTGATATTCTTAGGCAGAAAAATAGACATGATTGGTAGAGGGAAAATAAGGCCAGTAAAGGCCTCTAAATGGGGCACAAAGAGCTACCCAGATACAACCAGAGAGACAGAAAGGACTCACAGAGTTCACGTCCTTGGCAGTGTGAGTTCAGTCCTAGTCTGGGCTTCCCTACCTGGCAGGCACAGCAAGGCTTTCCAAGCTTTCCCATCCATCTCCCAGCCCAGCTGGTGAGGCGCATGCAGGATCCACCACCGACTCCTCCGTCTCTCTCATGGGCAGACCAGCCCACAATTGCTCTGAGGAACTGCCCTCCCCCTCCTCAGAGCCGCTGTGGCTGCCCTGGCTGCCTGGCAGACAGCGGGGGTCCCTTCCTGCAGCCATCCCAGCAGCAGCAGCAGCACAGGGCACACAAAGGACAGGCGGAGGCAGGCTAACAGCCTCCATCAACACGGACCAGCCGCTGCCTGCTGGTGGGCGGAAAGGCAACCTGCGCACATCCCACCAACAGAGACAGCGGCTCCAATACCAAAAAAGGACTAGGCGCTGGTGAGCAAAGTGTCTCAAGCTTATGGGTATCACAAGATGCCTTCCTCATAAAGATGCTGCTCTCTAGACAAGGAGACGTGATGATCTATCTAATACAAGGAAACACAGGAACCCAGAGAAAATGAGGAGCCAGAGGAATTTGTTCCAAACAAAAGAACAAGGTAAGAAACCCAAAAAGGGCTTGTCTTGCCAATGGGTTTTCAGCCCCAGGCAAGTTCACTATGGATTCAATGAGACAGAGGAATGACAATGGAATGTTCTTGGAGTGAAAGGGTTTATACCCGACTTTATTCCCACCGTGGCAGGTCAATCACTAGTATCCTGTCCACTCAGAGGGAATCTGCACGCAGCAAGCCAGCCTCTGCCTCTGGGCCTCTCGCCCCCGCAGGCGTCTCAGTCTCTGTCCTCGATGCTGCCACCACTCCAGCCTCTGCTCTTCTGCAGCTGTGCAGCCCAGAGCACTGGGCAGAGCTCTTTATACGGAGTCAGTAACAACTCATTGCCCACACGTGTGCAGTGAGCAAGCCAACCAGGGCCAGCTGAGAATCCTGGCCATAGGAATCTTCACTTTATCCACAGTACACAACCTATTTTTTTACATCTATGTCTGGGGACACAGATGCAGAGATTTCAAATAAAAAAAAGACTGCAGACTAGCCAAAAACTGGAGACAAAGTACGTAGCCACGGCCAGGGGGATGCACATGTGTGAGGGGACTTGCCGGCCCTGGCGCGAGTGAGCCTGCCCGCCTCTGGCGAGGAAGCACTTCCGCCCTCCCCTCCCTGCAGGCAGGGCTCTGCATTGCGCCCGCTTGCACACTGCTCACAGGCCTGCACCCTGGAATTCCTCTTTTCTCTGTTGAGTCATTGATTTCTCCTTCAACACCAGACTATTCTTATCAAAATCTAAATAGGCATTGATATTATCCATATTAAAAAGATAATTAATTCTCCTTAATCCACATAACTCTCCCGATAAAATTTCATCTTCTGCTATTCAAAGCAAAGTCTGGAAGCTGTCTCCCATTTCTGAACCTCTTTCTGTCCTTTGTCTGCTTCCGAGGCTGTTCTCCACTACTCCTTGCAAACCCCTTGCCAGTAACATGAGTGACTATTTGCCTACTCGGGTGATCCGCTTTCTCTTTCATGTTACTTGAATCATGTTCAATATTCACATGGGGGACTCACCCCTTCTACTGCAAAGACTCTTTCCCAGGATTCCATCACACCACACTCCCTGAGTTTGTATATCTTTTCTAACCCTTTTTTTGCCACTTACTCTCGTAAGATAAATTTTAGCCAAAATAAGCAGGCGAAGAGAGGTGACAAAAGGCCAGGTAGTGTATTTGAATGTCACTCCCGGGTGATGTTCTGCGGTCTGAAACACAGGCTGGGGAAGTCACACCCGGTCAGGGAGGTCGGGGCTTATAAGAGGTTAGGAAGGGGAGGAGTGGGCAAGCTATCCTAGAGGGCATGGAGAGGTATGATTGGCTAAAGGTGACATAATAGACAACTAGAAACTTTTTTCCTTCCAAGAGGGAGGAGGCTGACATCCGGGTCTTAGTTGGAACATCAGAAGGATGGAATTCGGGAAGAGTTGTCCCCTTTCCATATAAGGCACAGACCTTGGGGTCTGGTCTGCTCTCCCCCTATGGCATCCCTCTGTTCTGTTTGCATGTCCTTGTTTTTCCTTCCTCCAACATAACAACTCTTCCATGGCTTGACATTTTTATGCTGCAATTTCCTAGACCGGGTCTTCAGCTCTCCACACAGTCCCTTCTGAGTGGTTTTCTTTTAATCTCCTCTCCTGTCGTTATGGGAACACCATGGACCCTCTAAGTCTGTCTCCGCACCTAGCAACTCAGATGATATCCAAACTAAAATACCCAGCTTCTTATCTGACATTGCTATTCAGATATTCAGTAGACATTTCAAACTTCATATGCTCAAAAGAAAGCTCTTAATTAAATACCCAAACCCAAACCCAAACCCTGCTTTAGTCTATTCCAGAAAACAGACCAGCTGTCTGCTTAACTGCTCAGCCCAACTCACAGGAGCTCTTCTTGATCTCCGTTCTCCACAGCCGACTTCTATCTGTCTGTCATCCATGCCTTCAAAACATAGTCCCAGTCATAGTGCTTTATCCCCTCCACTTCTGACACTCATGCCTGGATGCTTCTCCTCAGGACACAATGAAAGCCTCAAGAGACGTCTTCTGCTTTAATGCTTTCTCCTATAGTCCATTCTCTATAAAGCAGCCAGGGTAGTATTCTCATGATGTCAGTCATTATCTGGCTTTCCTTTACTTGAAATCCATCAATGGCTTTTCATTAAAATGTAACTAAGGCTCCAATGTGTGTGGGGGGTATATGGGGATCTCCTGCTATGGCCCTTGCCCATTTCCAGACTTGTCTCTCTACCCATCACTTTGGACCGGCCTCACTGAGCAGCTTTCTGAACACACCTTCCCTATTTCAGTGCACCGACACCTGCTATCCTTCCTGATGGGAAGGCTCTCCTCCTGGACATCCCTGTGCCTGTTTTCTCTCCTGCTCAAATAAATGTAAGCCTCCCCGGGGGTCCCCCTGACCACCACAGCTTGAGCAGCACTCTGCTGTTCTCCACTAGCCCACTCTGCTACACTTTTCTCACATATACCACATTATATCATCAGTCTTATTTCCCAGTTTTATTGATAAATTGACTTATAACATTATATTATTTCAAGGTGTGCAACACAATGAGATAAACCTTCATACGGGAATGGCTGTCATCAATAAGATGACACAAGATGAGAGTGGGTGAGGGGATCCTTTCGCATGGTCATGGGATGGCGAGTCGGTGCAGCCACTGTGGGAAATCCCTGTCTTGAAGAGACCTGTGCACCACAGTATTTATTGCAGAAAACATCACATTAACTAAAACACTGAAACAAATTGAGCATCTACTGGTGGATTAATGGATAAATAAAATTAGATATGTATCTACTATGAGTTATATTTAACTTCCTATTGAAGCATAATAAGCATAAAAATATTCAATAAACAGAGAGGTTGAACTTGATCAGTTTTCTCAAACTGAGCACTGGGCATATAATCTGCAGTCACAGGAAGAAACAGAAAACTACCTGTGCAGCCTGCCAGCCACTGACCTTCCAAAACCATGTTGTGCTGCATCTGTTCTTCAGCTCAGTGTATCTTTGGTGACTTACTTCTGTACCTCTTCATGTTTCTGAGATTAATCCACATTGTTGCCAGCAGTATGAGAATGTGCACTCCTGTTGTATGAATATGTCACAATTTATTTACCCATTTTATCATCAGTGAGCTGATTCTTTCTGTCTGTTATGACATACTTGTTGGCAAAGACTATGCAAACACCTCTGTCAGAAATTCACCCAACTGTATGCCTGCTGGGGCACTGAGCATAGACATGTTCGGCTTAAGTCTCTGCTGCTACGTACAGTGTGTCGTGGAGATATAAGTGGTTTCTCTGCTTGCTTGCTTCTTTTCCTTTTCATTGTCTTTCCCCCATTGGGATGTAAACATCTTGAGTGCAGGTGTTTTATCTGTCTTGCTCACAGCTATGATACATGAGTGAAAAAATTGATGAATGGAAGAGGAAGCTGAATCTGAAAGGTGTAGTGTTCAATCATTGCATCTCTTGAAACCCTGTGGTCTGGTGGACTAATCAAAAATGTTCCCCTACAGAAGCCCCTTACATCTGTGAGCCTGACTATTCTCATGTATAATTTAGAACAAATAAGAGGTGCTGCATTTCTTACTAGGTTCTTGGAGGATGAATCTGGCAAAGCATGTAAATTGTTAAATTTTATGCATATCGACCAATATGATGATAATATTTCATTTTTGATCCCTCAGTTAATCCCTTAAAAAATCAAACAGCACATTGACCATGCTTACTGTCCTCCATTGTTGGAGAAGTGGGGGGCATGGGTATGAACTCTGAGCTAACTCCTCTTCCCTGATGGTATATGCTTAACCTTAATGACCCTGTTACATATTTGAAAAATGATTTTAGTATCCTCCCAACCCATATTCCCCTAAGTTTCTCCAACATTTTGAAAAACACTCAGGCATTCAGTACTCTTATGCTGTCCTCCCTATGCAATATCCTGTGCTTTTAGCCATCAGTATCAGCTCACCTGAAAAATAGCATTCACCAATGTGTTGCAAACAAAATTAAATACTGTATTTCTTCTTAAAGTATCAAATACATGATGATTGCACTGAGTCCATGGCTGTTTTAGAAAATTATATTCAATGACTTTGCCTTCCACCTGACAAACTGGAACACATACACAACTGTCTTCCTAAAAGTCTGGGTCAGAGTATTACCCTTCAGAATAGAAAAGGTGGTAATTCTCTTATTTTTAGATGGTTTCCTAGGTTATACGGCAGTACCATACGTCCCCAAAGTACCATCTTTCCCCCTGCTCTCCTAGACACAGTTCATGCCATTTAAAATCACATGCAATTTACCTCCTGTGGGTAAAATCACAGTATTTCCAGAATCTCTGGCCTGGCTTTAGTGCATCTCCACATCAGTAGGTGATTACGAGGGCGCACAAGGGAATATCTGGACCGGAGAGGTTGGGTGGGGTCTTTTTGCAGCCGGCTAGCGAGAGACACAGGAGAGCAGGAGTAGACAGCTACCTGCGGGCGATAGACAGGTTTCTCCCACTTTATTCCTCCCTTTGACTGATTTTGGTTTCAAAGGTTTATTTGCCCCAGGCTGGGCACATGTTTTATCCCTGGAGTTTTACCTCCTAAAGGTAAAAGTGCATAGCAAGTAATTTTAATTCATGTGACCAAAAACCATGGGGGATATTTTTTCTTAATACAGGGCAAGAGAAAGGGGAGATTAAGAAAGGAAAGAAGAGGTGAAGGAGGGAGAGAGACCAAGAGGCCACCCTCCTTACATGGATCCTTTTTCTTTTTTCTGCACAACGGAGCCATCTCCTGTTTAACCCCTCACTGAGTGCACAGCCACGCTGACCACAGGAGCTTCCAGTCAGTCTGCATGAGAGGGAGGCCACTGCTAAAAGGCTTTCCACCACTCTTCATGCCGTGAGCCTGCCCAATGCCCTCTTCAGAGCGCCAGTCACATCCTTGTTTCGTAGGCTGTAGATGAGCGGGTTCAGCATCGGGGTGAGGATGGTGTAGAACACGGAGAAGACCTTGTCCTGGTTTGGCTTGTGGTACGAGTGAGGCAGCATGTAGGTGTACATGGCGGCCCCATAGAACAATGTCACCACTGTCATGTGGGATGAGCAGGTGGCAAACGCTTTCTGCCTGCCCTCCGCTGAGCTCATGCGGTGCACGGTGGTCAGGATTTGGGCGTAGGAGGCAATCACCACAGAGAAGGGGATGAGCAGCATCACCACACAGCACACGTACATCACCGTCTCGTAGAGCGCTGTGTCAGCACACGCCAGCCGCAGGACTGCGGGGGCCTCGCAGAAGAAGTGGTTAATCTCCCGGGAAGTGCAGAAGGGGAAGCTCATGGTGATGGGCGTTAGCAGAAAGCCGTCCAAGGAGCCCCCAAGCCAGGAGCCCGCTATGATCCCCCAGCAGACCCTCCGGCTCAGGAGGACAGGGTAGCGCAGCGGGTTGCAGATGGCTGCGTAGCGGTCATAGGCCATGAGGCCCAGCAGGAAGAACTCAGCCCCCACCAGCGTGAGGTAGAGGAAGTGCTGAGCTGTGCACCCCATAAAGGAGATGGTTCTTTGACCCCGCAGGTAATCGAGCAGCATTTTGGGCACGATGGTGGAGATGTACGTCATGTCGATGAAGGACAGGTGGCCGAGCAGGAAGTACATGGGGGTGTGGAGCCGGGAGTCAGTGCGGATCAGGAAGATCATGACCCCATTGGCCACCAGCGCAATGAAGAAGATGAGGGAGATGATGACGAAAAGAAAGCCTGCAACGTCCTTCCTGTCAAACAGCCCCCGGAGGGTGAAGCCCGAGGAGGATGTGTTGTACCTATCCATTGACCCCATGGTGGCGCCGCTGTGATCTGGAATCTTCCAAGTAAAATGATGGTATCTGCAGGGAATTAATACAACAACATACAAGTTGATTTGGGGGCAGTAAGCTTCCACAATTTGAAAGAAAACATTTAAAAAAATATTTTATGACTTTGGCTCTGATATCCAGCAACTAATCTGTTCTAAATGTTTTTAAGTAAAATCGATTATTTTATTTTAAATCAATAACTCTTTGAATGCAGAAGATGATGTCAACAGATGCTAACAGGGATGCATATAAAAAATACCTAAGGGTGCATACCATGATATATAAGAGTTACACCTGGCCTGGTGCATGTGTGTGTGTGTGTGTACACATGTGTTTCTGTATGCTCATGTGCATGTGTGTGTGAACATACTACCTTACAAGTGTTTAAAGCTATAACTTTATTAAATGAATATATTATATGTGCATTATATTATATGAATATGTTAAATGAATATATAATAATATACAACTATATTAAATGAATAATCATCATCACCATCATCTCCAAAATATCTTAATACTGGTTCTGGGTAGCTTATGTTCTCTATTTAATCACAAATATGGGTGGTCTATAATTTTAACTAGAGTTTCTGCCTATATTACGAGTACTTTTTTTTTTGGTGTCTTTTTGTCCATATTGCAGGCAAAATTTATGGGAGCAAATAAAGTGAGAAATTGAAACTCTTCTCTCAAACTCAGCACTGGAAGGGTGATCCAATACAAGAGGCATTTGCTATTCTAGATTTATATTTGTATATTTTAAGAAAGATATTTCTAATTTAGGATTAGCATTAGGATTATGATCAGCATGAGCATCAGCTGTTAGCACTTAACATTAACAATTAGGATTCTGAGGAAATAGGACAGGACATACACACTGAGATGTAACTCACCTGCCATTTTTGATTTGAAAATTTTCCATAGTCATTCATAATTAAGAAAAGTTGATTGAGGTTTATATAATTTCAGGTGATGACTAAGTAAAAACATCCACAACAAACTGTTTGAAGTTAAGGATGCTTTTTCATGTGTTTTAATGTTAAATATGTCAAAGCAAGATATGTTTTACCAATATGTTTGTGAGATAAATTGATCAAATTGGTGTGTGCTCCATGAAATATTCTAAAAATATGAGTATGTGGTTCCATTGCACAGGAAAAAAAAATGCTAATAAGAATAGTTCCAACAATGATCTGAAGTGTTTCCTTTGTGCCAAGTTCTTCCTATCTATTAACTCACTGAGTCTCACAACAATCCTAAGAATTGAGGGTCTATAAAACCCCTTTTCACTGACGGCAGCATTGTGCACAATGTTTCCAGGGCCCCACAGGCTGTTAGTGACAGGGTGTTTGGACCAGGCAGTCTCAGCTCATTTTGTGCTCTTACCTACAGCCCAGAAAAACAACTAGCCTCTTCCAGTAGTTGTCAAATAAAATGTGTCAACAATAAGTCTGTTTAATTTTTAACTACATGTAATCATTAATATGACTAGTAAAATTCAATCATAAATGAGTGAATCACATAAATCATTATAATGAAGACAGCTGATTTTTAAGAGCAAACTCTGTATTTCCTGTTTATCTTCTCTTTTCTGTCAATTTGAGAATCTTTGATGCCAGGCTACATAAATTTTCTTGACATCATGCGTGATTTCAATCTGCTTCATTTTTACTTACCTTTCTAGTTTCCACTAATGAAGCCCATGAAAGTGTGTGTATGAGAGGAAAACACCATCCAGTTTATGGCAGCCTAAATATTAGTAGTAATTCAGCTACTTCCATACCTCCCACATTTGGGGTCTAACTTTTGTCATTCCCTAAATTCCCACTAAGTTTTTATTTTACAAAGTCATAGCTTTCTTTGCTCTCCATTCACACTCATTCCAAAGTCTTTTAAAAAATCTGCTGTCCTAGTTGTTGTCTTTCCTCCCACTTACAGTCCTGACAATAACAAAGGCAGTGTGTAAAGGCTTCCCCATTTTGCAGCAGGCCTCACTCTCCTATGTGCGCATAAAAGGTCTCGTTAGCCAGAAGGAGCCTCATTTGATTATCTTATAATCAGTTATCTCACTATGAGGAAGCATAATGAGAAAGACCTGTCCCAGTTGAATTGCTCTTGGGCATAGATTGCTATGGTTTTATACAAACGCAGATAATCAGAAAATGTCTGGAATAATTCTGTGGCTTTACACTGAAATTTTTTCTGAAGGGATGGAGTAGAAATAGAGTAAAACAAAATTTAGACCCAAAGTTCTTCTAGTGTTCATGGCGTTAATTACTTGTTACCTTGGATTCTCTCCCCAAACTTTCTGAGTGTCAGTTTCTGTTTACATTAAATGTAGGTAATATAATACTCAGGGCTGCTGTATAGAGCAAGTAAGAAATTCTTAGGTGAAAATACTTTATCCAGTGCAAATGGCAGTTTTGTATCCATATATGTTACTTATTCCAAAACTATTAATAAGAGTGTGAGAATTCCCCATTTCTTCTTTAAACAATCTACATATTTAACTAAAATCTATTAATTTAAAATGCTCACTTCCTGAACTTCAGACCTTTAAACTCTGGCACACAGGTTAAATTATTTCAGGTCTTAAATTCCTTATAGTTTTTCTAAACATCTCATGGCTTGAAGTAAATGGTCATTAATGTATTTTCTCAAAAAAATGCACATTTAAGCCTGTAGACACCTTAAATGTCTTTGAGAAGCATAGATATGTTTGGCTTGAAACTTACTAGAACTTAAGAAAAAAAATTATTGGATAAAATCGGTATGATTGTTTGGATGAGATTTTCCCTAAGTATTAACTTAAATTACTTTTTTTTATATACACACCAGCCACGAAGAGAGAGCAATATATTTATTCCATCCTGACATTTGCAAATATTCTCTCTGATTTTATAACAGTTACAGATTTGATTGAGTGGGGATGTTGGAATTACTTCTTCCCCACTAACCGGAAGTCAGGATGCGATTCCCTTGGGACTGGAGGATCACTGAGTCCATCCTTTAAATCAAGTGGCAATGGAATCTCTAAGGCGTAAGTTGCTGCCTTTCCCTGGATGGCCGCTGGTGAACTTCCTGCCAAGTGGAAGAGCACACTGCACCCTCTCTGGGTGCAGCAGCCCCACTGATAGTGCTCACTTGGCTTAAAAGTTGCCTCAAGAAACCTCCTTCTTGCCCTCTCAATCTGCTCAGAGGCAATTTCTTCCCTTGTCAACATTTAGCCTTTCAAAAAGTGCATGTACTAAAGAGTCCTTCTTCACCTGTCTCTGCGCCGGGTTATGCTTCCTGACTCTTGTGTGCATTCATCTATGAATTCCATGCCCAAAATGCTCAAATTCCTGGTGCTAATTTGAGATGATCTTTCACAATATCTATTTTAAAATGCATTATCTCAATTTCAACAATTACGTTAGGCGTAGTTCCAGAAAAAAATATATGGTGGAATATTACCTTTCTCCTTTTATGTCCGAAATCTCACACTGTTGGTACATCACATGTGCATTAAAACTCTTCCAGCTGAATCTCATTTCACGTGAGAGTTTCACAAGCCAGGTAAATGCACACTTGAGTAGATTTGAATCTTAACACAAAACCTTATGCGTATCCTTAAAACCTCTGTGCATTCTTAAATGCTGCACAGTATTTCAAAAAGTAGAATCATTAAGAATAAAATTAAATTGAAATAAGAATCACAAAATTAAAGTTAATAAAATGACAATTTCACTAAATTTTCAATGATGTTTGGGACATCACTCCAGGGAGTGACTCAGAACCACATCCTTTGTCAACCCATAGCCCTCCTGCCAGGACCCCTACAGAGATTACATACTCAGAAACCCCACAACTGAAAACACCCACTGTTTCTGATGGGTGATCATTCTGTGCCATAGAGGGCCCTAAAACTATGCTTGTGATCCACTGGCGGACTGCAAATGAAGAAGGCAGGTGTCTGTACAACCTTTCAAGTCATTGTGGAAAAGTTATTTGTAAAATGTGTGCACCACTGACAGCCAGGCAAGATCCCTGGGCTGGCCGTCAGAGGGCCTGCAGGAGCCTGCCTGTGTGTCCTAGGATATGCACCTCCAATTTTGCAGCCCCTGTTCCTTTATCTGTAAAAATAGGGCAAGGACACAAGGGTAATCATGTCAGTGGTGGGGAAGGGAGTCAGCATCGGCAGGGACTTAGGAAGGCTCCTGTAGGCTGTGCCCTGTAAACTGATTTATATTTTCATTTACCATCTAGGTCTTTCAAATAGCATTGTTCCTATTCCATCTAATTCAAAAGGTTAAGATTTGCTTAAATTATTAGACCAAAAGATTCTGTAACAAATACGTTGTTACTTGTAAAAGAAGCTAATATAATGTCCAGTACAGGAATCTTGAACAGAAAAAAAAAAGAGACCTCGTGCTACATGTTAGGTCTATAAGGTTGAATGAGATCGGGTCCCTAACTGGGGGACAGACAAGGCAATTGATAATTGCATTTTTAGTTAGCCTTTGACATTAAGGATTTCAGACTCAGAATGTCTAATGTACAATAAACAGTAAGCCACCATTTTAATAGAAACACTCATTATGGCTAAATACATTTACTAATGGTTAAAAAAATGAAAAGTAAAAAGGAGGAAATGTTTACTAAAATTACGTACCCACAGATATAAAAAGGCATTTAATAGAAAAGATTCTTTGCACTCTTTCACTCATTAGAACCCTTACAGCCAGAGATTTGCAATGCCTACTCCAGAAATTCCCAGAAATAACCGGTCTGCTTCCTAACGCACTTGCATCTGGGGTGGGAGATGTGGGGCAGCCATTCTCCCACTGAACAGGTACCTGAGGTTAGCAGCCCTTGAGCTGTAGGAAAACCTGCCTCCATTTCCTTACATGTAACTCACATAAGTCTCCGTTATGTCTATAAAGAGGGTCAGTTTGTTCGGACCCCTCAGAAATGCTGTGGAAATTCAGTCCTTTCCTAACCAGCAAATATTCAGTATCAGTGCAGGAGCCAGGCAGCGACTCAGCTTTTGATCCCCAGTATCTTCCTGCACGATCCCAAAGACCTGAATTTTTATTAAGATCATCGGAGAAGAGGGATAAACAGAGTTGGTCTAAGTAGTGCAGAAGCAGCTAGATAATTCACTGAAATGCTAAATTTAATCAAGTGTCTTTCTTTGTTTTAAACAAACCCTCAAACTACTGAAACCAATCACTTAATTTTTCAAAAAGCCTTAGCTATTTATTCATTTTTCCCATATCCTCCCTTGTTTAACCTCATAACCTCAGAATCCTCAAGTCTTTTCTCATCTATGCAACCTGAAGGCTATGCATGAAAAGCAGCAATGTTACACTCCCCTCTTGGTGTACATAAGGAAATGGCATGCGCTTAACTGTATCTAAATTTGCCCAAATGCCTAATTTTATCCTTAACTTTGGCCCAACTAAAGAAGGTCACGTCTGTCACTTACTTGGAGCTGAATCCCCTGCAGACAGATATTCGGAGAACGTGATATTCGATGGTGGAGATGGTCACCCAAGTTCACTGAAGCAAGATGAATGTCTACACAGGGAATACCTTGAAGATCTGGCCTGTATGCACAGCAGAACTCTGCATCTTCCTCCAGAAGATCAGCTGTAGAGGTTTTTAATTTGGATTTATGAGCTTGGATTTACTGAATTATAGTGGAGGGGTATTCTTAGCAACAGATGATGCAGTTAACATACAGACAGGCTGTAAGACATAAAGAGCTATTTGTAATAAACTCTGTAGAAGGAAGAATCAGTAAAAAATGCCCCAAAATCCCTGAAACATTTTTCATTGACAGGACAAATTATACAATTTTTTAGCCTTCTAGAAAAGTGTTAACACTGCTCCCTGTTTTTACAAGGAAATACTGAGAAACCAAAGAGAATTGTGAAAAAATGAATAGACATGAACAAAGAAGCCGATCATTAAATACATTGAATTGCCTCTGGATGTTCTGCGTCTGGGACCCCTGGTGAAGGGGAGCACCTGGAGCAAGAAGGGGCCGTGATTTAAACAGTTTTCTGAGAAGGCCACAGTAACGTGCTCTTGGAAAGAGCAGGTCTCCCTGTGGATCTCGGCAGACGTCAGTGAGACAGAATGGCTGCAGCTAATTAGACGTGTATTTACGCCTTGGCAGGCTGGGAGCCCTAAAGTCATCTGGGCGTAGAGAGAAGGGTTTCCAGTGCTGGCTCCAAAGTGCACATCCCTGACTTCCTGAGCATTTCACCTGAAATTACTCCTCCCGGACAAATGTGCGAACTAATGTGAAAAGCTGAAAAACAGCCAAATTTCAGTTATTTTAGCACTTTATTTGTAGTCTAATAATCATCACTTTATCTGAATCATTACAGGAAATATATACACTGAGGAAGACAGGGAAAACATTTAAAATGTGTAACACACAGAGAGAGCCACTGAAAGCATATCATACATATGGTTATCCTTAGAAAACTGCACTTCCTTACAATATTGCACATCATCACAAAACATAAAATATCCTTACAAAATTGCATATCCTTGCAAAATATACCAAATATCCTTACAAAATTGCATTTCCTCTGAAGATATCTATATCTATATTATCTATATCTATATATGCATACAGCATGTATATACCAACACATATATTTCTGTGTATGTGTGTGAATTTACATATAATTTGAAAATTTCCATTGTTCATAAACTACTTCATAGGAAGTATACCAGATATTTTTCCAAATGTAACATTCAATATCCACAGGTACTCTACCCCCAAGATATGTTTGATTTTACTTAACATATGCTCCATTTTCAATGCACACTTTTTTAAAATTGTGGCACTAAAAAGTCATGTGGTGGTGAACATGCTTATAATTTTGAGTGTTGAACATCCTTATAATTTTGAGTGTGTATCTTGGAGTGTTTCTTCTACCAAATTTTCTTCCATCAGAATTATTTAAGCAACTTGTATAATATTTTTGAATTTTTAATTTCATTTTTAAGTTGTATTTCTGAAATACTGTCAGTTCACTTTCCTACTGTCTGCTAATTTTCACTTCACTGATACACACTCACAACTCCCTGTCTCTAAAAATAAATAAACACACACATTCACATCTCTGGTAATTCTGGCCTAGACAACTGAATTTAACTGTTACTTTGTCTAGCGAGGTTGAATCTTCTTGAATGTGTTGGGATTTGTTATTTTCTAAATTGCCCACTTCATGTATCCTTATTTACTAGAAATGTTATTCTTTTAGACTTATTCAAACTTTTCTTTGCATAGGAAAGTTTGAATGTGCCCATCATGTATGTCTCAACTGTTGTTTCCATTTTCTTTCTTTTTTCTATTTTACTTTGTTCATGGCTTTTTTGTTACACAAGAGTTTTTAAAGTTACAGAGTAAAATATGTCAACAATACTTATAGTTTCTTCCAAAAATATTTAGGAATTCTCTACTAGCTTCAAATATGAGAAATACTTTTACTTTTATTAGTTCTCATTTGTATGTGTATGTTTTAATTTAACTCTTTAAAGTCCAAAATTTAGGGGTATAAATATGAAGTGGTGATTTACTAAATTGTCTATGAATAATTGTGCAATCATCATAAAACCAGTTACTGACAGATTATTCCTTTATCTAATGAGTTTCAATATCAATTTCTTTTATAGATTTTTTTTATATTTACTGAGGACTCGAATGTTTTCTACAGATTCTTCAAATTCTTAAAACTCTGCCTTAGTGTTTGGATTATTTTAAGATGTAACTTGTTAAGTGAATTTTGGGTGTTAAATTAAATGGTATTATATCTTTCTTTTTTAAACAACTTTATAAAGAATTGTCCATTTATTTACTACAGAAAAACGAGTCTAGAACTGCATTGTTATGTTTTGAAAACAATAATAGCATTAGCCATATAATTTATTTGAAGAGTATTGACATCTTTACAAAATTGCTTTTCTCAACTAAGAGTTTATTAGACCCTTTTATTTAGTTAGCTGTTCACTTAACATCCTTTGTTGAGAATTACGATTTTTGTGTTTTGTGTGGATATTTATGTGTGTTCTGTATATTATTGTATATTTCACATTATATTTATTTGCATATGTTTCTCATTAAATGCTGTCTTAATGATTTTATCTGCTATTTTTTTCTGCCATATTTTGGTATTTGTCCATGTTTATTTCTGGCCAACTGGAGGGCTGTTGGTATTAAATATTAATTTATTTTTTATTCTTGCTAATTTACAATGTTTAATTTGAAAATAATTTTTCAGAGGATAACATTGTGTTTACTTTTCATAGTCATCAAATGTACAACATAAACATTTAATCTTCTTTACTTTAAAACATAAAGATTTGTTTTTTATTTGCATTATGTTGTTTAGAATTCCCAAAACTCTATCAACCAATATGGTGGGAATGGGTTTGTCTTGGTAAGGCATTATCGTTCTACAATTGCTTCTCATCTAAATTTTTCTCTCAGCAATAATTGCTGGATTTCATATCTTGGTGACCACCTTTTACAAACTATGTGTGTGTGTGTGCGCCCATGTACCTCATTACTATATCATTTTCCCTGATAGTTGTGAAGGTTACTCACCTGCAGCTGGATACATGTGAAGCACGAGACCTTAGTTTTGTGCCAATGTTGCATCAACAGCAGGCTGCATCAGCCAGAACTCTGGCTGGGACTCGTTTCCTCACCTCTGCAGTGATCACTCTGAACGAGGTCAGGAATCACGAGTACAAGGCACCTATGCCTGGCGCTTCATGCCCTGGGACTCAGCCCCAGTAATCCGCCTGCATCCATCCCAGCTGATGGGATTGCACCACTCCTCTCACAAAACCTGAACGCGGTCCTTGTTCTTTTCAGAAAGTCTCACCACGGTACATTGCTGGCGGTCCCTGAAATTGGCACAAGCTGTAGACCCATCACTCAGCCACTGACAAGCTGTCCTCCAGGCTCACTCGCTCCCTGGGATGCTCTTCCTGCCTGAAGGATTTCCACAGCTCTTTGCACAGTGCCTGCTGCTTGGCAGCTTCCTGGAAGGGCCCTGGCAGACTCCTGGGCCCTTGACCACAGCCCCGGCTCCCTGCACCCCATCCTGTGACGGTCCTCCTTAGTGGGGCCACCGCCTTCTCAGGCCAAACGTCACTCTGTGTGCCATATAGGACCGCATTTTTTAAGCACGGTGTGTAGTCATGGCATTCTAAGTAGCAGAATAGGGCTAGAGGCTAGGAGCTTTGGCACGTTCTTCCCCAAGTTGCTGGAAGGGCTGGTGCACTCCTGAGATTGTTGGTGAGGTTCTTTTTTGTTTGTTTGTTTTTTCTGAGGAAATCAGCAATGTTGTCTTCAGGAATATTCTTTATTTAATTTATGGAAAAATTGGGGCCATTTTTATGAGGCCACTGAAAACTGGTAGAGTACATGTGCAATAATAACCAGACATTTGGGGAATTTATAGGCGATTACAATGAAAGAAGCAGAATGGGAAAACAGCCAGAAAGGCTGTACCCAAGCACACACTGACCAGCAGTGGTGTGTGTGCCACGCCGGCATTTTCGCTTTTGTGCTACAATGGCTCCACATTTTTGCCAAAAGTACCTCTGGTGCACGCTCCCCACAGTGGCATGGGCCGCTGCAGACCTCACCTAAGCCGCCCCTGTGATGACGCCAGGGTGCCCACGTCCCAAGTTGGCCTGGAGGGTTGTGCCCGGGGCCTCTCCCCGGTGGCTGCACCCAGCCTCTTGCCCAAACTGTCCTCCAGGCTGGGCCATGCCGGTGCTCCGCAGGTGGCAGCTGATGGACTCAGCAGGGGTGAGGATGGCGCAGAGGCAGAGAAGACCTGGTTCCTGGGTGTGGGGGGGCTGGGGAAGTGCATGGGTGTGCAGGGCACCCATTGTCAGGGTCTGGGGTTGCTGCTGAGGTCTTGGGGCAACGTGAAGAACAAAGAAGGAGGCGGGAGTCATCATGGAGAGCGCTCAAACAGGCCACTTTATTCTGCATGAAGCTGTACTTTCTATACTGCTGCAGTGCTGATGCACAGTTACATCAGTACTGAAGACGTGCGTGCGAGTGGCCTTCACGGCCAGGTGTCCATCCGTCAAGGTCTTTCTCTAGCTCCTTGCTCATGGGCACAGCACGCTGTGTGTTCAAGGTTTCTCAAGACCAGACCTATCTGGGGTGAAGCAGAGGGCAGTTGTCCTCAGAACAGTAGGGAAAGTCAGGGCAGGTGGGGGGCTTCCCTAAATCCCACCCTTTATAGTATGACAGCAGCCATCTGCTTCTTCTTTGCACACAAAGCAGAGCTCTGTGCCCAGAACCCAAGAAACAATATAAAGAACAATAACAGTCAAGGAGGCCACATGCACCAGCGGCCACTCTGATTAGGAGTCACCAAGTGGGACCAAGCTGTGACCACCAAATAGGCAGGGGGTCTTGGGATAAGACTTGTATCTGAGACACTTCATCATCTGGTTCCCGGAGCATGGCTTGTATTTGTAGCTGGTGGTCTGGGATATAAACACAGCAGTCAACATGCAATAAAGTACAGGTGCCCCCTTGTGCAGCTGTGAGTATATCCAGAGCCATTTTGTTTTGTAAAACCGCCTTCCACATTTGGGTGACTTCATCTAGCAATAGGGCCAGCGAGGACCTTGTTACATTCAAGGCAATAGCAACATGCTGTGCCAGGGCTTCTATTTGTAATTCTACATTTATAGTGCTGGCTCCTGGAAGGAAGATACCCAGGGGATAAAACCACTCTGCTGATGTCCATTTGGGATGATGCCAGTGGGCATGTACAATCTTCCAATTATGCATGGGCCATGGCAAGGTTTGTAGTATTGATACACAGGGACGGCCCCAAGTACAATGGCCTGTCCAGTTCACAGGGGAATAGGACCAGCTATATTCCCCACATATTCAAATGTTTTCTCCAGGCAGGGTTCAGTCAGCACAGTGCCCACATGGGTGCAACCATCCCACCTGCACTTAGGGGTGTGATTAACTGACATTGGCACACAGTTCTCTGGGTAAGCAGCCAACTGTGAGGTTGGGTATGGAAACCTACCTTTCAATGCATAGCGGAGCTGTGGTATGCAAGGTTAAATGTATACTAGACATCCATCCCACCTATTATTCATGGTACCCTCCCCAGACAGAGTGTGTGCTGACTGACAGATCAACTGCTCGGTTGCGTGCCATTTTGATTCACCTTCGACATCACTGTGACTCCATGCTCGAAGGTGTTCCCACACAGACAGGTTTGTGGGAGCGATTTTTCATGGCAGTCCAGCAGTGACTTCCATGGCCAGTTCCATACACACCCAGCAGTGGGACTCATTATGTACCTGGGCAAAAGTATAGGCCCATGCCACTGTACTATTGCTCTCTGTCAGCCTGGACAGAAAGACAGAGCAGACAAAGACACCACCAGTGGTGAGTCCCAGTTAGTCAGGAGGATGCAAGCAACCTTGTCATCTTGCGACAAAACAGTGGCTGCCAGGGGTGAATTCCCTGGTCTGTGATACCAGACCAGAGCACCTGAGGACACTGGAAGAGCATTAGGTTCAGCCTTCAACAGAAATTGTGGTATTGGCCGTGCTCATATGACCACAGTCCCTGCCAATATGGCTGTTGCCCTGTCCGGCAAGGAGGCAGTCAGTTTAAAAGGCCACTTTCCTATCCATGGGGTAACTTGTCACCCATGGGTCAGCCCCTCCGCCCATTCCTTATACAAGGCGACTTACAGATATCCTTCAAACAACGATGTCCATGGTCATGTCCACTCCTCTGGACAGCCAAGAGACAGCGTACACAAGGCAGGAGGGAGCAACGTTTCTTCTAGCAACTGTTGCTGCAGCTCACTGGGGCCTTGTTTCATATATTTCAAGACGTATGGGGGAGCCACGAACAACCTCTCTATGGGACTTTCCCCAGTTTCCGTGATTGGTTCACCCACTGCTTCTATCCTAAATGTTTCAATTTGTCCTTTAACAACCTGTTATACCTTTCTATCATTCCGGTGGTTTGGGGTCAATAGGGCACATGTAATTACCATACAGTGTCCTGTTATTGAGCCCATTCTTGTATCTCCTGTCCTGTAAAGTGGCTCCTTCGGTCACTGTTGACCATTAACAACACCCATAACTGGCATATAACTGCTCCCAGGCCTGTTTAGTAGTGTATTGGGTAGTCTGGGTCATGGGAATGGAGAAAAACCAATCCTGTAGCCATGTCCACTGCTGTAAATGCATATTTGCATCCCTGATTACTGGGCAAGGGCCCTATGTAATCTACTTGCCACACCTGTAAGGGTTCTGGTGGGTGGAGGAGCTGTCCCACTTGCACAGGTACACGACAATGAGGCAGGTAAAAGTGCGCACACTGAGTGCATGTTTGCACCACTTGTTTCGTGTCAGCAAATGTCAGCGGGATGTGCCACCTCTGGGCAACTTTACACAAGGTTCTGGGCCTACATGCCCTAGTTTCTCATGCAAACATGGCCTCGTGTCCGTAGAGGGTATTTCCTGGAGCATACAAGAACTGGCCAGGGCATCAGCCATATCATCCCCAGGGCTAGTGCTGGGCGGTGTCCTGACACGTGGTATATCAGGGCACCTTCCCGTAACCTATGGGTCCACAGGTCCTTCCACATCGTGTGTCCCCACAGTGGGCAATGACCGATTTCCCAGCCATGTGCTGCCTACTGAGGCAACTCGATAGTGAGGCCCCAAAACACAGTCCAACTATCAGTGCAAACGGTTATCTGACCTGATTCCCTAGTCAAAACAAGCCACACTGCCCATAATTCAGCCCATTGGTTGGATTGCCCTACTCCAGACTGACACCAGAGCTCTTCCTGTAAGGGCTGAAGGACGATGGCCACACGGGTCAATGGGTGGCCCTTTGTGGATCCATCTGTATACCAGCACTCCACTGGTGGCATCCCTGTCCCCTCCTCATAGGAACTTACCTTTGACACTTCCATGCTTGGTAAGGTGGTTATGGGTTAGACAAGAAAGGTTAATGGTCCCAGAGCTTGCTGCAATTCCTGAGGGTTTTTGGAGAATCTATCCCATTGTTCTGAATAGGCTTCCCACTTGGTCAGGGTGGGTGTCGGGGCAATCCCAGTCTGGGGAGCTGTGGCCCAGGCTCGCACCCACCCCTCAATCAGGAGGGCAGTAATGGCTTGTACTGCTTTCATTCCCATGATTCCCTCAGTAGCCAGTAAGGCAGCATACACTGTTGACAGCTGTTTTTCCAACAGCAAATAGCAAATCTCTGGTCCCTTCCACAACTGAGACCAAAACCCTTTTGGGACTTTGCAGACCCCATGCTTCTGCCATAATCCTCACCCATATCCATCATGCTGGCAGACACTGTCAGCAGGAACAATGTGGAGCGGTCAGTGACTCATAGTGTTTGGGTCTGAGCCACTGCTTTTTTTGTCTCAGCAAAAGCCTTTTCTACCTCTGGTGTCCACTCCCACATTTCCCCTCACTTTATAAGGTGATGCAGTGGCTTTAACAGCATGGCTAAGTGACTGTTGTATTTTATCAATCACCACTTCAGATAACACTTTTGTCCTATCGGACCAGACAACACCCAAGAACTTGACAGAATAACCAGGTCCCTGCACCTTGTCTTTGTTCACTGCCCATCCCCATCCCTGGAGGGCCTGGTGCAAACTGCAAGCCACAGCTTCTAGATCGAGAAGAGAATCAGAAGTCAACATTATATCATCTACATAATGGAACACTTGAAATGAGGGCAGATGGGACCAGGTGGCCAGGTCACTAGCCACCAAGCCGTGACACAAAGTAGGACTGTGCAAGTTTCCTTGTGGGAGGACCACAAACATCCATTGGCAGCCCCCCCATGTAAAGGTGAATTGGTCCTGGCTTTCCAGTGCAATGCCAATGGAAAGAAGGCATTATCCAGATCCAACACAAAGTGGGAAGTCCTTAAACTCACAATCAGTTTATTCATCAGGTCAGTAATGTTTGGTACTGCAGTGTGCAGAGGGAGAGTTGCTTTGTTTAGTTCTCAATAGTATACTGTCATTCTCCAAGTGCCATCTAGCTTCTTCACAGGCCACATGAGCAAATTAAAGGGGCTGTGTGCCCAATGGATAATGTGTGCTTCTTCCAACTGCAAAATGATTTGGTTGATTTCCTCCTGTCCACCAGGCAGCTGGTAATGTTTAAAGTTCACTATGCAGGTGGCTTGTGGCAACACCAAAGGTGTGTGGTGGAGATGACCTCACCGCAATTTTTTTTTTTTTTACAACATGCCCATTCAACCATAACTCTCCCACAGTTGTTTGCATCATTAGACCGTGCAGCACATCCACCCTAAAATATATTCCACTATAAGATATACATAAACTGCATACTGTTGTGGGGACAAGTGTGCAATTTTCAAAGTCAGAGTCACTCGCTTCATCCGCACTGTGTGCCCACCATACCTCTCTATGACTGCAGAGGGCCCCAGGAATCTATCCAGGCTGCCATGAAGGAGGGTGGAGTCAGCACCCATATCCACCAGCACTAACACTGCTGTACATTCTGTGGGGACCAGTGAATGGCGAATTCAACAAATGGCCTCTGGTTGTCCAGTGTTCCAGTATACCGGGTACCTGGCCGCATCCCTAGTTGGGAAGGAAGTCAGTCAGTCAGTGTGAATGGCACGGGTTCCTGGTCCACTACCAGCGCTTGCCTGCACCTGCTTTGGGGGCAGTGGGAAATAGTGTTGGTCTGGAAGCAACTGCTTCCATAGCCCCATCAAGACTCCCAAAGGCTGTCTGTCCATGAAGCTTTTCACAAGCCAAGCCAGCAGCCAAAAGGTCAGTCCATACCTGTGTGTGGCTCACTTTCAGTGGTCCTCCCGCAGCTGCCCCTGGTGCCATTTTCACCGTGGCTTTACTGCAGTAGTTCTTACTTTGGTCGCTTGAGGTCACGCTACTCGTAGTTCTCCTGAGCAAGCTAACACCAACACTGCTTTATGTTCTCAGCGCCCTCATCTCACAGTCACAACAACCAGGCAGGCACAGATTCCCCCAAATGTTGCTTGCACTGTTTGGCCAAATTCCACAGGTCTATAGTGAATACGTTGTTCGCCAGGTAGCTATTGAGGAGCCACCCAGCTGCACCCTGAGTTTATGAGTTCCCACATCTCCTGCCACATGGTGGGAAGACTATGCAAAACCAGTGGTGCTGTGCTGCACATGGGGCTTTCAGCCTATGATGACAGGGCAGCACACCCAGGTTTCTGTGACATGTGATCGGCGGCTGCCAGCCATCGCTCTGAGTCCTCCCCCTTCCATTGGAGACTCTGCATTTGCTTTTGCAACTCCTTAGTTTTGCGAGCGGCATGGCAGATGCCCATCAGGAACATCCATGCCACTCGCCCAGTCAACTCCCAGTGGGCCAGAGGGACTAGGGACTCTAGCGTCTCCAGTGCTGTCTGTGTAGCCTCTGGGGACTGCTGGACAGACTCCCAATCCTCCTGCATTTCCCAAGCGGCCAAGTATGCTGCCACTGGGTGCCAACATCTCCTCCACCCTCCCCTCCATGTCCAGGGAAGCTGAAGGACTGTTGCTCTCATGAACACCTACCTCATCCTGCTCACAGCACCAAGTGTTGGGGTCATGGGGTTGCCTTTGAGGTTTTGGGGCAATGCAAAGAGCAAAGAAGGCAGTGGGAGTCATCTTGGAGGTTGCTCAAAAGAGGCCACCTTATTCTGCACAAAGCTGCACTTCTTATACTATTACAATGCTGATTCATGGTTACATAAATATTGAAGGTGTGCATGTGTGTGGCCTCCATGGCCAGGTGTCCGGCCTTCAAGGCCCCTATCTAGCTCCTTTCTCATGGGTACAGCACACTGTGTTTTCAGGTTTCTCAAGGCCAGACATATACATCTCCATACAAGGCCAGACAGGGTGAAGCCGCAGACAGCCATCCTCATAAATCAGTAGGGAAAGTGGGGGGGAGCCTTCCATACAGCTCTCAGCAGCCCCTTCTATTTACCTGAAATAGGACAGAGAGAGTGAAGATTTGAGCCTAAGTCTGGAAGATTAGAATGAAATAACAAAGTAACAAAGAAATTTACCACTGGAAAAGCTCGGTGACAAAATGATACAAATTGAGCAGTGAGAAGCTTATTTAAGGCAAAAAGTTGCTCACTTGAAGAAAGGGGAATGTGGGAAACTTCACAGAAGAGACACCCCTAAGGGTTTAGGGCCTGAGGTTTTATTGGCGGTTAAGGGTTTTTCAGGAATGTGACAAAGGGCTAGGGGGTGTAGACTTGTTAAGTGGTCTCAAGATGTTTATCTCTGGTGACAGACATTGTCTCTTCTTTTCTATTATCAGTCATCCAGGTAATTCTGCAAAATTAACTAAACACAAGAAATTTACTGATCTGGTTCCTCCCCAGGATAGCAGCTTCCCTCTGGGAACACATCAATCAAGACCACCTGCCCTGTACCCAAGGTGGGCTGAGTTATTGTCTGTTTGCTAAAGAATGTGTTGCGAATCTTACTTCCTAACTTCCTGGATTTCAAAATGCAATCTTAGCTTTAAGATGGAAACATTCCTGCTCTAACTATACTGTTTATATCTGGGCTTGTTTGCTAAATTAATCATGATACTTGTCTCCTGCCCAGGTTGCAAATTACTTGATTAGGGGTTGGAAGAAGAGGGAAAAACAGCATATAGGTTAAGTTAAAGAGTAAGCTGGGCCTTTTAACAGGCTAAAGTAAATATTACAATGGCATGATCTCACTGACACAATGAAGACATGGGCTGTGCCGGGATACTTTTCTTTATCTGGGGAATATCCAGATATTCCAAGTTACTCCTGGACTTTGGAACTTTCACTAATCAACTCATTAACTCTGTGAGTCCTTTCTGGCTCTCTGGTTTTTGCTGGTTAAGTTGTTGGGTCCCTTTTAGTGAAATTTACTGGCCTCATTTTCTCTGCACCCCACTCATATCTAATTTTCTGCCTAACAATTTGATGCTTTTGCCCAGTGTTTCTAGAAATTCTCAGTTTGCTCTTATAGTTCCATGTATGCCAAGATGTGTATACATATAGATAATACAATGTTTTGAGAAATGTATCTGAGTATATGTTTCATTGCATTCATTTAGTTATATTTTCTAAAGAGTAATTCAATTTTATGTTTAATAGTTTTTGTGTTCAAACTGACCATTTGCTTTTTAATCTTTTCATTTTTCTGATTTATTCTCAAGAGTTTTGAGGCTTCTTTTCTGGTTTTAGTCAGTTTTAGCTGTTATCTAATCTTCATTTAATCTTCAGATCATTTTGAAATTCTATTTTTCTCTTCTATTTATTACCTTGTCTTTGTGGGCTCAATATTATTCCCTACTTTTTATATTTCTCCTTGGATAATTCATGTATGGTATTTGAATATAATTTAACAGAAATATTATATCTTAGTACATTTTTTAAGAATAAATATTGCCATTTGCAACAACATAGATGGACTTAGAGGGTATAATACTCAGTGAAATGTATCAGGCAGAGACAGACAAATACCATAAGATTTCATTTATAGGTGGAATCTAAAAATAAAAGAAAGCAAAACAAATTAACAAAAGCCAGCAGTAGACTAATAGACGCTGAGAAGTAACTTGTGGTTACCATGGGGGAGGTCTTGGAGTGGGTTGGTGAGGAAGGTGAAGGGGATAAAAAGGCACAAAATCCCAATCATAATATATATTAGTCAGAGGAAGAAAGTACAGCATAAAGGATATAGTAATCATACTCTACTATCTCTGTATGATGCCAATAATTATACTAAGTGTGATGAGTATTTAATATTATAGGTAACTTTCCAATCACTGCTATGCACTTGAAAATAATATATTGTATATGAACTATACATCGATAAAAATAAATAAAACATTAAACAAAAAAGGAAAAACTTTTAATATTTCTGTAAATGTTATTCCTTTTCTAATTTGATTTTATTATGTTTTTGTCATATTTCCTTCTTAATTTCTACTTTTGATATATAATGTTGCCTAAAGAGAATACATTGTTTTAAAGTAGTATCTTTCTATTTTTAGCTACCACTAAATTTCATTCAGAAATTGGTTTTGAAATGTGTTTAAAGCCTATTAATTCTGTTATATATTCTACACAGCTGCACTAGGCCTGTATATCTTATGTTATCTATCACTGTATTCTCCCAACTGTATTTGTAAGAAAAAATTATATGAAATTAATTTCAAATTGATATGGAGTATTTTCTTAATTCTTCCTATTTTCTTTTGTTCCAATTGTCTTCAATGACTAAAAGAGGGATGGACACACACTACAGGCACTCAACAAATATCCGTGGTGTGAATAAATAAAATGGAATAGCAAAACTTTTAGTATGTAAAATCAATAAATCAATTGCTTAATTAAGTTAATTTAAAAGTGTCAACTGTAAATAATGTGTTATCTCAGGCCATTCTTGGAAAACAAGGAGAGCGCTCTTCTCATCGTCTCTGTCTTCATAGCATTTGGGGACCGGCAGATGATTACGTGCAGGGACAGACCCTGGGGACCTCCTGAGGGCCCAGTTCCCTCGTGCTCCTCATGTTCTTCCTCAGTGGGAAACAGCTCTGTGCCTCTCCTGCCTGCCTGCAGAGGCCCACAGGATGCCATGTATTTATCTGGGGAGGCACACAGGGCGAGGGAGCCCGAGACCAGGCCTCCAGGCAGGAAGGTCTGGGGCAGCTTCTGAGCAGGCTCACATTCGCCCAACTCAGTCACCCATCTCCCTTCCAACCAGGTAAGTCACTTCATTTCTGAGCTGGAAAGGTGAGAAGATGAATAGAGAAAAATTCAGACATATACATTTAGAGGTAAGATTTTCCAGGATGTGAAGTGAATTTGTGATAATTTCTGTGGAAATTCATGGAAAAAGGTTTACTTAAGCTGCACACAATATCATTTTGCTCTGTTCATTACCAGTGTTTTTGTGCTATTTATGTATTTTATAATCTACATGTCAATACACACAAACTCTCTATTTTGAATGACTGTTTTATCATAGAAATTTTTCTACACAGTATTTCATTTATCATATTAGAACAGTGAGTTTTTGAAAATTCCATATTTTGAAAGGCAGCAAGAATTAAGTAGTAGATTATTTAGTAAAATATTTTTAAAGTGTAAACTCTTGGTATTAATTATTTCACATGTTTGGATACTTATATATGCTATTCAGGAACAGAGTAGGCCATAGAGAAACAATGACCTATTTCAAACTAAAATCTACATATATTAAGCTACATTATCAGTACTACTTAAATATACAGAAGACTGAAAGACTTTAGTGCCAATATGACGAAAATAAACAAGAGACAGATAAATGCTAAGGCAAAGAGATACATCTACTCCCCAGAACAGATCGGTTCATTTGGGGCAATAACAATGACAATGTAAAATGTGGCTCCCTGCCATGATGTCAGCAAAACTCTTGGAAAATGCAAGCAGTGAAATTGCTGCTGTGATGCACTGAACTGAAAAAGGGGTCTTCAGTAAAATTCTTTGAATATTTAGCAACAAACTATTAATAGACTTTAGATCCTATTTGCATATTTTTTAAATATTAAATATTTAAATGGAATAAAACAAAACAACTAGACAAACATAAGGGTAAAGATTAACCTAAATTATGAAAAAACAAATGAAGAAAATACCATGGAAAATATTTTAGGATATGAAAAAGGAAAAATAAATATTTATGAGATTAGGAAAAAGAGATAAACCATTTTAAAAGATTTTTTAAATTGCATCTAATGATTAATCATAAGCTAACGGTCTATATTCTACAAGAATCTCTTACATATGAATAAGCAAATGATAAGCATATAAAACCTTAAAAGGGCACAAACTTTTATGAAGAACTTGAAGATGACCTATAAATATAAAAGCACACATCAATCACAAAAATGATAATTAAATCCATGTAACTCCAGAGGGGGCATAAGTTTCCAGCTCTGGGAAAATTACTTTTGAAGCCAAAATCAGTCAAAGGGAGAAGTGAAGTGGGAGAAACCCGTTTATTGCTTACAAGTAGTCGTCCACTTCTCCTCACCTGTGTCTCATGACCTGGCTGCAATAAGGGGCCCCACCCAACCTCTCCCATCCAGATAAGCCCTCACTCTCCCCTTGTAATCACATACTGATATGGGGATGGACTGCTGCTCTCTACCCCTTGGAAACACCTATTTATATAGAGATGCACTAAGGCGGGGGGTGGGGGTAGATTATGGAAATACTGCAATTTTACCTGCAATCCACAATAGGACCTCTCTGTTGCTGCATTACAGACAGGAAAAACTGGTGATTACAACTGGTATTGTGAATAAAGTAAAATAACCAAATTGTGCAATCTGTGCTGTGTCAGGGTAAATACTTGATGGGAAGCAACATAGGTATGTTATTCAGAAAAGGGCATTATTATTTAACTAAAAAACATAACCATGGAATCAAGGAATTATTTATATATTCATCTCAGTATTTAAGATTAGTAAAATGTTGTAAGAAATCTACATTTATAATAATAGAAAATCTTTATGTACATCCTATCACTAAGGCAAATATAAAGATTTATATTCAAAGAAGTGATTTTCTATGATATTTAAGTCATGAGAATATTACATAATTTTAATATTGGCAGAAATATGGAGCTATATACACTGGGATTCCATTTTATATCTGATAATTCATGTGACATATTGATCAATTTAAATTATTTATTAAACTATGCACTGAAAGTAAGAAACCAAATTTTATAATACGTAAATATATTGATGGTAGTATGAGAGTTTCCTTCATTTCTTTTTTGTTTTTTTGTTTCATAAATATCTTAAATTACCTATACTGTTAAAAAATGCATCCGTAGAGTAAAAAATGGTATCTTTTATAAACATAAGTCAATTGGATTTTTTCAACAAACAACTGGCAAAAAAAGGTAATCTGAATTATTTTTTTCTTTATGTCAGCAAGATGTGAATATGTGTTTCAAAACTTACAGCCACTTGAACTTTTGAACTTTCTTGTCCTAATGCCATGCTTTCATGCAGTATTGCTCTCTGAGCCAGATCAAGGTAAGTTGGTGAAATAACACTGAAATGAGAGAACTGAAGAGGCAATGCTGTGGGGTGGGATGGAGCGGAACAGACATTCCGAATCGGAGTCAGGGTGCCTCACAGAGAATGAATGCCGTCAGTTCAGGGTGACCATGTGAACTTAGAGGAGAGAAGGTGTGTTTGGCTGACGTATCTGACCACCTGCAGGGCACAGGGCTTGTGCTTTCCCCACCACGCTGGGGATCTCGGAGCTGACACACTCCTTTAGCACCTGGCTATTTGCTCTTCCTGTTCCCCAGGAGTGAAGTGACCTTCTGACTCGGTCTGGCCGTGCCTAGTCGAGCAGGTCCTGAAGTGCGGAAGGGGAGTGAAGAAAACAAAGAAAGACAGAAAGAACTGGGAGGGCTGATGCTCCTGCGCGTCTCCAGCAAAGCTTTATTAGAGTCCAGAGTATTTATACAGCAAAGAAGGCACACTATTCCAGGAAATAGCACTATCCAATAAACAATCAAGCACAGTATTGACGTCAGCGGTAGCCGGGCAAAGGTAGGCACAGCAGGGCTCCTTCAGTTGCTCCTGGAATGCGTGAACAGGATGTTCTTTGTTCCATTCCTGCCACATCAGCAAGTGGGGGAAGGGGCATAGCCTGGCTCCCAACATCTCCCCCTTTTTTATCTTTTAAGAGGGTGACAGTGCCTGTCTTAGGTGCTCCCAGGCAACTCTCTGGGCTTACCCATCATTGGTACCCCCACTCAAACATACAGGCCCTCTCTTAGGTTGCCAGAGGTTCTGGGACACTTACCCGTCATTGACTATCCCATCCCCTTCTCAAAATCCGGCATCAGGGGGTGACTTTTCAGCTGAGACATATGTAGCTCTGCACCAAGGTGCAGAAATGCTTTTAAACTCATTTTTAGGAAACAAGGCAACAAGAACACAATGAGAAACATACACACAATGGCTGCACATAATGATAACAGAAAATGAGGCAAGACTTTAGAACTTATGATTTACAAGTGGGGGGGCCCATCTACAATTTCAAATGATGCAGGTCTCTTAAGGCTTGCCGGATGAGTTTCCACATGCTGCGAAGGACACAAGGCCCTAGTAACAGCAACAAAAGCCGTAAAATGCTTAGGGTTAAGAGAGGTGCGACAGCATGCCAGAGACTATTCAGGGGGTCCCTGAACATGTCTTTTATCTGATTTAATATATCAGATGCAGTTTTGGCTGCAAATAAGATATGATTTAAACAGTTCTGTGGTGGCTGGGGATATAACTCCCCCTTTTTTGTTTTTTCCAAATGAGCTTTAAGGGTGCCATGGGCACGTTTTACAGTGCTTTGCCTTGTGGATTATATGGTATCTTAGTTTTGTGGGAAATATGCATTACATGGCTGAGATCAAACATTTTGAAAGACAGACATAACTTGAATATATATATATATATAGGTTTTAACAAACTACTAGTTAAATTGCTTACATACATTAACAGAATAGGAATACAGATACATAACAAAGGCAGACTTACAATTACTAGTTATATCTAATGAAATTTTAAAAACTAGATAGCTTAGGCATTGTAAAAACTTACTGAAATATGAGTGATATCATCTAATTGATTTTGAGTAGTTTGAGAAAAATCAGACAAATTGAAACAGCACATTTTTGGAAATTGTTCACATCTTACATGCTCTTTTAACAGCAGACAGTCCACAGCAGTGCGATTCTGAAGCACCGCAGCTCACAATTCTCTTAAGTTCTTGGTTGAGTTCAGATAATACAGAAGCAGTCAAATTTGTTGTTTTGCTGTATGCACAGGCCAGCTTAGATATCTCTTTCTGCATTCCAATGACAAGTCTAGGAACTGGCAGGAGGAAAGCAGCTGCAACTGCAACAGCAGCAGGATCTCAAAGTTTCAAGTTTTCATGACAATCAGATGGCAGAGCTAGGAGAAGCCTCTTGCACTTATATTCAGGTGGTCTATTAGAGCAGGAAGAATGCGTCCCACCTCACAAACACCTTGATAGTGTGAACGAAGGGCTTGATATGTTTTGTTATATTACACAAAAATACCCACCATTTGGAAGTCTATATCTAGAAGACTATTTTACAATGATTGAAGAATTACAATAAGAGGGTACACGAGTACAATTAATACATACACAATCAGTAATTATAGTAGTACTAACAGGTAAATTTAATTGGGCATCAGGAGTAAGCGTCTTAGGGGGAAGAGTGACATTTCTGTAACATAAAACATTCAGTAATAAAGTTTAGCATTATTCTTTTTGACAGTGCTTTCCAGGTAAATATATATCAGGTAAATAAGCCAAATTAGTCAAATATTTTCTTTGATGAGGAGAAGAAATTCTACTGATATGTTCCAGGGGCCCTCTGGAAAATATCAGTTAATTGAGAGGTAAATATACCTTTTTAAATTTTGGTTTTGGGAAGCTGTCAAAAGCTTTTAAGGCACTTGCCTAAATAGAATTATAGTTATTAAATAACAAGCCACTTGATGGGGTCCGGCCGCACCGAGTCGAGCAGGTCCTGAAGTGCAGAAGGGGGGCGAAGAAAACAAAGAAAGACAGAAAGAACTGGGAGGGCTGATGCTCCTGCGCGTCTCCAGCAAAGCTTTATTAGAGTCCAGAGTATTTATACAGCAAAGAAGGCACACTATTCCAGGAAATAGCACTATCCAATAAACAATCAAGCACAGTATTGACGTCAGCGGTAGCTGGGCAAAGGTAGGCACAGCAGGGCTCCTTCAGTTGCTCCTGGAATGCGTGAACAGGATGTTCTTTGTTCTCCATTCCCGCCACATCAGCAAGTGGGGGAAGGGGCATAGCCTGGCTCCCAACAACCTTCCTCTGCTTTTCAGTCCTCCACTGTTATCCTCAGTTATAATATCCTGAGTTTTCCTCATTTCTAGATCTCGTCACCTAAAATAGTTGAATTCTTTTGATTTTCTAACTCCATTACCTTTTCTCTCACATCCATGGGACTAAAGGTTTGATACAAGAAGACACAGTTAATCTCTTTTGTTCACAGAATATTCCCATTTACAGGTCAGTGAGTGGCACATGGCAGGCATTCAGTTAATACCTAGGACATTGCTAGTTAAGACAACCTGTTTCCCATAGTGTTCCTCAAACTTTTACATTGTTTGTTCACTTTCAAATTTAAATATTCATAATGTACAAACTCAGTTTACTTAACAGCATTTTTTGTGTGTCCTGTGCCTTTTACATTCTTGATTTTCCCTGAACTTTTCTATAGTTCCTGGAAAACATAAAATTAATATTCTAATACTATTTTCTAAAAATCAAATTCCCCAGGTTAGTATTATTTAACTAATAGCAATGCACAACTTCCCTGACCATGAAGTGGAGCTTTGAAATCATCTGATTTCATAATTTTTCAGTTTGTTTTATTTCTATACTTCAATAACTATTAAAAACATCATTTACTATACTCAGTTGATTATTAGAGAACAAAAGAGATATTTATTGTGTGATAATTAGCACTTATAGTCCTTTCTGTTCTACTGTTTTATCATGTTATGTGTTCTTTTGCTGAAAGGTAGCAAATAGTATTATAATATTATTCCCATTAATCTGGACACTATTTCTCAAGATGGGAGTTATTACAACCATTTTTAATATAAGATAGTGTCTCAAGATTTTAAACTTGTTTACTTAAAGTAACTTAAATTACTTTAGTTATGATAAAAGAGCCAGGGTCTATCCTAGAATTGTATTGTTTAAAAGTGGTGATTTATCTCCTATCCCAAGAAGGTTTTTCAGACTGAGGGGATGATTTATGTTGTTTGGGATCTACATTTAGTGTAGAAGGGCTGTGTATCTGAGATAATCTTTATTTCACATGTTCTTTTTAACATCATCAAACAATGTGGATTAAATTTTGATATATATGGGACTACTTATCTGAAAGATAAAACTTTGTATTTAACATTTAATTCCAAATTTTATAGAGAGTTACTATAAATATGGATAAAATGTTCTGGGAAGAACATGTATATGATCTGTGTTAAGTATGTAAGCGTTCACTGGGAGTGTTGTGATTGCATTCTGGAGGTACATACCAAGTATAATATCTTACCAATACCTCCGTTTATAGAAAAAAAACACAGCCTTATGGAGAAGAGGTTGTATCCTGTTGATCTAATGTAAGAGGAAATACCCATATGTACCATGTCCCAAGACCCACTGGAGAACAAGCAATGCTTGCCTTCTCTAGATAAATGGAAGAATAGCCTTTCACAGAATTTTTTCACAAAATCTGGCTTATAATTACATCCAAACCCAATGCCAAAGTCTCCAGAAATGACCAACAAGAGTTTCCCAGTGGGATTCATCCTTCTGGGCTTCTCCAAATGGCCCTTTATAGAAACCGTTCTCTTCTGGGCTGTGATCCTGTTGTACACCATGGTCGTCCTCTCCAACCTGACCATCATCCTGCTCTCCTGCGTGGACCCTCGTCTCCACACCCCCATGTACTTCTTCCTCAGTAATCTCTCCTTCCTGGATCTCTGCTTCACCACAACTGCTGTGCCCCAGATGTTGTCCAACCTGTGGGGGCCAGACAAGAGCATCACCTACACAGGCTGTGCCATCCAGCTCTCTGTGTTAATTTGTCTTGGTGTCACAGAAGGTGTCATGCTGGTGGTGATGGCCTTTGACCGCTATGTTGCTATCTGCCAGCCCCTGCGCTACACCATCATTATGCATCCTCAGTTCTGTTGGAAGCTGGTGCTCACAGCCTGGTTATCAGGCCTGATAGAATCTGTGACCCAGTATATCATCACATTCCAGCTGCCTTTTTGCACCCACCACCGCCTAGATGACTTTCTTTGTGAGGTTCCTGCCTTCATACGCCTGGCATGTGGAGACACCTCTGCAAATGAGTGGCAGATGACCATCTCTGTTGACCTCCTCACCATGTTGCCAGTGGCACTGATTCTGACTTCTTATGTCTATATAGCTCAAGCCTTGCGAAAACTCCAGTCCGATGAGGGAAGGAAGAAGGCCATCGCCACCAGCTCCTCCCACCTCATTGTGGTCTTCATGTTTTATGGGACGGTCGCCATTGTTTACACAGACCCCAAGAACCACTTTGCATCAAAATATGGAAAGTTCTTTGCCTTTTTCTACACCTTGCTTACCCCTCTGTTGAACCCCCTCATCTATACCCTGAGGAACAAAGAGGTGATGGATGCTCTGCAGAGACTGCTAAGAAAGGGGGTCAGCACACCAAAAAAATAGAAGCCCATCTTTTGAACCAGAAAGGATGTTGAAAATCATGACATTAACACAGTCTCCATTAGAATATCTTTGAATTGTTATATTTAAAAGGGTGCTTTTAGGTCAAAGACAGTAAGTTATGACATTCTTCATTCCTAGTATTTCACACGCCACTTTCTTTAAAAAAATCTGTATAAATGCAATTCCTGTTTGGGGCACCTAATAAATGTTCAAAATATATTTGCCTAGGGTGTAATACTGTTTTCAGAGTTTACTTTTGAAGAATATATACTATCATTTCTTAACAAAAGCACCATGAGTTAAACAGTTTTGTTTCAGAAAACCAACAAGTTATCTATCATTCATCTTTTTTAATTAAAAAAACTGTAGAGAACTGCATACTTTGTTTTCTTTTATACATGTCTGAATGGAGAGAAATTTCCCTGGAGTTCCCTAGGCTTCTAATACATGTGTTATCTTTTCTTTTTAATTTATTTTGAGTGACAACTTGGGTATAAAGAAGAAATGCTAGCTGCATATATCGAGCTATATTCTTTATTTGGTGTTTTCAGAAAATGAAGCCACATTACTGAGGTGTCTTGGAGCTATGTGAATCTAGGTCTAGAATGAGCTAAATAATGAGATAAATAGATCTCTAAATGTAATTCACACTTAATTTAACCTCCATTTGATCACAAATAAATATAATTACACACATTTTATTTTAGCACATTTCCTAGATTAAAAATATTTATCCAAATATATTCATCTATTTATAACCTTTGAACATATGACATATTAGTTATATTATATGGTATTTTAAATATAGTACATATAATTGAGGCTATTTCACATTACAGAAATAAGTCTTTTTTTAAAATGTGGCTCATGGATACTCTGTCTCCTTTATTATGAAATTGTACAAACACAACTTTACCTAAATCCAAGTGAATTTTTCCTAGAGGAGCCAGGACATGAACAGGTGGTCCCTCAAAGCTGGCACAATAAATTGAGTTGGAATTTCCATGAAGGTTTGTTGACATTGGCTAGGCCCTTGTGCTAACAGAAATAACTATGATGTCATGGCGTTTGTAAGACATCTCCATTCGCTGATTTATCACAGGGTCTTTGGGGTGGTTGCCAAATATCTTTATCAACAGTTACTTAAAGTAGAGGCCTATGAGTGGCACTGATGTCAAGATGTATAGAAGACAGATGGCTTAGAGCTAGAGGCTCAAGTCGATACTGTTCACACAAGAACTTTATAATGGGTCATTCTGACATAATGACCAGCAGTACACCTAAGAGGAAATAAAGGTAATGACAAAACAGAAACTCTAGAGGCTGAGAGATATCTGAAATAAAAGTTTTACTGAGCCTTTATAGATGCAGCCAGATAAAGGCTGAGTCCTGAGACAGGAAATTTCTGATTAACCAGCAGCAAGACCACTTAACAAAAACAACTTGTCCAACAGACTCAATATATAGGACACATTTATGAAGGGTTTCAAGAAAAGAATATTTGGTAAATTCACACTGGCTACAGATAAGGAAGGTGGGCTAATATGAAGCAGGGTAAGTCCTGGGAGAATTAGTTTGTCCATGGAGAAGGCTCATGGATTGGTTGTTGGTGATGGTGAGACACTGGTCATATGCAAGGTGGATGTGGTGGTCCTGGGGACCTTCTAATGATTGTTGAAATGACTTCATCCAGGATTGTGGAGTTTCTGGTTAGATATGTCCCAAAGCTCCTGACTAATGTCATTCCCTGATTCTCACTCCCTCATTCTCTGACCATTATGTCACTTATTTAAGGATGTTTCAGAATTTTTGTCATGTTGTTTCCCCCTTTTCATCAAGATATTTCATTGAAATTCTCACTGATGAATATCTCAAAATTTTTAACATGTTTAAAATGACCCTTTTATGTTCAAGGCATTGTCCCACCTTGCTAGGAAGCCTCATCCCTAGGCAGTCATGTCCCATGTAGGAGGGAAATGCAAAGATAATGTTGGTTGAAATGAGATGTCCCATGCCAATTTTGGACAACAAGATGGTAAGCAAGAGAGACAGAGATATCTTTCAGTCAACTCTTGTCAGGTATTTTCAGTTATCTTTTCTTAAAGAGCTGCTTCATCTGAAAAGGCGTAATTGACCAATTCCATCTGTGGAGCAAGAACTATCTTGGCTGAAGTTTGGTTCCTAGGCTTGCATAATTGGGAGGAAAAAGGAGCAGAAGGTTTAAATGAAGTAACACCAAGCAAAATTAAAAGTAGGGCAACAAATACTATCTGAAAGATGGTTGTAATCCATGAGCCCCATGACCTGAGCCATTGTTTTGTTATCTCCACATTGGTCACTGAATGGATTACTCAGGGCCCTAGTTTGTGTCTTCATATAATTTAATAAAGCTACTACATTAGCAGAATTGTCAGGTATGATTATGAAACATCCTGTGTGGCTGCCTAGGTACTTCTGTGTGGGACAGTAATGATGTCCAAGGCCATTCTGTTTTGAAGGACAGGTTTCCTCATTGAAGATATTTCAGTGTTTAATACAGACAAGTTCCATTTGCTATCATTCAGCATTTGGGTGAATTTTGTAGGGCTTCTATATGTATTATTACATCATCTATACCAACAGAGGAGGCAAAGACAGCAGCCAAATGATAATACCAATGAAAAACAGAAAAACTCTACCTGGATTTAAGGAAAGGGAGATTAGCAACCTCTGTAACTGGGGGATGAATTCTTCCTTTTACCCAAGGAAAACCGAGGGTACAATGATCTATCCAACCAGCAGGAAGCTATGGCCAAAAATTGGGTCCCCTTTGGGGCTATGCAGTAAATGGTTAGACAGCTTAACCAGTTTGTTCCAAACCAATTGCTTCCCTTTAGCACAGTAGCATAATCACAGAGTTCTGGTGATATCCTTCCCATATTTTTAGTATGATTGATTTGGCCCCACTCAGAGTGATTCCTCTGTCCCCAGCATAAGGATACCTGGTGACTCAACTGACCATAGCATTGAGTGAGCCACATGGATACACCCAAAATATCCTGCAGTTCTAACAGGGTCATTTTTTTTTCTGGTGATCCATTTGACAGGATATATAAGTTGTCTGATTTGTACACAATAAACACCCTACCTAGATTCTTTAACAATGTGTAAAATGGGCTGTGTTTCTGGATCAAAATTAGTAATGTCAGATGAGCTAAGGATGCTACTTTTAACTTATTTTTAAAAATACATTGTTTAAGAGACTCAATCTCCCCCTTGAGGTGATGACAGCCACCAGGGTGACCCCAGTGAACTGGAGGGGGTTGTTGTCCACAAATCCAACAATCAGATTGGTTTCTATGTTGAGAAAATTAATGTCCATTCTGCAGTGGGAAAACACAACAACAGACTGATTAAAGGTTTTATGATGGTGCCTGGATCTTAGATTTTCTACAACCCGATTGCCCGTTTTTAAAAATATCATTATAGGAAAGAAAATAGAAGGAATATAGATGAAAGTGGTTTTTTTATTAATCTAGAGTATGCAGGCCTGGTCCAAACTCTTGGGTAGATGCCGTCAACTTCAAGATGTCAGTGTCTTCTCGTGCTGGACACAGAGAGTTTGAGGCCAGAGGTGGGAGATCAGGACTGTTCAGGTGGATTGGCCATTTTTAGGGGGTGAAGTAGATCTAGGAGTCAATGCCTTTGAGTTTGGTTGCACAGGGGTTTGCAAGAAGTACTTGGAATGGACCTTCCCATTAGGGTTATAAAGAATTTTTGTGGTGATGTCTTCTCCAGGACATAAAATCTCCAGTTTGGATTCCATGGGGCAGAAGAACATTGTCCTCATTACAGTGAAAACATTGTTTTACTAAAGAGTGATTTTTATTAACAGCCTTAATAAGCTCTTGGCAATAAACAAAAACCCTTTTATAACTAGAGTCTAAGGCCACTGGGGAAAGATGCATGGGTCTTCCTGTTAGGATTTCATGAAGGCAAGCTTATGTCTTATAAAGGGAATGGATCTCAGATTCAAGAGAACTATCAGTGAGATTTTTGGTCAAGGAACTTTTAAGACTTCCATGAACTTAGGTAAATGGGTTTTCACAATTCTGTTTATTTTCTCTCCTACCCCAGAGGATTGTGAATGGCATGTGCAATGAAAATGTTGCAATATTGGCCAGGTGGCACATACCTGCTGGAAAATTTGCCAGTATAACGAGTTTCCATATCAACATAGGGTGTGGGAGAAGTTCTCCAGGTTGGCATAATTTTTTTCTATCAATATCTTAGCCAAAAAGTGGCAGTGGCATGGGGACCAGGGGAGCTTCAACCGAGTGAGAAACCACACAGACCATTACCAGTACATATTGATATCCATTAAAGAGTGTTGACTGGAAAAAATTTATTTGCTATGTTGCAAATGAGTTGGTAGTTAATTCAAATCTTTCTGGTGGGGTTGGTAGGTGAGGGTAAAATTGCAATATTTCCAGAATCTCTCACCTGGCTGTAGTGCACTCCTTATCAACAGGCATTTCCAAGGGGTGGAAAGAAGTAGTCCATCTCCATAGGAATGGGTAATTACTGGGGCGACCAAGGGCTTATGTGGACCTGGGAGGTTGGGGGGAGGCTCGCTTGCTTCTGCCACAGCAGGAGAGAGAAAGAGAGATGCCAGAGAGCTTCTGTAAGCAATAAACAGGTTTTAAACTTAATTTCTCCCTTTGACCAATTTTGGCTTCAGCTAGGTATTGTGCCCCAGGATTTCCTCTCCCCGGATTTATATCTGGTAGTAGTCGGCAGGACCTCTGAACCCAAAATCTGTCTGCATGCATGTGGCCTTTGGGCGGGTTGCCCCTAGAGATGGTGGGGAAATACCCAGAACCCCCCTGTGGATGGTGGGGAGGCCCCAGTGGCTGCCAAGGCCAAAGGTGGGGCTTCCAATTGGGGAGCCCCTAGTGGGGAACTAGTCTAGGGTAAAGCACCTCCTAGAGGGGCCGGGCCTTCCCCAGAATTTGGGAAGGTTGGGGACACCCGAAGCTGCAGAATTAGGTCTATCTGAGATTAAAAAAAACAACCGTTTAGACGCCCTGAGTGGCCATGTAGCAACTGGCATTGGGGTCTCTTTTCATTGAGGTAGTAGAAAAGGTTATCGAGGAGAGAGGGTTGTGGAGGAGAGAGAGGGACTTCAGCAGGAGAGAGACACACTTCGGAGTTGCTGGAGTAGCTGGGCAATGACCTACGGGATCTTAAGGAAGAGAGACATTTATTGAGAAAATGGATCGTGCTCCTGGAAGATTCCTTAGCAGCGGTGAGGGGGAAGGCAGCGGGAGAAGTAGCGTTGCAGGAGGCTGTGGGGGAGGGAGGGGGAGGAAAGAGCGGTACCTGCAGCCCTGGAGATGGTGGAGGATCTGGGGGAGAAGATGAGGAATTGGGGCCATCAGCTGACCTGTTGCCGAGGCCACCACCCAAGATACCATCCTCTCCTGTATTAAAGGCCCACCCAGCTGTAATTTAAAAAATAAAAATGAAACAACCGTGGGCTTCTCAAGGTGAGGAGATGCCCCCTCCCCAGGCTGCGGAGCCCTCCATGAATTAAATAAAGTCATACCCCCTTTGCATGCTGCTGTCCCCTCTATAGCAGCCATTCTGAGCTGGGCATTATATTGTGGACCTTATGCTTTCTTCTCTATTGACACAGCACAGGAAAGCTAGGAACAGTTTGTCTTCACATGGGAAGGCTGGCAGGGGACATTCACTGTCCCTCCTCAGGGATACCTCCACAGTCCCACCATCTGTCACAGACTTGTAGCCCAAGACTTGGTCACATGGAAGAAACCACAAATGGTGTGGCTATGTCACTACCTTGATATCATGCTCACATCTGATTCTCTTGCAGATTTACAAGGGGCAGTTCCTAGACAGCTGCAACATCTACAGGAGAAAGGATGGGCTGTGAACAGCACCAAGGTTCAGGGACCTGGTTTGTCTGTAAAATTCTTGGGGTTTGTCTTGATAGAGTAAAACTTATATTATTCCTGAAGCAGTCATAGCCAAGGTCCAGGCTTTTCCTGCTCCTACCACTGTGGCAGTATTACAAGAGCTTTTGGATCTTTTGGGCCACTGAAGAGTGTTTATCCTGCACTTGGCACAAACTCTGAAGCCCTTGTACCAGTTGGTACGAAAGGGCATCAGGTGGGACTGGGATGAGACATGTGCAGCTGCTGTTACTGCTGCCAAGCAGGCAGCCAAGGCGGTACAGGCCTTGAATGTAATGCACTCAACAAGGCCCTGTGAGCTAGATATTCATATAACCGAAGTTGGGTATGGATGGGGTCTTTGGCAGCAGCTTCAACAGTCATGCCAATCCACTGGATTCTGGTCACAACTATGGAAAGGAGCAGAGGTCCAGTGCACCTTAATACAGAAGCAACTGGCTGCTGTGTACCATGCCTTGCTGACTACAGAGCCCATCGCTGGAACAGCTCTGACCAAGGTAGTAACCACCTATCCCATCACAGGGTGGGTGCAAGACTGGACCCAGAGTCCACAGAGTGGCGTGACACAGACACCTACACTGGCCAAATGGGGTGCATATTTACAGCAGTGCAACACCCTCTCTACTAGCTCCTTAAGTGGAGAACTCCAATGCTTACTGGGGCCAGTGACCTCTACCAGTGGAAAGCAGGAAGAACTAGCTTTTAAGCCCTTGGTAGCTCAGACTCCTTATCAGAAGGGAAAAGCCCCTAAACCTGAAGATGCTTGGTATACAGATGCCTCTAGTTGTGGGCAGTCCCCTAAGTGGAGGGATGTGACTTTCCATCCTAAGACTGAGACAATGTGGATGGAGGATGGAGAGGGGAAGAGCAGTCAATGGGCTGAGTTGTGGGCAGTATTGCTCGTGACCACCCAGGAGCCCTCCCCTATAGTTGTCTGCACTGACAGCTGGGCCATTTATTGGGGCTTGACCCTGTGGCTACCGACATGGTAACATGCCAACTGGATGGATGGTCACTGGCCCCTTTGGGGGCAAGAGTTGTGGTAAGACCTATGGGCCTCTGGTCAAAGACTGTTACTGTATATCATGGGACTGGCCATTTGCCTTTGGCATCCCCAGAGAATTAAGAAGCAGACACACTGGCCCAGATACATTGGTTAGAAGGAAAGCCTGCCTCTGAGGTAGTGCAATGCTTACATCAGCATTTGTTGCACGCAGGGCAAAAGACAATGGGGGCTGTAGCCTGTCAGTGGGGATTGCCATTGACCTTTGAAGAGTCAGCAGAGCCCAGAAGGAGTGCCTTGTGTGCTCTAAGAGGGACTTACACTGAGTCCCACAGCAACTGGGACAATAGTAAGGGGGCCAATACCCCTTTACAGGTGGCAGATAGACTATATTGGGCCTCTATTCACATCAGAAGGATATCAGTATGCCATGACTTATGTGGACACAGCCACTGGACTTTTGGTTGCTTTTCCTGCATGTCATGCAGATTAGCAAACCACCAAGAGGGGCCTAGAGCATCTCTTTGCAGCCTATAGCCAGCCTTGAGAGCAGTCAAAGCACCCACTTTACCAGACATGTGTTGGAGGAATGACTGAAGCAATTAGGAATGAAGTGGAAGTTTCATGTTCCATATAACCCTACAGGGGCAGGCATGATAGAGAGGTACAATGATTTGTTGAAATCTGGCCTGAACTTGGACCAGTCACAGACCAACAGTCTGCAGGACTGGCCAATGCATTTGTGGACAGTGCTATGGCGTTTGAATGAGAAGCCCCAAAGAGGATCCTTGAGCCCTGTGGACATGCTAACACACATTGCAGCCTCTCCTGTACAACTGTATGTGCAAACCAAAGAGGAGTTATTGATGCCAGGAGATGGCCAGCATGGTAACATGATGCTGCCAGCCCCAACTGCATTAAACCCTGGAGACTCTGTTGAGTGGACGTGGCCCTGGACATTTTGACCCAGGGACCAGCTATAGCCGACCCTTCTGGCACCTTGAGAAAAAGGCCAGGAAGCTGGCCTCCTGTGTGTTCCTGGAGTAACAGCAGTGTGGCACCCTAAGTTCACAGTAGTGTACCGTGAACGTCTGGGAGGTAAGACTACCTTACAGGGAAGTTTTGTTTTATCTTTATGGCCAGTGCATGTACCTCCTTAGTCCTATATACTGACCCATCTGCAGCTCCCACTGGGACGGGGGTGAAGGCCTGGTATACTAGCCCAGGAAGAGACCCCATTCCTGCCACTGTCCTATCAGAAGACTACTCTCTTTGCTGCATCCTACCTGATTGGTAGGATTTGCCTTTGCTGGTGTCATTAAAACATGCATCTTATCACCCTTAAAGTTATTTTCTTACACAGTCTTCACTGCTTCGACCTGCCTCCTGGTTACAGCTGCTTCTTGCTGAGTGTACACGATCTCCCTACCAGTTCAGCTGCTGGCCTACTGTGGAATGGGTGCACTCTAGACTTAATCTGAACAGGACTTTGAACCTGGCTGGATCCTCGGACTTGAGGATTATCATGATTATATTGCTACCTGTATTACTGCTGGTTACAGGACTCCAGCTTTCTCGCATAGGAACCACTGTATAAGATGGAATTGTGTCGATTGTAAGGTGAGAATTCTGGAGGTGTGGGTTGTGGGTAAAATTGCAATATTTCCAGAATCTCTTGCTGGGCTTTAGTCCATTTACGTATCAATAGGTGTTCTTCCCACAGCCTCTGGGACAAGGGGTGAAGAAAGGCTGCTCTCTCCTCTCCTCTATTGCATAATTGGACTGGCGCCTGTCAGTGCCAGGGACCCATCCACGGAGTTCCTCTGGGCAGGGGCAGGCGGGAGGTGAATGTGCACCATGACAGAGCAGTAGCCAGAGGGAAAGAAAGGAGTCAAGCGCCATCATGAGCAAAAATGGATTTCTCCCAATCTAGCCCTTCACACTGATTTAGTCACCCCAGTAGGAACACTGATTCCCCCCAGAGCTACAATTATATAGAAAATGTATTTATATTCATAGAATTTGAGTAAAGTTGTATATATGCTGTAAATATTAAAATAGGGGAATTAAATGTAAAATAAAAGAAATAAATAGGTGTAAATAAAAAAGTTGACAATGCAGAGGCTGCAATAAAGTAAGTTTTGTTGTCAAAGGTATTTATTTATATATTCATATAAAGAATATATGATATATATATAACACTACATACAGTTATATATTATATATGGTATACATAGTTATACATAGTTATATATTATATACATATATACAGTTATATATTATATATGGTATACATAGTTATACATAAAACTATGTATGGTATATATAATCATATGTATCATATACAGCTTGTATATGTGGTACATGTACGTACATATATGTAGTTTTTATGCATACTGTAGTCTACAGCAAGAGTGATTAAGGACGACAGATTTGCCCAGGATATTCAACTCCTGCATCCACCCCTGCACTTGAGTCGGGCCTCCCTCACCTGTGCTCGGAGACCGTCACCTCCCACGAGCGGCCAGCGGGCAGCCTGGTGCCTCTGGGCGGTGAGCGCGGCGCTCCCGGGGCCTCCGAGCCTACGGTGTGGGTGACGCACGTGCTCAGACGAGGAAGCACGTGACGGGCCTGAGCGGCGCTCTGCTAGTCGGGAGGTGGGACTCAAGCCTTGTGTGCAGAGGGAATCTTGGTTAAATTGTGTTTAAAACCGATTTGAAGAGGTTCATGAAAGAAAGCTTTGTTCTCATCTCTAGGTTAAGAACACTTATTACTTAGGAGTAAGTATTCCGTGATTATTATTATTACTATCTTCCTTCTTTCCATCTCATTTATATTATGATTTTCATGTAATCTTTCATTTCATTCTGGAATGTAATTTTTGTTTTGGATATGAAGTTGGAATTTGAGTTGAATGCACATAGTATCAATACAAGAGCCCAAATACAGAACATAGTGTTTTGACAGTTGTGTACATTAAATGCTCACCCCAACCAGTAAAAATTAAAAAGACAAAACTATGGACCTTGTTATAAACAGTGGCTAAACTACATTTTCTGGGTTAAATAAAAAGCATTATCAAATACATCATAAATAAATAGAGGAATATAGACTAATTCCTTCATGAACAATGAATGTACTTTGATATAAATTCATCAAAACTAAGCAACAGCAAATATTACTACTGAAGTAGAGTAGAGTCATGGGACAAGCATCATGATTAATTTTCCAAAAAAGCTGAGATATGAATATCATAGAAAGAACAGGAGGGATTCCACCTTACAACTATAGATTCCATTTTAAAGAAAAAGCAGAATTGAAAAACAAGATTCCTAATGTATTCTTAGGTAATCAGACAATAACTTAACCCACCTTAAAGCAAGGCAATCCTAACTGGTGTTCTCAAAGAAAAGCCACTGTCCTGGAGGGGAACCAGATCAGTAAATTCACTGTGTTAGGTTTATCTTACAGAATTACCTGGAGGACTTATAATGGAGGATACATAGTGCTTCTCACTGGAGATAAGCAATCTGAGATCACTTGGTAAGTCTTTCTCCCCAGACCCTTTATCACAGTACTCAAAATCCTTCAAAGATAGAACACCCAGCCTTTCAAGTGTGCCTTCTATGTGAGGTTTCCCACACTCCCCTTTCATTAAGTGCATACTTTTAAATAAAGACTTCTCTCTGCTCCCTTCATTGCATTTTGTCTCTGCACTCTTCCCGTGATAAGCATCTTTGTCTCTTTGCTATTTCATTCTATTTCCAAGTCTTCTGTCTCTGTTCTACTCCAGATAAGTAGGGAGGGGCTTCTGAGAGCTCTGATTTGAGCTTGCAAGTCCCCATTCCCAGGGTGATCTGGATGGAACTGCAGCTGTGCAACCTATTCTTTTGTAGCCTGCTTGAAAATCTCTTTTCTTTGGCTCTGGGAAGTTCTCAGAGGTTAATCTCACTCCATCCAGTTCTCTGCAGCTCTCCCGAATCCTGGGTTGGTAGGGGTTTAGTCCCCATGCTGTGCAGATGCAATCAGACACTGTGTGCCAGGTGATCCTGGCTTCTAGGAGTCGGCAGGGGAGGTGCACTATGCTGAGCAGGAACTCAGTGAGCTTCCCTCCCTCCCTCTGCTCTCCCTTTCTCTCTGCTGCCTGCACAGCACCTGCTGTTCATCACTACTCTTGCTTTAATTCCTTCCTTCCTTACCTATACTTGTCCAATCTGCTACAGAATTATTTCTCATTCAGAGTCAAGAACCCTTCCCTCTCCAGGCTGAGGTTTCACCTGGTGAGCATGCAGAGACCTCCCCAGACACAGATGCCTGGAAACACTACTAATCACAAACACAAAATTATTAATTATGTTAAATAACTGACTACTACCCTTTCATTGGATTCCCCATAAATCTGGAAAATTAAATTTACCCTAATTTATTTATGTGTTAGCAATAATGATTTGTAAGAAACATAATTATATTGAACTCACAATATAAGACTTAGTCCTCCATGTCAACTAAGAAAACGATGTGCCTTTTTATGAAGTGAATACTGTTAATTCTATCTGTATCACAAATTACTAGTCCTTGTGATGTTGTGCTCAAATTATCTTGGGAATTCTTTAATTATTTTAATATTTTATACTAAAAGAATATTACATTTGCATGCATGTACAATTTATAAACATTAAAATATGAACGTGCAGTGTTTAAAAGCATATTCTAATTTTTAGGATGAAGTCAAACTTCAATATTTCTACAGCATTTAAAAAGTAATAGTAATATGTTAATATTTTTAACATAGAGAAATATAATTTTGCAAATTACATCTGTAATCTCCAAGGTCAAGTTATTTCTGTTAATATTTAAATAGAAATATTGTACATTTCTTTGTTTTATACAGAATAAAGTTTTATGTAAGTGTGACATGGAAAATATGTGCTCCCTTCTCTCACTAATGAACTACTCAGAAAAGAAAGCATTTTGGACAGTTCCTTTAATAAATATTTCTGGCGTTTGGGAATATCCACATTTCTCCTTAAGCCTATCTCTCTTTCATTATCTTATTCTTTCAGTATCTTAGATATTTAACATCGTCATTTTTCCCTAGGAGATTTTCCACTAATTGTCATATCATACATTTAAACAAATATTAGTTCACACTTACTCTAAACTTTTAATGGTAACTTTTTTCAAAAATAGATAAACTATAGGTTTAGTAAAATTCACCAAAGTGCATAGAGCGATATTTTTATTTGTTGACAAACCTGTAACCAGACAGTCAGGCATGTACCTGCTCTGCACGTGACTGTGACCTGACAGCCCATGACGAGAAGCCGTTTTCCAAGGCAGGAGGGGAAATGAAGGCAATCCGGAAGGGGATATTCCAAATAATGATTTGGTGACACATACACATTAATCAATTACATCAATTAATTCAAACCAGCTAGTAGGAAATCTAATAAATTATTTTTGAGAGACAAAAGTAGGTGATTTTGTGCAAAAATAAAATGTTTCTATAATTCTGTCCTACTTTGTAGGTTTTGAATGCATGTCTCATCTTTCTATGAGGCTTGCTCAGTTTTCACCACTAATTTTCCTAAGCATCCACCCATTTATTTTATTTTTCATATTTATTTCTGTTCTTATGTATTACATTTTTCACTCACTGGAATCAAGCAACTAAAAACAGGATATATTTCCTCCAAAACTTTCAAGTCTAGAATGGCGTTAAGCCATTTTTGAACAACTAAGAACATTTATTGAAAGCTTAACTTTTCAGATCTTAGCTTTTACCTATCATGTGTTGACAAGAGTTGGAATTCATTGGTTTATGGTGGTTGATAAAGGGTAACTTGGATCTACTCATTTGTAAATAATTAAGCACAGGAAAGAATGTCAGTGATTAACCAGTTTTGTTATTGTTCATTTATGAGCCATTATGCATGTAAAAATTGACTTGGCATCAAAAGTACAAAAATATAAATAACATATGGTTCAGCTTTCAAGGAGTTTGTACACATGTGTGGGATTGATAAGTATATACTGAGTTTCTATAATTTGACCCAATATGTGATTTGCAGAAAAAAAAGAATACATTTGAGATTATCAAAAGATTGTATTTGTCATAGATTTAAAGAACTGATATATCTAATGGGAATAAATAGCCATTATTTGTAAAATAAAGAAAATAAATTTAGTGGCTCCATATGCAACTCAAATCTGCCTTGTCCTTTATTGTATTAATGTACGAATGATGTTTTACATTATCATGGCCCATTACTGCTATTTGTCATTATCTCAGCTCCTTCCTCATGAAAATGATGGAGTTTGAAGTATTAACTCTAGGTTGTGTAAAGTGTAAATAAAATACAACATGTATCTTACTAAAAATTCGATGTTTAAATTCTTTATATGATTAAATAGAAATTTTCTCTACCACGGGTCTTTTACCAAGACTATGCTTTGCAGACTAGCTGTGACAGAGTTACTTCTACTTATCCTCCAAACTTTTGCTAACTTAGTCTTTTAAAAATTAAGTAAAAACACATTTCTAGAAAGATTATATTTAAATTCACACCAATTATAAAACTATTCCTCCCACATTTGGATGTCATAACGTCCACTAATTATATGTGGAAACATGATCATGATTTTTGTACTCATTCCTAGAAGAACAATCAGAAGTAACATGTAGGCTATTGCTGACCAAAAGTCCACATGTATAAGAACACTGAGCTGGAGGTCTACTGTATATCAACATCTAGCCCAAATTGGGTGCCCATGTCATAACAAACCTTAACAAATGGCATTAAGAGCATGATGTTTAGATTTATGTATCAAGTTGGCTACACTCTAGTGCCCAGGTATTTTTTTAAAATTTTTTATTAAGGTATTATTGATATACACTTTCATGAAGGTTTCACATGAAAAACAATGTGGTTACTATATTTACCCATACTATCAAATCCCCACCTATACCCCAATGCAGTCACTGTCCATCAGTGTAGTAAGATGTCACAGATTCGCTATGTGCCTTCTCTGTGCTACACTGTTTTCCCGTGATCCCCCACACCATGTGTACTAAACATAATACCCCTCAATCCCCTTCTCCCTCCCTCCCCACCAGCCCTCCCACACCCCTCCCCTTTGGTAACTGCTAGTCCCTTCTTGGAGTCTCTGAGTCTGCTGCTGTATTGTTCCTTCAGTTTTGCTTCATTGTTATACTCCACAAATGAGGGAAATCATTTGCCACTTGTCTTTCTCCGCCTGGCTTATTTCACTGAGCATAATATCCTCCAGCTCCATCCATGTTGCAAATGGTAGGATTGGTTTCTTTCTTATGGCCAAATAGTATTCCATTTTGTATATGTACCACATCTTCTTTATCCATTCATCTACAGATGGACACTTAGGTTGCTTCCATATCTTGGCTATTGTAAACAGTGCTGCAATAAACATAGGGGTGCATAAGTCTTTTTGAATCTGAGAAGTTGTATTCTTTAGGTAAATTCCAAGGAATGGGGTTCCTGGGTCAAATGGTATTTCTATTTTTAATTTTTTGAGGAACCTCCATATTGCTTTCCACAATGGTTGAACTAGTTTACATTCGCACCAGTAGTGTAGGGGGGTTCCCCTTTGTCTGCATCCTCACCAGCATTTGTTGTCTTTTCGATGCTGGCCTTCCTTACTGGTGTGAGGTGATATCTCATTGTAGTTTTGCATTGCATTCCCCTGATGATTAGTGATGTGGAGCATCTTTTCATGTGTCTGCTGGCCACCTGAATTTCTTCTTTGGAGAATTGTCTCTTCATACCCTCTGCCTATTTTTTCATCAGGGTTATATGGTTTTTGGGTGTTGAGGCATGTGAGTTCTTTATATATTTTGGATGTTAACCCCTTGTCAGATATGTCATTTACAAATATATTCTCCCATACTGTAGGATTCCTTTTTGTTCTGTTGATGGTGTCCTTTGACATAGAGAAACTTGTTAGTTTGATGTAGTCCCATGTGTTCATTTTTCCTTTTGTTTCCCTTTCTCAAGGAGATGCTTTCAGGAAGAAGTTGCTCATGCTTCTATTCAGATTTTTGCCTATGTTATCTTCTAAGAGTTTCATGGTTTCATGACTTACATTCAGGTCTTTGATCCATTTTGAGTTTACTTTTGTGTATGGGGTTAGACAATAATCCAGTTTCATTCACTTACATGTAGCTGTCCAGTTTTGCGAACACCAGCTGTTGAAGAGACTGTCATTTCCCCATTGTATGTCCATGGCTCCTTTATCATATATTAATTGACCATATATGTTTGGGTTAATATCTGGACTCTCTATTCTCTTCCACTGGTATATGGGTCTGTTCTTGTGCCAATACCAAATTGTCTTGACTACTGTGGCTTTGTAGTAGAGCTTGAAGTTGGGGAGCATAATCCCCCCCCAGCTTTATTCATCCTTCTCAGGATTGCTTTGGCTATTTGGGGTGTTTTCTCATTCCATATGAATTTTAGAATGATTTTTCCTAGTTCATTGAAGAATGCTGTTGGTATATTGACAGGAATTGCATTGAATCTATAGATTGCTTTAGGCAGGTTGGCCATTTGACAATATTACTTCTTCCTATCCATGAGTACGGGATGTGTTTCCATTTATTGGTATCTTCTTTAATTTCTCTCATGAGTGCCTTGTGGTTTTCAGAGTATACATCTTTCACTTCCTTGTTTAGGGTTATTCCTAGGTATTTTATTCTTTTTGATGCAACTGTGAATGGAATTGTTTTCCTGATTTCTCTTTCTGCTAGTTCATTGTTAGTATATAGGAATGCCACAGATTTCTGTATATTAATTTTGTATCCTGCAACTTTGCTGAATTCAGATATTAGTTCTAGTAGTTTTGGAGTAGATTCTTTAGGGTTTTTTATGTACAATATCATGTCATCTGCAAACAGGGACAGTTTGACTTCTTCCTTACCATTCTGGATGGACTTTATTTCTTTGTGTTGTCTGATTCCATAGGACTTCCAGAACTATGTTGAATAAAAGTGGGGAGAGTGTGCATCCTTGTTGTGTTCCCTATATTAAAGGAAAAGCTTTCAGCTTCTCACTGTCAAGTATGATGTTGGCTGTGAGATTATCATATATGGCCTTTATTATGTTGAGGTACTTGCCCTCTATACCCATTTTGTTGAGAGTTTTTATCATGAATGGATGTTAAATTTTGTCAAATGCTTTTTCAGCATCTATGGAGATGATCATGTGGTTTTTGTCTTCTTTTTATTGATGTGGTGGATGATGTTGATGGATTTTCAGATGTTGCACCATCCTTGCATCCCTGGAATAAATCCTACCTGATCATAATGGATGATCTTTTTTATGTATTTTTGAATTTGGTTTGCTAATATTTTGTTGAGTATTTTTGCATCTATGTTCATCAGGGATATTGGTCTGTAATTTTCTTTTTTTGTGGTGTCTTTGCCCGATTTTGGTATTACAGTGATGCTGGCCTCATAGAATGAGTTTGGAAGTATTCCCTCTTCTTCTACTCTTTGGAAAACTTTAAGGAGGATGGGTATTAGGTCTTCACTAAATGTTTGGTAAAATTCAGTGGTGAAGCCATCTGGTCCACGCATTTTGTTCTTAAGTAGGTTTTTGATTACCAGTTCAATTTCATTGCTGATAATTGGTCTCTTCACATTTTCTGTTTCTTTCTGGGTCAGCCTTGGAAGGTTGTATTTTTCTAGAAAATTGTCCATTTCTTCTAGGTTATCCAGTTTGTTAGCATAAAATTTTTCATAGTATTCACTCATAATTTTTTTGTTTTTCTGTGGTGTCCATAGTGATTTTATCTTTCTCATTTCTGATTCTGTTTATGTGAGTAGACTCTCTTTTTTTCTTGATAAGTCTGGCTAGGGGTTTATCTATTTTATTTATTTTCTCGAAGAACCAGCTCTTGCTTTCATTGATTCTGTCTATTGTTTTATTGTTCTAGATTTATTTATTTCTGCTCTAATATTTATTATATCCCTCCTTTTGGTGACTTTGGGCCTCATTTGTTCTTCTTTTTCTAGTTTCATTAATTGTGAGTTTTCACTGCTCATATGGGATTGTTCTTCTTTCCTGAGGTAGGCCTGTGTTGCAATATACTTTCCTCTTAGTATGGCCTTTGTTTCATCCCAATTTTGAAGTGTTGAATTATTGTTGTCATTTGTCTCCATAAATTGCTTGATCTCTGTTTGTATTTGGTCATTAATCCATTGGTTATTTAGGAGCATGTTGCGAACCCTCTATGTGTTTGTGGGGTTTTTTGTTTACTCTGCGTAATTTATTTCTAGTTTCATACCATTTTAGCCTGAGAAACTGGTTGGTACAATTTCAATCTTTTTGAATTCACCGAGGCTCTTTTTGTGGTCTAGTATATGATCCATTCTTGAAAATGTTCCAAGTGCACTTGAGAAGAGTGTGTTTTCTGCTGCTTTTGGGTGTAGAGTTCTGTAGATGTCTGTTAGGTCCATCTGTTCTAATGTGTTTTTCAGTGCCTCTGTTTCCTTACTTATTTTCTGTCTGGTTGATCTGTCCTTCAGAGTGAGTGGAGTGTTGAAGTCTCCTAGAATGAATGCATTGCATTCTACTTCCCCTTTTAATTCTGTTAGTATTTGTTTCACATATATAGGTGCTCCTGTGTTTAGCACATACATATTTATAATGGTTATATCTTCCTGTTGAATTGACCCATTTATCATTATGTAATGTCCTTCTTTGTCTCTTGTAACTTTCTTTGTTTAGAAGTCTATTTTATCTGATACAAGTACTACAACTCCTGCTTTTTTCTCCCTATTAGGTGCATGAAACATCTTTTTCCATCCCTTCACTTTTAGCCTGTGCATGTCTTTGGGTTTAAATTGAATCTCTTGTAAGCAGCATATAGATGGGTCTTGTTTTTTTATCCATTCAGTGATTCTATGTCTTTTAATTGGTGCATTTAGTCCATTTATATTTAGGATGATGATGGATAGGTATGTACTTATTGCCATTACAGGCTTTAGATTCGTGATTACTGAAGGTTCAAGGTTAACTTCCTTACTGTCTAAGAGTCTAACTTAACTCACTTAATATGCTATTACAAACACAATCTAAGGGTTCTTTTCTTTTTCTCCTTTTTCTTCCTCCTCCATTCTTTATATATTAGGCATCATATTCTGTACTCTTTGTCTATCCCTTGATTTACTTTAGGGATAGTTAATTTAATTTTGCATTTGATTAGTAATTAGCTGTTCTACTTTCTTTACTGTGGTTTTATTACCTCTGGTGACAGCTATTCAACCTTAGGAACACTTCCATCTGTAGCAGTCCCTCCAAAATAGACTGTAGAGATGGTTTGTGGGAGGTAAATTCTCTCAGCTTTTGCTTATCTGGAAATTGTTTAATCCCTCCAAATTTAAGTGATAATCTTGCCAGACAAAATAATCTTGGTTTGAGGCCCTTCTCCTTCATTACATTAAAAACATCATGGCACTCACTTCTGGCCTGTAAGGTTCCTGCTGAGAAGTCTAATGTTAGCCTGATGGGCTTTCCTTTGTATGTGATCTTATTTCTCTCTCTGGCTGCTTTTAATAGTCTGTCCTTATCTGTGTTCTTTCCATTTTAATTACTATATGTCTTTGTGTTGTCTTCCTTGGGTCCCTTGTGTTGGAAAATCTGTGGATCTCCATGGCCTGAGAGACTATCTCCTTCCCCAGATTGGGGAAGTTTTCAGCAACTACCTCCTCAAAGACACTTTCTATCCCTTTCTCTCTCTTCTTCTTCTTCTGGTATCCCTATAATGCAAATATTGTTCCATCTGGCTTGGTCACACAGTTCTCTCCATATTCTTTCATTCTTAGAGATCCTTTATTCTCTCTGTGTCTCAGCTTCTTTGTATTCCTCTCTAGTTTCTATTTCTCATTGTCTTCTCCACCATATCTAATCTGCTTTTAATACCCTCCATTGTGCTCTTAAACAATTGGATCTCCTACTGGAATTCATTCCTTAGTTCTTGAATATTTTTCTGTACCTCCATGAGCATATTAATGACTTTTATTTTCAAATCCCTTTCAGGAAGATTCATAAGGTTGATGTCATTTAAACCTTTCTCTAGAGTTGTATTCATAATTTTACTTTGAACCAGTTTCCTTTGGTGTTTCATATTTGTATATGGTGCCCTCTAGTGTCCAGAAGCTCAGCCCCTGAAGCAATGTTGGCAGCTGCAAGGAAGTGGTATTGCTGCCTGGGGAGAGGAAAGAGCTGTTTCCTGCTTCCCAGCTGCTATGCCTGTCTCCACTGCCTAAACCAGTGAGCCGAGCACACAGGTATAAGCCTCCATGCTTTGCTTTGGTAGTTACTATAGACAGGCCTTCCCTCTGGATAACCTAACACCAGGGTAGGGTTTGTCAATTTGTGAGCCAGGTGGGGCTGGCTGGGAGAAAGGCACAGTAAGCTGTGTATCACGGAGGGTGTCCTAGTATCTGTGTAGCCAGCAGGGAGCTGGAGAGCCCAAAGATCGTGGAAGCTCCCAACCTGCTGGGCAGAGTGCACCTGAACAACTTTGTCTACCTGTCCTTTCTACTGAGCAGTAAGCTCTCTGCAGTCCTTGGCCCTTTAGCAGCCCTCTCACTGTTAGGAAGTCTCTCAGACTGCCTGCCTTTCTTTTTGTCCCAGAGCAGCTGCATATAGATCCCTGCTTTCCACAAACAACTGGAATCTCAGTCTCTCCAGGAATTCTGCCTGTCTTAGCTTTCCAACCCCCTAATCACGAGAGTACCATGCAAGCACCATGAAATATATTTTTGTGCTCCCAGAGCAGATCTCTGGAGTTAGGTATTCAGCAGTCCCAGGCCTCCACTCCCTCCCTGCTCTGTTTCTCTTCCTCCCATCAGTAAGGTGGGGTAGGGGAAGGGCTTGGATCCTGCTAGGACATGGCTTTGGTACATTACCCTGTTCTGTGAGGTCTGCTCTTTTCTCCAGGTGTATGCAGTTTGTGACAGTCTTCTTTCCTGTTGCTCTTTCAGGATTAGTTGTTTTAATTTTATTTTTGTATTATGTGCAGTTTTAGGAGGAAGCCTTTGTCTCACCTCTCATGCCACCATCTTTAATCCATTATCCATAGTGCCCAGGTTTTTAATAAGATCAATATCCAAGTTGTTCCTGTGGAAGTATTCTATAGATGTAGCTAACATCTAAAAGCAGTGGATTCTAAGTAATGGAGATTATCTTCTGTAATGTCATGGGTCTCATCCAATTCTTTTAAAGGCCTTAAGACCAAACACTCAAGTTTCCCTGGGAAGTTTCTCTGGACATCTCTGATATAGCTAAGTTCCTCTGTTTCAGATGTTTACCATACGTTAGTCAAACTCATCTTTATTAAAACAGTAAGATTCATGTTATTATTGTAGGAATTGAGTATCATACTCATACAATTACATTGGAAATCTCCATTATTAAAAACTTGCTACGAAATGTATCTACTAAGGTGTAATATAAAATATAAACAGTGCAAAAGACACATAAAGACAACTGTATAAAATAGAAATAAAAAAGTCAAGGAAATATTTAAGGTAAATTTATTAACTATTTTTTATTCCTTTATTTTAGTGTTTTTGTTTTCCAGTTCAGCCATCGTTTCAGGAAATGACTAATTCCACCATGCTGGCTGAGTTTCTCCTCAGTGGTTTTGCTGATATTTGGGAGCTTAGGTTACTACTCACCATGTTATTCCTACTGATGTACTTGGCCACCTTGTAGGGAATATCCTCATCATCACTGCCACCACTCTGGGCCAGAGCCTTCACAAACCCATGTACTTCTTCCTCAGGAACCTGTCCATCTTAGATGTGTGCTACATTTCTGTCACTGTCCCCAAAGCCTGTGTCAACTCCCTCACTGACAACAGGGCCATTTCAGTGACTGGCTGTGCAGCTCAGATCTTCCTGGTTATTTATTGTGTGTATGTGGAGCTTCTGTTCCTCACTGTCATGGCCCGTGACTGCTATGTGGCCACCTGCCAGCCCCTCCACTACCCCGTCATCATGAACCACCAGTTCTGTGTCTGGACAACACTTGTCTCCATGCTCAGTGGGCTTGCCTATTCAGCTGTGCACATAGGGAACACATTCAGGCTGTCCTTCTGTCAGTCCAACGTGGTCCACCAGTTCTTCTGTGACATCCCCTCTCTGCTGAGGCTCTCCTGCTCTGACTCCTTCAGCAACATCCTCTTAGTTCTTGTCTCAGCCATGGGGATTTGGTAGTGGCTGCTTTGGGTACATCACTATGTCATAGGTCTGCATATTTTCTAATGTGCTCAAGTTTCCAACCAGGGAGAGAGGAAAGGACTTTTCCACCTGTGTCCCTCACATCCTGATGGTGTCTGTCTTTCTCAGTTCTGGTACCTACATGTACCTAAGACCTTCAGTAAACTCTGAAACCTTCTAAAACATGATTCTTTCTGTATTTTATACCATAGTTTCTCCATTGTTAAATCCTTACCATCTACAGTCTTAGAAACAAACAGAAAAAGAAAGCTGTGAAGAAAGTTATATTAAAGTTTTATTCAGGAAAATTATAAAGATCCCTTTCAGATTTGTCTTGGGATATCACTAAGATTCAAAGTTAAAGAAAATATACTCATTATCTATGTGTTCTGTTAAATTATCCACTCTAAAATCAGTCTATTAAGACCTGAGTAATCAATCTTACTATTTTGTGTTACCCTTTTCCCTGGTATTTTATGAAGTATAAAAATATTTTAGCTCTTATATGTTTAAATGAATGGATTTAACTCAATATATTTGTTGAGAATCACTTCAGGACAGATAAGCTTGTTCATCCAATATTTAGTAATATCAATAATGCTTCAAATGAAATTAATAAATTGATAAAGGGGTAATGTATAGAACTCATTATCTGATGTATCCAGTATAATGGGAAATAATTATATAAATATGTGTTATTTAGTTAAAGTGATTTAAGTTCTTTGAAATAACAAGTGAGATGACAAAGAAATGATAATCTAATACATATATTGAAAGAAATGAGAAAAGGCATTAGTGGGGAAATTAGAGTGAGAATTACCATTCTTTGCTGACTTACATTGCAAACAAGATGGTCCAGGAGGAGCAGATTTCAGGCAGGCACAGCAGCTGGCATCTGCAAATGCAGGCCTGCCCTGGCCAGTGCCTAGAGGCCCTTCCCTGTAGCCAGGGACTGAGAGCTGTGGCCAAACCTTACTCCTCTTCTGAACACCAATCAGGATTTTATTTTTTCATTCCCCTTGCATAATTTATGTGCCATTCAGAATTGTACTGTTATTTGTGCCTATAAAAGAGCTGTCAGAGAGACAAACTATCCTCGTTTCCTCCTTACTTGCTTCAAGTGATAACTTTCCTTACAGTCTGGCATGGTGGAGTCTTATGAGCTGCAAACACTCTCAAGAGACTGGTACAAGGGTGCTAACCAGACAGCTGGCACTCACCGAGATTCAGACCCTTTTTGTCTGGTCTCAAACTCACCTGGAAAATGAGGGTATATGTCCACAGAAAGAGAACTAAGTAACTGGTTGGTCTCACCACTTGAGTGATAGAAGAACTCTGTTCTTTGAGGGAGAGCCCTTTATCCCTCTTGGCTGGGCTTGTCACCCTTTCAGTCACTCCACGCTGAATGGCCCATTTTCAGGGAATGAACGTTTGCTGCTAGACTACATATGGGCCTGTTTTCTTTGTTGTCTTCTCTGATGTATTTCTCTTCTATTTTTCTGAATAAAGTGCCATGTCTAACAATTAATAAAGGATAATCCCTAGTTGTCTCTTCTACATCTGTGTCAACTCTTAAGTTATTTTGGTTTAGCTCCATAATACATGTCTATCTGTTCTTGTATCCTAAAAATGTGTCAACTTGAATGAGAAGAAATTTACCTACTAATTAGTCAATGGCGGGAAAATTTATAGATATTTCAGCCCTAAAAATGAGTTTTTCATGGCACTACTTACCTATCTGTAAGGATGAAATAAATGGATTCCACATGGTTAATTCATACTGGTTGAAACAAATCCTATTGCATGTAATTAGGAAATGATCTTCAATTGGGGTAAGTATGTAAAGGTCTAAAGTCCTTGGATCACTCAAAGATCATAGTCATTTGTCTGCTTCAGATGGTATGACTTGTGATGAAAGGCTACTGTTATTTTTATTTCTTATTTTTATTTTTATTGTTTTAAAAATTACATTTCTTGTCAAAAGATCAAACTTTTTCTGTTAGATTTGTTTAAAAGTATTCCATATTCAATATTCCATATATCCACTCTGCCAACACAAGTTTCTTTATTTTTCCACATCCTTCTTCTCTCTGGGTTGTGGTTACGTTTGATATCTTCTTTGCAAATGATGCATTATATGGATTGTTTTTCATTTACAATACTTTTCCTGATTTCAGTTTTCTTTTTCTTTTTTTTGAAGCTGATGTGATGACCTCACACAATGGGTAAATTATTAGGTTTTCAGGTCTATACCAACACCATCTTGGTTTCAAGCAGCATTCTCATGGGATTCCATTCTGTGTGTGTGTGTGTGTGTGTGTGTGTGTGTGTGTGTGTGTGTGGTTTCTTCCAATCTCCTTTAGATACAGGTACTCTGATGCACGAACTGGCAGTATGGTCTCTCAGGACTTAAGGATGTCTATGGTACACCTGACATGGCAAGACTGGAATAAGCCACCGAACCCCATATCATGTTGACTAATATGTTGTATTTAACATTAGACATATTCTTTCAATTTTTATGTAGGACATTAGGTAACAGGAAATATTTTCCAACAAAACTGTTCTCCCTTTTTGGTCAGGAAATTATTTATGATAACTTTAATTTCCTGCCACTTCGCAGGAAAAAGAGGGAAAGCATTTTGTTAAACTAATTTAAAGAAACACAGACTACTTGGCCCTGTAATGATTGTCATTGTAAGGGAAATTGAAAATATAACATTCTAATTCAGTACCCCCAAATACCTGCTATTTTACCCAAGAAACACCGCACCAGGGGGGAACATCACCTTGACAGATGATCAGAATGACAAATTATGAATGTAAAATTATATAAACTTTAGAGATCAAATGTTCTAGAGAGGATTTTTCAATGTAGGATTTTTCAGTACACTTGGGAATTGGGCAACATTCATACTAAATAGCATAAGATAGGGCAATACAATGGGGTAATGACCTTGAGGTGAAGTTTTAAGTTTCATAGGGCAAATATTGATAAGCCAACTCTTGTCTTCCATAGCAGGCTAATGACCCAAATAAATAAAATGTCTTCCAAGACACATTGGAGTATCACTTTCCTGATGTAGTTAGCAAAGTTATTTGTTTTTTTGCAGTGTTAACCTCCTAAGAAGGAATTTAGTGGAGCACACAATTACACTGATGCAGGTACTCTCTGTTCCCTATAATACCTTGTGATTGTTACCCATCTTGAGCTAAAATATGGATTATTCCTGCAGGTAAAGTGAATGATTCAGATCTGCACCAGTGTTTACTGTAACATCATGGACTATCAATAGTCTTCATGGTCAGTTAAACCTCTCCGAGTTTCAGGCTTTCCTATTTTTTATGATTGGATAGCACAGAGTCTGTGCAACAACATCTAGAAACTGGTAATGAATGATAGCACTGTAATATAGAATAATACTAAGAGGCTAATTAGCATCAGGATTTGTAGCCCACTTCTGTCTAATTCTGGAGCCAAGTGTGCAGCACTCAGACGAAAGGGACAGATCCTATCTTCAACTGTAGGACAATCAGAACTAGACGTTGTGTTATTTGACAAACTATATATTATTTATTTAAAGTGTTCTAGGACATTTGGTAATTGTAAAAATGCTGAAGAGTTCTGTAGTGACCTAAGTAGACCATGATCCCCCCAATATTACACATGTTCCACCTTAAAATGTCAATATTTAGAGTTCTGTTGTTTGAAACCAGTGTCTGTCAAATTATATGTATATGGTGAGGGACTGGCTTACATATTAAGTCTTACGGTGTTTTTCTCACTGTGTAGTTCACCCATGAAATTCTAAACCAAAACATATATGATTTTTCCCAATTCTCATTCTTTGTGTGAAGTAGTGAGGATTAAGGTTAGAAGAAGTTGGGCCAGAAATCACTTTCAGTGTCTAAGTTATTAATTCTTAATTGGAGACTCCATTTTTCTGTCCAGTTCCAAGGTGCAGCAAATTGAATCAGTTTTCAGGATGAAACACAAGGGCTTATCTTTTGCAAACATATGATTATGCTATTGCCCCTTCATATAGCTTTGGCCCCAGTTGTGTGCTCTGATTGCTAAAGTTTTTACTGAGAAGTTCATCAAGGGTATCTAAAACAAGAAAAATAAATGAAAATAGTGGATTAATTAGTGAGCATTTCTCATACCAGCCACAGTCAAGGAGATTCCAGGTGTACACTATCATCTCTGAGTCCTTCCCCAAGGCCTACTATTGTGAAAATGTGAGCAAATATCCAACATCTGCAAAAGGCTCATGGATGTCATGTTAGTGCAAACAGGAGCCTCTGTCCTACATGTCATGCGTAGAGGTTGGTAGACTTCTGGCCACCATGCCCTGTGTGATGATGGCCATCCAAAAGCCATGTAGTGTATGGACTATATATTTGGGGGAGCAGCTTATTCATTTAACATTCTTGGCAAAGGGAATGAGGTAGAAATTAAATGAAAGTAAATATAGATACTACATTTAGTGTAATTTTCTTAGTCAAATTCCTAGGGAATTGTAGCCAGCTGATGGACTCTTATCAAGGGGGAAATAAGTATGCTAAGACTAATATGAGGGTGAGGGTCCTTATGAGTGTCACAGTTAAGGCATAACAAGTGACTGTAAGGGATTTAGAATCTTAACAGAGAAGGAAGAAACTAGCTAAGGAAATAAAGACCAAGAGGACTGAGTTTACAGCATGATGATTTGTAGCTGCTATCACCTGTATTTTGTTCAGTTACTGCTTGAAAAAGGATTCCACCTTATTTAGTCATCTACCATTCCTGAAAGTATTGTTTGGAAACTGACTTCTTTTGAAGGATTCTTCTTAATAATGTTCAGTTTGAGTTCCATAGCAAGGGCAACTTTCTGATTTTATGCAAGGATGCCTTATATTTAATTGCAAAGGATGGATCTAAGGAACCACCTCTGGGTTTTCTTACTGCACGGTTTAACAGGCTCAGCAGCTGCCCTTCCCAGTGGGGCTGAAGCCTGCCTTTCCTGAGGTTCCAGATGAGCAGGACTTCTTGCACGGCTCTGGTTTACTTCTTTCCTCAGAAGCTGTTTCTTATTGTTAGCCTTATTTTACACCTGTGACAGCTGAGTGAATTGAAAAATATCAAATGCTACCTTCAGCTTGTTCAATACTCCTCCCTCATTTTACCCATTTTGTCTTGTATTCTATTAAAAGCAGGCAAGAAGAAATTAGGCTGTATTTTTAACACAGTATAGACATTTTCTTCATTATGTTCGATATTTTCGACATTCTGCATAAAAGTGTTACTAAACTTTCTGACACTACATAATAAAGTTTGCACTTCAATTTCCACTTCCCTTTAAGCCCTAAGTGACAGCTTTTTCCGACTCCATGGCATTTCTGTTAATGGTTTCATCAGGCACTTGGCACTTTAACTCCTGCTTCTCCAAGCCTTCTGTCTGAGTTCAAAGACTGTCCTGCTTAGTTTTTGTTCTTAGGACATTGTCCCACTTCTAGCGAACAAAACCTTTACTAAATATAAAGGGATGCCTAAAAAATATCCCCAGAACTTTATGGTTTCAAATAGATATTTATTATCTCATTATTTCTTTAGATCAGAAAACCAGGAACAGCTTGTCTGAGTGATTCTGCCTCAAGATTTCCCACGAGATTGTAGTCATGCTACTGGCCGCCTCCTCATCCAAAGCTTCCAGTGGTGCAAGAGGAGTGTGCATGTGATCTCACAAGCGTAACTGCACAACAGGCCCCCGGACTGGCCACGGGGATCTGTGGGCTTTTCCTGAAGAGCCAGCATCGGGCTTCCGTCGGGCTGGCCGGTGCCAGAACAGTAGGAGTACCCAGCACGGCTCCCATGTTTGGTTAATACTTGGTGTCGGACGTGCTGTCCCATCGCTCACGCTGTGTTTCATCTGTTACAAGTAACTCAGTAAGTCCAGGGCCCATTTCTCAGGGGAGGGACTGACCCAGGGCGTCAATACCAGCAGCTGACGCTTATTGTGGGCCCCGTGTTTTCAGAGCCACCTTCCTGAACAACCAGGAAACCCCAGTCAAAACATACTTAAAACAATTTTCAAGACACTGGACACCTTGCAACAAAGGACAAAAGTCCTCGAGAGACTCCAAGCAAGCGAGTCAAGCCCACAGTTGCTCATGCTGAGAGCCGTGAGCAGCCCGGGCCCCTGGGGGAACCTTGGGGGGAAGCGGGATCTTGGTGGAATCCATTGAAGTCATGACTCAGTGAGATGGAAGCTGTATTCTGGGCAGATCAAGCTGGATACGTTTCAGAATCCCAGGTAGTAGTGGTCTACAGGGAATAAGGCTGGAAATCTGCACACGCACTGGGGACGCTGCCAAAGGCCAGTGGAGGGGCTACCGACCCAACCCGGATGAGAGCAGAGTGCCAGGTGCTCACACGGGCTGGGGACTGTGCCTGCGCCTGACTGCTGACATGGGAAACCTCGTCATTCGGAGGACACCTGGTAGACTGTTCAGGAGACATTTGCATCAGGATAACCCTCCTCCAGTCCTCCTCATAAACCTCAAGGGACGACAGGAAGGCAATAAAGGGATTCTGAATGATTAAATTGTGCACTTGAACAATGCCAAGTATTTTTAGTGCAGTGCAAAATAACACTAACATGGTTAAATTCACAATATCTGGCACCCAATCAACAATTATCAGGCACTCAAACAAGGAGAAAAATTCAAAACATGATTAGTAAAAAGCAGTAAAAGCAGACCTAAGCCAGAAGCAAATGTTAGGAAACAACTGAAACAGTTACTGCATTTATTTTTCCTTTGCTCATAAAGTTAAGTAGTGACATGAAGATTATAGCACTTGCAGAAATAAAAATAGCAATCTTGTTATATGAAAATAACATGAGATAGTGTGTTCCTTGAGGAACTCTTTTTAGATTCCCAGACCTGATTTCAATGTGTGTGTGTGTCTGTGTGTGTGTGTGTGTGGTGGTGGATGGGGGGCGGGGACCTTCCCAGAACACCACCAGGCAATTTTGAACATGAGCAGGGTGTCTGAGAACTCAACTCTATTCTGATGCTTTCAACCCAGAGACAGCACCCAATTCCCCAGGGTAGAGGCTCCGTCCTGCAGGACTGCCCTCCACCCCCAACTCCACACGCAGGTCACAAGGCCCAGGCAATTACCTGTGCTTCTGACCTACCAGCTACATTTTTGAAGGTTCCCATGTCCTCCCCCTTAGGCTCAATTGACTTTCTATTGCTGCTCACAGAACTCAGGGAAACACATGTACCAGTCTAATAAGGATTCCTTAAAGGATGCAGGTTAACAGCCAGATAGAGAGATGTAAGGAAGGTCCCAAATAAAGGAGCTTCTATCCTCTTGAAGCTCAGGGCCTGTTTCGGTCGCATGCGGTGGAGTTCTGGTCCCCCAGACATGGGAGCTCTCTGGTGACAGACAGGTCACAAGAGAGAGGGGTCTGCTCTTCTCACAGGCTTTGTGAGCACCTCATTGCATAGGATATTGGTCCATAGTTTCTGTTATTTTAGTGGCTTCGTCTTTTTCCACTGTAAGGGAAATGTTGGCCTTATAAAATGGTTTGGAAAATATTCTTCTTCAATTAGGTTTATATAGAGTTTGGTAGTATATATTTCTTAATGTTTGGTAGACTTAACTAGTGAAGTTGATAAGATTTGGATACTTTGTGTGAATGTGTTTTTATCTACAAATAAATTTGAGAATTGTAAGATCTTTTCACTATATATCTATTCTTAAGCTAGTTTTTGAAGCTTGAGTCTTTCAAGGATGAATCCATTACAATGAAGATCTCAATGTTGCAAAGCTTTCAATGTGGGCATAAACTTCTTCATAATATTCTATAAAATCCTTTAAAATTTTATAGTCTATGATATCATGTTTCTTATTTCAGATATGATAATTTGTGTCTTTTTTCCCCCTATTTGGTTCAAGAGTTTTCAATGTTGTTAATGTTTCAAAGTAGCAATTTTGGTTTCATTAATTTTTCTCTACTCTATTTCTGTTTTCCATATAATTAATTTTTACATTTATATTTATTACTTCCTTCCTTCTGCTTGCCTGGGTTTAAATTTTTCCTTTATGTAACGCGTTAAGGTATATTTTTAGATTATTTATTGAAGACTTTTCTTCTTTTATAATTTTCATATTTAAAAAATTATTATGTGCATGATCAAAACTGAAAGTTTCTGTGATGACTGCCCTTGTACTGTTCACCATGTAAGAACTTATTCACTATGTAAGAATTTGTTCACCATATAAGAAGTTGTTTGTTATGCTTCAGAAGATCAGAGACTGTTGAGAATTAGGCTTGGGGTGGATTAATGATTGTGCATTGAGTCCCCTATACAGAATTTTATTGTTGTTAACAACCATTTGATCAATAAATATGAGAGATGCCCTCTCAAAAAAAAATTATTATGCATGGATTTGACTCCTTTTGTGGTACAGTTTATTAATTTTCACACAAATGTAGATTTGTCACCACAAATATTCAGAACAGAGAATAGTAACAATTCCCAAACTTCATATCCCTCAAGTTATGTTCACAATCTCCCTCCCCCTATACCCTTTAAAAACACTAATCTGTTTATTCCAAGAATGTCATAGGAATGGAATAGTACACTCTGTCTCCTTTTGATACTGGCTCTTTATTCTGCCTAGCTAATATCTTTGAGAGTCAGCCAACACATTGCTCTATGGTTCTTTTAAATCCTGCTCTGCATTCCATCCTGTGGCTGTACTACAATTTGCTTACATGTTGAGGACATTTGAATTGCTACTTCTTACTTCTTAATGGACACGAATAAAGTTGCTATGAACTTTACTGTTTTTATGAGATCATACATTACCACTTGTTTAAGGTAGAAAGTCAGGAATCAAATTCCTAGGCATATTGTGGCTATATGTATACATTTATTGGAAACAAGCAAATTTACATGTAACAAAAAAATATCTTTGTGAATTCAGTCAGCAAAACAAGTGAATTTTATTTATTCCAAATTTTCTTCCTCATTTGATATTGGCATAATTTTTATGAGCCAATACACTACATATGCCAAGGTACATTATTATATTTATTTGGATAATTTAACACTAATGCTGTTGAACATATTTTTCTTGTGATTCTAGGTAATAGTCATTCCTATTGGATTAAATTAAACATTTGGTCAAGTTTTGTCCTTTTTTGATAGGGTTCTTTGAGTTTTTAATGTTGACATTTAAGAAATTTTTATATAATCTGAGTAAACTTCTCTTAAAAATATATGCATGTAGCTTTTATATATGAAATTTTAGTTATTTATGTATTCTTTTACTTTTATTGAAGTAGTCGATACACAATATTATATTGGTTTCAAGTATACAACAAAGTGATTCAACAGTTATATAAAATATTAAATCCTCACCTCAACTACTGTAGCTACTGTGAACATGGGAAGATATAACAAAACTATTGACTATACTCTCCAAGATGTACTTCCATCCCCATGACCAACTTATGACTGAGATTTCGTGCCTCTTTATCACCTCTATGAATGCCACCCATCCACCCCAACCCCTCCCCCATGGTAACCACCAGTCACTTCTCAGTGTTTATGAGGCTACTGCTTGTTTTATTTCTACATTTTCATTGTGCCCCATAGAAGTTGCATTTAACCAAACAATTGTCCTATTCCATCAATATCAGCTAGTGAACAAAGACAAATGGGAATAGGAGTTACATATATAAAAATATGCTTAGTACTGAGTTAATATAACCATATTTCCAAATAAGTGTAAAATAATAAATGTAGATCATACACACTGTCAAAACCATGCCCCTGGCAATTGCCAAATTTTGTCTCTTCCCTAAGTTTCTGTAACAATGGTACCTAAAACTTTCCTCCTGAATAAAATTAAATATTTTTATCTTCCTGGAGACATACTGAGAATTATCCTTCTAATTTCCTCTTCTGTAATTCAGAATACTATCAAGGATGAACAGATTGCTATAAAGTTAAATCATTCAATAATAATGATAAAAATTTATGAATTTCCCTTGGTGCAAAAAGTCTTCAGTGTCATAGAAATGCTCAATAAAGTCCACCCAGTGTAAACTGTATAGTCCATATTTTTAGAACACAATTAATTAAAACAAAGAAATAACCAAAAGGTAGAACTAAGCTGTTTGTCCACTGAGAGAACAATGGGTCCAAAAAATGTGTTATGCACATAAAACAGAATATTATCCAGCCTTAAAAATTAACTCTAACACATCCTACAACATGCATGATCCTTGAGAACAATATATTTAAGTGAAATAAGCCAGCCATTAAAAGGCAAATCACATAGATGATTCTGTTTATATGAGGTATACGCAGAGTAGTCAAATTCACAGAAAAAAAATTAGAATGCTTGTTGCCAGGTGCATAGGGCAGGTGGAAATGGAGAGAAGTGGTTTAGTGGGTATATTGAATTTCAGTTTTGCAACATGCTTGAGTTCTGGGTATTGGTTGCATACTAAAGTGAATCTAAGTAACAGTACTAAACTGTACACAATAATGGTTGACTGTAAATTTTATGTTATAGATATCTGACAATTTTTTAAAAACCTAACAGTCTGTTTCTTTGTATAAACTCACAAAACACTCTTTGCTCCAAAGTGACTGGACAATAGAAATGCTGTAAGTTACTTCCTGACAAAATTTGATAGCACTAGTGTGTTGGCTGATATTTTCTGTGCCTACCATCCCCATGTAAAAATTTAAAGAAGATGTAAATTGGCTTCCAACAGTAGGAAATGAGATCTCATTCTATTTACATAATTTGGGTGTCACTATGTGAGTAAATTGCAATATTTCCAGAATCTCTCACCTGGCCTTAGTGCATCTGCATATCAGTAGGTGTTTCCAAGGGATGCAGAGAAATAGTCCATCTCCATATCAACCAGTGGTTACAAGGGGAATGGGGATTGAGCACGCATCTGGACAGGAGAGGTTGGGTGGGGTCCTTTTGTAGCCGGGTTGTAAGAGACATGGGTGAGTGGAAGTAGACAACTTCTTGTAGGCAATAAATGGGTTTCTCCCACTTTACCTCTCCCTTTGACATTTCAGCTTCAAAGGTAATTTCCCCTGGCTGAACATAGCTTCCCCCCAGAGTTACATCTGGAATAGTTGGCAGGATCTCTGAAAGTGAAATCTATCTTCATGGGTATGATGCTTGGGCAGGCTGCCTCTAGAGATGAGGGGGAGACCCCAGTGGCTGCTGTGGAGGAGGATGACAACTAACCCTTCCCTCCAGCAATGGTGGAGGGTGTGGCTTCACCTAGAAACCCCCTATCCATGGAGCTTCCATTTGGGGAGCCCCTAGTGGGGAATTGGTCCAGGGTAAGGAACCTCCAAGAAGGGTAGGGTCTTCCCCAGAATTTAGGAAGTGTGGGGACACCAGAAGCTGTGGAATTAGCCCTCCACAAGATAGAAGGATGCTTAGAGGCCCTGAGTGGCCATGTGGCAGCTGGGATTATCTCTTTTCCTTGAGATAGTGGAAAATGTTATCGAGGAGAGAGAGAGAGACTTTGGCAGGAAAGAGACACACTTCAGCATCCCTTGCAGTAGCTGGACGATACCTATGGGATGCCCTTAAGAAAGAGAGACAGTAATTGAGAACATAGATCACACTCCTGGAAGATACGTTAGTAGCAAGGACATCAGGAGAATCCACATTGCAGGAGGCCATGGGGAAGGGGAAGTAAAGAGCAGTGCCTTCAGCCCTGCAGATGGTAGAGGACATGTCTTGAGAGGATGAGGGGTTGGAGGCGAGGGCTGATCTGTTGCTGAGGCCACTCCCTGAGGCACCAACCTCTCCCATATTAAAGGCCCACCTGGCTGTGATTAAGAAAATAAAAATGCAACAACCACAGGCTCCTTAGGTCAGTCCCTATACCCATGATGAGCTGGCAGACATGAGCATCCGGTGTAGGCAGAAGCCATTGGAATCTCTGCCTACATGACTTTTGTGCCTTTGGGATATGGGGGTGAAAACATTATGTTGGGTTCTGAAATGGGTAGATTGGCTTCCTTGACAATTCACCCTTCCCTCCTGCAGTGGTTGCAAAGTGCACTTCACACCTCAGGGAACCAAGGTGCTTCTGGGTGGGCTGACAGCAGCCATCATGGCTGTTTGGCCTAATAAGGAGGAAAATCCCTTACGCCTGAAGATGCTTGGTACACAGATGGCTCCAGTCACGGGCAGCCCCCGAAGTGGAGGGCTGTGGCTACCCATCCTAATGCTGAGACAATATGGAGGATGGATATATACATATTAATTTTTCTCCATATATATCGTAGACTCCTACTAATTTTGTATATAATTTTTTATTTCCACATACATAAATTTCTATAATTATTTATAGACTCATTTTATATTTCATTAAATAAATTAAATAAAATAATAAAGTTATCTCCATATTTGATTTCTTTAAGTATTCTTTTGAGTCATTATTGATTTAGTTAATATTTGATGAATCTTAAATATATATAACTTAAAATAATTCTCATCAAATACTTTCAATGATATCCATTAATTGAAAATTGGTTATAAAACTTTGTTTTATGGAGGGTAAATGGAAAGGGTAATATAAAACACAAAATGAGAGTTTTATACATTACTTACTCAGATATCAAGAGAGAGGTTTTGTAGGAAGAACTCTAATATGTAATACCTACACAAGCAGTTATTTTATAGAGGTGGATCTCAGTGACATTGGAATGAACCTGAAATGGATCTGTATTAATTTCCTGAATAATATTTTCTTAACATTACTTTCCTTACAGCTTCCTTTACCTGTCTGTTTCTAAGACTGTAGATGATGGGATTCAACAATGGAGGAACTATTGTATAACATACAGTAAGAATCATTCCCTGGAGAATGTCAGAGGCCCCTGAAGGCCTTAGGTACACACAGCTGGCAGAGCTGAGGAAGACAGACACCACCAGGATGTGAGGGACACAGGTGGAGAAGGCCTTGCCTCTCTCCCTGGTTGGAAACTTCATCACAGTGGAAAATATGTAAATATAAGATATGATGATAAAAATAAATGACCCACCAGCAACCAAAATGGCAGAAACAATAATTAAGAGGAAATTGTTGAAGGTGTCAGAGCAGGAGAGGCTCAGCAGAGAGGGGACATCACAGAAGAACTGGTGGACCACATTGGACTGACAGAAGGACAGCCGGAATGTGTTCCCTGTGTGCACAGCTGCAAAGATGAGGCCACTGAGCAGGGAGACCAGTGTTGTCCAGACACAGAACTGGTGGTTCATGATGACGGGGTAGTGGAGGGACTGGCAGATGGCCACATAGCGGTCACGGGCCATGACGGTGAGGAGCAGAAACTCTACATATGCACAATAAATAACCAGGAAGATCTGAGCTGCACAGCCAGCCACTGAAATGGCTCTGTTGTCAGTGAGGGAGTTGACACAGGCATTGGGGACAGTGACAGAAACGTAGCACATGTCTAAGATGGACAGGTTCCTGAGGAAGAAGTACATGGGTGTGTGAAGGTTCTGGTCGAGTGTGGTGGCAGAGACGATGAGGAGATTCCCTAACAAGGTGGCCAAGTACATCAGAAGGAATAACACGGAGAGCAGGAGCCTCAGCTGCCACTTATCAGCAAAGCCCATGAGGAGAAACTCAGTCACCATGGTGGAATTAGCCATTTTCCAGAAATTCTGATTGACCTATAAAACAAAAGGAGTAAACCATGAAACACACGATTGCTAAAAACCGTTTAGGACATCACCTTAAATATTTTCCTTGAAAGGATTTTTCTTCTAATTCACAAAATTGTCCCCCGAGTGTAGGAAAGGTCCATCATTAGTCATGGTCTCCTTAGCTTATCACCACTACTGAGTAGTTAACCTGGAACGTGGCGCGGACAGGACTGCTGAGTCCCTCTGTCGGGTTGTGACGTGCAGTGCTCTTACGGTGCTCAGCAATATCCAGCCCACGAGGCTTAGCATTTTACTGATGTTTTAATTAGTTCATATATGTCAAGTCTTCAAACAGATTAAATTTTCAATGGCTTTTGTTGAACTACATTGATACACAATATTTTTCTGGTTTCATCTATACAACATAATGATTTGACAATTATCTACAGTATTAAATACTCACCCCAATAAGTGTCCTTAAATGTTTTATTAAATGTTGGACATCATGTTCAGCCTGGATATTGATACACAGTTGAGATTTAACTCATTTGTTTTTAAAATATGATCTGTGGTTCATCAAGAGTCCATAATTGCTTCAAAATGACCCACAAAGGTGAGCACAAAATTGCTCTAAAGGTTTTTCCCTGCTCTTAAACTCAATTTTAATGATACTATGACATCCATATGTGGAATCAGCACATTTCTCTCTCATTACTCATTTAGAAGTATTATTTCTCAAGATATTCATTTAATATTTTTTTTAATCAGTCAGAAAAAACTTGGAGAAAAATAAAATGTTCTTCACTACAGGTGTTTCACTAAGCACTTTTTGATCTGAATTTAACTTCAGTAGAGAGGAATTATATATGTTTACATAAGGAAATAAACTCATTTTACAATGGTACATTTTATAAATGGTTTGTCTACATTCCTATGCAACCTAGACTTAATATTTTTAAATTTCTTATGGTTGTAACAAAATTAACTATTTCTCCATGTTTATATTCTGGATGTAATTTTCAATTTAGGAATTCAATTTCACTTACAATTACATTGCTATCCAAATTTACAATTAATTTTGAGGTTGATCACACAAGGAAATCAACCTTCCAAATAACAATGATATGGAAGTTTAACATTCTAAACATAAACTCTTTATGCTTATTTTCTTCGTAACAAATTACAATGTTAAATTTATTCTTCCAACCACCTGTGTTTCAATTTCCTTTCTTCTGTGAACAAACAGTTGCTACTATTTTAATATCACCATTTTGAGTAAGAGAATCCAAACAATAATTTAATACAGATCCTTTAGAGAATGACTTCGTAGTACAAGAATATTTAAATATCTCCATATGAAAATGCACTAATAGAGATTTGGTCTCAATGCCTTCTGACATCTTTTTTTCTTTGTCTATAAACGGATTTGATCTTTCCCTGTTGATTCTTTTCATTACTTTTTCTTTTTCCCATTTACTTTATGATTATTGAAATATATTACCTGTACTTATTGCACATTTTGGCACTATATAATTGCCATTTCTGAAACAGCTCTTTAACATATTACAAGCCTGTGAGTAATCAACTGCGTTATTTCCTTTGCCCTGTGAAAAATTTTCCCTTTACAGCATCTTTGATCATTAACCACATTGTTTTACTCATTAATTTTTCTATAGTATCTCTGGAAATGCATGTATTCTCCAAGTTTGTGATATGTGTAGCCCATACATTATATTTAACAACCAAAGTCTGGAATTCAAGTAACTTTGTTTGTACATGATATTATATACTGACCATTTTCCTTTTGCTCCTATATAATACCAAAACTTTCACCTCACTGACACTGTAATTGAAACTACACCAAGAAATTAGTGTACACTTAGTTCCAAATACATATATCATAGTTAATTTAAAAATATTTCAAGATAATCCATAGGTTACTATTATTCTTAATGCTCAACTTTCAATTATATACAGATGCCTAGCTCTAAAAGGGATTACACTGTTTCTTAACCACCTTAAATTAATACATTCCTTATAGATCTAAAATAATAAAACTCTTGTAAACATGTACTAAACACAAGCTAAGGTCTTTATCCACATTTGTTTTTTTTCACTGATCACCCACAGCCATTTAAAAACTATTTCTGATGCTGGGGTTTTAGTGAGAAAATGAAATGTTACCTTTTTGGTGCTTGATTTCATTTAGGTTAAAATATAATGCTTAAAACCACAAATAAATATTTAATAATTCAGATATAATGGATCCCAAGAGGAAAAGTAGAACATTTCTAAGCCTTTTCCCTTTTCTAAAATATTAGATCGAAGGTAAGAAATCCATTTAAACTTTGCAAGATAGCATAGATGCAGACACATTTTCTTGTTTTGTTTTTTTTACTATTCCAGCTACTATTTACTTCTCTCACACAGAAGTTTAGTAAATTGTTCACTAGTATTAATTAGTTTGAAATTCTTTGATGCACTATTTCACTTATGTGAGAAAATTATGATATGAAAATATTTTTCATACATAACTATTGGAGGGAAACTTTAGATTATAGAGCCTGAAGCAGAAGTCCCATGTAAGAATGAACTATGAAAAGAAGAAATATGTAAACAATGGTATTAGTGCAGACATCAATCATTTCAATAAATTAATTAATTTGCCAAACTGCTGTTTTTTTATAAAGGACACTTTCTTACTTATTTTTAGAGAAACTAACCATAAATATCTTAGGAGTGTCTGAACTAAAACCACCTGATGTATAAGGTATGCAAATCATTTAAGTGGAATTTGCATGTGAAAGAGAAGTGGATTTGTAAATTAAAATAATGATTAAGGTGAAATGAATGATAGGTAACTAGAAAGATAAATCGGAATATCTCCACATTCCAGAAATATTAGTAGAGACTATCTAAAGTGCTTTCCTCTTAGAGAAATTTGTAAGGGCTGAGGACCTATGCTTTCAACAGTGTGTTGTTTATTTTTAAATAATGAAATGCATAATACTTAAGACCAAAACTGAAAAACATTACTGCAGTTGAGAGATTATAGTTAATTTTTGAATTTAGTAAACAATGTTTACTAAAACTTTGAGAAATATTAAAGTAAACAATTGTATTTTGAAATTTTATATGGGCTGTTGAATATTGCTCCTTCATATTTACATACATTTCAAATTATTTGTGTGTTTGTGCTCGTATGGGTGACACACACACACACACACACACACACACACACACACTGAAATAAGATAATGTGAGTGACTAATTTCTTTCAATGAATTGACTCAGTTCCAATATCACAAGAATTGGTAATCCGTGATACAGATTAAACTATCTGCAATAAATAAGATTTACATAAAACTAATCATATCATTTTCTCGATTGATATCAGGGACAGAATGCATCCTACACTGTGAGTAAATATATCTAAATTTCCTATGAATCATATATTAAACACAATGCATATAAATAAATAAAGTTAAAGATTACTTTTGTAAACCTCTAGATTAGATGAATGGTGCCAATAATTTTTTTAAATGGGTGACACAATGATATTGGAGAGTAATAGTAACATTTAATGTTCCTAGATTCTCTAATGAATTTTCCTTAAATAATAGACACAAATTGTTCACTGTGATTATTTTATGAATATCAGTACATATAATTAAAATTTACTTGATAGCACTTTATGTGGAACCTAGTCAAATGGTCCAGCTACTAGTTGTACAAATATCCATCAACCAGTGTTTAAATTTAATCAGAATATTTGGGTTATTGTGTACAATAATTCAAACTTTTAGAGTCATGTGCTCTCTTCACTAGTAACCTATCAAACATGAATGTATCAGAATAACTTAAACTGATATTAGTCACAGAGGCAGTATGAATTATTTTGATTAAATAATGAAAGTCCAATTTAAGGAACTTAATTGGAGTTCTTCAGTGGCAGACTAACATAGTTTAGAAAATTCAAAGATGGAAATTTGAGAACATAACATCTGTCATTCATTGTATAGGTGTTTATTTAGCTTGTTCATTCTATGTTATATACTTGAATATCACTTAGCTTTCAGTTGAAATAAGAACTAATGAGCTTATTGATTTCTTAAAAATATATTTAACTATAACAGAAATGCCAAAAATGCCTTAAACAAAATCTTGAAAAAATTCTCACTTACTGAAAAAGTCATTATGTTAGGGTTGATAAAAGTGAAACTAGCCTTACAGAACAATTTCTGAAGTATTACTTAAACTTTTAAATAAAATATTATCATTTTCATTTATTTGTATAGATATAAATATATTCCAACTGTTTTATCTTTTATAACATCTTAATATTGATGCTTAGTCTCCTCTGCAACTATTTTATTCATAATTATAAGTATTTTCCAAGGATATGGTAAATAAATTTTGAAAATACAGATTTTGTATCAACAGTAGCAGCATAAAAAATGATCATCTCCTGCTTATTCATATGTTTCACATGAGTACATCACACTTCCTGATATGACCACTGTAATTAAAGAAAGCACAAAATGTATAAGAAGCTGATGCAAATTCTCTGTGTTTGCTATTTTATTGAAAGACCTAACTCTTCATTACTGGGTTGGCTTTTTCCTTTAATGAAATTATTAATTGTTATACAGAATTAAAGTTCTTGGTCCACTGCTTTGACACACTAACCATACATTCTAGTAAAACCCATCTCCATTTCTAAAACCAAAATGAAATTCCAAAGTGAAGAAAAACATTGCAGGAAAATCAGATTATGAAAGGGAAGGAAAGAAGGTGGGAAGATATTTCAACAGTAACCACAACCTACTTACTCCTGAGCAGTGCATACTTCTAATCCAGGAGAAAACCAAAATTTATCTTCATTCTAAGTCAAGGTCTTAAAATGGCTTAACCAAATTTTCCTATGCAGGCAGGATTTGAGAACTTAGATGAAAAGATCATGATTTCTAGGTTGTGGAATAGGCTGGTCGTGATTTGCTTTATCTAAAAATGTGGACAAACCTATGCCATCAACTTTAAAGCCCCCAGAAGCTGTAACCCCCGTGAGGCATGGACCCTATGAATCAGGACAGTTCCCCAAGGGTGATTCCCAGCAGGTAAGGATCTCCACAGCGCAGGTCAGTGGGACCAATTACAGCAGGCCGTGTACAAGAAGATCAGAGATAATGTTTTGTATTCCAAGGGCCCATATGATTTGTATGCCTTGATCTGGATGAATGACATGACCTCAATTACTGTCTCTAAGTATAGTAAACCTAATTTTTCCCATTCAGCTTTTAGAGAAATTGAGGGGACTTGGCAAGGGTTCAACTGAATTGGAAAGAGAGTTGAACTGTCAGGCATTAAGAAGTCCTTTAAAGCTACAAGCTAAAAAGGAAAGTGTGAGGCAAGCCTTTGTCACTCACTGTGACTGGACATTTCCCTGCCTGGAGTGGCCCCCAAATAAAGATGATAAAATACCTTCACAAACAAAGTAGATCACTTACTATAGGCCAGTATAATGTAAAGATCAATGATGCAACTCCTTGGGGACATTTCACCAAGGATCAGTTCCCAAATCTCTCATGTAACAACTAAATGGACTTGAGCAAGGTTTTTTTCCCCCTAATTCTCAGCCATCAATTTTGTTCATCTATTAATTGCTAAATAGGGCTGTTATGGGGAATAAAAAAGTTAAAATCCATAAATTATCATTAATTATCATAACAAACAAGCAATTATATTGAAATATTATAATATCTTAGCTTAATACTCATACAATTTTAAGAGGTGGCTTATTTTTTTCTACTTTTTTATGAAATTTAGGAAACAAGGCATTGAATTCATGCTCTTTGCATTCCAACACTTACTTTATTATAGTCGCTGATTGATATATTTCCTCTATTTTAATTCATGTTTTCATAAAAATATACAATTTTATCCAATCTACAACTGCCAGTATTATACAGATAATTGTACATACTGTTTAATTAGTTCAGTATTTTAATATGTTACTCTGAATTTAATAGACCACGTTAACAAAAGTACAAAATTGTTGGAAAAATTGTAACAAAGTTCCTAATTTTGATGTCTTTTATATATAAGTTGAGAGAGAGATTGAGAGAATAGTCAGCAAATAGAAAATATACAATATCCTTTTTGCAAATTATCCTGATATGGAGAAGTAGGAGATATGTTGGTTCTCTATGACAATTATATTATGGTCAGATTTTCCCTTCATGTCTGTTAGTATATGTTTTACATATTTAGGTGTTTCTATGTGAGGTACATAGATATTTACAATTGTTATATCCTCTTATTGGACTGATCCTTTTGCTGAATCTAGTTACTAGTTCTGATAGGTTTTTGATGGTGTCTTTAGAGTTTTCTATGTTTAATATCATTTAATATGCAAATAGTGACAATTTACTTCTTCCTTACCAATTTAGATACCTTCTATCTCTTTATCTTGTCTGATTGCTGTGGCTAAGACTGCCAGGACTATGTTGAATAAAATTCATGGCAGTGTACATACTTGCCTTGTTCCTGATCTTAGAGGAAATTATTTCATCTTTTCACAATTAAGTATGATGTTAGCTGTGGATTTGTTATATATCATCTTTAATTATGTTGTGGTTTGTTCCCTTTATACCCATTTTTTTAAGTTTCTTTCATGAATGGGTGTTGTATTTTGTCAAATGCTTTTTCAGCACCTATTGATATGATCTTGTGGGTTTTTTTATCCTTCTTTTTGTTAATGTGGTGCATGACATTGGTTGATCTATGAATATTATACCATTTTGCTTCCCTAGAATAAATACTACTTGTTAATGATGGATGATCCCTTGGATGTATTTAATTCAGATCGCTAATATTTTGTGGGGGACTTTTGCATTTATGTTCATCAGGGATATTGGTATTTTTTATTTTTTAGTGTCTCTGCCTGGTTTTGATATTAGAGTGCTGATGGCCTCCTAGAAAGAGTGGGAGTATTCCCTTCCTTATACTTTAAGAAATATGGATATTAGCTCTTTTAAAATGTTTGGTAGAATTCAGCTGTGAAGCCATATGGTACTAGCCTTTTGTTGGGAGAATCAATAATACCTTTTAAATGTTTATTTCTGCATAAAATATTTCACAAATTGATTAACATTTTACTCCTAATTTTTAGACATTTTACTCATTAATTTATCATAACATCACAATTCACACCTAGTGTCCTAGAAAACTCTTTTAAACATGCACATGTCCTCTCAGCTTGTAAAAAGCCATTCTGGGATTAGGACCTATGTAAAATATCCTCAGGGAACTATACTATCATCTCTAAGGTACACCTATGATTTGTGCCTAAATTCAATCATGATTTCAACAAAGCACCTTCCACATGAAAACATTTTTCACAATACTATGGTGTTTAATAGGATGATTATGAGTTCGTCCCTCACTTTCTCTCAAAAATGAACATGAAAAATATAAATATCTTCTGCAGAGGAAGTGACAGGCTGAGAGGGTCATCTGGTCTGCCTAGGTAATGCCAGAGACAAGTTATCTGGGCTTTTTAGAAGATAATATATTATCTCTGAGATTCACGTAAATGCCTCCTTTGAACATTGTACAGGAAAAGTGTAATTTATGTTGTCTAATGTCACTTGCTCATTACCTTAACAGTCAATACACACACTGAAAGTTAACACTCTTTTTAGCTGTTCAACTCTGTCCACTCCTGTGTTTTTAATTGGGTGTTATACACCTGTGCTCTGGAGACCATCACCTGCCTGAAATTACCTTTAGTAATTTAGGCTCTTGGCTCTCACTGGATAGTAAGGACAGTGTTCCCAGTGGCTTTGATGTTTATTTCACAGGCATAATCTCTTCTTAAAATCAATCAGAATGGGATTGACCTTTTCCCACAATATAAGATGATGCTTGATTCATCTGGTGATAATCCCGAATTCTGTCTCCATAAGAAAATTTGATTGACCATATTGAAGACTTTGATTTGGTAAAGTTAATGAGATTTTTTTATCTTCTCCATGTTAAGAACCCATGTGCTCAAGAGCAAGTAAACTCCTTGCTTCTTTCTCCTTTACACTCTGATTTTCCTATAATATTCTGCCTGATGCTGTTTACTTTTATTTATAGACAGAAATGTGATATAAATTTAAAGTATAGTAATGGCTCTTATTTTTTCTGTGCAACAATTAACAATTATGATCAAAGGAATAAGGCAGAGCAATAAATTATCATTGTATTTTTAAAATATTGTCATAGATAATTTTTAATTATTTTATAATCATTTCTGTAATTCATAGATGTCACAACAGTAATATGAGTGAGTGTGTTAGACTCAGGACGATGGACTCATGACTTATAATGTCTTTAGTGATTTAAAATTAATACTTTCAAACATCAATATGTTTCTGAAAAATAAAGAAATGTATACAGACATTAAAGAAGAGATGAAGAAAGCACCAGTATAAAAGCTCTTGTTACATAAATAAAATATATAAACAAAAATATTGCTGACCTTTTATTTAAATACTATTTATTCTTGATATTAGGCAAATAAAAGTATTATATTCACATTTGAATATTTGTTCTCTTTCCTGTGTCAATTTAGAAAAAATGTAAATAGTTATTAAGTGACTACATTATATTTTATATAGACAATACTTTATAGTATATATATATACAAGATATGGTATATAATGTACAACTAAATAAAACAAAAATTAATATATTGTCCATTTAAATGTACTTGTTTAGAATTGGTTTTATAAGTTATTCCTTCCCCTTTTGTCTACAATACTAAGAATTTATCCATCAGTGAAAACCAGAGTTTTGCTCAATGTATGCCCTTTCTGGCAATTCTGTTACACTTGAAATACATTCCTTTAATCATCAAATTTTTATACTACTTATTTTCACTAAGACATAAGTGATGTTCTAATATATTAAATATATGAACACGGAAAAATGATTAGATAAATAAGAGAATTCACATTTTATATTTCTTAAATTTGATTTTTATTGTTTCAAATGAATTTAAGTACCAGAAGAAAATCAAAATTAAAATCCTTAAGCTGGTTTTGATCGAGAAATCAAAGACCCATAGTGCATGTGTTTACTGACTATAGTATAAGACAGCTGATGCATCCATCTCCTGTGGATATTAATTAGTAATAGACATAGACTTCAGTTATTGAGGACAATGACTTATAAACAAAAAACCAAATATCCTATGCAAACAAAAACAACAATGTATTATAAATATTCTTATATTAGTGTCTTGACTATTTTGTCTAGTTTGAAAAAATTGCTATCCAGTATGTTTTAATTAAAATGATATCCACAGAAAAGCTCCCTAGTGAGAAATTAGTGACATTAAGGTAAATTTATCAAATGTTCTAAGCATATTAAATATTACAAAACTGACAAATATTAAGTTTCACCTATTGCATATAGTTGAGCATTACCTTCTCATTACTATTTCCATACATCAAGAAAATAGTATTTATCTTAATTTACTTATATACTGTATTCTTCCTTAATTTACAGGAATTTAAGTGTACTCTACACACATTAGAAGATTTGTTCTTTCCCAAGTCAATTTAGAAATAATATGATTTCTTATGAATTGAATCATGTTCATTGCAGGCAAAGTATTGATAAATTAAGTCATTTTCAATATTTTAACACTATATTAAAGGATTATAAATAGTTGTATAACATTTTTATACACATTTTAACACACACAGATGTCTGGGTGTGATAAATAAACCCAGTTATCTTATAATTCAATAGCATGTGCTATCTTAAACAAAATATAAATTTTTATAGGAGAATAAATTTGATACACTTAAAGGAGTTTTAGAATAAAAGTATATAAGTTGGATTTTAAAACTTTGTAGATTACAACAGAAGACCATGATCTTGTTTGAGGAAGAAAAGTGACCCAGGAATGAAAGGCCAAATTTTTGGATGTACTCGGGGATTGAGGACATGCACCAAGGTGAGCAGGTGTGGAGGGAGGGTGGCGCCTGGGACAGGAGGACGGGCGCACCACTCTTAAACAGGGACTCAATTTCAGGCAAAGTGAAACGTAACACATTAGGAATGTGGTTCCGAGAGACATGAGCACAGACCTGTAGAACACATGTATTTTCAGATATGCTCTAGGAAATATTGTGAGAAAAGTGGTCTTATGGTAAGATTGCTGATAATGTGAGAAGATACTGAAAATGCCAAAGAAATAGGGGAGGACTGAGAAAATGCCCAGTCTGGCCACTTGCAGAGAAAAATAGGTAAGAGAGATCTCAGGAGTGATATAATTTCTATTGTCACGAATATAAACACTTTTTTTAGTGACCATGATGAAAAAAAGGACAAAAATAATGAAAGATTTTAAAAAGACCAGCGCAGATCAGTTTATAAAAAGAGAAATCTACGTTTAAGTAACACCAGTGACTAGAACATTTCAATTTAAGAAAGCAGTGAGAGGTGAAAACTGGCACCCAGTTGAATAGGGTCTGATGAGAATCAGATAGAGAAAATGGAGAAATTTAATTAAAAGTAGTTAAGGGGGGTATCTATTATGAATGCTGAAGTTGCTAGTGTAAATATAGTAAAATTTGATATTTTCAAAAAATATGCAAATGATTATGCTGTGTGTTTCTGACAACTAAGATATTTCAAAGATATTTCAGAGAAATTCTAAGAAACTTCAGAGAAATTCTAAGAAACATGCTAAATAATTCTGAGCTCTGGACATGTGCTAAATTTGAATGAAACAATGAAATCCAAGATTTGGGAAATATTATTGGCCATTGTCCATGAACTGCAGAAATGGAAGGTGGCTCAGCCTTCTCTCATGAGAGAAGATGGATACAAAGAATACAAAGAATAGCCTTTTAAAGACCCATAATAATATGCCAGTATAGGAGAAAAAGAGTAAAATGTAGACGACCTAAGGCCACTGATTTATATGCATTTTTTGGGAAATGTCAGTGTTGTAAAAGGTCTAGCACTCTCCAAGGTGGCAACTATGGAATAGTCATGATTTGAGCTTTTAGAGTCAGGGCCAGGTTGAGCCAATGCTTAGACTTAGACTTCTTTGGATGTAAAAGTTTACTTAGTATTTTTGAGACTGTCTCTCCATTAACAAATTGTTAATATTAAAGTAGATATTGAAATACAACAAGGTCATGCATAATTTCCTATGTAAGAAACCGATCTAATCATAGTTTGGATCACAGCTGACACTGAATATGGTGCTATGATGATGGTGGCAAGTGTGGCATCTGGGCAACAGAAGGCAGGAAATTAAAACACAGTACTTAAAGGGTGGATAGTTAAATTTTAGTATGTTGTGGAGAAGCAGGGCTTTCAAACAGAGAGGTGGTGATAAACATGCTAATCTTTTATCTTAATATCTTACTTGAGGTAAGTTTCTGTGATAGATCCATACCACAATTAATAGCAACTTAAGAAAACAGTGTTATTTTAAGAAATCAAATTTCTTTTAAGGAAAAAAAATTGACCACATGGAAATCTTCCCTTCCAAGGCTCACATCAATGAGACAAATTCCTCTTGAACATGCTGTGGTGAAGATCAATTTTATGTTTCTCCAAACTTTTGTAATCCTCTCAAAAATTGAAATAAATGGCTTTCTGGAAAAATAATGAGTGAAAACTATATAATACATAAATCTGTTGCTAGTCATGGACATGTCAACTTTTTCTACAAAAGCATAGAAACTCTTAACTCATTTTCTGCACTTATGTTTTGAAGACAAATGCAAAGCAATCATGCGTTTTTACTGCTCCACAGACTGAAGGGCAAGGAGTCAAATTTCCATTTTGTACCAATATCCAGGCAAAATATGTTGTCCAACATCTAATGAAAGTTAACAACTCTCACTGAGAATTTATCACTACCAAGAATTTTATGTATGTCACTTAAGTTAATCCTATTTAAGGCAGTAAACCTCAAGAATTCAAAATTATTGAGACCAGAAAGTAGCAGTTCTATGTATTATATTGAAATACTAGGATTTAAAAGCCCACTTTTTATCTTTTTTTGTACTCCAGAGTGGTAATAAGCTTATAGAGAGAGAGAAGCACATGAAAAGAACAATGGTGGAAAATTTCAAAATGCCAAGGCCAAACTTTTAAGATAAAAAATAATCTGTGAAAGAAATTAAGCTAACTTTCTTTTTTCTTTTTCACATCTTCCATGGCTTTTCTCTTTTGCCTTCCTGGTCAACCAGCATTTCCAGAAATGGCCAATTCCACCATGGTGACTGAATTTCTCCTCATGGGCTTTGCTGAAGTGTTGGAGTTAAGGGTCCTACATGCCCTGTTATTCCTACTGATGTACTTGGCCACCCTGTTAGGGAATCTTCTCATCATCTCTGCCACCACACTTGACCAGAACCTTCACACGCCCATGTACTTCTTCCTCAGGAATCTGTCCATCTTGGACATGTGCTACGTTTCTGTCACTGTCCCCAATGCCTGTGTCAACTCCCTCACTGACAACAGGACCATTTCAGTGACTGGCTGTGCAGCTCAGACCTTCTTTGTGGTTTTGTTTGCTACCTCAGAACTGTTGTTCCTCACCATCATGGCCCGTGACCGCTATGTGGCCATCTGCCAGCCCCTCCGCTACCCCGTCATCATGAACCACCAGTTCTGTGTCTGGACAACACTGGTCTCCCTGCTCAGTGGCCTCATCTACGCAGGCCTGCACACAGGGAACACATTCCGGCTGTCCTTCTGTCAGTCCAACGTGGTCCATCAGTTCTTCTGTGACATCCCCTCTCTGCTGAGCCTCTCCTGCTCTGACACCTTCAGCAATGAGCTCTTAATTCTTATTTCTGCCATGGGGGTTGGTGGTGGCTGCTTTATCTTCATTGCCATGTCATACCTTCATATATTTTCCGCTGTGCTCAAGTTTCCAACCAGAGAGCGAGGCAAGGCCTTCTCCACGTGTGTCCCTCACCTCCTTGTGTTCTCTGTCTTCCTCGGTTCTGGCAGCTGTGTGTACCTAAGGCCTTCAGGAGCCTCTGACACAGTTCTGGACATGATTCTTTCTGTATTTTATACCATAGTTCCCCCATTCTTGAATCCTATCATCTACAGTCTTAGAAACAAACAGGTAAAGGGAGCTCTGAAGAAAGTAGTATTAAGAAAGACTTCTTCAGGAAAATTATGAAGCTACTTCAGACTTATCCACTGTCACTCAGTGAAATTCAGACTTCTATAAATACAGTGCTGTATGTATTGTACACACTAGTCTGACATTTTTTTCCAAGATGCTTTGTGTTCTTTAACATGAGAGGATGGATCCACGGAACATAACTTGGGTTCAGTGATGCGATCCTTAAGGTGTTGACAGTCCTGGCGGGTCTTTTACTCACTGTTTCTATAAGTTTTCTTCCAGAAGATTGCATTTCCTAGATGTTCTCTTATTTCTATTATTGTTCAAGGGCAACATTAATTTTAGTCAAATTTGATGTGGAGAAGCTAATAATTATTAAAGTAGTAAGTTCTGAGTCATGTATTTTAATACTACTCCTTTCAATTTATCTCTGCCCTCTTTCATTTTACCATAATCAAGCATGAAGAAAAAAGGAGTGTCTTCAATACATAATGTGAATGTCAATTTAGCTACATCACACTGTTCTTAGAATTTATTTTCTACTGTCCACATTACTGGAGAAAAAAATGTTCTAAATTTCTTCCACAACATAGAACATCACCCCTCCTGAAGTTCCTGACAAGCTCTTCCTCACTTTCCCCCAAGCCCAGTGGCAGCCTCACCAACACCATGAGACTTCCATGAATGCCAGGCACTTTCCACTTCTGTCAAGTTTCCTCACAATCCCAGTATTCTAAAGGCAATCTTTTTTATTATTATTATAGCATCATCCCACCTCAGGTACCAAAAATGATAGTAAATATAAATTCTGCTTAATAAATTCCCTCAGAAAACAGAAAGTTCAGTTCAAACAATGAATATGTAAAATTTCATGGTTTCTGTGAGTCAGAAGTACAGGAGACTTATCAGGGTGTCTCTAACAAGGCTTTTCATTTGCTTGCTGTCAAGGTTTTGGAAAGCATTTTAATTCCACCTGAAGCCATAAATGGTGATGGGGAATCACCCTTCAAACTCACTACGTAGTGGTGTGAGGCCACAGGACCTAGCCACACGGGCCCACCCATGGGAGATTCCCTCAGCATGGCAGATGACTTACCTCAGCACGAGCTACTGAAGGGGTGAGAGGAGCTGTGTAACGGGGCAGTCAGGAGGGAAGCCAGAACCCTTTATTATCTAATATTATAAGCAGCATCTCATGATTAATGCTGCCTTCCAACTGAGTCCTTATATTACAGCCCCACTAAGGGCAAAGTGTTGACATAAAAGCACGAATGTTAACAGAGGAGCCTCCTGCAGGGCTGTACTCCAACTCGAGGGGGCCCTGGTGACAGCCAGTGGGACCCCTGGTACGAGGACATGGGAATGAGATTCCACGACACTGGTGGGTGACTTACAGGGCAGAATATCAGAGGAATGAGCTGTCCATGAGAAGAGATCTGGAAATCTGCAGATTTCTCTGCAGCTTTCCACAGTGTGTTCTGTGCACACTTGAAGAAACTACCCAATCCAAATGAAAAAAAATGTAATCAAGAAGAAGAGGAAGATATATTCACAATGTCCAAAAGAATGTCTATACCCAATAGTTTTAGAATGGAAATGCTCATCATCTTGGAAGGAATTTTTTCGGTCACTAATAAAAATCAGATCTAGAATCAGGTCCTGGACAAAAATCTTGAAAGACCTAAAGCAACAAAATGTTTCCAAAATCATAATTATAAATCTAATCAATGATCAAGTATATACATATGAACACGAAATATCAGCATCAAATTAGGTAAACTCACAATATCTGGAATCCATTAGGGATTAAAAGTCATGCACACACACACACACACACAAAAAAAGGAAATACCAAGAAATAACAAAGAGAAAAATTAATCTAGACTGATCCAACTTAAGCAGATATTAGCATTAGCAGGCAAGCAAATGCAAAGAAATGCAAAAATAACTCTGACATGTTTTCTGAAAGCAATGCAGATATATGGGGGATATAAAAAGACCTTTGAGTAACTCCTAAAGATTTAAAAAAATTCACTATTTGTGATAAAAATTACACTGACTGGAATTAATGATAGAGTAGAATTGGACATTAGTTTGCATGAAATCATAAAAAGTGAAACTATGGCAATGAATACATAAATAAGAAATGTTATACAAGGAGAGCATCAGTAAACAGCCATCAGTACATTACACAGGATAAGGGGATGATATCTCATGTCTTATAAATTTAAGTTTTTAGTGTATGGTATTAGACAGTAATCCAGTTTCCTTCTTTTACTTGTAACTGTCCAGTTTTCCAAATACCAACTATTAAAGAGTCTCTTTTTACTCAATTGTACATTCTTGCCTCCTTTGTCATATATTGGTTGACCATACATTTGTGAGTTTATTTTTTCTGGGGTTTTCATTCTGCTCCATTGATCTATGGGTCCGTTCTTATGTCAGCATCAGACTGTTACGATTACTGTAGCTTTATATTATAGCTTGATATCAGGGAGCTCTATTGTTCGTTCCCAGGATTCCCTTGGCTGTTTTGGATTTTTTGTAGTTCCAAGTAAATTTTAGAATTATTCAATCTAGTTCATTGAAAAATGCCATAGGTATTTTGAGAGAAATTGCATTGAATCTGTAAATTGCTTTGGGCAAACAATTTAAAAAACACAACAAAATGATCATCCATCACAATCACTTGAGACTTATTCCAGTGATTCAAGGACAGTATAATATTCATATATCTATCACTGTGAAAAACCACATTAACAAAAGGAAAGATAAAAACTGTGTGAGCATCCCAATAGATGCTGAGAAAACATTTGACAGGATTCAACATCCATTCATGAAAAACACTTTCAACAAAGGGTTATAGAGAAAACATACTTCCAAATATTAAAAGCCATATCAAATAAAGCCAAAGCTAAAATTATACTCAGTGGTGAAAAGCTAAAAGCTTTTCCTCTCAGATAAGGAACAAGACAGGGATGCCCACTCTACCACTTTTATTCAACATAATACTGGAAGTCCTAGCCATGGCAGTCAGACAAGAAAAATAAATAAAAGGAATCCAAATTGGCAAGGAAGAAGTTAAACTGTTACTATTTGCAGATGACATGATATTGTAGATAGAAAAACCTAGAGTCCACAAAAAAACTATTAGAACTAATAACTGGATTTAGCAAAGTTGCAGGATACAAAATTAATATACAGAAATTTGTTGAATTGCTATGTACTCAATGAACTAGCACAAACAGAAATCAGGAAAATATTCTATTGAAAATTGTATCCAAAAAGGATAAAATATGTAGGAATAAACCTAACCAAGGAGGTGAAAGACCTGTACTCTAAAAACTGTAAGACCCTGATGAAAGAAATTGAAGGAGACACAAACAAATACAGTTCTCTCCCATTCTCATGGGATAGTAAATTTGTTGTAATTGATGAACCAATAATGATACATTAACAAAAACCTGCAGTTTACATTAGATTTTGCTCTTTGTATTTTACACCTCTGAGTCTTAATAAACTCATATGTCATGAATTCACTTTGCAGTATCATATATAGTTTTCCACTGCCCTAAATCCCCTGTGTTCCACCTATTCACCTAATTATTAAAAATTATATTTAAGTGTTATTTTTTTACCAGTTTTCATGTTTTATGAATTTTAAGGAATATTTAAAATATAGGATGAATACATGATTCATAATTGCAAAGAGAGATAAAAGTTAATATACAATTTATCTGTTCTAAAACTTACTAGATCTAAATGGGAAAAACTGGAAAGGTAAATATTTAACAAACAATAGCAGTCTTAAGCAGTGATGTTTCAGGAATGAGGGAACGTGTGTTTTGGGGGAGGAAAAACAATTCCATTTTTTTCTATATAGAGATGATATATTGATTGTTACTTAGAAATAAATCAAGTCCTTAAAGTTGGAAATAGAAAAGAAAACTAATTTTGAAGCATTTTCAACTCACCTCATCAAAGAGGAAATGTGTTGAAATAATAATAATCTTCTTAATAAAACCTTCTCATAGTTCTCTGTATAGCCTCCTTTATCTGCTGATTTCTAAGACTATAAATAACAGGGTTCGAGAGGGGAGGGACTATACTGTAGAGCATGGATGTGACCGTGTCCTGAATTGTGGGTGGGGTGGAGCTTGGCTTCACACGCACGGCCGCGGCTGAGCTGTCAGACACTGTTAACACAAGGGTGTGAGGGACACAGGTGGAAAAGGCCTTTCCTCGCTCTCTTCCAGTTGGAGCCCTGAGCACAGCAGCAAATATGTGAACATAAGACACAGCGATGAAGGCAAAGCAGCCACCCGCAATCACCACAGAACAGACAAAAATGGCGATTTCATTGCTGAAGGCGTCAGAGCAGGAGAGCCTCAGCAGGGAGGGGATGTCACAGAAGAACTGGTGGACCACGCTGGACAGACAGAAGGACGGCTGGAATGTGTTGCCAGTGTGGAACCCTGAGTCAACCACAGCACTGAGGATGGAGGCCAGGGTCATCTGGACACAGACCCGAGGGCTCATGACTGCAGGTTAGCGGAGGGGCAGGCAGACGGCCACATAGCGGTCCCAGGCCATGACGGTGAGAAACAGCAGCTCTGGTAAAGTGAAGACAAGTACCAGGAAGATCTGAGCTGCACATCCAGCTACGGAGATCACCCCACTGTCCAGCAGGAAGACGACACACGCCTTGGGCACAGTGACAGAAATGTAGCACATGTCCAGGATGGACAGATTCCTGAGGAAGAAGTACATGGGAGTGTGAAGACCCTGGTCAAAGGTGGTTACCGTGACGATCAGAAGGTATATCTGCCTTCTGTAGATATGCCAAGTATATCAGTAGGAACAGCATGGCGTGCGAGGCTCTGAGCTCCAGCACATCTGAAAATCCCAGAAGCACGAATTCAGTCACCATGCTAGAGTCGGAAAGTGTTGGTACTTTTCTTTGGACATGAGTAGTCCCTAAAGCATGGAAAATCAAAGGATGGAAACAATTAGACTATGTATGTTTATCAACTCCCATGTATCCAATTTTATTCTATCTGGTATTGAGTAGTATGAAAAAAAAATTTTTTCCTTCATTTTCCCTGCTTATGTGATTTATTTCCTTGTTTGAGGTGGTACAGAGTCTTTAAGAGTTTGGGCAAATATTTGCATACCTGTTTATAACTTACTATAAAATGAGTATGAGTATCAAAGATTTGCCTGGAAGATTGAGACAATATAGGTCATTTCTATACATCCTGACTTATCAGAAGTATTTTACAAATATTAACACATGGTTAGTTTATTAAAAAACAGAATCCGACTACAGATTGGAGGCTACTCTTTATTAGATACCTCAAAGCTAGACTTACAGTCACAATCCATTCTCTGCATACCAGGCAGAAAAACATTTATGTCCACTTCTACCACTAGGGTTTTGAAATACATTTCATATTGAAATTTATCAAGAATTTTTCTAATAGTCTCCTTCTGATCAGCTACATATACTACTTTCTAGCAATTATTACCATGTTCTCTCTTTATTTTGATGTTTAAATCCTCATCTTCTCTCACTTTCTTTTAAAATATATTTTATGAACTTCTTTGTAGATTTTTTCTGTTCCTTCCCTCATATAGATCCAAAAATAAACAAAGTAAATATTTAGAAATGCTTTTATTTGTTTAGACTGTTATATTTAATTCAATTACTTATATATTATACTTTTTAACACTCATAACTCTGAAAATTGGAAAGTTTATGTACTTTTAAGATGAAAAGACCGGTTAGTTTAAATGCCTCATAAGTTTATTAAGCCGTGAACGTCTAAGAAGAGCAAAGTCTAGGCACACGTGTCTGGGCCGGCGCCCCGCAGCTCCACAAGGGCTCCTGACCCTGCGCAGCTGAATCTGGTCGCCGTGATCCTTCGGACCCCATCCCAGGTAGCTGGGTGCCATGGATGCCATGAAATCCCTGTTTTGGGGTGACTATTCAGTCAGTGTGATCCAGAGCAGCAACGTCACTCCACTGATATCCAACGTCCTGAACGCTGAGTGGACTGTGAGAACTGTTCCCAACCATTTTGTATATGGCCTTATATGACCATACTCCTGGTCCCTGCCTGAAAACATGGGATGTCTTCAACTCAGGGCTCTTTACTATAATCAAGATTTTAACCCATCTCGTAGAGTAACATATCTGTTCCCCAGCCCAATTCAACATCAACATATCCATTAAAAAATTCTACATGATTTTCTTATAGCATTTAAAGAATTTTGATACAAAATAATTCTTATATATTCACTCTTCTTTTCCCATTTATCTGCTAACTTAGGGAAAATGCAGCTCACCATTTTTAAGGCTGTCACCACCTCTACATTTATTCCCTTTCCTATTCCACTGATGGCAATTTTCCCCCTTGAGTGCTTTTATACTTTTGACACTTTATTGATAGTGTCATATGATCAATTTGGTTAAAATGATTCCTAAAATATTTTTATGTAGCTCTGGCAAGGTTATGCCATTTTCATTCTGAAGATTGAGGTCTTTAAAAAACTGCTGAGTTTTTCCTCATAAAACTTCATATTTGGTCCTGCTGATATACTGTAGAAATGTAATGAGACTTCGCAGTTTGAATGCAAAATCAAAAACCTTTTTTCTCCCTCACCAATCAATCTTAGGGTCTAGATTGAATTTCCATGTGGCTGAATAGAAGAGCTGAAACTCTGCAGCATTCAGGAGATGTGTCTTACATCCTAGCTCTGCTGAATACTTGCGTTACAGCTATGGGATGGCTATCAAACACCTTTGAATCATACTTTTCTTGTCTAGAAAATGTATATATAATCTTACTTTTCCATAAATTTAACATTTGTAAAATATTTAAAATAAAAGAGGTATACAAAATAGCTGGTGAAGAAAAATAAACAAGAATAACAAATCACTGAAAAAATTATTAAGCAAGCTATCCCATCAGCAATTTAAATTTTTCATAGTACAATTCTGTACATACCAATTTTAAATCTATGTCTATAGTACATAAAACTGTTTTCAAACAAAAAAAGAAAAGGAAAACCTAGCATTCTGCCATTGCTAAAGAAACTTTATCTTAAATAGAAACAGACAATATAAAATGTCCCTATTTGATTTAGAGATTGAAAAACTGAGACCATTAGCCACCTGAGTGTTTTTCTATTCTATTCTGTATTTTCTATTCTAATCTCATTTAGACTTTCTCAAAAACAAGTGAGGAGTGCAGGAGAACCCAGAGGAAATTCATGGAGAAAGGTGAATAGAGGGAAAAACAGATTAGTAACAACAGAGACTCACAAGCTCTTTTCTTAGATAGTATAGGTAAGCCAGGATTGAAGAAGGTGCAATGTTTCAGTCATTGGCAAGGATGAAAGTGCATTTCCTTGAGATGACTGATTTTCTGATAGGAATTGTTCTGTTTTATAACAAGATCCTCCGTGTTTAACTTAAAAGTGTGGGCTTGTCAATGGCATTAGAGGAGACCCCTGGGAACACAGCTCTGAGCACCCATAATAGCAGGTGCCCAGGAGCAATGCAGGCGACAATTGGTTTTAGAAAGTGAGGGAACCTGAACATATTGTAAATAAACACAACTATTATATATCAAGAAATACTAGGATACTTGAACCTGTCAACACACTGATAAAGATCACAGAGACAATAATTTGAACAGAAGGAGAGTCTTAGTTCCACTGACATTTTGAGGGCTCCTAAGGTGAAATTTTGTGGGTCATGGAGACCAAGGAGCAGAGGAAACATTCCAGCGTTCCAGCAGCCACCTCATGACCCCGCATAGAAGACAGCGCCCAGGGAGGGCTGCCTCCAAGGCTTCGTGCGGTGTGAGCACGTTGACCCCCGTATCCTCTTCCGCTCCTCCGGAAACCAGCCTCAGCTAGATTCCAGGAAAGCGGTGCTGCCCACTCATACTCAGGGTTTCTGTCTAAAGAATGGAGGCACTTTCACAAGCCAGGACAAAACTCACAGGATTTTTCTAATGGACAAAACAACCCAATTGAACTGTCCAAAATGTCAGTGTTTTAAGCCAGCACAGGGGCCCCAGGGCTCCGTGATCTGTCTTTTCATCACTTGCACCTCAGTTTCTTCATCTGATAAGTTTACAGGGTGCCCACCCTTGTTGGCCTCTTGAAATTTTGACACAATGTAATACATACAGATTTCAGATTAGTAACCAATACATGGTACATGTTAGAATACAATAATCTGTTTAATCTTCACAACTATATTATTAGTGAATCAGAAAAGTGGAAGCATTTTCCCAAGTTCTCAGAAAAGCTACTTTCATTTCCATTCCAGATGCCAGCTAAACGCACCAGTGCTAAGACAACATGCTCTATGTAATATTTATGTTGAATTTTGGCACACTTGGTATGCTGGGTATGTATCAGCATATGTATTTTGTATCATAAGACTGTTACGTTTTATGTGCTAGTGCAGACTATGTTTTTTTCATCTCAGAAAAAAAATGGGACAAAGCAAACACATACTCTTAAATATAAAAAGGGAATACAATGAAGATTTTCCACATATATAAGTAAAGCCAAGCTCAGCAAAAAGAATCTCTAAAATTAAAGAAAAACCAAAAAAGACAAAAAGAATAAAAGGAAGTAAAAGAAAAATAATTACTGCATATTGAGAAAGATTCTTAATAAGGTAAATTGAGAAAAAAAACTAAAATTTCAAAAATAGAAAGGTTAAAACAACTGGATTATGAATTTTTTTAAAAAAAAGATTAAGAAGAGAAAAATAGTTAAGACAATAGTTGAATGGGAATCAGTGAAAACTAATTTATCAAGTGGAAGTTAAAGTCAAAGTGTATGCCCTGAATATCATGAGGAAGAAAAATATACATATACATAAAATTTTTTAAATGATAAAATATATAGAGAAAACTATGCACTAATAAAGCATCTGTCCCATAAAACAAAACAAAACCCCACTAATTTGAATGATTTGCAGTGCTTGCCAGTTTCAATTGTGTGAATATCTTCACTATCACTAGATTCACTGACCCTGGAGTTGCCAAAAAATGAGCATAAGCATCCCCCAGCAGCCAGGGCAGCCTGCTCAGCACACCATGTGCAACATTCACAGCAGGAGCAAAGAAGACAGGCTAACATGACAAAATGGTAAAAATGATTTCTGAGATGAAAGGAGAACTTGTCTTCAAAGTCACAGACGTAATCAAGGAACTGGACTGGATAAAACACATACACACATTTTTAAAAAATCATACTATGTATGTCATAATAACTTATGTAAATTAGTAACATAGTAAAGTATGTAACAGTATGTTATATCATAACAGTAAAGAACACAAAAAACTGTAAGAGAAACAAAATACCTATAAGCAAGTTGGATTTGCATCCAATATTATATTAGGCACATTGGATTCTAGAAGGTAGGTAGATTACCAATTCTTCATTAAGGTAGTAGTGAGAAAGTAAAGAATTAAAATGTGAGGCATACAAAATATTAAAAAGGTTACCACATACAACATTCTAAATTCATTACTGTACTATTTTACACTAGCAAAGAAGTAATATATTGGTTGATGTTTGTTTTATAAGAAAGTAAGTTGAGCATAGAAACAAGTTAAACTTCCAGTCACACTTAATGTTTCATATAGATTTGTATATGTAGCATATTTGTAAAATCTGGTACTGAAATCCTGAATCACCGTAAAAATGGGGGCACATAGGAAACAAAAACGAAATGCAGCAAATTTCCTTCTGAGGAAAAGATGTGTGCATATGTGTTTGTGTATTGCCATGCCAAATAAGATTGTAAGTTAAATGGGCATCTTCCAAACCCAATAAAAATGATAAATGGTAGGCAACAGGGATTCTATTATTCAAATAAAAAGTAACACTTTTATGAAAAATGAACAAGATGAAAATACAGCATAGAGAATACAGTCAAAATTCTGGAACATCTTTCTATGCTGACAAGTAGCAACTCCAGCAGTTAAGCTGACCATTTAATAATGTAGATAACTCTCAAACTACCATTTTGCATGCTTGAAACTAATATTGCATTGTATGTTATTATACTTCAAAATAAATAAATAAACAAAGGATATTAAACAAATGGAAATGAAATAATAAAAACATGCAAAATGGATCAAAATGTATAAATGTGACCATGGAAGACTGATTGAATTTGATTGAAAGGTATCAGCATACTGAGTAAGTTAGTATGACCTAAATATACATTATGTATGGAAGGTGTACTTAAAAATACATATCCAAGCACATTCTGGGTGTTGGAGAAAATAAAGGACTGAGTCATGATGTAGCATTTAATGGAATATAAACCAAAACACTGAAACAGAAACACATTGGAAGGGAGTTAGGTTGAGGAGACTTTTCTGAGAAGGTATAGGTTTTGTAGAGAGAAAATATTCTTAAAAGTATTGGTAAAGAATGTACTCCAGAAAGAGAAGTAGAGTTTGTTAGGATTCTTAAAGAACGTGTTGCTGTCTCTCCAAACAGGGTGAGATCCACAGGCCTGGAGCCTAGGCAGTACGATGGAGCAAGGCAAAGACGTTTGGAGAGGTAGGCTAGGGTGGACACTAAAGGGCTCGTTCTAGGCAATAGCTATTTCTACTGCATAGGGTTACAGATTAAGTGAGAAAATCCCTGTGAAGCATCATAAAAGGAACAATGAAATCAATTAAAAATACCCACTAAGACTTCAATCAGGTAGCTACTAATTAGAGTAAATCATATCTTTCCTCTAACCCAAGGACAACCAATTGAAAAAGAGTATAAAAAGAGGCCTCCTGCAAAAAGAAACACCATATAATACACAGAAATGAATGTCCCAAAAATGTGCAACTTCAATAATGTAACACTTCCAAACTCCTCAAATGGACATAAAAATGTTGAATGGAAGTCTCAGCATAGTAAGCATAGAGAGTTTAGATTTTATTCAAAATAACTGATAATCTAAAAGCAATCCCAATAGGACCTTTCTTAATTTTATTGTTCTTATTATCATGGTTCTGTTATTCCTGGAGGATTCTCAAAGAATTAAATACAGAGCTACCAAATGATTCAGCAGTTCCACTTCTGGGTATGTGGCAAAAGAAATACAAACAGGATCTCAAGGAGATATCTGTCCTCTCACTTTTCTTTCCACATTATTCACAATAGCCAAAATAAGGAAACAACCTCAGTGTCTCACAGTGGATAAATGGTTGAAGATTATATTTTATATATATATATATATATATGTATATATACACAAAAAGAACATTCTCCAGCTATTATAAGGAAGGAAACTTCCATTTATCACAACATGAATCGGCTTAAAAGCATTATCTTAATTGAGATAATTCATACAAAGAAATGTAAAGAATCTAAAAAATCTGAATGTGTAGGAATAGAGAGTAAAATGGTGATTATGATTTGGGAGGAAATGGCAATTATTGGTCAAAGAGCACAAACTTCTGTTTAGAAGATGAGTATGTCAGGTATCTAATGTACAGCATGGTGATTTTTGATAATATAATGTATTGCGTACTTAATGGTTGCTGAGAGAGTATATCTTAAATGTTCTCACAACAAAAAGTAATGATAATTATGCAATTGTTAGGCAGAAAAAGTAGATATGAGTAGGTAGAAGGAGAATAAAGTCAGTAAGGCCCACTAAGAGGGACTCAGAGAGTTAACCAGATGAAATAAGAGAGCCAGAAAAGACTCAAAGTTAATGATGTGATTAGTTGCAGTATCACAGGCCAGGAGAGACTTGGAATGTCTGCTTAGTCCCCCAGATAAAGAAAAGTCAAGCATGGACTTCTTTACCCTGCATCTCATGATGTAGGGCAGGGAAATGAGACAAGCGTCATGCCATTGTAAAATCTGCTTAGCCTGCAAAAAAGGCCCTACTTATTCTTTGACTTAATTTATATGCAGTTCTTCCCCTTCCTCCAGCCCCTAATCAAGTAGCTTTGTAACCAGGGCAGGAGACAGACCTTCGAAGTGTAAGTAAACCTGTCTGTACAAAAAATGCTGAAGTCCTGAAGCAACATAGTGACCTACATAACCCTATTCTTAAGACAAACATCAAAGGAATTATAAATCACCTGTATACATCATCCCTCATGATGACCACTACCCAAAAAGGCCCTAAAACCCCAGGCCTTAAATTCTTAGGTGCGCCCCCTCTCTGAGGTTGCCCACACTCCCCTTTCTTGGAGTGTGTAATTTTAAAAGATTTCTTACTGCTCAAATTATTACATCTTGTCTCTGTGTTCCTCCAGTGGTGACTTTGTCACTCTGCTACTTCATTCTGTTTTCCAGACTTCAAGCACAAGTGGTCACTCTCTCTGTCCTGCTTCAGACAAGTAGGGAGGAGTCCCTGAGAGCTCTGACTTGGGCTTGCAAGTTCCCATTGCCTGAACGACCTGGATGCAACCGCAGCTGTACCATCATGCTCTCCAGCAGCCTGCCTGAAAATCTCCTTTCTCTGATTTGGGAAGTTCCCAGAACATAATCTCACTCCATCCAGTGCTCTGTGGCTCCCCCAAATCCTGGGTGGTAGGGACTCAGTTCCCACGCCACGCAGATTCAAGGAGACCCTGGCTTTAGACATTGGCAAGTGATTTGTCCAATGCTGAGCAGGACTTCAATGCACTTCCCTTCCCTTCCTCTGGTTTTCCTTCCTTTCTGCTTTTTTCAAGTAAACCTGCCTATACCCCCTTGACTCTGGGCTGCTCTTCCCTTAGAGTGCATACAAATAAAATTTTTGCTACTCTTCACTGCTGTGCCTCTGCTCTGCAATTCTTTGTTATGGTGGGGACAAGGACCGAGGAGAACACACCCCGCCCCCAGCACGACCGCACAGTTGTTAGCTGACATTCTGGAGGTAGTCATATGATGTTATATAAAAGTATCAGAACATTGTGCACCTTAAATTTATACAGTGCTATATTATATGTCAACATTATCTCAATAAAGTTGGAAAAAAATGAATTTATTTTTCCATAAGAACAAGTTTCTTATTTAAAAGAGAAACCACTTAAATTGGTAAATTCTACTGTATTCTTTCTATACTTTTATATCATTAAAGAATTCAGTGATCATCTTACTTGACTCCAAATAAATGATAATTTGATGTTTTTGCCCAAATTTCATAGACATTCTTAATTTATTCTTATAACCACATATTTTTCCATCATATATCTAGGTATCTATGATACCTATCATATTTTGAGAAATATATCTGAATATGTTTCATTGTATTCATTTAGTTATAGTTTTCAAACATAATAATTCCATTTTATACCTGATATTCCTGTTTGTTTCCAAACTGATCATTTGATTTTTTTAATCATTTTTCTCTCTTAGTTTTCTCAAGATTTTTGAGCCTCTTTTTCTTGTCTTAACCAGTTTTAGATGTCCTTTCTTCTTAAGATAATTTGAAATTGTATCTTTCTCTTCTATTTATTCTCTTCTAATTTTTGCTAGGTCAATATTAGCCTCTATTTTTGTCTTACATTTCTCCTTGGATATCTCATGTATGATATTTGAATATTTCACAGATGTCATATCTTAATGCATCTCTTAAAGGAAGATATCCTACATTTGCAAAAACATGGTTGAACCTAGAGAGTATTATGCTTAGTGAAACAAGCCAGATGGAGAAAGACAAATACCGTAAGACTTCAGTTACATGTAGAATCAAAACAAAAAGAACAGTGGCATCGTAGACACTGAGAAGACACTGGTGGTTAGTGGTCACCATGGTGGAGGGTTTGGGGTGTGTGAGTGAAGTAGGTAAAGGGGATAAAGAGGCATAAAATCTCAATCACAATATAAATTAATCACAAGGATGAAAGTACAGCATGGAGTGTACTGTAACATCTTTCTATGTTAGCAGATAGTAACTACACTAATTGGGGTGAGCATTTAATAATGGAGACAACTGTCAAATCACTATGTTATGTACTTGAGTACAATTAATTGTGAATATCAACTATACTTCAATGTGAATAAGTAATATCAAAAAAGAAAAAAGAAAACAACTTTTAGTATTTTTAAAAATACTAAAAAGTTGTAACTTTTCTATAGTGATTTTACTATGTTTTTTGTCCATATCCTTCTAAATTCTTACTTTTGATATATGATGTTGACTAAAAAGGAATATTTCATATTTTAAATTAGTATGTTGTTACCATGGGGGAGGTTTTGGACCAGGGGGATAAAATAGATGAAGGGGACAAAGAGGCACAAAATCCCAATCATAATATAAATTAGCCACAGTGATGAAATACAGCATAGAGAGTATAGTCGGTGGTTTTGTATCATCTTTCTATGTTGACAGAAACTCTATCAACTCTACTTCAATAAAAACAAATTTTAAAAAGTGATATGTTGCTATTTTTAGCTACCACTGAATTTTATTCAGAATTTGGTTTTGAAATGTGTTTAAAGCCTCTGTCTTTTTTTATTATACACAGTTTTCATACAATAATTAGTGAACTAGTCCTGTATATCATTATGTCAACCACCATGGCATTCTCCTGACTATATTTGTAATAAAAAAAGCACATGCAATTAATTTCAGATTGATATAGAGGATTTTCTTAAATCTTTCTATTTCTTTTGGCCCAATTATATCTTCAATGATTAAAAGAGGAATAGACATGCACAACAGGCACTCAATGAGTGTTTGTGATATGAATAAATAAAACAGAATAGCAAAACTTTTAACATATACAATCAATAAATCAGTTGCTTAATTAAGTTAATTTAAAAGTGTCAACTGAAAACAATGTGTCATCTCAGGCCCTGTGTGGAAAACAAGGAGAGTATTCTTCTCATCATCTCTGTCTTCATAGCATTTGGGGACTGGCAGATGATCACATGCAGGGACAGACCCTGGGGACCTCCTGAGGGCCCGGTTCCCTCGTGCTCCTCGCATTCTTCCTCAGTGGGAAACAGTGCTGTGCCTCTCCTGCCTGCCTCCAGAGGCCCACAGGACACCACGTATTTATCTGGGGAGGCACATGGGGCGAGGGAGCCTGAGACCAGGCCTCCAGGCAGGAAGTTCTGGGGTGGCTTCCGAGCAGGCTCACGTTTGCCCAACTCGGCCACCCATCTCCCTTCCAACCAGGTAAGTCACTTCATTCCTGAGGTGGGAAAGTGAGAAGATGAATTAAAGGCCAAATTTGCATTAGTTTAGAAAACATAACATTTCCTTGGAAAAGAAGTAAGATTGTGCTAATTTTTGTGGGATATTATGGAAAAATATGTAGTTAAGAGTCACATATTATCAGTTTTCTCTATTCACCACCAACAGTGTGGGGATATATATCTATTGTATAATGTATTGTATAATGTGATACATACAACACACAAAAACTTATCACTCTTTTTAATAACTGTTTTACCATAGAGATTATACTACACAGTATTTCATTTATCATATTAGAACAATGAAGTTTTGAAAATGCCTTACATTAAAAGGCAGCAAGATTTAAATAGTAGATTGTTTATAAAACATACACCTTTGTGGCTCATTATTTCACATGTTTGGATATTTGTATATGCTAACAAGAAACAGAGTAAGCCTTAGGAAAGCTATGGCCTATTTCAAACTAAAATCTACATGTTAAACTACGTAACAAATGCTACTTAATAACAGCACTGAAAGTTTCTAGTGTCATAATCTGATGAAAATAAACAAGAGATAGGCAATTTCAGAGAGAGGCAGAGAGAGAGGTATGTTCTTTCCAGAACAGATTAGATCATTTTGGTCCTTAACAATAATGTAAAATGTCACTCCCTACTATGACAGTGGCAGAACTCAGAAAATACGAGCAGCAAGATTGCTACTGTGATTCCATGAGCTGAGGAAGATTCCTCAGTAAATTTCTCTGAAGGTTTAATAACAAATTACTAATAAATTTTAGATTCTATTTTCATATTAAAAATGAAATTTATTTACTATTTAAATGTAGAAAATGTATCAATTAAACAGCCAGACAAGCATATGGGTAAATATTTACCTAAACTATGAACAAAGCCAATGAATAAGATACTGCAGGAAAATAATTTAGTATTTTAAATATTTAAAAATATATATATATTTCTTAGGAGAAGCAAAAGATAAAAACCATAATAAAATATTTTAAAAGTGGGGTCTGATGATAAAGCATAGGCTAAAGGTCTGTACTGTACAAGACTCTTACATATTAATAAAGATTAATATATTGAATCTTAAAATAGCACAAAATTTTGTGAAGAACTTAAAGATGAACTATAAATACAAAAACACACATTAACCACAACAATAAAGATCAAATCCACAATAGGGCCCCATTCAGACTTGGTTCATTACAGAGAGAAAAAATAGGTAATTACCGTGGTATTGTGAGTGAAGTAAAATAACCAAATGCTGCCATCTGTGGTGTACAAGGGTAAATGCTGGATGGGAAGCAACATGAATATATGGATCAGAAAAGGGCATTATTATGTAAATAAAAAATGTAAACACTGAATCAATGAATTCTTTATGTACATGTTAATCTCAGTGTTTTAGATTAGTGAAATTTTGGAAATCTACATTTAAAATAATAGAAATATTATATATGAATTCTGTTACTAAAGCAAAATATTATGAAGCTTTATATTCCAAAAAGTGATTATCTACTTTAACTCATTGGATATTTACATAATTATAATATTTAGGGAAATATGAGGCTATGTATAGTGTAATTCTATTTTATATGGTATATATTTCATATATCAGTCAATATGTTATTATTAAACAGTATGTATTGAAAGTAAGAAACCAAGTTTTATAATAGAAATTATACTAATGATAGGATGTGAGTTGCTTTCACATCTTATTTTCTATTTCATAAGTATCATAAATCATCTATGCAACTTAAAAAAGTATTTATATGGGAAAAAGACTTTTACAAATGTAAGTCAATGGAGTTTTGTCACAGAACAACACATACAATCAACATGTTCTTTTTCCTTGATGTAAGATGTGAATCCGTTATATCATTTCAAAACCAACAGCCTGTTAAACTACTTGAACTTTCTTGTCCAAATGCCATGGTCTCATGCACTATTTGTCTCTGAGCCAGATGAAGACAAGTTGATGAAATAATATTGTGAGAATGAGAGAACTGAGGAGGTGATGCTGTGGGATGGAGCGGAACAGACATTCTGAATCGGAGTCAGGGTGCCTCACAGAGAACGAAAGCCGTCAGTTCAGCAGTGACGGTGTGAACTTAGAGGAGAGAAGGTGTGTCTGGCTGATGTATCTGACCACCTGCAGGGCACAGGGCTTGCACTTTCCCCACCATGCTGGGGATCTTAGAGCCAACACACCCCTTCAGCACCAGGCTATTTGCTCTTCCTGTTCCCCTGGAGTGAAGTGACCTTCCTCTGCTTATCAGTGCTCCATTGTTATCCTCAATTATAGTATCCTGATTGTTACACATATACAGAACTTACCATCTCATATAATAGACTCCATTGGATTTGCTAATTTCTTCAGTTTCTGTCTCACATCCATAGGATGGTGAGTTTGAAACAAGAAGAGATTTCATCTCTTTCTTCACATTATATTCCCACATTACAGGCTGGTGAGTGGCACATGGCAGGCACTCAATCAGTACCTGTGAAGTTGCTCATTAAGACAAACTGTTTGCCAAAGTACTCCTCAAATTATTGCAATATTAGTTCACTTTCAAATTTTAAATTTCACAATATACACACTGAGTTCCTTTACAGCACTTTTACATGTCCTGTGCCTCTTATTCTTTTTGTATTAGTTAGTACATTTTTATACTGCAGTATGGTTGATATACACTATTATATTCATTTCTAGAATAGAACATAATGATTTAACAATTATACACACTATTATTTCCTCACCCCAACTAGTGTAGTTACTGTCACTCAACATAGAAAGATGTGACATAACTATTGACTACATTCTCTCTGCTGTACTTTCACCCCCTCACAAATTTATAATATGACTGAGATTTTGTTCTTCTTTACCCATTCATTGCATTTCTCTTACTCATTCCAACCCTTTCCCGGTGCGAACTACCAAATCATCTTAACCAGTCACTCCTCAGTGTCTAAGTGTCTACTGCTGTTTTGTTCATTGTGTTTTGTTTTGGTTTTAGATTCCAGAAATAAGTGAAATCATATGGTATTTGTCATTGTTTCCCTGGCTTACTTCATTTATCATAATGCCCTCTAGGTCCATCCATGTTGTCCCAAATGGAAGAATTATATTCCATTGTGTATATGTCCCACCTCTCTCATATTCATTTATTTATTGATGGACACTTTAGTTGCTACAATTTCTTGGGTGTTGTAAATAATGTGGCAATAAACATAGGGTTGCATATATCTTTTTTTAATCTATGGTTTTTCTTCTTTCAGTAAATTCTTAGTGGAATTACTGGGTTATGTGGTATTTATATTTTTAGCTTTTGAAGGAACCTCCATACATGCAGTGGCTGCATCAATGAAAACTCCCACCAGCAGTGTCAGAGGGCACTATTTCTTCAATATCCTCACCAACACTTGTTATTTCTTGTCTTGTGGATGGTGGCCATTCCGACTGGTGTGAGGTGATATCTCATTGTGGTTTTGATTTGCATTTCACTGATGATTACAGATGTGGAGCATTTTTTCATGCACCTGTTCACCATCTGTATGCCTTGCTTGGGAAAATGTCTAGTCAAGTCCTCCGCTCACCTTTTAACTGCCTTACTTGCTTTTTTGATGTTGAGTCATATGAGTTATTTTTATATATTTTCCATTTTAACCCCTTATTGGATATACCACCTTCAAATATATTCTGTCATACTGTAGGTTCCCTTTACATTTTGTTGATTGTGTCCTTTGCTTTACACAATCTTCTAGTAAGATGGAATCCCACTTGTTTATTTTTGCCTTTGTTTCCCTTGGTCTGGGAGACATGTCCAAAATAAAAATTATTCATGCTTATGTTCAAGAAATTTTTGCCTGTGATTTCTTCTAAGTGTTTTGTGGTTTCATGTCCTGTACATCTTTAATTCATTCAAGTTTGCATTTATGGATGATGTTAGACAGTAAACCACACTCATTGTCTTGCATGTAACTGTCCAGTTTTATCATTTATTGAAGAAACTGTCTTTTCCCCATTGTATACTCTTGCCTCTTTGTCATACATTAATTGACCACACAAATGTGGGTTTATTTCTGAGCTCTCTGTTCTGTTGTACTGATCTATGTGTTTCTTCTTGAATCAGTGCCATACTGTTTTGATTACTATAGCTTTGCCACATAGCTTGAAATGAAGGCATTTAATACCTCCAGCATTGTTCATCTTTTTAAAGATTGCTTTGGGTATTTTGGGTGTTTTGTTGATCCTTATAAATTTTAGGAGTATTTTTGCTAGTTCATTGAAAACTACCATTGGTATTTTGATAGGGATTGCATTGAATGTCTAAATTGTTTGAGCAGGATGGCCATTTTGACAATATTAATTTTTTCTATCCATGAGCATGGGATAGATTTCCATGTATTTATGTCTTCTTCAATGTCTTTCATCAGTATCTTATACTTTTCACAGGTCTTCACCTCCTTGGTGAGTTTTATTAATAGGTATTTTATTCTTTTTTGATGCAGTTGTAAATGAAATTGAATTCTTGATTTCTCTTTGTACTAGTTCATTGTTAGTATATAGGAATGCAACACATTTCTTTATATTGATTTTCTATCCTGCACCTTTACTGAATCCAATTATTAGTTATCATAGCCTTTTGGTGAAATTTATGGCTTTCAATATAGTATCATATCATCTGCAAATGGTGACAATTTTTCTTTACAGTTTGGATGCTTTTTATCTCTTTTTCTTGTCTGAACACTATGGCTAGAACTTCTAGTACTATGTTGAATGAAAGTGGTGAATGTTGCATCCTTGTCTTGTTCCTGATCATAGAGTGAAATTCTTGAGATTTTCAATGTTGTGTATAAATTTTAGATATGGGTTTTTCATATGTGGCCATTATTATGTTGAGATATGTTCCCTCTATACCCATTTTGCTGAGAGTTTTTGACCTAAATCAATGTTGGATTTCCTCTGAACTCTTCTACAGTTCCTGGAAGACAATCAACATTCCAGTATTATTTTCCCAAAAATTATGTTTCATAGGTCAGGCTTATTTAGCTAATGGTAATGCAGAATCTTTCTACCCTTCCCATGAGGCAGAGTTTGAAATAATGTTTTCATACTTTTGCTTCTTTGATTTATTTCTATACTTTATTATTTTCAAAACACTCATCTTATATTCCCAATTGTTAAAGAAAAATGAGATATTTATGAAATGATAGAAATTATACTGTTTTACATTCTACTAGTTTTATGATGTGAAGTATATATTTCCTGATAGGTATCAAGGACTATTATATCTTTATTTCCATTAACCTGGAGCTGAATTCTCTGAATTGGGAATTATAACCATTTCTAAAAAAAGAATAGTGCCTTGAGATTTTCAACTTGCTTACTTAAAGTAATTTAACTTACCTAACGTAAAAGAATTAGGTATCTACCCTAGAATTGTCTTATTTAAAAATTCATATGGCTCCCATCCCAAGGTGTTTCTTCAGACTTGGAGGATGATTTAAGGTTAGGGTCTCATAATTTTGAGTCTATAGTTCAAGTAGATTGGTTTGTTTCTGGGATAATATTTCACATTTCTTTTAATATCAGTAAATAATGGAAATTAATGTTTGATATATTTCAGGCTACTTATTTGAAAGATACTACTTTATGCTTAACATTTAATTCCAAGCATTTTAGAGATATATAATGACTACAAAAAGATAATTGGACAGGAACATCCATTGTGTCTTACAAAAAATTCTTTTATAGGAAATACAGCATTGTGGAAAAGATTCATATCATTATTTTTCTAATGTCAGGGGAAAAACCCAATGCCTAATGTCCCAAGAACCCCTGGAAAACAAACGCTTTCATTCTCTAAACACATGGCAGTGTACCCTTTCCACAGAACTTATTTACAAACCTTACATACAATTACATCCAAATCCCAGTGCTAAGAGCACCACTGATGGCAAACAAGAGCTTCCCAGAGGGCTTCATCCTCCTTGGTTTCTCCGAACGGCCTGATCTGGAAATCGCTCTCTTCTGGGCTGTGATCCTCTTGTACACCATGATCGTCCTCTCCAACCTGACCATCATCATGCTCTCCTGCATGGACCCTCGTCTCCACACCCCCATGTACTTCTTCCTCAGCAATCTCTCCTTCCTGGATCTCTGCTACACCACAGCTGCTGTGCCACAGATGCTATCCAACCTGTGGGGGCCAGACAAGAACATCACCTACACAGGCTGTGTCATCCAACTGTGTGTGTTGCTCTGTCTCGGTCCCACAGAGGATGTCATGTTGGTGGTAATGGCCTTCGACCGCTACGTCGCTATCTGCCAGCCCCTGCACTACACCGTCATCATGCATCAACAGTTTTGTTGGAAGCTGGTACTCGTGGCCTGGCTGTCAGGTCTGATGTTATCTGTCGTCCAAACTCCCATCACATTGCAGCTGCCTCTCTGTGCCCACCACCGCCTGGATGACATTCTTTGTGAGATTCCTGCCTTCCTGAGCCTGACATGTGGAGACACCTCTGCTAATGAGTGGCAGATGACCATCTCTGCTGTTCTCTTCACCATCGTACCACTGGGGTTGATTCTAACTTCTTATGTATACATAGCTCAAGCCCTGGGGAAAATCCAGTCTGAGGAGGGAAGGCAGAAAGCCATCGCCACCTGCTCCTCCCACCTCATCGTAGTCGTCATATTTTATGGGACAATCGCTACAGTGTACACAGACCCTAAAAATGACTTTGCTTCAAAAAATGGCAAGTTTTTCACCTTCTTCTACACCGTGGTCACACCTTTGTTGAACCCTCTCATCTACACCCTGAGAAACAAAGAGGTGAAGGGTGCCCTGCAAAGACTTCTCAGCAAGGCAATCAACACAGCAAAAAATAGAAGTTGACCTTTTGAACCAGAAGTGGTGTTGAAAATTATGACATTCACACTCTCTCCATTTGAGAGTTTTGAATTGTCACTAAAAAGGGCTGATATTAGTTCAAAGGCATAATTTCTGGCTTAGTCTTCATTCCTGTAATTTTACATGTTATTTTGTTAAAAATGAAATCTGTAAAAATGCAATATCAGTTTTGGTCAACTAACAAGAATTCAAAATATATTTTCTTAGATAGGAATACTATTTGCTGAGTTAATTTTTGAAGAAGATATATTATTATTTCTTAAGCAAATAAGCACCATGAGTTAAACAGTTTTGTTTTAAATACCAATAAATTATCTATTATTCATTTTTTAATTAAAAAACCTATGTGGAAATGTATATTATGTTTTCTTTCATACAAGTATGCATGGAAAGAAATATCCATAGAGTTTCCATTGTTTCCTAACACATATGAAATCTTTTCTTTTTCATTTCACTTAATGTGACATCTTGGGCATAAGCAAGAAATTCTAGCTGGGCATACTGTGATATATTCTTCATTTGGAATTGCAAGGAAATGAATCCATGACAGTGAGTTGCCTCAGAGGCATATGAGTACAGGAGAGGTGTGGGCTTCTCATTTCATGAAATGCACAGGTCTCTGCTTGTAATTCATGCTTAACTTAACCTCCATTTGACTGCAAATAAATTTACCTGTTATCCACATTTGATTACCACTCAGTTACTTTATTACAAATAAGTTATTACACAAATATATTTTTCTACCCACATAAAATGAAGGTCATTTTTAAAATTATGCAAATAAGTATAAAAACACAAAGTGCATCATTGAATCTGTTGTCTGCTTTGTTATGCTATTGCAGAAATACAACTCTGCCCAAACCCAAGTGAACTTATTCTAACAGAACTAAGACATGAAAGAGTGTTCCTGAAACTATAGCACAATAAATTGAGATGGAAATTTCCAAAGGGTTTCTTGAAATTGTCCAGACCCTTATACTGTCAGAAATAGCAATGACACCACACAGTTTGTGACACATGTCTGTTCTCTGATTTGTCACAAGCTTTTTCGGGGAGGGGGGCTGTCACACATCATTACCAAGAGTGCGGATAGAGCTCTGTGAGTGATGCTCAGGACAACATGCATGGAAGGCATGCTGCTTAGAGCTGGAGACTGGAGGTATTACTACTTAAACAAGAACCTTGTAAGGGTCCTAATGACATTTCCACCAGAATACATATGAGGACACCGAGGTAGTCGCAGCAGACTATCAGTGCCTTAACCAACAGCCTACATTTATGTCTTGCACGTTTGAAGTCCAGAGTGGAAGTGCATGACTCTGGGGCAGTGCCCTGTCCTTGTGGGTTTCACATTCCAAGCAGCTTTGTCCTTAGTATGTCTGCATTCCTACTCCCATGGCAGAGTCGACAGGCCAGAGGGACCAGCCCTGAGAGTTAGATGTTTCCTCCTGGAGGTGATGCATGTCACCTCTTCTCATGCCTGCTGGGTCTCAGCAAGTGAGGGAGCCAGATCTAACTTCAGGCAGGCAGGGTTTTGAATATGTCCTGCATCTTCAAATGTGGAACAGGAGTGGGTGTTGGGGAATAGTGTGCATGCCAGTCACATGGACTAAGAATTAGAGGGAATCAGCTGAAGATGCGAAGGAGGACCAAGTTCATTAGTGAAGCCTTGGGATAAACAGGAGTTCCTTTCTCTAAGCAGTTGTACGTGGTGGGTGTTTCTGTAGGGGATGAAGAAAACATCAGAGAAGGAAGAATTGCAGGAATAATTGTTGTAAATGATCTCATGAAAATATTTCATCAGCCTTCATCTTTCATATGAAATGATACAATATAGAAAAACCTAAACACCACCAAGAAAAACTAGTAACTTAGGTAAAATTGCAGAATAATAAAAATCGATATACAAAAAATGTGTCATTCATATAAATAATCAACAGACTACCAGATAAAAAAGTGTGAAAGTAATCCTATTTACAATAGCATTAAAAATAATAACATAGTGAGGTATTGAACAAATAAGGTGAAAGATCTGCACTTTAAAATTAGAAGGCAATTATGAAATAAATGGAAGTAGATGCAAATGGAAAGATATTCTGCACTTATAAATTAGAACAATTAATATTTTTAAATGTCCAGATTACCAAGGAGATTTAGAGTTTAAATGCAATCCCTATAAAAATTCAAATAGCTTTTTCAAAGAAATAGAAAAACCAATCCTAAAATGTGTATAGAACCTCAAAAGACCTTAAATACCCACAGCCATCCAAGGAAAGAAGAAAGAAGCTGGAGGCTTCTCACTTCCTGATTTCAAAACATATTACAAAGCTTTATAGCATTCAAAAAATGTGGTCGTGGCATAACAATGAGACATAGATCAATGGGGAAAAAAAGAAATAGAGATTCCAGATATAAAACTACTCACATTTGGCCTATGAACTGTGACAAAGATTCCAAGAATTCATACTGGGGAAAGCATAGTGTTTTCAATAAATGGCATTGGGAAAACTGGACAGTCACATGCAAAAAAATGAAGCTGGACTGATGTTTTATAACACACACAAAATGAATTCAAAATGGATTAGCATTTAACATAATGCTTGAAACCATAAAACCCCTAAAATAAAACATATGGGGTAAGCTCCTTGCCATTATTTTTGGCATTGGTTTTTAGATTCGACAGAAAAGCAAGTCAGCAAAGCAAAGTTAACTAGTGCGAGTACATCAAACTATAAAAGATCATGCACAACAAAGGTCACCATCAACGTGGTCCTAAATGGCAATATATTAAGTGAGAGAAGTTAAGACAAATACCATATGATTTCACATATATGTGAAATCTTAAAACAAAATAAAGCAAATGAACCAATAACCAGAAATGGACTCATAGACACAGAGAACAAATTGGTGGCTGCCATAAGGAAGGGGGGTGAGGGTAGGTAAATAGATGAAGGGGGAAAATTAGTGAGAATGCTTGATATTTTGATCTGGGCAATGGTTTACATGAGTGTATTCATATGTCAAAGTTCACCAAGCTGGACACTAAGATTTGTGCATTTATTGTATATAACTCAATTTTTAAAAAGGTAACCATCAATTAAAAAATGAAAAGGCAACCTATGAAATGGGTAAAATATTTGCAAATCATATCTAATAAGGGATTAATATCCAGAATATATAAAGAACTCAAACTCCATACCAAAAAAAAATGGGGAAAGAAACTGAATAGACATTTTTTTCCAAAGTAGACATACAAATGGTAAAAGGCACATGAGAAGAAACTCAACATCACTAATAACAGAGAGATGCAAATTAAAACAACAATATCACATCACATCTGTTAGAATGGCTATCACCAAGAAAATAAGAATGTAGTCAGTAGCTCTGTAGCATCATTCTGTATTGACAGATAGTAACTGTAGATAACTCTTGAATCACTACATCGCATACTTAAAACCAATTTGCATATCAGCTATACTTCAGTAACAAGGTAAGTGATAAGTATTAGGAAGGATGTGGAGGAGAAAGAATGTTTGTGCACTGTTGGTTGGGATGAAAATTGGCAGAGCCATTTTGGGAACAGTATGGTGATTCCTCAAAAAATTAAAATAAAACTACTATGTGATCCATCGATCCCACTATGTATTCAAAGTCAATGAAAAGAAGATATTAAAGAAGTATCTGTACTATCATGTTCATTGCAGTATTATTTGCAATACCCAAGATATGGAGTCAACCTAAGTGTCCATCAACATATCAATGAATAAGGCATAAGGTAAATACGCTATAAATATATGCACTGGAATGTTATCAGCCATAAGACAGTCTGCCATCTGTGACAACACGGATGGACCTTGACAGCGTTGTGCTAAGTGAAATAAACCAAAAAGAGAAAGACAATTACCACATGATTCACAGAAACAGAGTAGAATGGTAGTTTGCAGGGACTGTGCGGTGAGGTAAACAGGAAGATATCAGTTAGGGTATGAACTTCCGGTCATAAGATAAATAAGTTCTGGTGCTAAATACAGTATGGTGACTATAATTAAAAATAGCATATTAAATATTTGAAAGTTCCTAAGAGTAGATCTTCAGTGTTCTCAACACAGAAAAAATAACAAGTATGTGAGGTGGTGGAGGTGTTAACTAATTCTACTGTGATCATTTTGATGTGCATGTATCTATTGATATGCATGTATCAAATATTTACATTTACACCTTAGATTCACACAATGTTATATATCAATTTCATCTAAATAAAGCTTGAAAAAAAGTTCAGAGCCAAGGTAAAAATATACCACAAAATATATAATGAATGTTATATTTTATAGAGCAAGTACTATTTTTTGTCATGTAAATTAGTACTATCACTAAAATAGTAAAATTGCCTTAAATGTAAAGGAGCCATCATTCATTTGAAGTTTATGAATGGAACCAGTCATCCTTGGCCAGTCATTTATATTTAAAAATGTGTTCATAACAGAAATGTAAAGCCAGGTGCTTCTCACCTGTGAAGACCATGTGAACAGACAGGCTAAATACAAAGTGCTGTGCTTATGAAAACCAGAGCCTGACTAAGGCTACATCTTTCTATGCCATGAGAAGTAATAAGTGCTTAGTAGACAAATGGCACAACATGGATGAGACTTGATGACATCATGCTCACTGAGGCATGACAGAAACAGTACAATGAACACTGTATAAGCCACTATATGAGGTAGTTGAATCATAGAAACAAGAAAGAGAATGATGGGTGCTGGGTGGTGGGCGCTGGGAGGAGATGATAGCAGAGCGTTAATGTTTAGTGGGCATAATACTAGCTTTGCTGGATGAGACAAACTGGTGGTGATGGCCCAGCAATGTGAGTATAGTTGGTGCCACTGAATTGTACGATTAAAAATGGTTAAATGGTAAATTATGTATTATGTGTTAATTTATCACTATAGTAAAATATACTACATAAAAAAAAACTCTGAACAACCTAAGACAGGCACAGTCACAGGTGGGCCATCAGGTGAGAAAATGGGGATCAACAGAGGTGAGGCTTAGAACACCCCTCGCCCCGTTCTGAGAGAAATCTTCTGCATACGTGGATGTTTTATTGCCCTTGTCTAGCTTGGATTAACACATAGTCTGCAGGCACACACCTGATCATCTACATTTGCTCTCATACAACACTAAACTATGTTTTCTACCTTTATCTTGTATCTACCTACCACTTCAGCATTTTATCAAAAATAATAATAATAAAGAGAGAAATGTGGTATCCACATATAAATCAAGTATAAAAATCAAATGAGTATTCATATTTGAACTGACTGTTTATAGTTCATAATGCATGAGCAAAACCGAAAGCTTCTGTGATGACTGCCCTTGTACTGTTCACTATGTAACTTATTCATTATGTAAGAATTTGTTCTCCATGTAAGAACTTGTTTGTTATGCTTCAGAAGATTGGAGACTGATGAAAATTAGGCTTGGGGTGGATTAATGATTGTGCATTGAGCATTGACCCCCCTATACAGAATTTTATTGTTGTTAACAACCATTTGATCAATAAATATGAGAGATGCCCTCACAAAAAAATATATATATACACACTTCCAATTGTAAAATAAGTAAGTAACCGGGATGTAATGTATAGCATAAGGAATATAGTCAAAATATTGTAACAACTTGGTATGGTGATAGCTGGTACCTAGAATTATCATGTATATAAATGTTGAATCACTGTGTTGTACACCTGAAACTAATGTAATACTGTGTGTCAACTACCCTTCAATAAGAAACAACTATCTAAAAAAAAAAAAAAACTCTGTGACTGTCCCTTCCCCTTTTAAGAAAGGATCAATACATTTGATTATACACACATACATATATATATTCATTTAGAACTTCCACAGAAATCATGACTCTGATGGGTAATAGTCATTCTATGAAGATACTTATACTAATTCTGCATTTTAAAAGACTTCTAGGAATCCAGATTGGTAAAGAAGAAGTCAAACTGTCACTATTTGCAGATGACATGATATTGTACATAAAAAACCCTAAAAACTCCACTCCAAAACTACTAGAACTAATATTGGAATTCAACAAAGTTGCAGGATACAAAATTAACACACAGAAATCTGTGGCTTTCCTATACACTAACAATGAACTAATAGAAAGAGAAATCAGGAAAACAATTCTATTCACAATTGCATCAAAAAGAATAAAATACCTAGGAATAAACCTAACCAAGGAAGTGAAAGACCTATACCCTGAAAACTACAAGACACTCTTAAGAGAAATTAAAGAAGACACTAACAAATGGAAACTCATCCCATGCTCCTGGCTAGGAAGAATTAATATCATCAAAATGGCCATCATGCCCAAAGCAATATACAGATTCAATGCAATCCCTATCAAATTACCAACAGCATTCTTCAACGAACTGGAACAAATAATTCAAAAATTCATATGGAACCACCAAAAACCCCAAATAGCCGAAGAAATCCTGAGAAGAAAGAATAAAGTGGGGGGGATCTCACTCCCCAACTTCAAGCTCTACTACAAATAGAGCTTGTGGAACAGAATAGAGAGACTCCAAACATTAACCCAAACATATATGGCCAATTAATACACAATAAAGGAGCCATGGACATACAATGGAGAAATGACAGCCTCTTCAATAGTTGGTGTTGGCAAAACTGGACAGCTACATGTAAGAGAATGAAACTGGTTCATTGTCTAACCCCATACACTAAAGTAAATTTGAAATGGATCAAAGACCTGAATGTAAGTCATGAAACCATAAAACTCTTAGAAAAAAACATAGGCAAAAATCTCTTGGACATAAACCTGAGTGACTTCTTCATGAATATATCTCCCCAGGCAAGGGAAACAAAAGCAAAAGTGAACAAGTGGGACTATATCAAGCTGAAAAGCTTCTGTACAGCAAAGGACATCATCAATAGAACAAAAAGGTGTCCTACAGTATGGGAGAATATATTCATAAATGACAGATCTGTTAAAGAGTTGACATCCAAAACATATAAATAGCTCACGCACCTCAACAAACAAAAAGCAAATAATCCAATTTAAAAATGGGCACAGGAGCTGAACAGACAGTTAGTTCTCCAAAGAAGAAATTCAAATGGCCAACAGACACATGAAAAGATGCTCCACATTGCTAGTCATCAGAGAAATGCAAATTAAAACCATAATGAGATATCACCTCACACCAGTAAGGATTGCCACTATCCAAAAGACAAACAACAACAAATGTTGGCTAGGTTGTGGAGAAAGGGGAAGCCTCCTACACTGCTGGTGGGAATGTAAATTAGTTCAACCATTGTGGAAAGCAGTATGGAGGTTCCTCAAAAAGCTCAAAATAGAAACACCATTTGACCCAGGAATTCCACTTCTAGGAATTTACCCTAAGAATACAGCAGCCCAGTTTGAAAAAGCAGATGCACCCTTATGTTTATCGCAGCACTATTTACAATAGCCAAGAAATGGAAGCAACCTAAGTGTCCATCAGTAGATGAATGGATAAAGAAGATGTGGTACATATACACAATGGAATATTATTCAGCCATAAGAAGAAAACAAATCCTACCATTTGCAACAACATGGATGGAGCTAGAGGGTATTATGCTCAGTGAAATAAGCCAGGTGGAGAAAGACAAGTACCAAATGATTTCACTCATCTGTGGAGTATAAGAACAAAGCAAAACTGAAGGAACAAAACAGCAGCAGACACACAGAACCCAAGAATGGACTAACAGTTACCAAAGGGAAAGGGACTGGGGAGGATGGGTGGGAAGGGTGGGATAATGGGGGGGCAGAGAAAGGGGGCCTTAAGATAAGCATGTATAATGTGGGGGGAGGCACAGGGAGGGCTGTGCAACACAGGCAGACAAGTAGTGATTCTACAGCATCTTACTACGCAGATGGACAGTGACTATAATGGGGTTTGTGGGGGGGACTTAGTGAAGGGGGGACCCTATAAACATAATGTTCCTCATGTAGCTGTAGATTAATGATACCAAAAAAAAAAGACTTCTAAAGGGGTTTTTCATCTTCTTAGAGAAAATAATAAAATAATACCATATTCCATCACAAAATAAATAACACCCTTTTTCAAAAACTAAGTCAATATGATTTTTAATGTTTTTGGAGTGTATTTTTCTTCACCTGACCTTGATTTTTCTTACTTGCTCTAAAATGTCAGTTTTCCATTATGTTTTATTCTCTTCATTTATTTAATAAATAAAGTTCAGCTTTTAATTTCCCACTTCAACGAAATTTTTGGAGGAATTAATAAATGTGATTTTTACTAAACATTTAAAAATTAGGTAAATAAAGTTACTACAATTACATATATAGGCATGAATATATTAATTAGAATTCTGCTTTGGGTCAATTGGATAACAAGGCATTTTTCCTAGAGGAAGTGATATAAGGACATAAATCTCCACTGAATGACTCTCTCCAAGTTTGATTGGTGGGTTAGGATCACAGTAACTGTGGCATCACCAACGTAAAAAAGCCATGCCCTGAATCCAGAAACATTGTCCCTATGGGAGACCTTGTCCTCCATTTCCTCAGATTTACTCACTGTTTTAGACTCAGAATATAGATCACAGTCACTCTATGGGTTTTGCTCCTCTGAACTGAATTCAGGTCAAGAATCTGAACTCTCTCACATTACTAAGGTAGAGCATCTACTCTATTTTCTGCCTCAGTTGGCATTTTTACATTATTTTACCCAGTAATTTCAATTTGTCTATGCAGATTATCCAAGATTTATAACTGGTTATCACACAAGAATACTTAGACAAGAGGGGCCATCCAAGAAGAGGCTGGGATCACCCCCAATATCAGGTATTCCAAAATAAGCTATATGAATTTTAATTGTTTAAGGAAAGATTCACAGGAAATTGCATGTAGCAGTGTCCACATAATTTTCTCTTCTAAATTTCATCTAAATTATATGATGAGGTAGATTCCTGTCAAATAGACTGGCCCACAATAATCCTTCATTTTGAACAGCAGACTTTGATAAACTAAAGATATTAGAATGTTGTATGATTTTATACCAGTTGACTGATTTTAATGGATAAAAAGTTTTCCAAAAGCCAGAGAATCAAACACAATACTAAAACCATTCCTTTTATGCCTAATCTTCTTATACTCTGAAGAAAGCCGTGACATCATTCAGAAAATTATTTGCTGTAGCAAAATGTTTAAAGCTTCATTGTTGTCATATCTAATCTTGATCATCACTGCATCTCCCGCGCTGCGCTCGGTGCCTGGCGCGTGATGCCCTTCTGCCTGGCCCACTAAAGTGAGTTAATGAGATAAGACTGAAGGGATGGCAGAGGAAGCTTCTTTGGGCATCTTGAGTGGCTCCTCTTCTGATTTTGTCGTCATGGTCATGTAGAGGAACAAGCAGTTCACAGATGGGTGAGAGGAGGAGAAAGTTTGGAATGCTGGGACGTAGAGACTGAAGTTATTTCAAGCGTGGTGATTTAAATCTTGCCCTGAGCAAATGACATGGGCTTGACATCATACAAAACATAAAGTATGTATAGATCAGAATGTTCATTTTTAGGAATTCTATTTAAATCAAAATAGAACATATACTTCTCTTAAAGACAAACACAAGCACTTCACATACTCGAACAAAGACACAGGCACAAAATAAGACAGACATAAAAAAATAGCCCTGTGTATTCAAAGCATTATACAGAACTTCATGCAAGCTCTGTTTTAGTGCTTAAACTTTTGTAAGCACTAAGAGTGGCAAATATAAATTTATAACGAGTCTTCCTTTTTTTTTAGTATTAAGAAACATTATATGTATGTGAGAGAGAAGTGGTTGGGGAGAGGGACAGAGAGAGAGAGAGTTGCAGGGTGGTTGAGCACCACCAGATCCTCTCAGCAGTTTGACTCCATCGCTAGCTCTTCCTGGCCTGCAAGACCCCTGCTGAGAGATGTGGGGAGAGTCTTACGGGGATTCCCTCGAGGTCATGTTTCTTTTCTCTTGTTGTTTTACAGTTTTTGTCTTCGTTTTCTCATGCTTTGATTACCTACATCTCCGGAAAGTCCTCTCTGGGTTGACTCTTTGGGGATCTTTCAGCTTCATGTCCCTGGATGTCCATTTTCCTACTCAAATTTGTGAGTTTTTTTGGTTACTGTTTCTTTAGACTTTTTCTTTCTCCCTCTGGGACACCCACGACACTCATACTGTGCTTTGATGGTGTCTCACAAGTCCTGTAGGATTTTTTCACAGTTCTCACTCTTTTTTCTTTTTATTCCTCTGAATGGATCATTTCAAATGACTGTTTTCAAGTTCACTGATTTGTTCTTCATAATCAAGTCTTATCTTGAAGGTCACAATTTGGATTTTCTGATCAATTATTGTATTCTTCAGCTACAAGATTTTTGTTTTTGTCTATAGTTCCTTTTCCTTGTTGAACATCACATTTAATTCATGTATTATTTTCCTAATTTCATTTAGCTGTATATCTGGGTTTTATGTATCTTACTGAACTTACTTAAAATAGCCATTCTGAGTTATCTGTCAGTTCATAAATCTCCCTTTCTTTAGGGTAAGCTATTTGAGCTTTATTAGCTTTCAGTGATGACATGTTCCCCATCACCTCCGGGAACCTTGCACCCTTATGTGGACGTCTACATATTTGAGGAAGTGATCCTTTTTCCCTTTCCTTACCCGTTCATTTTGGTGGAGAAAGACTTTTCCCAGTCATCCCGAGCTTATGTTCCTGCCAGGCCAGCTTGGATCACATGCAGGGAAGTCGGGGAGTTCTGCCGAAGGCTCTGCTCAGGCACGGCCAGTGCCTGCACTCTGAGGTCAGCTAGGACCTCTGCCAGGGCCCGCTGGGGCAGGTCGGCTGGCTGGGCTCTGCAGTGAGACCTAGAGGGTGGCTGGGCTCCCTGGTCAGCTAGGGGTACAGGCTGTGACTCCTTACAGGCAGTGCCAGTCACACGGTTCTGAAGGTGGATGGAACTGCAGGCTGAGTTCTGTGGTCCTGCTGAGCCTCAGCCCGGGCTCTGCCACCATCTCTGCTTGGGTGGAGATGCAGGCTGCATTCCACTCCCAAGTGGCATCACTGGCTGGACTCTGCTTCCAGTGAGACTGCAGACAAGACTCCACTGTCAGGCAAGCCCGCTGCCTGTGCTGGGCTGGGCAGGGTCACCAACTGGGGTTCCAGGCAAGATGGAGCATCAGGCCGTACCCCACATCTGCTGGGGCTACAGGCTGCCTCTGTATGCAGTAGGGTGGGGTCACAGTCTTGGCCCCAGCAGAGGACTGGACCCAGGGCTGGGGACCTCAGCCCGACAGAACCACCGATTGTGCTCACTGGCCGTGCGGGGCTGCAGTTTGCCTCCAGGGACGGTGAAGCTTCTGCTGAACTGCCTACCCAGGCGGAGTGTCCAACGAGGACACAGTACTGTGAGCAAGATCTGTGCACTTGGTGAGCCTCACCCCCATGTCTCCCAGACGGGCCCAGGTCGTGATCACTGCCCCTTCCCCAGTCAGCGTCCCCCATGACGTGGGAAGACACGGGCCCCAGGGGCAGTGCTCCAGAGTTCTGAGAGGCCCAGTGCCTGCCTGGGACTCTCTTCTCCCCACAGGGGAGCCACAGTGTAGGTGTGCTGGCCTGGGGGGAGGGGTGATGCAGTTCACGTGAAGCCACTTCCCCCAGTTAATGTGAAGCCACACCCCCTACTCTTCATCTAATGTGGGTTATTTCAGTTTTTCTCCAGTGGATGCTTCAGACTCAACCCCACGTTTTGGGTTTTCTGCAAAGGGGTTCTTGTCTGTGGATAGTAGCTGATCCATATTTTCATGAGGTAGACTAAAGCTGGGGATCAGTTATTCTACCATCTTGCTGATGTGACTTCTAAGTAGTGTAGTGTATTCCTTAAGCAAACATTTGTTTTGAACCGTCTGCAGTGTCACAGGCACTGTGCTAGGCACTGGGGAGGCACCAGTGGTAAAATGGGGAAGAAGTCACAACCTCTGGATTTACGTTTTATTTTGGAGACTGATAATACACAAGTCATTGTAAAATATGTGAGGAGTGTTTACTATTGTGAATAAAAGTAAAGTACATTGTCGAAGAAGTCTCTATTAATCAAATAGTGAAGATCTTATTGACTTAAAGAAACAGGCCAGTTTATCTGGGGACAGAGATTGTCAGAGAGACTAGTAATCTTTTTCTTCTAATGAGTGTGCTAAACCCTGTGATATGTCTTGACATGTCCAATAAGTTTATACTATATTCTCTTGCATTTTATATTATTTTATGTTCTTTTCATATTTTTATTTTAAAGTCTTTACTATGTGCTTTATTTTTTTTTCTTTTTGCAAAATTTGTATATTTGTTTAGTTATCTTTTAACAATCCTTTTATTGAGTATAGAATCTACTTTATGAAGAGTAAAATATCCTTTGTCTCTAGTGTCTATTGGAATTAGCATAAGAAAGAATAAATCCTTTCTGAACTATTTCTCTTCCACATCATCCAATCTTAATTTAATATTTCTTAATATTTATTACTGTATCTTCAAATACCTTCATCTTTGACAACTTTATTCATTCACTTTACAGATCACTTTACTTCCACATACATACCATGAAGCCACAACTGAATTTAATCTCTATGATTTTCTTCAGATTCTTTCTGACTCGGGTCGATTCCCATTTCACATATTTCTATTGTCTGTTCCTCAGCACCTCTGGACTGGTCATCACATCTCTGAATTCTTGTATTTCAGCCTCATGAAGTTCTCTCATGGTTAAACTGCTTTATTAATACTTGTTTGGTCATAAATCAAGGTTTAGCATTGTATCGTGATTCAGACCTGTTTTATAACAACAGTTCTCAGGTGTTGCAGGCACTGGGGACTCTTGCCCGGTTTCTCCATCCCTGCTGCTTGTTGAACGCACTCCAATGGTTCATCCCACTGTCTTGCTCATTGTTCTCTCCTCACCCCTGGCCATTACTGGGGTGCTGGTCCCCTTCGGATGATGCTGCTCTCTTAGCTCCAACACCTCCTCCCCAGGCTCTTTCCTTTTACACATTCTGCTCTGTTTTTGGTTTGACATTTGACAGGATCACTTCAATATTAACTTTGAATATTGGTCAAATAAAATATTTGTGTGAAAAAGAACAGAGGAGCTCTGTTGCTAGCTGCATCAATAAGTCACTTTATGTATCAATTTCAAAAGAGCAAAATATAAGAATAGGTAAAGCAAAATTCAATGCATGTGAGTAACAGATAACCTCAAGTTAAAATAAATACTAAAATAATGATTTTCACAAGTGGCATTAGTATGTAAAATTAATAAAATTAAATTTGTTTATGGTGAGCTGACATCACCTTTCAAACACTCCAGGAAAGAGCATTTATTGTACTGTATATGTAAGATTTTCAAACTATATTAATTTTCTTATAGTTGATAACTAATTCTATTTCTGGGAATCTTTAAAGTAAACAGATACAAGTATAAGTAAATGCATGCTAAAATTTTTGGCAATACTAACAATCATAGTAATAAACTCTAACCAACTTTAATGACATGTAATAAAACAATTGTTAAGTAACATTTGCCCTGTGATGGAAGTGGATGCAGTCTTTGAAAATGAGATAACTTTCCTGTTTTCTTTAAGCTTTTGGCATAGGATAACTAATAAAAAACAAGGTTAGGTGTGCACAGTAAGTATACACAGTACATAGTAAGGTATCAAAAATGAAAAAAATAGGTATTTATTTAAGAAATGATTTTTTACTGTATCTTCAAATACCTTCATCTTTGACAACTTTATTCATTACATAGTAAGGTATCAAAAATGAAAAATGTAGATATTTAATTAAGAAATGATTATTTAAGAAAAGAATTTATCTAAGAAATGATTATAGTATATTTGGATGACCACCAATTTAATGTTTGTATTCATTATAAATAATAAATATAGACATGTGGATTGTTGGTAAAAGTACAGAAGATAACTGAAGAATGTGGAGATGAGAGCTTTCATCATCACTAAGCTGTTTTTCCTAGTACACTAAGCAGTTAACGGGGATCATATTTGAATGAAGCTATTATACGAAAGTATTATTTTTATAGTTATATTTTTTTTAATAATTATTTTTTATTGAAGGGTAGTTGACGCACAGTATTACATTACATTAGTTTCAAGTGTACAACACAGTAGTAGAACATTTATATACATAATTCGAGGTTCCAGCTATCACCCTACCAGGCTGTTACATATTGTTGTATATATGTTACATACATACAGAATACAATATCTTGACTATATTCCTTATGCTATACATTACATCCTGGTTACTTATTTATTTTACCATTGGAAGTCTGTCCTTTTTTTTTTTTTTTTTTTTTTGGTGAGGGCATCTCTCACATTTATTGATCAAATGGTTGTTAACGACAATAAAATTCTGTATAGGGGAGTCAATGCTCAATGCACAATCATTAATCCACCCCAAGCCTAATTTTCATCAGTCTCCAATCTTCTGAGGCATAACAAACAATTTCTTACATGGAGAACAAATTCTTACATAATGAATAAGTTACATGGTGAACAGTACAAGGGCAGCCATCACAGAAGCTTTCGGTTTTGCTCATGCATTATGAACTCTAAACAGTCAGTTCAAATATGAATACTCATTTGGTTTTTATACTTGATTTATATGTGGATACCACATTTCTCTCTTTATTATTATTATTTTTAATAAAATGCTGAAGTGGTAGGTAGATACAAGATAAAGGTAGAAAACATAGTTTAGTGTTGTAAGAGAGCAAATGTAGATGATCAGGTGTGTGCCTGTAGACTATGTGTTAATCCAAGCTAGACCAGGGCAACAAAACATCCATGTATGCAGAAGATTTCTCTCAGAACAGGGGGAGTGAGGTTCTAAGCCTCACCTCTCTTGATCCCCAATTTCTCACCTGATGGACCCCCTGCGACTGTGCCTGTCTTAGGTTGTTCCTCCCTTGAGGAATCTTACCTGTCTCTGGCTAACCAGTCATCTTCCGGGGCCATACAGGGAAATGTGAAGTTGGTAAGTGAGAGGGAAGCCTTATTGTTTGAAAAGGTTAGCTTTTTACTTCTTTGCATATTTATGCCCTGTGGCTTCTATGCCCAGCATTTGTCTTGAGGTATCTTTACCACTTGGAAGAATCATGATACTCGGTAAATTTGATACGAGGCACAAATTCTATTTAAGGGTTGTAATTAGGAAGGAAGAAGAAAAGCTATAGAAGTAGCAGGCGGAAGAGAACATGGGAAGATTGATTATTTCTTTGGCATATCTTCTTGTAGAGTACTTCAGCATGAATAGGTTTTAAGCTACTACTTAAATTGCGCACACACATTAACATAATAGGAGTATAGTTACATAACCAAAGCATATCTGTAATTACCAGCCATCTCCAGTGAAACCAAGGAAACCAGTTAGGCACCTTAGGCATTTGTGAAAACTTATCTATGACATGGTGGATATTGTCCAACTGAACTTGAACAGTATGAGAGAAATCAGACAAATTAAAACAACCCATTCCTGGGGACTGTTCACATGCCATATGTTCTTTTAACAGTAAATAGTCTGTAGTTGTAAGACTTTGGAGCGCTACAATTTGCACTTCCCCAAATTCTTGGTTGAGTTCCAACAGTATAGATCCAGTCAAATTTGTTGTTTTACTGTATGCACAGGCCAGCTTAGATATCTCCTTCCTCATTCCCATGGCAAGTCCAGGAACTGGTGGGATGAGTGCATCTACAGCTGTAGCAGTGCGTGGATCTTTGTTGGGGTTTTTTGATGATCATCTTCTGGCATGAGTCTTCCAGAGAGTGCTGATGTTGGAAGTTCTTTTTCATATCGTATCTTAGTTCATTTTCGGGGTAGCCCAATTAGGCTTTGATCCTCTGTATAAACACAAACAGACCCTTTGCCTACACTTTTATATGCCCTTTATACCCTTGTGTAGAACTCGTTGGAGGTTACCACACAGGAACTGCCCTTTTTTTTTTTTTCTTTGTTTTTGGTATCACTAATCTACACTTACATGACAAATATTATGTTTACTAGGCTCTCCCCTATACCAGGTCTCCCCTATAAACCCCTTTACAGTCACTGTCCATCAGCATAGCAAAATGTTGTAGAATCACTACTTGCCTTCTCTGTGTTGTACAGCCCTCCCTTTTCTCCTACCCCCCCATGCATGTTAATCTTAATACCCCCCTACTTCTCCCCCCCTTATCCCTCCCTACCCACCCATCCTCCCCAGTCCCTTTCCCTTTGGTACCTGTTAGTCCATTCTTGAGTTCTGTGATTCTGCTGCTGTTTTGTTCCTTCAGTTTTTCCTTTGTTCTTATATTCCACAGATAAGTGAAATCATTTGGTATTTCTCTTTCTCCGCTTGGCTTGTTTCACTGAGCATAATACCCTCCAGCTCCATCCATGTTGCTGCAAATGATTGGATTTGCCCTTTTCTTATGGCTGAGTAGTATTCCATTGTGTATATGTACCACATCTTCTTTATCCATTCATCTATTGATGGACATTTAGGTTGCTTCCAATTCTTGGCTATTGTAAATAGTGCTGCAATAAACATAGGGGTGCATCTGTCTTTCTCAAACTTAATTGCTGCGTTCTTAGGGTAAATTCCTAGGAGTGGAATTCCTGGGTCAAATGGTAAGTCTGTTTTGAGCATTTTGATGTACCTCCATACTGCTTTCCACAATGGTTGAACTAACTTACATTCCCACCAGCAGTGTAGGAGGGTTCCCCTTTCTCCACAGCCTCGCCAACATTTGTTGTTGTTTGTCTTTTGGATGGCAGCCATCCTTACTGGTGTGAGGTGATACCTCATTGTAGTTTTAATTTGCATTTCTCTGATAATTAGCGATGTGGAGCATCTTTTCATGTGTCTGTTGGCCATCTGTATTTCTTTTTTGGAGTATAGTTATATTTTTTATGTTTCAAATATTATATACTAAAATGTGATGTGTTCAGAACAAATTTTCAAACAAAAATAATAAATATTAGGTGACTATAAGCAGCATTAAAATATTTCAAAAGTTAATCAACATTGGGTCTTAAAAGGAAAAGGTGTGAAGTGCTTGTTTCAACTGGAAATACCTACAAAAGAGAGAGAGAGCCAAAACAAGCTCCTTCTCTGATCTATCCCTAAAGTCTCATAAACTACCATAATCTAGACATATCAAAAATAACGGGAAAGGACATAGAAAAAGAGAAGGAGGTGGGACGTGAAAAGCAACCATGGAATAATGTGTTCGATTGCTGTCTGGGTATTTAGCTAAAATGTCAGCAGCTAAAACTCTGCTCAAAGTGAATGTCAGCACCCAGATCAGTAAGTGGCATCCACTCGATGCTGATTTGATTCTCATCTGCCCTCTGCCCTCTGCCTGCGAGGCGACCTCGTCAGCACTTTCTTTCTCTGCACATCGCTTCAAAGCTCCTCTCCGCGCTGGAGGTGCGCCGTCACTGGCAACCTCTCACCTACTTTGTCTCCACGCACACTTGTTATTTTTCCTAATGCCTCCTCCATATTTTTCCACCATTGTGTAATTTAAAAGTGCATGATGCAAGACTCTTCTAAGAATATCAAACCAAAACCGATAGCAGAGAGTCTCACAAACGAGCATCAGTAAGTCTGCAAAGGTACCTCCGTAGAGGAATAATGAGGGGAGTGTGATGCCCTACTGGGTCGTGGGTGGAAACAAGAGGGCACCGTGGTGGTGTTGGCGCTCTAGTGGGTCCCATTAGAAGGAGTGAAATCTGAAATCTGCTTCAAGGACGCAGAAGCGGAAGGCATTTCCTACCAAAAGATGTGTGTTGAGCAAAGTGCCCTTGACAACATGCTGAACGGCACAGAAGGAAGGCGCCCGTCCTGGCCCCAGCCCTGCTCCACCATGGCCGACCTCGTCACCTCCTTTCCCCAGAAAGTAACCCTTTGATGAACTGAAGTCTGCAGGACAATGGGGGAACGCAAAGACAGCTCTGAAAGGGGTTTGTTCTGCTGGGATTTTCTGAGCAGCCCCGACTAGGGAGGATCCTTTCTGTCGTCATTTTGCTCTTCTACATCTTTAACATTCTGGGGAACACGGCCATCATTTTGGTGTCTTGCCTGGAACCCAAACTCCACACGCCAATGTACTTTTTCCTTGGCAACCTGTCTTGTGTGGACTTTGGCTTCACCCCACTGTTGCCCCACAGCTGCTGGTCGCCATGAGTAAGAACGACAAGAACATTAGTCGTGGGGCCTGTGTGGTGCAGCTCTACTGGCTAGCACAGCCTGGATCAGTGGCCTCATCACCTCCTTAGCTCAGTGCACGCTTTACTCTGCAGCTGCCCCTTTGCCGGCATCACAAACGACACCACATCTTCTGTGAGGTTCCTATGCTCATCAAACTGGCCTGTGTGGACACAACTTTCAATGAGGTACAACTCTTTGTGTCCAGTGTGCTCTATCTACTTGCCCCTGTGTCACTCGTATCAGTCTCCTATGGCTTTGTCACTAAGCTTTACTGAGGATCAGACCAGCCACAGGCCGCCAGAAGGCCTTGGGACTGGCTCCTCCCACTTGGCTGTGGTCATTATTTTCTACGGAACCATCATTTTCATATACCTTCAGCCAGCAAGGAGTAGCTCCAAAAACCAGGGACTACACCATAGTCACTCCACTCTTAAACCCCATTATCTATACTCCAAGAAACAAAGGTGTGAACTCCGCCTTGAGAACACTGGTAATGAGACGCCCTCTTGGTTCAGAGCAGATATGAACTGAGTGCATCATCTTAGGGGGCTGCTCTTGGCTGATGGGCATTTTGTTTCAAGTCATGTCTGCTTGTACAGAGCCATAGCGAGTAGTAAAGACAAAAAGTCCACAAGAAGCCGACAGACTCAAACCACGAGAGTGTTTCGTTCTTCCCAAACATCCTTCTCGTGAACTCCAGGATTCTTCATTCTGTCTACAGAAAATGCCTTGCTTTCTCCAACAGTGCCATCAACTTTCTTTCTTGTGCAAACCCATTCTACACTTAGTCTAAGACCTTGTCTACTTGTTCCTAAAAGCTCAACTTAATGTTACCTTCACTCTCTAGCTTTCTTGAAAAGCCATCCAACTCACCTTCTAGGCAAAAATTAATTGTTTCCTAGTATATATACCTATCCAATCTGAAACACACTCTACTACATTTTCACATATTTTATACATGCATTGTAATAAACTTAGAAATATAAGACCATTTCTCCACAAGGTCAGTTTAAACCAGAAAATGGACAAGTTTTGCTATATCAGGTCATTTATACTAAGAAAAACAGAAATATAATTCAGAATTGTGATACGCTAATTTGTGAAGTAAATCATGACTGTTATTTTATTAAATTAATCAAATAAGTAAGCTCTCATTAAGCATATTCATCCATGTATTTAGATTTTTCTCTCTTTCATTAAAGGTTTAGAAGCTGAAGGTAAGTGAGAGTGTGTGTGTCATTCTCTGTTTCTCTCTCCAAAGAAAGTGCACTTTCTTGGCCAATTTGTCAGTCTCAAGTATTTTAGCAGAACTGTGCAAGTAAAGAAAAATTTATTTAATCTACTGCTTTAAATTTAGCTCCATCTTTCATTATAATACCCATAAAGGGAAAAATGAAGCATGAAAACAGAACGTAAAACTCATACAGAATCTGTGTGAATATCTACATGTGAAAGAATGAAAATAGACCCTTCTCTTACACCATTCACAAACATTAACTTGAAATTGATTATAGACTTAGACGCATATAGATGAAATCCTAGCTCCTAGAAAACCCCTAGGGAGAAAGACACTCGATACCAACCTTGGCAATGATTGCTTGGGTAAAAGACCAAAAGAATAAACATATGGGATACATGAAACCAACAAAATTCTGTACAGCAAAGGGAACACACAAAAAATTTAAAAGCGTACATAATGGGAGAATGTTTCCAGTCCAGATCTTTGATAAGGGGTTAATATCAAAAATATATGTCACTCATGTAACTCAGTAACAAAAAAAAGCAAGCAATCCAATCAAAATATGGTCAGAAGACCTAAATAGAACTTTTTCCCAAAAAAAGCACAAAAATGGCCAGTAGATATATAAAATGGGCTCCACATCATGAATAATCAGGGAAATGCAAATCAAAACTAAAATGAGATATCACGTCACACCTGTTAGGGTGACTCTTATCAATAAATGTTGATGGTAATGCGGAGAAAATGGAAATCTTGTAAACTGGAATGCAAATTAGTACAGACATTACGGAAAACAGTTTGGTAGTTCCTCAACAAATAAAAATAGAGCTGCCATATGGTGTGGCAACCTCACTTCTGGACGTACATCAAAGTGGGTCAAACACAGAATCTTGAGAAGATAGCTGCACATCTGTGTTTATTGCAGCATTATTTTCAATAGTCAAGATATGGAAATGACCTAAATTTCCTTCATGTATGCATGAATAAAGAAAAAATATATATTTGTATACATTTAATGTAATATTTCTAAGTTATAAATGTGAAAGAAATTCTGCCAATTGCAGCATGTATGAGCCTGGAAAGAATTATGCTGTGTGAAATAGGCCAGAAAGAAAAAGACTGATATTGCATAGTATCATGTATATGTGGATTATAAATTAAAAATAAAAAAGCTGATTTCAAAGAAGTGTAGATTAGAATGGTTGCCACAGACAGGGGAGAGGGAAGAATAGCAAAATGTAACAAGGGGTATAAGTTTTCAATTGTAGGAAGAGTTAGTTCCTAAGATCTAACATGATATATAAAGTGTAGTTAAGTAATAATGTATTGTGTACCTGGAAATTACTAAAAATAAGCTTAAGCTTTCTTACCACACACATCATCTTGCCAATGGGTTTAAGCCCTGGCAAGTTCACTATGGATTCAATGTGACCAAAGAAATGACAGTAGAACATTCTTGAGGTGAAAGGGTTATACCCAACTTTATTCCCACGGTGGCAGTTTAGTCACTAAAATCCCATCCACTCAGAGCAAGTCTGCATGCAGCAAACTGGTCTCTGCCTCTGAGCCCCTCTGTCTGCACAGGCGTCCTCTGGGACTCTCTGTCCTCGGCGCTGCCACCACTCCAGCCCCTGCTCTGCTCTCCGGCAGCCTTGCAGCCATGCCACCGTGTCACCCAGAGCACTGGGCAGGGCTCTTCATAGAGTCAATAATGATGCATTGCCCATACATGCGTAGTGAGCTAGCTGACCAGGGCCAGGTGAGAATCCTGGCCACAGGAACCTTCATTTTATCCACACACATGTACACACACACACACATACACAAAATTAACTATGTGAGGTGAAGGTGTTAATTATCTTGACCAGAGCAGCATCATTTCTTTATGTGTGTGTGTGTGTGTGTGTATTCACATTGTGCTAGTTTAAATACATAGTTATATTTGTCAATTATTTCACAATATTTTAATACAATAGAAAAAGATGATTAGCCAATTAAAATAGTCTTCAATGCTATTTTCATATCATCATGTTCTAGTTTAATGTCTATTCACATGAACTTTTCTCTTTGAGAAGACAAATCAGTTTCCTTTTGAGATAGTCCTTTTGTTCCCTGAATATACTATTTATTCTATTCTTTTTTTCCTCTTATTTTGTTTTGATATCCATCTTTTTTACCTAAGAAGTTTTTTTCAGAAGATAGTTGATCCCTGCCTCTCTGTATTTGGGAAGATTTCTGGACCAGAGTGGGTCATAATAACTGATGAGCTTCACTGAACTGTAATTGAAGTGATTCATTCACTTGGGAAACCCTAAATGTAAGTATCTACAGGTATTTTATTTGGGATGACCTGTTTTCTCTGAAAAGACTAGAGGGCTGGTAACTGGCTCCCTGCACCGACAGCCCAAGTGGGGACATGGAGCTGGGATGCCTCACAATCTGTTGTGTTCATTCAGTATTTACCCTGTGCTCTGTCTACTTTTCCAATTCCAGAGCCCCTAGGTGTTCAGCATCTCTGTAAAGTAAAATGGGAGTGTTGTGCTGATTGGCGGAGGCATAGTCACTCAGCCTCATGAAGTGGGTGTGAGGATATCGGTTCAATGGCCTGATACACACATTTGCAGCCAAGCCTCTTGTTTCGGTCCACCTGCGGGGTGTAGAAATACCTGGTCACTCCAACCTTCAGCTGGCAGAGGGTCCCTCCAGGGTGAGGTACCTTGCTCATGAGCTCTCCCTCCGCCAGCCTAATCAGTTCCTTTCTTGGCTCTCCTAAATTAAATACGGGTTATCCTTTTGCTCTCCAGCTTTTCTCAAAAAGCTCCCAGTTTCTTGGTCCTTAGGTATTTATGCTTGAATTTTATAGTTCTTCAGTCAGTGGTAAATTAACATGTCTAAAAAAAATCTGAAAATGTACTTTTAATTGATTTTTCTCTTACTCTTAAATGATGGCTTACCAGGTTTAGAGTTCACAACTGATGGCTCTATTGCCTGGACATTTTCCTTTGAGATTTCCTTTTTGGCCCGTGGCCAAGTAGAAAAATGTTGTTTAATTTCTGTGTTTATAGACTTTCCTAAAAATATTTAACTTTTTATGTAGTTGAGTTCCTGTGTTATTACATTATTGTAAGAAAACACACTCTGTAGCATTTCAATGTTTTCAAATGTGTGTAGGTTTGTTTTATGCTCTAGCGTGAGGTCAATAATGAATAACATTTCTGGATGCTTGAAAACAATGTATATTGTCTTGTTGAGTGGCGTCTTCTATGTCTCACAGACTGTGTAATGGCATGGCTGCCTTTTTATATTTTTATTCAGAGTTAGTGTCCAAATTTTTGAGTCATTAGCAAGTAAAGGTCAGTGCCAATTTGCATAAGGCTACTGGGGTGCATTGCTAACTGGAATTATGTCTTAAAATATTAAACAAACTCCATCAGTTGAGCAAGCACAACCTTTGTGTGTGCCCTCTGCTGTGACTCAGTATATGCACAAGGATGCATGCTGTTCAAAACACCAATTCATACAGCTAAGAAGACCGACAGGGAGCAACCAATTAATGGAGGATAAAATAGTTTAAAATAGAAAGAAATGTAATAAATAGTAAGGTTTATTTTAAAGAAGGAATTGATTGGATAATCAAATTGACTGGGGGAAAAAGTAAAGCAATAGAGGAACGCTAAGAGAAAAGAAAGAATAAACACACAGCTACAGCTTCACTGGGTCACCCAACAGTATAACAAGTATTTTCCACAATTCTTCCTTCCGAGAAGTTTTATTAGCCTGTTGATGAAATGCCCTGTCCGTGCAACAGCTCTGCAAAAGGAACTCCGGCTTGACTCCACAGCATAGCACACAAATATTCCCCTCCCCTCATCTTCAGGCAACACCTTCCGCTGAGACTCTTGCTTTTATGCATGTGATATCAATTCCACTGTTCACCAACACCCGGGTCTGCTCTCCTGAAACTAACACTTGGTAATGACACCTAGTAACCACTGCAAGACTCTGGTATAAACCAGAAAATGGTTATGCCTTATAATTTATTTACATGGGTGGTATCTTAGGTGTTTCTAATAGCACAGAGGTCTAGAAAATGTTCAGTAAACCTTAAAGGAAATTTCCAAGTCGATCATTGTGCTAACCTGCTGAGACCACACTTTATACCTAAGTTGCATTTGTAAAAACTCAGTTGAATTTAGGCAAATTTGTGTTTATGCAAATTCACAACAAAGGACACAGAGAATTCATGAGTCACATACCTTTGCTTTTTCCTACTTTGTCTTATCATAAAATGGCCCTAGTTTATACAAGTAGAAGAACATATTTACCTAAATATGTAACATATTTATAATCACATAGAAATTAAGTTTGGATTAAATATACACAATTCTTTGTGTCATGGAATAAGACGCCCACACCTCTTCTGGTCTCAGATAGGAAGTGAAGATCAGAGGCACTTCATTGTCATGGATTCACCTTCTGGAAATTCCAAATAGAAGAATATTGCACTACATGTGCAGGTGGCATGCCTCGTTTGTACCCAACATGTCATCCTCACAGTCAAATTACCACGGAAAGACTGCATAGGTAATAAAGACTTAGAGTAATTAGGGGGAAATTTTCTCCCATTCAGACTCATGGAGAAAAATCCATAATATAAATTTTCCTCATATTTTTATTCAAAAACACATATGTAACAGATCGTTAATAATTTATTGAAAAGGTAAATTTCAATAAATTTAAAATTGTTCATCCCATGCTGCTTATGTTTACAAAATAATAGTAGCAATTCTTTAAACATTAACTCTGAAAGTAGTAATTTCTCAGTGACAAATATATTTTAAACACAGTACATGGACAAAATTGATATTATATTTATACACATTTTCTTCACCAAATGCAACTTTAAAATGCAGGAATAAAGAATTATACAGTAAGTACTTCCTCTGAGATAAACATACCTGTTTATATGATGATTGAAAGAGTTATTTATGTAGAATGAGTAATGCCATGATTTAAAACATTTGCTCTGGTTCAAAATATCACATTCATCTTTCCCCTGACACTGCCCCCCTTCCTCAGGAGTCTTTGCAGAGTCCCCTTCACCTCTTTGTTCCACAGGGTGTAGATGAGGGGATTCAGCAGTGGTGTAACCATGGTGAAGAAGGTGAAGAACTTGCCATGTTTTGAAGCAAGTTGGTTCTTAGGGTCCGTGTACACCATGGCCACTGTCCCATAGAACATGACGACCATGCTGAGGTGGGAGGAGCAGGTGGCAACGGCCTTCTGCCTTCCCTCCTCAGACTGGATTTTCCCCAAGGCTTGAGCTATGAAGCCATAGGAAGTCAGGATCAACCCCACTGGCACCACGGTGAAGAGGAGAGCAGAGATGGTCATCTGCCACTCACTGACAGCAGTGTCCCCACAGACCAGGCGTATAAGCTCAGGAATTTGGCATAAAAAGGCATCCAGGCGGTGGTGGGCGCAGAAGGGCAGCTGGAATGTGACGGGGGTTTGTGTCACAGACTCCAGCAGGCCGCACAGCCAGGCCGTGAGCACCAGCTTCCAGCACAGCGGAGGGTTCATGATGACGGTGTAGTGCAGGGGCCGGCAGATAGCGACGCAGCAGTCAAAGGCCATCACCACCAGCATGACACCTTCTGTGGCCCCAAGACAGAGCAACACACAGACTTGGAGGACACAGCCTGTGTAGGTGATGCTCTTGTCTGGCCCCCACAGGTTGGACAACATCTGGGGCACAGCATTTGTGGATAAGCAAAGATCCACAAAGGAGAGATTGCTGAGGAAGAAGTACATGGGGGTGTGGAGATGAGGGTCCACGCAGGAGAGCAGGATGATGGCTGAGTTGGTGATGATGGTTATGGTGTACAAGAGGATCACAACCCAGAAGAGAACCATTTCCAGCTGAGGCCACTCAGAGCAGCCCAGAAGGATGAAGCCCCCTGGGAAACTATTATTGGCCATTCCTTTGGGGTTTGGACAAAACTACGAGTAAGATGTGAATGGATTTTGTAGAAAGGCTAGCCTGTCATTTACTCAGAGTGCAATCGTTAGCAGCGTTACTGGGAGTCTCAGAACATGGGATACATGGGGGTGGGGAGTGGGGGGAGGTTCCCTTAAAATAGTTCTATGGGACACACTCTGTCTCCATAAGGTTTTGATTTTTACATGAAAAGGGTATCTGTAAGGAGCAGCCCTTGGGGTTCATCTCAGGGACCTATAATCACAACGTCCTTAATAGATAATTACATTAGATCCCCCAGGTTGTCTCATCACTGTGAATGCAGTGGCTCTATAACATATTTCAGATGAAATATTAAATTCAAATTTTCATCTGTGGAATGTATAGTCCTTCGGTGTAGCAGGGCATTGTTTACATTGTTCAGTGACGTGAACAGGAACACGTGAAGTGGGGATTATCCCTGAAACAAGGCACTTCTGCTCTCCATGCGGACTCTCAGCCGGAGCCCCAGCCCCTGAGCCGTTCCCTGCGCGCCTGAGGGGCCAGCGTGGTACGGGGGGCCCACCAGGTCTCAGATGCGACGTCCTAAATTGGACACCCGGTTCCTTCGTCTTAACTAAAGTAATTCAAATTACTGTATGTAAATAACTTGTAAGTTCCAAGTCACTATTCTCATCAAGGAAATGGATATAATAGTGCCCACCTCAGGGGTAATAGTGCCTGCTACTTTTTGGCACAAAACTCCACCAAAGAATATAAAAGTACTGAAATGAAAGCATTATAAAAGCTCTCTAATTATTGCTCTACAAATGTCCGATAGTATTCTTCTTAAAGACACAGAAGCACAATCTGGTGCTGAGGATGTGTGCCTCTTACAGAAAGTCCATGGTATCTTACAGAAAAGATACCATGGTTTCACTTTCCTTTATGTAAAGCAAAAATAAATTTGAATCAATGGTATTACTTATTTTTTACTAAAATTCTTTGAGTTACTTTTTAAAGATTATCGTTTCACACTCTGTGGCTAAGCAAGAGGCTTGTACCCAGATATGGGGAGATAGGTCACAATCTCAGTTTCTGCATGCGAAGCTCCCAGGACTATGCATGAGTTTATCTCATTTCCTCACTGCAGGGTGTTCTGAAAATTAACTACAGAATATCCATTTTGTTCCATTAGCCTGTATCACGTCTTTAGTTCTCTCAGTGTATACAGAATTTATTCCAGGCACTTACCTTTACCTGGCTCAGAATGTGATACTGCATTAAAAGCTGCATTTAGAAAAGAATGTCCTAGTTTATCATCTTGATTTTGTATTGAAAAGATACCATGGTTTCACTTTTCTTTATGTAAAGAAAAAATAAATTTGAATCAATGGTATTACTTATTTTTTACTAAAATTCTTTGAGTTACTTTTTAAAGATTATCGTTTCACACTCCAAATGCATTTTATCAGAACAATAGGGAATTTAACATATGAAACAAAAGAAGAAATAAACCAATCTCTAATCCCACCATCAAATATATTTACTTTGGTTTCTTATTTTCAACATACACTTTAATAAATAATGTAAATATGCATAAATATATAGTATATGAAATGTCAGAAATAGAATAATTTAAACTGCTTATAGCTATAATTTTACCTAAAAAGTAAAATTATATATGATAATCTTATGTCTTCTTTAAATATTTTTAGAAATATCATTATTTTAAATTAATTTAAATCTCCATAGTATTTACATTAGTAATAGAATTTATATAAAGTATTCTATTAAATGTAAGCCTCGTAGAAATTTTTGATAACATAAAATAATCCTAGAATGAGTATACATAAATACATTATTTACCTTTTTAAATAAGACAGTACTGTCACATTCAGATTCCAGATGCTTCACATGAAGGATCTACTCTGATCTCAGTCAAACTATAAATTAGTCACAGGGATGAAAGTACAGCATAGAGAATATAGTCAGTAGTTCTGAACATCTTTCTTCATTGACAGATAATAACTACAGTAGTAGAGGTTAGTATTTAAAACGTATATAATTATCAAATCTCTTTGTTGTATACTTGAAACCAACACAGTACTGTATATCAACTATACTTCAGTAAAAATAAGTACATCAAACACATAAAAAGAATCTACCCTGTTCTACCACAGAAGACAGTTTTGGTCTTTTATCATTCTCACAATCATTATAATCATAATTTTTCTTACACATAATTCAGCATGTAAAAGTGTTGGGAGCAGACCTGTGGTGTGGGCCTTTAGGCAGGCTTGGTTATGAAAGCCCCACCCTTAAAACCTCCCTTCCAAGGGCCCCCACCCACAAAATGGCGAACTCCCTGCTTCTCTTCCGGGTCCTCTGCTCCCTCCGGCGCCAGCCAAGGCTCAATCACCCCTCTGCACCTTCCCGCCGGCGCCACCTAAGGCCCATTCACCTTCTGACCCACACCTTCCTTGCTACCTGTATAAACTGAGCCTGCAAACAATAAACTGTGTCAGCTTGATCAGACATCCTGTCTTGCTGTCCGTTCTTTGTGTCCCTTGCCCCTTCATTCTCTCCTCCAGGTCGTCGACCCCCGTTGATAGTCCCGCGGGTAGGGACATAAAAGCATCTTATTGTGGGTGTAATTTTCATTTTTAATTGCTCATGAATTCATTTGTTTCTGTAAATTTTTCACCAAAATGTTTGTGATATTTTTAAACTTGGTATGTTAATCTTTTTCTGTTAAGGTGTAAGATGTTATTACTTATTACTGCCTTTGCTTTTAATATAAATACCAAATAAATTCCATTAATTTAAACATCTTTTCAATTGGCCTCCCTCTTATTATTCTCTTTAGATTTTTTTTAAGTCTTAATTTAGTTTCCATGGTACCTTCTTCATTTATCCATTTGCCTTATTTTCAAGTTTCATTTTCTGCATCTAAACCTTTAATCTGTACCATATTTTAAAATGTGAAACTATCTAAGTTTTAATTCTAATTTGTTACCTTACCAGAATGTTTCACTGAAAAATCTTTCTCAGTTCACTCGATCAAAATGGCAAATTGCAGCTTTTTTTGTTTTACCAAGAACTCTGCCACCGTTACAGCAGGAGCCACACATTCCATCGTCACGGCTGTGGCCAAAAATTAATGGAATTACTAAGGGACTACTCTCTCATTTCTCTCTCTCTCTTATTTTCATCAAATTACATCATTAGAAACTTTCTTTGATGACACTAGTAATACCTAATACATCGTTTAATATGGAGATTAGTCCTAAAATAGGCAATAAATTCCTAAGGCTGAAAGTAATATTTACTACATAGTTTGATATGTAGATTAACCCTAAATAGTCAATAAATTCCTTAAGACTGACCCTGTCAGCCTTAACACATATAAAGATTAGTACAAATAAAGTACCCAAAGATGAAATCATTAAACTCTAGAGTTTATTTTAAAATATGTTATACTAAAAAAGTTCATTAATCATTACTTTATTCCTTTTAATATGAAGAACTTTACAAATTCGCTGTTGTGATATGAAAAAATGAAATAATATACAGTAACATTTCTGCAACAAAACAGTAAAATATTTGAGTCCACGTGGGTTTAACATACAGATTCCACATAAATTACAGAAGAGCATCCTGTGGCTGAAAGAATACACTCATTTGTGCATCTGAAATACATCGTGTTTCACAAAGTTCCAAAGAAATTTCAGCAGTTTCCTCGAAGGAAAAAGGAAATGTTTTTCCTTTTGAATTTATGAAAGTCTGATTATTTTGTGTGCCTTAATTTTGTAACTGTTACACCTCAGATAAGTAGCTTACCTAGGTTGAAAAATGGGTCACTGTCTGGCTCTGGAAATAGAAGGCAGCCTCCCTGGGTGCCATCTGGGGAACTTTCTTGCCTTGAGTACCTAACCTTCAGCAACTCCTCAGTTAAATACACAGCACTGTGCGGTCATCAGCGGATGTGAGTAAAGGGGGAGACACTTCTTTTTCTGCTGAGGAAAGAGCATCAGAGTGCAGGGGCGCATGCCATCTCAGGGGGTCCCTGGAGCCTGATCGTTGCAGGTAACTAGGTGCAAGTTTCTAAAGCTCATGAAATGAGTAAAAGCTTCCCTTTCTTCAGTCTTAGTGAATTTAAGAAAACTGAAATGATACCAACTATATATTCTGATCACAAGGGTAAGAAGCTAGAAATCACTAACAGAAGGGTAACTCACAAATACGTGAAAATAATGAATACCTTATTGAACAACCAATGGGCCAAAGAAATATGAAGAAAAATAAAAATACCTCAAAACAAAACAAAATGGAAACACACCATACAAAAATATATGGGATGCTTCAAAAATAATTCTGAAATTAAAGATGCAGTGATAAACTACATTAATAAAAAAGAAACCAAAATTTTCAAATAAACCATCTAACTTTACAACACAAGCTCCTAGAAAAGTAAAAACAACTAACACCAATGTGAGCAGAAAGGAGACAATAACAAAGATTACAGCAGAAATAAATGAAATAGACATCAGAAAAGCAATGAAAAATGTCAATTTTATGTTCAGGATCTGAACTTAAAAGCAGGAATTTTGAAAATATAAACACATTTGACAAAACTTAGCCAGACAACAAAGAAAAAAGGAGAACACTCAATAAATAAAATATGAAATGAAATATAAGGCATTAAAATGGGTATGTCAGAAATACAAAGGATTATAAGAGACTGCTATGAAGAGCTATATACCAACACTTATAATAACCTAGAGGAAATAGAAAGATTCCTAGTAACATACAAGAAGGACTCAGGAAGAGAGAAAATCTGAAAGAACAATAATAACTGAAGAGATTGTCAGTAATCAAGACCTTCCCAGTGAAGAACAGTTCTGGCTCAGGAACTTCTGCTGGTCAAATCCACCAAACACTTATAAAAAAAGTAGTATTGCTATTCATTTTTAAATGTCTCTAAAAAGTTAGGAGAAGGGAACACTCCCAATCTCATTTTAGGAGGATGGCATTACCATTTTACCAAAGCCAGTTAAAAACACTGAGAAAGCTACCAACCAATATTACTGATGAATGTAAATGCAAAATTCCTCTTGAAAATTTTGCCAAAAAATAAAACACAATTCAATAGCACAGAAAATGGATATTCTACAATGATCAAGGGAGATTGGTCAGTCCCTGGTATGCAATCATTCAATAAACACAATCAATAAATAAGATACAGTATATTCATAGAATGAAAGATAAAAATAACCTGATCATCTCAACAGACACAGAAAAATTATTGACAAAACACATCATTTAATGATTTAAAAGCCTCAAAAAATGGGTATAGAAGGAACATACCTGTAATACAGTGAGTGCTAAGAAATACATGCATTTGGTCATTTATATGACCAAATATACATATTTCCCAGATATATTTGGTCTTCATCCACAGTTCCTGAAAACACTGCCAAGTCTTAAAGGAGAAATGGCTGTCTTGTCATGTTAATGAGAGACTTTGGACCCCATTCAAGGGCAGGGGCTGGAGCCTGAGTCAGCCAATGGCAGATAATTTAGTCGGTGATGACTGTGCAATGGAGCCCTCACAAAAACCCCTGAGAAAATCTTGGTGCTCTGTTCTGCCCAGCGTTGCTCGGCTTTATTCTGCTTCTCAGTCAGGGAGAGAGCTTCTAAGCTTGGGGAACAAGAACACCTCCATGTGCCACCCAGCCAGTGCCCAAGCTCCAGGAGGATAGAAGCTCCATTATTTAGAACCTTGCCTTCTGTCTTTTCATCTGGCTGTTAACCTGTATTCTTTATGGTATCCTTCATTAAACTAGTAAATGTAAGTGTTTTCCTGAGTTCTGTGAGCCCTGCTGGCAAATTAACTGAACCTAAGGGGGAGATGGTGGGAACCACCAATCTGCAGCTGATCCGTCAAGATCACAGGAAGTTGCCTGGGGCTTGCGACCAGCATCTGGAGTGGGTGGTGGAGGGCAGTCTTGAAGGATGGAGCCCTTATCCTGGGAATCTGGTGCTGTCTCCTGGCAGAGAGCAACACAGTTGAGGTAAGTTCTCGGACACCACGCTTGTGTTCAAGAATTGCTTGGTGTATGTGTGGGAAGACTCCCTCCCACATACTTATACACATTGTAATCACTTCTGGGTACCGGGATGGAGTTACACTACTATTACTGCTGTGTATATTATTGTTACTGTTATACATATATGCAGGGAAAAAATACACCACTGCATTTGGTGTGAAGGAGTGAGATTCACATTTTGTGTCAGAAGAGTGGGATTTGCTAGACCACCCCAGGCCCTTGGAAATACGTGGTTTTTGAGGAGAAAGAATGAAAGTGCAGGCGATAAGGTACCACTGATGTCTGGATGGCTACATACGCAATAAAGTGGGTGTAACTCCGGTGGCAAAGTATTTTCCCAACCCTGGGGCAAATTACCTCTGAAATCAGAATCAGTCAAAGGGAGAAATAAAGTGGGAGAAGCCTGTTTATTGCTTACAAGCAGTCGTCCACTTCTGCTTGCCCGTGTCTCTCGCAATCCAGCTGCAAACGGGCCCCAGCCAGCCTCTCAGGTCCAGATAGGCTCTCACTCCCCCTTGTAGTCACCTATTGATATGGAGATGCACTGAGGCCAGGCAAGAAATCCTGAAATATTGTGATTTTACCCACAATGATATTTGAGTCTTACTTCACAGATTTCATATCTTAATGCATTTTTAGAGGATGATTTCTTGCATTTGCAAAACCATAGATGAACTTAGAGGGCATTTTGGTAAGTGAAATAAGCCAGACTGAGAAAGAAAAATATCATATGATGTCACTTGTATGTAGAATCAAAACTAAACAAAACAAAATGAGCAATAGCACCACAGACACTGAGAAGATGCTGGTGGTTACCATGGGGGAGGGGTTGGGATGGGTGAGTGAAATAGGTGAAGAGGACAAAGAGGCACAAAATCTCAGTCATAATATAATAATATAGATTAATCACTGTAATGAAGTATAGCATAGGGAATACTGTCAATAGTTCTGTAACATATTTCTATGTTGACAGAAACTACAGTAGTTGGGGTGAGGATTTAATAATGGAGATAACTGTTGAATTACTATGTTGTGATTTTTGCTTTCTATATATATTAACTAAAGAGAAATATTTTAAATTGTAAGTTTCCATGTTGTTGCCATGGTGGAGCTTTTGGACTAGGGTGTTGAAATAGGTGAAGGGGAAAAGGGGCCCAGAATTCCCATCATAATATAAGGTGGTCACAGGGATGAAAGCACAGCATACAAAATATAATCAAGAGTTCTGTAATATCTTTTTATGTTGACAGATAGTAACTACACTACTTGGGGTGATCGTTTAATTATGTAGATAACTGTTGAATCCCCATGTTGTATACTTGAAACCAGTATAATACTGTATATCAACTCCAATTCAATAAAAATATTTAAAAAGTAATATAATATGTTGCTATATCTAGCTATCACTGAACTTTACTGAGAAATTGGTTTTGAAATATGTTTAAAAAGACTTTCAGGTCTTTTTTGTATTGCACGAGCCTTTGTATAATAATTAATGAACGAGCCCTGTACATCTCTATGTCTACCACCATGGCATTCTTTTGACTTTTCCTTTAATAAAAAAGCATGTGCAATTTATTTCGGATTGATTAAAAGTACTTTCTTAATTCTTTCTAATTTTCTTTTATAACAATATTATATTCAATGTGTAAAAGAGGGATGGGCACACAACAGACAGTGAATGAATATTTGTGGTGTAATAAGTAAAACAATGACAAAATGTTTAGCATATACAATCAATTGTTTCATTAGGTTAATGAATGAATTTAAAAGTGTCAACTGAAAACAATGTGTCATCTCAGGCCCTGTGTGGAAAACAAGGAGAGCGCTCTTCTCATCGTCTCTGTCTTTGGGGACCGGCAAATGATCACGTGCAGGGACAGACCCTGGGGACCTCCTGAGGCCCCAGTTCCCTCATGCTCCTCACGTTCTTCCTCAATGGGAAACAGTGCTGTGCCTCTCCTGCCTGCCTCCAGAGGCCCACAGGACGCCTTGTATTTAACTGGGGAGGCACACGGGGCGAGGGGGCACGAGATCAGGCCTCCAGGCAGGAAGGTCTGGGGCAGCTTCTGAGCAGGCTCACATTCGCCCAACTCGGCCACCCATCTCCTTTCCAACCGGGTAAGTCACTTCATTTCTGAGGTGGAAAGGTGAGAAGATGAATAAAAGGCCAAACTTACACAAGATCATAAGACATGACATGTCCCTGGATAAGAATAAACTTGTGCTCACCTCATGGGGTAGGGCAGAGAAGCTCTTGGGTGACTTTCTGTCTGGGGAACATCCAGACATTCTACGTCCCTCCTGGCCTTTGGAGCTTCAGCTCCTGGACTCATTACCTCTGTGAGTCCTTCCTGGCTCCCTGGTTTACCTGGTCAGCCATTTTACTGGCCATTTCAGTGGGATTTACTGGCTTCCTTCTCCCTCTATCTGTCTTTCTGCCTAACAATTCCATAACTGAGAAAGGATTCCTCAGTTAATTTTTCTGAAGGTTTTGTAACAAATTAATAGTAAACTTTTAATCCTATTTTCACATTAATAATGAAATTTATTTACCATTTAAATATAGAAAATGTATCTTTTAAACAACCAGACAAGCATATGGGTAAATATTTACCTAAACTATGAACAAAGCCAATGAATAAGATATGCAGGAAAATAATTTAGTATTTTAAATATTTAAAAAATACATATTTCTTAGGAGAAGCAAAAGATGTAAACCATAATAAAATATTTTAAAAGTGAGGTCTGATGACAAAGCATAGGCTAAAGGTCTGTGCTGTACAAGACTCTTATATATTAACCAGAAAAAGATTAACATCAAATCTTAAAATGGCACAAACTTTTGTGAAGAACCTACAGATGAACTGTAAATACAAAAGCACACATTAACCACAAAAGTGAAGATCAAATCCACAATAGGCCCCATTCAGACTTGGTGCATTACAGAGAGAAAAAATAGGTGATTACTGAGGTATTGTGAGTGAAGTAAAATAACCAAATGCTGCCATCTGATTGGCATCAGGGTAAAATGCTGGATGAGAAGCAACATGAATACATGGGTCAAAAGAGGGCATTATAATTTAAATAAAAATGTAAATACAGAATCAATGAATTCTTTATGTACATGCTAATCTCAGTGTTTTAGATCAGTGAAATTTTGGAACACCACATTTCAAAGTAATTTTATGTGAATTCTGTTACTAAAGCAAAATATTATGAAGTTTTATATTCTAAAGAGTGATTTTCTATTTTAAGTCACTGGAATATGTACATAACTGCAATATTTAGGGAAATATAGAGATACTTACAGTGTTACTCTATTTTACATCATATGTTTTATATGATATATCAATCAATATGTTATTTATTAAACAATATATATTGAAAATAAACTAAACATTATGATAGATATTATTTTGATGATAAGATGAGAGTTACCTTTACTTATTTTGTTTCACCAGTATCTTAAATCATCTATACTTATAAAATACATTTATAGTGAAAAAGACATATTTTACAAATGTAAGTTAATGGAATTTTGTCACAAAACAATACAATCAATACAATTTGTTTCTCTGTGTAAGCAAGATGTGAATCCATGATACCATTTCAAAGCTTAAAGCCACTTGAACTACTTGAACTTTCTTGTCCAAATGCCATGGTCTCATGCACTATTTGTCTCTAAGCCAGATGAAGACAAGTTGATGAAATAATATGGTGGGAATGAAAGAACTGAGGAGGTGATTCTGTGGGAAGGAGCGGAATGGACATTCTGAATCGGAGTCAGGGTGCCTCACAGAGAACAAATGCCATCTGTTCAGGGGTGACAGTGTGAACTTAGAGGAGAGAAGATGTGTCTGGCTGATGTATCTGACCACCTGCAGGGCACAGGGCTTGTGATTTCCCCACCATACTGGGGATCTCGGAGCTGACACACTCCTTCAGCACCAGGCTATTTGCTCTTCCTGTTCCCCAGGAGTGAAGTGACCTTCCTCTGCTTATCAGTCCTCCATTGCTATCCTCAGTTATAATATCCTGATTGTTACCCACTTACAGAAATCACCATCTGATATAATAGACTTCATTGGATTTGCTAATTTCTTCAGTTTCTGTCTCACATCCATGGGATGGTGAGTTTGAAACAAGAAGAGATTTCATCTCTCTCTTCACAATATATTCCCACATTACAGGCTGGTGAGTGTCACATGGCCTGCACTCAATCAATACCTGTGAAGTTGCTCATTAAGATAATCTGTTTGCCAAAGTACTCCTCAAATCATTGCAATATTAGTTCATTTTCAAATTTTAATTTTCACAATATACACACTGAGTTCCTTAACAGTATTTTTGTGTGTCCTGTGCCTCATATTGTTTTTGTATTTGTTGGTACATTTTTTATATTGAAGTATGGTTGATATACCATATTCCATTCTTTTCTAGTATAGAACATACTTATTCAATGATTATACACACCATTATTTCATCACCCCAACTAGTGTAGTTACTGCCACTCAAAATAGAAAGACGTGACATAACTACTGAGTATACATTCTCTATGCTGTTCTTTCACCCCCTGACCAATTTATATTATGAGTGAGATTTTTGTTCCTCTTTATCCATTCATGTATTTCTCTTACTCATCCAACCACTTCCCGGTGTGAACCACCAGTCACCTAACTAGTCACTTCTCAGTGTCTGTGTGTCTACTGCTGCTTTGTTCATTGTGTTTTGTTTTGATTTTAGATTCCACAAATAAGTGAAATCATATGGTATTTGCCATTCTCTCCCTTGCTTATTTCACTGAGCATAATGCCTGCTAGGTCCACCCATGTTGTCCCAATTGGCAGAATATATTTATTTTTTATGGCTGAATTATAGTCCATTGTGTATATGTCTCGCCTCTCTTATATTCATTTATTTATTGATGGACACTTTGGTTGCTACAATTTCTTAGCTGTTGTAAATAATGTGGCAATAAACATAGGGGTGCATACATCTTTTCAAATCTATGATTTTTCTTCTTTCAGTAAATTCTTAGTGGAATTACATTTATATTTTTAGCTTTCTGAGGAACCTCCATACATGCAGTGGCTGCATTAATGAAAATTCCCACCAGCAGTGTCAGATGACACCCTTTCTTCAACATCCTCACCAACACTTATTATTTCTTGTCTTCTGGGTGGTGGCCATTCTGACTGGTGTGAGGTGATATCTCATTGTGGTTTTGATTTGCCTTTCCCTGATGATTAGTGATAAGGAGCTTCTTTTCATGCACCTGTTCACTATCTGTATTTCTTCTTTGGAAAAATGACTAGTCAGGTCCTCTGCCCACCTTTTAATTGCCTTATGTGCTTTTTGGTTGTTGAGGCACATGAGTTCTTTATATGTTTTCCATTTTAACCCCTTATCAGATATATCATTTTCAAACATATTCTGCCATACTGTAGGTTCCCTTTACACTTTGTTGATGGTGTCCTTTGCTTTATAGAATCTTCTAGTAAGGTGGAGTCCCACTTGTTTATTTTTACCTTTGTTTCCCTTACTCCAGGAGACATGTCCAAAATAAAAATTACTCATGCTTATGTTCAAGAAATTTTTGCCTATGATTTCTTCTAAGAGTTTTGTGGTTTCATGTTCTGTATATCTTTAATCCATTTTGAGTTTACATTTGCAGATGATGTTAGACAGTAAACCAGATTTATTCTCTTGCATGTAACTGTCCAGTTTTACCATTTATTGAAGAAACTGTCTTTGCCCCTTTTATACCCTTTCCTCTTTTATCATACATATTTCTTGGCTTTCCATTCTGTTCTACTGATCTAAGGGTTTGTTCTTGTACCAGTACCACACTATTTTGTTTACTGTAGCACTGTCATGTAGCTTGAAATCAGAGAGTGTAATACCCCAACTTTGCTCAGCTTCTCAAGATTGCTTTGACTATTCTGGGTGTTTTGTGGATCTATATAATTTCCAGGAGTATTTGTGCCAGTTCTTTGAAAACTGCCATTGATATTTTGACAGGGATTGCATTGAATCTCTAAATTGTTTGAACAGTATGGGCATTCTGACAATATTAATCCTTCCTATTCATGAGCATGGAATAGATGGCCGTGTATTTATGTCTTATTCTATGTCTTTCATCAGTGTCTTATAGTTTTCATGGGTCTTCACCTCCTTGGTGAGATTTATTAATTGGTATTTTCTTCTTTTTGATGCAGCTGTAAATGAAATTGAATTTTGATTCTTTTTGTGCTAGTTCATTATTAGTACATAGGAATGCAACAGATTTCTCTATATTGACTTTGTACCCTGCACCTTTAGTGAATCCAATTGTTGTCATAGCTTTTTGGTAAATTTCATGTTTTGTATTTATAGTATCACATCATATGCAAATGGTAACAATTTTAATTCTTCCTTACCAGTTTGGATGCTTTTTATCCCTGTTTCTTGTTTTCCATGGCTAGGACTTCCAGAACTATGTTGAATAAAAGTGGTGAAAGTTGCATCCCTGTCTTCTTCCTGATCTTAGAGGGAAGTTCTTCAGATTTTCAGTATTGTGTATGATGTCAGGGTTTTTCATATATGGCCTTGTTGAAATATGTTCCCCTATAACCATTTTGTTGAAAGTTTTAACATGAAATGATGTTGGATTTCCTATGGACTATTCTACAGTTCTTGGAAATAATGCCATATTAGTATTATTATTATTAATATTATAATTAATATTCCAGCATTATTTTCCCAAAAATTGTGTTCCATAGGTCAGAATTATGTAGGTAATGGCAATGCAAAATCTTCCCACCCTTCCTATGATGCAGAACTTTGAACTAATCAGATTTCATAATTTTGTCTCTTTGATCTATATCTACTCTTTAATTATTATTTTTAAAATATTCATCTTATATTCCCAATTGTTTATTAAAGGAAAATGAGATATTTATTAGATGATAATTAGACAGAAATTATAGTGTTTTACATTCTACTAGTTTTATGATGTGAAGTGTTTATTTCCTGAAAAGTAGCAAGGACTATTATACATTTATTTCCACTCACCTGGAGATGAATTTTCTGAAGTGGGAGTTATTACCATTTCCAAGAAAAGAATAGTACCTTGGGATTTTAAATTTGCTTACTTAGTACTTTAATTTAGCTGAGGTAGAAGTACCAGGTATCTGCCCTAGGTTAGTCTTATTTAAAAATTCACATGTCTCCTATTCGAAGGTGGTTCTTTAGACTCAGAGAATGATTTATGCTTAGGGTATCAAAATTTAGACTCTATATTTAGAGCAGACAGGTTTCTTTCTGGGATAGTCTCCATTTCACATGTTTCTTTTAACATCAGCAAACATTGGAAATTAAAACCTGATATATATATCTGTAGACTACTTATTTGAAAGACACTACTTTGTGTTTAACACTTAATTCCAAGCATATTAGAGATACATAAAGACTACAAAAAGACAATTGTAGAGGAACATGCATTAGATCTGTGTTAATTATAAAAGTATTGGATTATATTATAGAGATAAATCCCCATTGTAGTATCTCATGAAAACCTCTTTTATAGGAAATACAACATTGTGGAAAAGATTTGTATCACATTTTTCTAATGTCAGGGGGAAAGTCCAATGCCTAATGTCCCAAGAACCCCTGGAAAACAAACGCTTTCATTCTCTAAACACATGGCAGTGTACCCTTTCCACAGAACTTATTTACAAACCTTACATACAATTACATCCAAATCCCAGTGCTAAGAGCACCACTGATGGCAAACAAGAGCTTCCCAGAGGGCTTCATCCCCCTTGGTTTCTCCAAACGGCCTGATCTGGAAATCGCTCTCTTCTGGGCTGTGATCCTCTTATACACCATGATCGTCCTCTCCAACCTGACCATCATCATGCTTTCCTGCATGGACCCACGTCTCCACACCCCCATGTACTTCTTCCTCAGCAATCTCTCCTTCCTGGATCTCTGCTACACCACAGCTGCTGTGCCCCAGATGTTGTCCAACCTGTGGGGGCCAGACAAGAGCATCACCTACACAGGCTGTGTCATCCAACTGTGTGTGTTGCTCTGTCTCAGTCCCACAGAGGATGTCATGTTGGTGGTGATGGCCTTCGACTGCTACGTCGCTATCTGCCGGCCCCTGCGCTACACCGTCATCATGCATCAGCAGTTTTGTTGGAAGCTGGTGGTCGTGGCCTGGCTGTCAGGTCTGATGTTATCTGTGGTCCAAACTCCCATCACATTCCAGCCACTTTACTGTGCCCACCACTGCCTGGATGACATTCTTTGTGAGATTCCTGCCTTCCTGCACCTGCCATGTGGAGACACCTCTGCTAATGAGTGGCAGATGACCATCTCTGCTGTTCTCTTCACCATCGTAACACTGGGGTTGATTCTGACTTCTTACATCTACACAGCTCAAGCCCTGGGGAAAATCCAGTCTGAGGAGGGAAGGCAGAAGGCCATTGCCACCTGCTCCTCCCACCTCACCATGGTCATTATATTTTATGGGACAATTGTTACGGTGTACACAGACCCTAAAAATGACTTTGCTTCAAAAAATGGCAAGTTCTTCACCTTCTTCTACACTGTGGTCACACCTTTGTTAAACCCTCTCATCTACACCCTGAGGAACAAAGAGGTGAAGGGTACCCTGCAAAGACTTCGGAGCAAGACGATCGACACAACAAAAAATAGAAGTTGGCCTTTTGAAACCTTTTGAACCAGAAGTGGTATTGAAAATCATGATATTCACACTCTCTCCATTTGAGAGTTTTGAACTGTCACTTAAAAGGGTTGAGGCCAACAGACGCATGAAAGGATGCTCCACACCACTAGTCATCAGAGAAATGCAAATTAAAAACACAATGAGATATCACCTCACACCAGTAAGGACCGCCACCATCCAAAAGACAAACAACAACAAATGCTGGCGAAGTTGTGGAGAAAGGGGAACTCTCCTATGCTGCTAGTGGGAATGTAAATTAGTTCAACCATTGTAGAAAGCAGTATGAAGGTACCTCAAGAAGCTCAAAATAGAAATACATTTGACCCAGGAATTTCACTTCTAGGAATTTACCCTAAGAATGCAGCAGCCCAGTTTGAAAAAGACAGATGCACCCCTATGTTTATCACTGCACTATTTACAATAGCCAAGATGTCCATCAGTAGATGAATGGATAAAGAAGATGTGGTACATACACAGAATGGAATATTATTCAGCCATAAGAAGAAAACAAATCCTACCATTTGCAACAACATGGATGGAGCTAGAGGGTATTATGCTCAGTGAAATAAGCCAGGCAGAGAAAGACAAGTACCAAATGATTTCACTCATATGTGGAGTATAAGAACAAAGGAAAACTGAAGGAACAAAACAGCAGCAGAATCACAGAACCCAAGAATGGACTAACAGTTACCAAAGGGAAAGGGACTGGGGAGGATGGGTCGGGAGTGAGGGATAAGAGGGTGGGAAGAAACAGGACCTTATGATTAGCATTTATAATGTTGGGGGGGCATGGGGAGGGCTGTACAACACAGAGAAGACAAGTAGTGATTCTACAGCATCTTACTACGCTGATAGACAGTGACTATAATGGGGTTTGTGTGGGGGACTTGGTGAAGGGGGGAGCCTAGTAAACAAAATGATCTTCATGTAATTGTGATTAGTGATAACAAAAAAAATGGGTTGATTTCAGTTTAAAGGCAGTAATTTCTGGCTTATTCTTCATTCCTGTAATTTTGCATGTTATTTTGTTAAAAAAGAAATCTACAAATGCAATGTCAGTTTCGGTCAACTAACAAGAATTCAAAATTTATTTTCCCAGGTGGGAATACTATCTGCTGAGTTAATTTTTGAAGAACATGTATTATTATTCCTTAAGCAACATAAGCACCATGATGTCAAAAGTCCTGTTTTAAAAACCAAAACATTATCTATTATTCATTTTTTAATTAAAAAATATATGTAGAAATGTATATTATGTTTTCTTTTGTACAAGTATGCATGGAAAGAAATATCCGTAGAGTTTCCCTAGTTTCCTAACACATATGAAATATTTTCTTTTTCATTTCACTATATGTGACATCTTGGGCATAAGCCAGAAATTCTAGTTGGACATATTCTGATACATTCTTCATTTGGAATTGCAAGGAAATGAATCCATGATAGTGAGTTGCCTCAAAGGCATATGAGTACAAGAGTGGTGTGGAGCTCCATTTCATGAGATGCCTAGGTCTCTGGTTGTAATTCATGCTAACTTAACCTCCATTTGACTGCAAATAAATTTACCATTATCCACATTTGATTATCACACATTTACTCAACTACAAATAATTTCTTATTCAAATATATTTTTGTAACCACCTAAAATGAGGGTCATTTAAAAATTATGCAAATTAAGTACAAAAATGCAAAGTGCATCAGTGAATCTGTTGTCTGCTTTGTTATGCTATTGCACAAATACAACTCTGCCCAAACCCAAGTGAACTTATTCTAATGGAACTAAGACATGAAAGATTGTTCCTGAAACTATAGCACAGTAAATTGAGAAGGAAATGTCCAATGAGATTCTTGAAATTGTCCAGACCCTTATACTGTCAGAAATAGCAATGACACCACACAGTTTGCAACACATGTCTGTTCTCTGATTTGTCACAAGCTTTTTCAGGGAGGGGGGGTGTCACACATCATTATCAAGAGTGCGGATAGAGCTCTGTGAGTGATGCTCAGGGCAACATGCATGGAAGGCATGCTGCTTAGAGCTGGAGGCTGGAGGTATTACTACTTAAACAAGAACCTTGTAAGGGTCCTAATGACATTTCCACCAGAATACATATGAGGACACCGAGGTAGTCGCAGCAGACTATCAGTGCCTTAACCAACAGCCTGCGTTTATGTCTTGCACATTTGAAGTCAGAGTGGTAGCGTGTGACTCTGGGGCAGTGCCCTGTCCTTGTGGGTTTCGCATTCCAAGTGGCTTTGTCCTTAGCGTGTCTACATTCCTACTCCCATGGCAGAGATGACAGGCCGGAGGGACCAGCCCTGAGAGCTAGATGTGTCCTCCTGGAGGTAATGCGTGTTACCTCCTCTCATGCCTGCTGGGTCTCAGCAAGTCAGGGGGCCAGATCTAACTTCAGGCAGGCAGGGTTTTGAATATGTCCTGCATCTCCAAATGTGGAACAGGAGTGGGTGTTGGGGAATAGTGTGCATGCCAGTCACATGGACTAAGGATAAGAGGGAATCAGCTGAAGGTGGGAAGTAGGACCACGTTCATTAGTGAAGCCTTGGGATAAACAGGAGTTCCTTCTCTAAGCAGTTGTACGTAGTGCGTGTTTCTGTGGGGGATGAAGAAAACAGCAGAGAAGGAAGAATTGCAGAAATAACTGGTTATTATGAGTCATCTGATTAAGTGGTATCTGCATGCTTAATTTTTTTCTTTTTTTCTTTTCACTACATCACACTTCTCTCTTTTTATCCTCCCAGAACTCATGTAATTCTTTTGATATAACTTTTATTATTTAGTGCACTTTTTCCATTTTTAAACGTTTCCTTTTCCAATAGTGTGCCACTGGCTGTCAGTCCTGTTACCTGTGTAAAATGATGCTCTTGAGATGCCCTCCATCACTGTCCTCATAGTGAGGAACTTTAATAGCCACAAGATGCAAATTAAGGATTAAAGCTGCTCTACAAATGAAGTGTTAATTATTATCATTGCTATTTCAGGCATAGTCTTAGTTTGCAATGTGCCCTAAAGAGCCTTTTGCATATTGCACTTATGTTTTCATACTGAAAGACTCAAAAGAGAGAAAACCAACTCTGAATTAAAATAAATAAATGAAAGTAAGCCTTCCATTATGCAGGCTGAGAGAATAATATAGGTAGAAGATTCTACCCAAAGACAACAGAAAATAACTCTTAAACACCCATAAACATTCATTGACAGACCATATCCCAGATTATAAAATAAGATTACTTTTCTAATGGAACTAAAACATGGAAGAGTGCTCCTGGAACTATAGCACAATGAACTGAGCCTGAAATTTAACATTAAAAGTAACTGAAATTACACATACTGTGTCATCATAAAATAATGGTACGAACGTAGGCTTCAATGCCATAAAAAATTAACATTTTAGGACAATCTCCAAGCCTTTGGAAATAAGCAATGTACTGTGAAACAAAGAGGAAGGCTTTAAAACGATGCTGAGAGAATAAATCTATCAATCCTGAATTTTAAATTCAGGTAAATTGTCATTCAAAAGTAAGTGTAAGTAGAAACATTTTTAAAGGCATTTTCATATATTGTTTAGATCTGGGTGTTTACTGCTTAATATGGGAACTATTAAATTAAATCCATAATTACACAACCAAGATTTTGAAAGAGAAGAGAACAGCAATACAATTTTGGAAGGTGGAAAAAAAGAATACCCAAGTTTTGGCATATTAGTTCTAAGAAGGCAAAAAAAAAATTTCATGCAAAAATTATGTGGTTATTTTTGTAGCAATAAAAATACACTATCAGTTCATAAATTGGAACATTTGGCATAGAAGGGAAGCAAATGAAACAAGAGGTCAGGTCTAATGAGGTAAGAAATAATATTTCAGACACTGGAGGAAAAAAACCTTTAAAGAAGGAAAATGGAATCAACTGTGCCAACTGCCAATTACATTGAGAAGTGAGTTAACCTTTATATTTAATATTATTATGTAATGCCCCCATTTTCCCTGCTAATTTTCTTTCTTTGAAATCAGATATTCATTAATAATTTAGTCTGTTATTAATATAACTATTCCAGGTTTATATTGTTACAGTTAACAGCATGTCACTTTTTAGTAGCTTTATTGACATAACATTGATATGTAAAAATGTTATGTAATTTTTACAACTTGGTTTTTGACATCAAATCTTTTTATCAGTGTTGATATTGCTGTTTTTGGTACATTGTGGCTTCATCACCACAACTGGCTGGTTAACCTGTCACCTCTACGTAGTTACCATTTGTGTGTCTATGTTGAAAAGGTTTAATTTTAACACCAGTTCTTTCAGACAAGATTCAGGTTTACATCACAGTATTGCTTACTATTGTCATAATGCTGTATGTCAGATTTCGATAACTTACTCCACTTGCTTGACTGCAGCTTGGTACCCTTTGACAGATATTACCCCATTTCCCCCTTCCTCGGCTCCGGGCAACCCCCATCCCACTTGCTGCTTATGAGTCTGACTTTGAGGTCCGCTTATTCATGAATTTATGCAGTATCTCTATTTGTCTTGCTCTTTTTCTCTTAGTATAAAGTTCTCCAGCCCCACCCATGCTGTTGTAAATGGAAGTATTTTGTTATATTTTCATTTCTAAAATTGAATATGATTCTGTTTTCTTCATCTGCTCAAGAGCACTTAGGATGTTTCCATAACTTCACCGCTGGGAGTAATGATGCAATGAACATGGATGCACAGATAATCCCCATGGCCCTGAATCCAATTCCTTTCTATGTTTACATTTAAGGCTTTAGTATATTTTGAGTTGATTTTTGTTTATGATTTGAGATAAGGGTACAGTTTCATTCTTTTGCACATGGATATCCAGATTTCCCAAACCCACTGTTTGTTATGTTCATTTATTTTTTTATCATTGAAGTGTAGTTAATATGTAATATCACACTGGTTTCAAGTATACACCACAGTGATTCAATGGTGAATTATTAAATCCTCACCCAAATTAGTCCAGTTACTGCCGACACAGAAATATGTTACAGAACCATTGACTGTATTCTCCATGCTGTACTTCCATCCTTGTGACCAAACTTATATTATTGAGATTTTGTGCCGCTTTAACCCCTTGACCCACACCACCACCCACCACAAAGCTCCCCCATGGTAACCATCAGTCACTTCTCAGTGTCTATGAGTCTATTGCTATCTTGTTCATTTTATTTTGTTTCTGGATTCCATCTATATAAATTACATCATATGGTAGCTTTCTTTCTTCACCTGACTTACTTATTTCACTTAGCATAATATCATCTAATTCTACCAAGTTTATCACAAATGGCAGGATTGCTTTCTTTCTTAAAACTGAATAATATTACACTGTGTATATATATATATATATATGTACCACATCTTCTTTTTGGTTGTTGTTGAAATATTTTTGTTGAAGTACAGTTCATATACAATATTGTATTGCCTTTAAGTATACAACACAGTGATTCAATAGTTATGCACAGTATTAAATCCTCACCCCAACTAGTGTAATTACTGTCAACATAGAAAGTGTTACAGAATTATTGACTATATTATCTATGCTGTACTTTCATCCCTGTGGTAAATTTATATTATGAGTGAGATTATGTGCCTCTTTACCCCTTCACTGATATCTCCTACCCACCCCAACACCTCCCCCATGGTAACCACCAGTCACTTCTCAGTGTCTATGAGTCTACTGCTCTTTTGTTCAATTTTTGTTTTAAGATTCCATATATAAGTGAAATTTGGTATTTATCTTGCTCTTCAAGGCTTATTTTACTTAGAACAATACCCTCTAGGTCTATCCATGTGGTTACAAATGGCAGGATTTCTTTTTTATGGCTGACCAGTGTTCAATTGTGTATATGTACCACATCTTCTTTACCCAGTCATCTATTTATGGACACTTTTGTTGCTTTCATACCTTGTCTATTGTAAATAATGCAGTGATAAAAAACTGGAGATACACACCTTTTCAAATAAGATTCACTGCTTGGCCAAGTGTGATGGGCAGGGTGGGCACACTGTGGGCCACTGGGGTTGAGCCAGCGGGCCAGATGGAGAGTTTAAAGATGGCTCCTGCATGCACCTGGTATTCTCCTTGTCATCCTACTTCTTAGGAAGGGTCTCAAGGGCTGGGAAAATGTAGTTCACGCTCTTCCTTTCTGTCAGCCACTTGGAGCCCTGCTGGTCTGTGCATGCCCAGTGGGGTAGGGACGCAGGGGATGCACCCATGGGGACGATCTGCCAGTGGAGGGCATGGAGCATTTTGGAGCTGGCTTCCACAAGTGCAGACCAGTTGGGTCTAGAAAGTTCTGGGAAAATATTGTCTGTTGGCCCTTTCTCCTCCAGAGAGAGCTCTTTCCAACCCCTGTCCTCCTGGCAGACTTCCCACTCTTGGTAAATATTTCAAAATACCACCTCTGTGCTGGGTCACAGCGGGACTAACAGAGGGTACTCAGCTTTCCTGTGCTCAGCTTTCCTGGGTGTCCAGCCCTGTTCATCACCAAACCCAGTGCAGTGTGGATGCCAATTCCTGGAGTAGGTCTCCAGGGCCAGGAGTGCTAGAATCCGGAGCATTTACCCCTTAACTAGTCTGTTCCTGTCCCTCCCACTTATGGGCTGGAGAGGGGAAAGGGCTGACCCTGAGGAACGTGGCTTTCCCCCTTTACCCTCTCAACGTATTCCTCTCATCTTCAGCAGCTGTAAATGGTCTGCTTTGCACTCTTCATGTCGTTTTGCAAGGTTAGCTGTACTGGCTGTAGCTGCTTCAGCGGTGTGGACTTGGCAGGAGGTATTTTCCTGGCCATCCTACTCAGCCATCTTTTCAACGTCCCAGTTACAAATACCATTCTTCTTGAAGTTATGTAAACATTCAGGCCACATTCAATGAAACTATGTATTTGTAATAAGATTATTCTAACACTGATTACACTGATTATTTTTAATCAAAATGGGTGTGAGTGGAGATAATTTTTTTTATGATGCAATGAAAAAACACAACACTCATTTGTATGGTATCACATTTTAGCCCTGTTCATTGTCTTTGAGAGCTTATCCTTCTGTAGTTTAACAGAACACTGTTACCATGAATAATTTGCCACCCCTTACCAAACACACAATTATAATTTCCTTTAATATCTGGCCACTACTCTCAAAGTTGATATTACCAGGTTTTCTCCATCCTCCATGATTTATCAACAGTTTGAACTAAAGCCTGAATGCTCGTACCCTTTCTGGAACTCAGGCTGCACTGTATCTTCCTTTTCCCTAGCATCTGAAAAAAAACTGCACATTAAACCTGAACATTATTCAAATTGGTATAAACTCCAAATAATTCATCATAATTACAAATCATTTATAAGTGGACTTTGTTACTGGAGCTGCTCCTAGATGGACCACTCAGAAAGTCTTTTAGATATTTCACAACTTCAATCAGTGATCTGCTATAGAAAATAACAAAAATTATAACACATATATTTCCACCATTTGCACAAACATTCAACATATAAACAGGAAATATCAGATTGACATTACCATCCTTACTCTATTATGTACAGCCACAGAACTTTATGTCAAGAAGTCTGTCCTCTGGACTAGTAAACTTGTTCTACAGTCTACTGCAAACAATAATTGCATTTAGTTTTGTTTCCAGAGACGCCAGCCATTAATGCCTGATCATTCACACCAACCTGTAATTCCCTCCAGTACCAAGTCTCAGATTAGTTTAGCTGGTCATTAGTATTCAAAAGGTAATTGAATAAGATGGATTTATATTAATCAGAAAAAAGAAGAATGTCTTCTCTTTCATTAAACAAGAGTGGGTCTAACAAATACACTCTTCCTGACCAAAAGCTGTCCAGCCTCCTGTTGAGCCCTCTTCTTAACATGACCTATCAATATTTGATCAAAACACATAGTTTCTAACACTTCAAGGACACAGTTGGATGATCCCAAACTCCCTTTTTGCCCATGCTTAAGAAAAAATAAAACTGTTAAGAAGGAACTGGGTTCAAAGCCACAGGGAAGTCAGGTAAAGTGGAAGTGAAACCAAAGTCAAGAAAGTTAAGAAAGCAAGCAAGTTTCTTATGCTCTAATGGAGCAGGTCAGACCTAATGTCAGACAGGCTCAGAATATTCAAGGAGAATTCCTTTTTATTGGGTTTTCGAGGGGTTTTTAGGAGGGGTAGTGTTATGCAAATAAGTGTTGATTGACAGGCTGGCAATGATGTAAGTAATTATTACTGCATATGCTCTTTCCCACAATTCTTTCTGCCCACCAAGGTGGGTGTGGGTAAAACTGCAATATTTCCAGGTACTGTTGCCTGGCTTTAGTACATCTCCATATCAGCAGGTGTTTCCAAGGGGTGGAGAGAACTAGTCCATCTCTATGTCAGTGGGTAATTATATGGGCCAGCTAGGGCTTATCTGGACCAGAGAGGTTGCAGGGAGTATTCACTTGCTTCTGCTGCAGCAGGAGAGAGACACACACAGGATGACTCCTTGTAAGCAGTAAATGGGTTTTAAACTCTATTTCTCCGTTTGACTGATTTTGGGTTCAAAGGCATTTATTTGCCAAGGGATTTCCCCTCCCAGAGTTACATCTGATGGTAGTCGGCAGGACCTCTGAACCTAAAATCTGTCTTCATGGGTGTGACCTTTGGGTGGGCTGCCCCTAGAGAAAGTGGGGAGATGCCTGGAACCCCCCTGTGGATGGTGTGGAGGCCTCAGTGACTGCAGCAGCAGAGGGTGCAGCTTCATCCAGGAGCCCCTTACCTGTGGTGCCACCATTTGGAAGCCCCTAGTTGGGAATTGGTCTAGGGTAAAGCACCTCCTAGAGGGTGAGGCCTTCTGCAGAACTGGGGAAGGGTGGAGACACCGGAAGCTGCAGAATTAGCCCTCCATGAGATGGATGACTGCTTAGAGGCCCTGAGTTGCCATGTAGCAGCGGGCTTTATAGGGTCTCTTTTCCTCGAGATAGTGGAAAAGGTTATCAAGGAGAGAGAGAGGGTTATACAGGAGAAAGATAGCTATCAAAGCGAAAGAGAGGGTTATGAGGAGAGGGACACACTTTGCAATCACTTGGAGGAGCTGGGCGATGACCTAGGGGATGCCCTTAAGGAAGAGAGACAGTTACTGAGAAAATGCATTGCACTCCTGCTTTAGCAGCAACTAGGTGAGAGGCAGCAGGAGAAGCTGCATTGCAGGAGGCTGTGGGGAGGGGGAGGAAAGAGCAGTGCCTTCATCCCCGGAGATGGTGGAAGGTGGAGCAGGGGAGAAGATGAGGAGGCAGGGCTGAGGGCCATCTGCTGCCGAGGCCACTGCCCTAGGCACCAGCCTCTTTGGTACTAAAGGCCCACAGGGCTGTAATTTAAAAAAATTAAAATGAAACAACCACGGGCTCCTCAGGGGGATGAACCACCCGATCCCAAAGTTGTGGAGCCCTCCATGCCCCACCCCTATAGCCAGGATGAGCTGGTGGACCTGAGAATCCAGTTTTGGCAGGAGCCATCAGAACTTCTGCCTATGTGGCTTTTATGTCTCTGGGATATGGGGGTGGAAAACATTGTTATGTCAGGTCCTGAAATCAGTAAACTGCCTCTCCTGATGACTCACCCTTCCCTCTGGCAGTGGTTGCAAATTGCCCATATCATGCCTCAGAGAATCAGGTGCTTATGGAGTGGCTGACAGCTGCTATCAGGGCAATTTGGCCTAATAACAGTGATTTACCATATTTACCGACTAACTGGAAAACATTTGCAGAGCTCCAACAGGTGTTATGGGAGCTGGGCATGAGAAACATTATCTTTTATATGGACCCCCAGGGCCCCGATGAGGAGTTGTTCACTGTAAGAATGAGAAATCTGGTGCTCCATACAGCTCCCCCATCTCTCCTTGGTCCCTACTGAATACTCTTACCCCCACACACGGCAACCCATAACTGAGGCTATTCAAACTTTAACAGATCTGGGGGAGGTTGGAACAATAAGGGCACAGAGGGAAATAGGGGCCACAACTGAAAAGAAAAGTGCAAAAGTCCCGTGAAGTTCTAGGGGACCCAGATGTGGGTTGATTTGATAAAGGCCGGGGTAGAGAAAGAAAAACTTGATGTGCAGCCCAATAAAATACTGTTAGAACTGTGGCACCAATTAAAGCCAGAGCAGCAGTTCCAGCCTCTGAGGTCCAGGACACGGAAACCAGAGTCAAGGCCTCATGCCTGGCCAGTGTCCTTGCCAAACTTCCTGGGGTACAGCACTCAGGCTCCGCCTGGGCCCTCACCCCCACAATAGGATGGTTGGGCATTGTGGTTCTACTGAGCAGGGGGTTAAGGTCCCCAACTTGGGGGATGTAGTGGGGACCAGAGGCCACATGTAGAATTAGCAGTTCATTGGTCCCCTGTGAATGTACAATGTGTCCTGGTGCTGGTGGACAGAGGAGCTGAGTGTTCTCTGATTCATGGCAACCCTGAGCGTTTTCCTGGGACCCCCAGTGTGATAGATGCTATGGGGATAAGGCAAGTAGAGTGAAGAAAGCCCAAATCTCATTGGTAATAGGGTGTTTACCCTCAAAGGAGTATACCGTGTACATTTCTCCCATCCCTGAATATATTTTGGGGGTAGATATCCTGCAGGGCCTGTGGTTACAGACCACTGCAGGTGAGTTCAGACTGAGGGTACATGTGGTGAAGGCTGTTCTGAGGGGACCTGCTAAGCACCCACCTGCAGCTCTGCCTGTACCTCAGCAGCGACAAGTACTAAGCAGTATAAATTGCCTGGGGGGGCACAAGGAAATGGAGAAACTGCAGAAGTCAGAGAAGGTGGGCATCATAAAGCCCACCTACAGTCCTTTTAATTCCCCAGTGTGGCCAGTGAAAAATCCAGATGGCTCCTGGTGTATAACTGTGGACTACAGGGAATTGAATAAAGTCACACCCCCCTTGGCATGCTGCCACCCCCTCTATAGCAGCCATTCTGGACATAGTCATGAGCTGGGCATTATGTTGTGGACCTTGCTGATGCTTTCTTCTCTATTGGCATAGCACAGAAAAGTCAGGAACAGTTTGCCTTCTTGTGGGAAGGCCAGCAGTGGACATTCACTGTTCTTCCACAGGGATACCTCCACAGTCCCACCATCTGTCATGGACTTGTAGCCCAGGACTTGGCCACGTGGAAGAAACCACAAATGGTGTGGCTGTATCACTACATTGATGACATTACGCTCATATCTGATTCTCTTGCAGGTTTAGAAGGGGCAGTTCCTAGACAGCTGCAGCATCTACAGGAGAAAGGATGGGCTGTGAACAGCTCCAACGTTCAAGGACCTGGTTTGTCTGTAAAATTCTTGGGGGTTCTCTGATCAGGTAAAACTTAAGTTTATTTCTGAAGCAGTCATAGACAAGGTCCAGGCTTTCCCTACTCCTACCACTGTGGCAGTATTACAAGAGATTTTGGGTCTTTGGGGCTACTAGAGAGTGTTTATCCCACACTTGGCACAAATTCTGAAGCCCTTATACCAGTTGTTACAAAAGGCCATCAGGTGGGGCTGGGATGAGACATGTGCAGCTGCTTTTACTGCTGCTCAGCAAGCAGTGAAGGCCATGCAGGCCTTGAGTGTAACAGACTCATCAAGGCCCTGTGAGCTAGATGTTCATGTAACCGAAGATGGTTATGGATGGGGTCTTTGGCAGGTGCTTGAATGGACCTGCCAACCTACTGGATTCTGGTCACAACTATGGAAAGGAGCAGAGGTCTGGTACACCTTGATAGAGAAGCAACTGGCTATTGTGTGCTATGCCTTGCTGGCTACTGAGCCCCATCACTGGAACAGCTCCATCCAAGGTAATAACCACCTATCCCATCACGGGGTGGGTGTGAGAATGGACCCAAAGGCCATGGAGTGGCATAGCACAGATGCGTACACTGGCCAAATGGGGTGCATATTTACAGCAACATAGCACCCTCTTTATTAGCCCCTTAAGTGGAGAACTCCAGTGCTTATTGGGGCCAATAACCTAAACCAGTGGAAAGCAAGAAGAACTTGCTTTTGAGCCACTGGTAGCCAAGACTCCTCATCAGGAGGGAAAAGCCCCTAGACCTGAAGACCCTTGGTACACAGACGACTCCAGTCGTGGGCAGCCCCCAAATGGAGGGCTATGGCTTTCCATCCTAAGACTGAACAATATGGATGGAGGATGGATAGGGGAGGAGCAGCCAATGGGCTGAGTTGCAGTGATCACCCAGGAGCCCTCCCCTATAGTTGTCTGCTCTTCGAATGTGCAAGATACAAATGCATGCTTTTATCAATGTTATCAAATGTCGCAATAGTAATATCAGGCTGTGTGGGAGACTGACACCCAGTGTAGAAAATGAAGCAGGTTGATAACTGTCCTTTGTGCTGTTTATATTGATTCAAAAATTCTTATTTTCAAATAACTTTTATTTACATATGTTTAGAAAATGAAAAACAGTATGCATGCAGATGAGACTAAGAAGAATATTACCTTTATAGCCAAAACAATAACATAAAATTAAATTGGGATATATCCCAAAACATCTTCATGTTCTATACAAATTTGCAAAATTGACTAGTTTAGAATATTCTATGGGGCTGACTTCCCTTCCTTCAAGCACGTGTAAAGACATTTTCACTAATGGAAACTTCAGTGATTTGCTTATTATCTGCCCTTTTTGGAATTTCTGGTCTATCTGGAATATTTTCTTTTAAAAAAAGAACCTTAACATAATAATCATTCCAACTATGATGTAAGTGACATTCACAATTATCAGGCAGATTAAAGAAGGTTAAATAATCAATCAGCTACCAAAAAGAATACTAGTCTTTTTCCTCAAAAATGATTATTTGAATTATGTTTCTACTCTATTTAGTGTTCAACAGAAACTTTAAATTAATACTGATAAGATATTATTGGTTGTAGAACAAACATAAAGGGACCTGCAGTTTGTGTTCTCACCTGCGTCACCTTTGTGTTCCAGGTGGGTCCCCTTCGCCTGCCCTCTGGAGCTGACCGCAGAGTGACCCCGGGCCGCCGGCTCTCCTCGCGAGAGGACCGCCTCCCCGGAGGCCCCCGTGAGGGTCGCGCGGCCAGGCCTGACTGCTCACAGAGAGGAACTTGGAAAGCACATGTGTTTTCAGAGGTTCTAAAGAGCCAGTGAAAAGGCGGTTTTCTGAGGAAAATGTGGCTAATGTGAGAAGATTCTAGAAATGGAAAAAAACACTTAGGGAGGCAAAATAAGCATTTAGGCCACTCACAATGTTTGGCTCAAAGCATCTTCAGAAGTGGTACGAATTGTAATGCCAAAAAGTGTAATTAGGACTTAGACATCTCTCTGAAATAACCATTGCAGAAGAGAGAAAAGTAAACTGAACTGAAAATTATCAACAGGACCGAGACAGATTTCCTAGGCATCGCGACCCAAGCCTTTATTTAGTGGGTAAAGCGCTGAGCAGAACATTACAGTCCAGAGCAGCAGGGCTGAGAGGGGAGCAGCAGGGCTGAGAGGGAAGCAGCACCCACTGATGAGCAGGATGAGGACGAAGATGACTGAACAGACCGACCTAATGATTTTAATCTGGATATAATGTCATCTGCAAAGAGTGACAATTCTACTTCTTCCTTACCAACTGGCAGGCCTTTTATTTCCTTTTGTTGGCTGGATGCCGTGAGTAAGACCTCCAGTACCATGTGGAATAAAAGTGGTAAGAGTGGGCGTCCTTGTCTTATTCCTGATCTCAGAGGAAAAGATTTCAGCTTTGAGATAAAGATGTCAGTATGTTGAGATATGTTTTCTCTATTGTCACTGTGTTGAAAGGTTTTAGTGTGAGTGGATGTTGAATTTTTGTCAAATGCTTTTACAGCATCTATGCAGGTGACCATATGGTTTTTACCCTTTCATTAATGTGCTCTATCACATTGATTCATTTATAAACATTGTACCATCCTTGCATCTCTGGAATAAATTGCACTTGATCATGATTATGATCCTTTTTATGTATTTTTGAATATAGACCATATATAAAAGAAGACAAAAAAATCCTCCATAGTATATCAATATCTGAACCAAATGTCATGTGCAACTTTTAATAACATTTAATAAGTGTTACTGAGAACTTAGTTGAGGGAATTGTATATCTGAAAATTATTCCTAAGGTTTCATTAAATTTATTAATAATTTAATATTACTATAAAACCTCATGAGCTGAATGTTACCATGGATTGTCAGTAAGACCACCACATGTAGAAAATGAGATAAGAGAAGTATTCTTAACATTCTACCACAGAATGTCTGCAGAAGTAGCAGTGAGTGAAGCTGATTCAAGGACCTATGTACGGCAGGCCTTTCCTACATTAAGAAACCGACTGTATAAAATATAAGAAACATGTACTGGGAAAATATTCAGGGGACTTTATTAATTTATACTTCATATATTTTATGGCTCCATCCCTTCTTTACAGGTTTCCTGCATTTCCAGGAAATGGCCAATTCCACCATGGTGACAAAGCCTCTCCTCATGGGCTTTGCTCATGAGTGGAGTCTGAGGCTCCTGCTCCCGTGTTATTCCCAGTGATGGACTTGCTACTCTATTAGGGGATGTCCTCATCATCTCTGCCACCACCCTAGAGCAGAGTCTTCACACGCCCATGGACTTCTTCCTCAGGAACCTGTCCACCTTAGACATGTGCTACATTTCTGTCGCTGTCCCCAATGCCTATGTCAACTCCCTCACTGACAACAGGGCCATTTAAGTGACTGGATGTGCAGCTCATATCTTCCTTGTGGTTTGGCTTCTGTTACAGAGTTTCTGTTCCTCACCATCATGGCCCGTGACCACTATGTGGCCATCTGCCAGCCCCTCCACTACCCAATTATCATGAACCACCAGTTCTGTGTCTGGACAACACTGGTCTCCCTGCTCAGTGGCCTCATCTATGCAGGTGTGCACACAGGGAACACGTTCCGGCTGTCCTTCTGTCAGTCCAACGTGGTCCACCAGTTCTTCTGTGACATCCCTTCTCTGATGAGCCTCTCCTGTTCTGACACCTTCAACAACTTCATATTACTTGTTGTTTCTGCCGTATTGATTGGTTGTGGGTCTTTTACAGTTATCACTGTGTCATATATTTACATATTTTCCACTGTGCTGAAGTTTCCAACCACGGAGAGAGGAAAGGCCTTCTCCACCTGTGTCCCTCACATCCTAGTGGTGTCTGTCTTCCTCAGTTCTGCCAGCTGTGTGTACCTAAGGCCTTCAGGAGCCTCTGACATTCTCCAGGGAGTGATTCCTACTGTATGTTATACAATAGTTCCTCCATTGTCGAATCCCATCATCTACAGTCTTAAAAACACACAGGTAAAGGAAGCTGTAAGGAAAGTAATGTTAAGAAAATATTATTCAGCAAGTTGGTAAAGATCCATTTCAGGTTCATTCCAATGTCACTGAGATCCAAACATCAATAAAATAACTTCTTGTCAAGGTTTTGTGTATTAGACTGCTTTCTCTAAAATATCTCTCTTGATATCTGAGTAATTAATGTATAAAATTCTCATTTTGTGTTCTATGTTACCCTTTCCACTCATCCTAAATGACACAAAGTTTAATACATAGGTGCCACCAAATTTGGTCAGGAAATAACTTACAGCATTTTTACTGTCCAATCACTTTGTAGCAAGCAGTGTTTTGTGAGTTTTACAAAGAAACAGACTGTTGGGTTTTTTTTAATTATTGTCAGATATCTATAACATAAAATTTACAATCAAACATTATTAAGTGTATATATTGGTACTTTTACTTAGATTCACATGATTATGCAACCGATACCCAGCACTCAAGCATGTTGCAAAACTGAAATTCTATATACCCATTAAACTACTTCTTTCCATTTCCACCTGCACTCTGTCCCTGGCAACAAACATTCTAATTTTTGTCCCTATGAATTTGACTACTCTGGGTACCTCATATAAACAGAATCACCTTTATGATTTGCCTTTTCATGGCTGGTTTATTTCACTTAACCATAATGTTCTCAACATTCATCCATGTTGTAGGATGTGTTAGAATTCATTTTTTGAGGCTGAATAATATTCTGTTGTAGGTACATACCACATTTTGTAACCTATTGTTCTCTCACTGAACACATGGCTTAGTTCTACCTTTTGCTTATTTCCTTGTTTTAATTAGTTGTGGTCTGAAAATATGGACTATGTATTTCACATTCGGTGGAATTCATAGAGCATTTCTGTGTAACTGAAGACTTTCTACACCAAGGAAATTCACTTTTTTATCAAGTAATTTCAAATGATTTAACTTTATAGCAAGCTGTTCATCCTTGATAGTGTTCTGCATCACAAAAGAGGAAATTAGAAGGATAATTCTCAGATGTCTCCTAGAGGATAAAAGTATTTAATTTTATTCAGGAGGAAAGTTTTAGGTTCCATTGTTACAGAGACTTAGGGAGGAGACAAAGTTTGGCAATTACCAGGGGGGTGGTTTTGACAGCATGTATTGTCTACATTTATTGTTTTACACTGAATAGGAAATTAGGTTATATTAACACAGTACATTTAAGCATATTTTTATATGTGTAGTTTCTCTCCCCATTTGTCTTTGTTCTTTAGCAGACATTACAGGAAGAGGAGATTTGTTTGGTTAAATGCAACTTCTGTGGGGCACAATGAAAATGTAGAAATAAAACAAACAAGCAGTAGACTCAAACACTGAGAAATGATTGGTGGTTCCATGGTGGAGGGGTTGGGGTCAGTGGGTGGTATTTATAGGGAAGATAAAGATGCACAAAATCTCAATCATAATAGAAGTTGAAAAAATATATGTTGGTAATGGGGATGGAAGTGCATCATGGAGAATATAGTTAAGAGTTCTGTAATATCTTTCCCTGTTGACAGTAGCTACAGTAGTTGGGGTGTGGGTTTAATATTTTATATAACTGTTGGATCACTTTGCTGTATACTTGAAACCAATATAATATTGTATACCAACTATACTTCAATAAAAATAACTGAATAAATACATAAATAACTAAAATTTCATATATACAAGATACATGTATATATATTTTTCAGAGGACTTTACCCAGATTATCTAAAAATTTCTTAAATGTCAAGATTAAAAACTCAAACAACCATATCAGAAAAAGGAAAACAACTTGACAAAATGTTTAATATAATCAAATAGGATGAATATTACCTATAATCACATGAAATACATGTTCAACAGCATTAGTGGTAAATTATCCAAATAAATATCATAATAATGTGCCTTTGCACATGTAGTGTACTGTTTCGTAAAAATCATGACAACATCAAATGAGGATGAGAATTTGGAATAAATATAATTCACTTGTTTTGCTGACCGAATGCACAATGATATTCTGGGTTACATGCAATTTTGCTTGTTTCTAATAAATGTATAAATACAGCCACATATGGCCAGAAATTTTGATTCCTGGTCTTTTACCCTTAGAGAAGCAGTAATGTATGATCTCATAAAAACAGGAAAGTTTATAGCAGCTTTATTCACATCCATTAAGAAGAAGCAATTCAAATGTTCTCAACAGGTAAACAAACTGTACTACAGCCACAGGATGGAATGAAAGCAGGATTTAAAAGAACTGGAGGGCAGCACATCAGCTGAATCCCAAAGACATTAATTAGCCAAGCAGAAAAAAGAGCCAATATCAAAAGGCCACAGAGTATATTATTCCATTCCACTGACATTCTTGGAATAAATAGGATAGTGTTTTTAAAGGGTACAGGTGAAGGGAAATTGAGAACATAACCATAGGGATGTGAAGTTTGGGAATTGTTATATGCTCTGTTCTGAATATTTGTGGTGACAAATCTACATTTGTGTGAAAATGCATAAACTATACAATGAAAGCAATGAAATCCATATGTAATAATTTTTTAAATATGAAAATGATAAACAAATGTCTCCCATAAATAATCTCAACATATACGTTAAGACACTAGATAAAAAGAGAAATTTAAACCCAGGCAAGCATAATGAAGGAAATAATAAATATAAATATAAGAATTAATTATATAGGAAACAGAAATAAAATAGAGAACATTAATGAAACCAAAATTGTTATTTTGAAACATCAATAGCATTGACAATCTTTGAAGCGAATATACAAGGAAAAAACAGAAAGACACAATTATTATACCTGAAATGAGAAAACGTTTTAAAGGATAATACAGAATATTATCAAGAAGTTTATGCCCACATTGAAAACTTCAGTGTGACACTGAGACCTTCATTGTGATGGATTCATCCTTGACAGACTCAAACTACCAAAACTCACTTAACAATAGATACACAGCAAGTTCTTATAATTCTCAAATTAAATTGTATATAAAAAACATATTCACACAAAGAAGTGTCCAGATCTCATCAACTTCACTAGTAAAGTCCACCAAACACTAAGAAATGCATACTATCAAATTCTATACAAACCGAATTGAAAATGAAGGAATATTTTCCAAACCATTATATAAGGCCAACATTTCCCTTACAGTGGAAAAAGATAAAGCCACTACAATAACAGAAACTATGGACCAGTATCCTATGCAATGAGGTGCTCACAAAACCCGTGAGAAGAGCAGACCCCTCTCTTGTGACCTGCCTGTCCATGGGAGAGCTCCCATGCCTGGGGGACCAAAGCACTGCTGTGTACCACAGAAACAGGCCCCAAGCTCCATGAGGATAGAAGCTCCTTTATTTGGGACCTTCCCTATGTCTCTCCATCTGGCTGTTAACCTGCATCCTTTAAGGAATCCTTATTAGACTGGTACATGTGTTTCCCTGAGTTGTGTGAACAGCTCTAGAAAGTCAATTGAGCCTAAGGGGGAGGACGTGGGAACCTCCAAAATGTAGCTGGTAGGTCGGAAGCACAGGTAACTGCCTGGGGCTTGTGACCTGCATGTGGAGTGGGGGGTGGAGGCCAGTCCTGCAGGACGGAGCCTCTACCCTGGGGAATCGGGTACAGTTTCTGGGCCAGAAGCATCAGAATAGAGTTGAGTTCTCAGACACCTTGCCATTGTTCAAAATTGCTTGGTATTGTTTCAGGGAAGGTCCCCTCCCACTCATCACACACACACGCGTGTACACACATTGGAAAAAGGAGTTCCTCGAGGAACACACTATGTCATGTTATTTTCATTTTAGAAGATTGCTATTTTTATTTCCTCAAGTGCCATTTGGGTTGTTTATACTCTTCATGTCACTACTTAACTTTAAGTGACTCAGTTGTTTTCTAATTGTAACATCTGCTTATGGCTTATGTCTGTTTTTATTGATTTCTACATACCACATTTTGAATTTTTCTCCTTGTTTGACTGCCTTATAATTGTTGATTGGGTGCCACATATTGTGAATTTAACCGTTTTAGTGTTATTTTGCATTCCACTAAAGATACCTGGCATTGTTCAAGTGCACAATTTAACCATTCAGAATCCCTTTATTGCCTTCCTGTCATCCCTTGAGGTTTATGAGGAGGACTGGAAGAGGGTTATCCTGATGCAAATGTCTCCTGAACAGTCTACCAGGTGTCCTCCGAATGACGAGGTTTCCCATGTCAGCTGTCAGGCGCAGGCACAGTCCCCAGCCCGTGTGAGCACCTGGCACTCTTTGCTCTCATCCGGGTCGGGTCTGTAGCCCCTCCACTGGCCGTTGGCAGCGCCCCCCAGTGCATGTGCAGATTTCCAGCCTTATTCCCTGTAGACCACTACTACCTGGGATTCTGAAATGTATCCAGCTTGATCTTTCCAGAATACAGCTTCCATCTCACCGAGTCATGACTTCAATGGATTCCACCAGGATCCCGCTTCCCCCCAAGGTTCCCCCAGGGGCCTGGGCTGCTCACGGCTCTCAGCATGGGCAACTGTGGGCTTGACTCGCTTTCTTGGAGTCTCTCGAGGACTTTTGTCCTTTGTTGCAAGGTGTCCAGTGTCTTGAAAATTGTTTTAAGTATGTTTTGACTGGGGTTTCCTGGTTGTTCAGGAAGGTGGCTCTGAAAACACGGGGCCCACAATAAGCGTCAGCTGCTGGTATTGACGCCCTGGGTCAGTCCCTCCCCTGAGAAGCGGGCCCCGGACTTACTGAGTTACTTGTAACAGATGAAACACAGCGTGAGTGATGGGACAGCACGTCCGACGCCAAGTATTAACCAAACGTGGGAGCCGTGCTGGGTACTCCTACTGTTCTGGCACCGGCCAGACCGACGGAAGCCTGATGCTCGGTCTTCAGGAGAAGCCCACAGATCCCCGTGGCCAATCCAGGGGCCTGTCGCGCAGTTACGCTCGTGAGCTCACATGCACACTCCTCTTGCACCACTAGAAGCTTTGGATGAGGAGGCGGCCAGTAGCCTGACTACAGTCTCGTGGGAAATCTTGAGGTAGAATCACTCAGACAAGCTGCTCCTTGTTTTCTGATCTACAGAAATAATGAGATAATAAATATCTATTTGAAACCATAAAGTTCTGGGGATATTTTTTAGGCATCCCTTTACATTTAGTAAAGGTTTTGTTCGCTGGAAGTGGGACAATGTCCTAAGAACAAAAACTAAGCAGGACAGTCTTTGAACTCAGACAGAAGGCTTGGAGAAGCAGGAGTTAAAGTGCCAAGTGCCTGATGAAACCATTAACAGAAATGCCGTGGAGTCGGAAAAAGCTGTCACTTAGGGCTTAAAGGGAAGTGGAAATTGAAGTGCAAACTTTATTATGTAGTGTCAGAATGTTTAGTAACACTGTTTTATGCAGAAAGTGGAAACTATCAAACATAATGAAGAAAATGTCTATACTATGTTAAAAATACAGCCTAATTTCTTCTTGCCTGCTTTTAATAAAATACAAGACAAAATGGGTAAAATGAGGGAGGAGTATTAAACAAGCTGAAGGTAGCATTTGATATTTTTCAATACACTCAGCTGTCACAGGTTTAAAATAAGGCTAAAAATAAGAAACAGCTTCTGAGGAAAGAAGTAAACCAGAGCCTTGCAAGGAGTCCTGCTCATCTAGAACCTCAGGAAAGACAGGCTTCGGCCCCACTGGAAAGGACAGCTACTGGGCCTGTTAAACCGTGCAGTAAGAAAACTCAGAGGTGGTTCCTTAGATCCATCCTTTGCAATTCAGTGTAAGCCATCCTTGAATAAAATAAGAAAGTTGTCCTTGCTATGGAACTCAAACTGAATATTATTTAGAAGAATCCTTCACAAGAAGTCAGTTTCCAAACAATACATTCAGAAATGGTAGATGACTAAATAAGGTGGAATCCTTTTTCAACCAAAAACTGAACAAAATACAGGTGATAGCAGCTACAAATCATCACGCTGTAAACTCAGTCCTCTTGGTCTTTATTTCCTTAGCTATTTTCTTCCTTCTCTGTTAAAATTCTGAATCCCTTACAGTCACTTGTTATGCCTTAACTGTGACACTCATAAGGACCCTCACCTTCATATTAGTCTTAGCATACTTATTTCCCTCTTGATAAGAGTCCATCAGCTGGCTACAATTCCCTAGGAATTTGACTAAGAAAATTACACTAAATGTAGTATCTATATTTACCTTCATTTGATTTCTACATCATTCCCTTTGTCAAGAATGTTAAATGAATAAGCTGCTCCCCCAAATATATAGTCCATCCACTGTGTGGCCTCCAGATGGCCATCACCATGCAGGGCACGGTGGCCAGAAGTCTACAAAATCTATGTGTGACATGTAGGACAGAGGCTCCTGTTTGCACTAACATAACACCCATGGGTCTTTTGGAGATGTTGGACACTTACTCATATTTTCACAGTAGTAGGCCTTGGGGAAGGACTCAGAGATGATAGTGTACATTTGGAATCTCCTTGACTGCGACTGGTAAGAGGAATGCTCACTAATTAATCCACTACTTTTATTTATTTATTTTTAGATATCCTTGATGAAATTTTCAGTAAAAACCTAAGCAATCGGACCACTCATCTGGGACCAAAGGTATACTAAATGGCAATAGCATAATCATATGTTAGCAAAAGATAAGCCATCATGTTCCATCCTAAAAATTGGTATTTGTTTTGCTGCACCTTAGAGCTGGACAGAAAAACTGAGCCTTAAGCCTTAATTTAAGAATTAATAACAGACACTGAAAGTGATTTCTGGCCCTTCTTCTAACCTTAATCCTCACTACTTCACACAAAGAATAAAAATTGGGAAAAAATCATATATTTTGGTTTAGAAATTCATGGGTGAACTACACAGTGAGAAAAACACCATAAGACTTAATATGTAAGTCAATCCCTCACCATAAACATATAATGTGACAGGCACTTGTTTCCAGCAACAGAGCTCCAGAGAGAATACTGACATTTTAAGGTGGAACATGTGTAATATTAGGGGAAACATGGTCTACTCAGGTCACTACAGAACCCTTCAGCATTTTGCAATTACCAAATGTCCTAGAAAAGAACACTTTAAATAAGTAATCTATAATTTATCTAACAACACAATGTCTAGTTCTGATGGTCCTTCAGTTGAAGACAGAATCCGTCCCTTTCATCTGAGTGCTGTACACTTGGCTCCAGGATTAGACAGAAGTGGGCTACAAATTCTGACATCAGTTACCCTCTTAGTATTATTCTGTATTACAGTGCTGCCATTTGTTACCAGTTTCTGGATGTTGTCGCACAGATACTGTCCTATCCAATCATGAAAAAATAGGAAAGCCTGACACTTGCAGAGGTTTAATTGACCACGAAGGCTGTTGATAGTCCATGGAGTTACAGCAAACACTGGTGCTGAATCGATCACTTTATCTGCAGGAATAATCTATATTTCAGCTCAAGATGGGTAACAATCACAAGGTATTATAGGGAACAGAGAGTACATGCATCAGTGTAATTGTGTGCTTCACTAAATTCCTTCTCAGGAAGTTAACACTGCAAAACAACAAATAGCTTTGCTGATCATGTCAGGAAATTGACACTCCAATGTGTCTTGGAAGACATCTTATTCATTTGGGTCATTAGCCTGCTAAGGAAGACTAGAGTTGCTTATCCCCTCTTTGGGAAGTTCTCAGAACATAATCTCACTCCATCCTGTGCTCTGTGGTTCCTCGAATCCTGGGGTGGTAGGGGCTGGTCCCCATGCAGTGCAAATCCAATCAGACACAGGACACCAAGTGACCCTGGCTTTAAGAGATGGCAAGGAATTCTGCCCTACACCAAGAAAATGTTTAGAAAAGCTTCCCTCTGCACCTCTGCATTTTCCTGCTCTCAGCTGCCTACAAGGCTGATGCCATTCATTTCTACTCTTGCTCTAATGAATTCCTTCCTTACCTACATTCACCCAACCTGGTCAAGAATTCTTTCTCAATCAGAGTCAAAAACCCTCCCCCACCTAGGTTAAGGTTTCACCTGTTCCATGGGGAAAGACATCCCAGATGCAACTTTTCAGCAACAATACTATCAGTTCATGCATCACAGTACCCTATATCTAAAGAAGATTGAAAGAATTAAAACATACACACACACACATGTAATGGAATCCCATGAGAATGCTACTTGAAATCAAGATAGTGGTGATTTGCCCATTCTGTGTGGTCATCACATAACCTAAAAAAACAGAAATCAAGAAAAGTATCATTTAGGGAAAATAATACACATAATGCATCATTTGTTTAGAAGATCTTAGAGATAAACACAACCTAATGAGAAGAGGGATGTGCAGAAATTTAAAAAGTTGTGTTGGCACAGTGGATATATGGATGAACATTTTTTTTAATCTAACACAAAAAGTTTGGTCTTTTGACAATAAATGCAATTTTTAAAACAACAAAAATAAAAATAAAAATAGTCATAACCTTCCATCACAAGTTATGCCTGTGAAGCAAATGACTGTGACCTCTGAGTGATCCAAGAAACTCAGACCATTATTTATTTGCACAATTGAAGATCCTTTCATAAATAAATACAATAGGATTTTTTCAACCAAGTATGACTTAACCACTTGGATTCCATTTATTTCATCCAGAAATGTAGTTAATTAACAACATGAAAAACTCATTTTTAGTACTGAAATATCCATGAATTGTGCTGCCATCAAATACTAAGTATATTTCTTCCCATTCAAGTTGACTCATTTTTAGAATACAAGGACAGATAGACATATATGATGGAGAAAAACTGAAAAATACTTAGCAGTTGACTGTAACTCCAGGGGGACAATATGTTCCCAGCTGGGAGCAAATAAACCTTTGAAGCCAAAATTAGTCAAAGGAAGAAATAAAGTGGGAGAAACCCTTTTATTGTGTACAGGCAGTCACCTACTCCTCCTCACCCATGTCTCTCATGGCTTGGCTGCCAAGGGCCCACCAAACCTCTCCAGTCCAGGTGCATGCTTGTGTTCCACCCCTACCCACCTGTAATCACCTAGTGACATGGAAATGGACTACTTCTCCCAAGCCCTCAGAAATGCTTACTGATACGGAGATGCACGAAGGCCAGGTGAGAAATTCCAGAAATACTGCAATTTTACCTACAGTGCACCCCTCCAGAAATCTCACCTCACAATCTACTCATTCCCCATCTTCTGCAATGGCCCCTGTGTAAGATTACTGGAGCACTGTAACCAGACTAATAACATACAATAACAACAGCAATAAAATCATGATAATTCTCAAGCCAGAGGATTCACCTAAGTTCAAAGTCCTATGCAGATTAAGTCTGTAGCTTCCCCACTACAGCAGGCAGTAGCTGAAGAGGTAGAGAGTTCAGAGCAGTCATCATGTGGCAGCTCAAGCCAGGGGGTAGGGCCAGGCTACAGGGACTGTAAAGGAAACTAACTTTAAGGGTGATAAGATACATGCTTTAATGACACCAGCATTGGCAAATCTTGTCCATCAGGTTGCAAGAAAGAGAGTGGTCCTGTGATAGGACAGTGGTAGGAATGGGATCTCATCCTGGTTTAGATGCAAAAGCCATGTAGGAAGAGGTTCCAAAGGCTTCTATCAAACCCAGGCTGTCAGCCCCGTCCCTGAGGGAGTTACAGATGGGTCAATACACAGGACTACAGGAAGTACATACACTGCCCATTAAGACAAAATAAAAGTTCCCCACACCAAGTGACCCTCGCTTTAATACATGGCAAGGGATCTTGTTCCTTAGATCCATCTTTTGCAATTAAATATAAGCCATCCTTGAATAAAATAGGAATTTTTTATTTTAAATCCTCCACCATCTCCCAGGCTGAAGCCACTGCTCTCTCCTCCCCCTCCCCCATGGCCTCCTGCAGCACTGATCCTCCAGCTGCCTCCCCCCTGGCTGCTAACACATCTTCCAGAAGCGTGACCTGTCTTCTCAATAATGGCCTTTCTTTCTCAAGGGCATCCCATAGGTCATCACCCAGCTCCTCCAAGTGACACCAAAGTGTGGCTCTCTCCTCGAAAACCCTTTCCAATAAGAGCATAATAAGATGCTCTTATCTCCCAAATGTTTTGGTTACACTACTGTAATCTTTTGGGGGCCATTCTACAGTTACTCCAGGAACACAGAAGAGGGAAGATTCCAGGTCCATTCCCCAAGGTGCCAGGAGGGCCAGCCATTGCTGGTCCATGTGTCGGAATGTCCAGGGCCACATCCACTCAAGAGTCTCCAGGGTTAAACGCAGTTGGGATTGACAGGAGGATGTTACTCTGCTGGCCATATCCTGGCTTCAGTAACTCCTCTTTGTTTTGCACATACCGTTGTATAGGAGAGGCAGCAGTGGGTGTTAGCATACCCACAGGGCTCAAGGCTCCTTTTCAGGGCTTCTCATTCAAATACGTTAGCACTATCCATAAGGAAACTAAATAGCCCTGTAAACCATTGGTGTCCGACTTCAGGTCAGATTTCAACAAACCATTGTACCTCTCTAACTTGCCTGCACTGGTAGGGTTATATGGTACATGAAACTTCCACTTTATTCCTGCTTGCTGGGCCCATTCTTGTAATTCATGTCCAGTAAAGTGGGTGCCTTGATCTATCTCAATCACCTGTGGCCAGCCATAGGCTGCAAAGGGACACTCTAGGCCCCTATTGGTGGTTTGCTGATCTGCATGACATCTAAGAAAAGCAACCAACAGACCAGTAGCTGTGTCCACACAAGTCGTAGCGTCCCAATATACTTCTGATATGGGCAGAGGCCCAATACAGTCTATCTGCCACCTGACAAGGCTTATTGGCCCTCTTACTATTGTCCCATGTTGCTGCAGGTCTTAGTGTAAGTCTCTCTTAGAGCACATAAGGCACTCCTTCCAGGATCTGCTGACTTCTTCAAAGGTCAACCGCAAGCCCCACAGAAGGGCTACAGCCCACGTTGTCTTATGCCCCGCATTCAACAAATGGTGGTGTAACCATTGGGCCACATCAGAGGTGGGCTTTCCTTCCAGCCAGCGCACCTGGGCCAATGTGTCTGCTTCATCATTCCCTGGGGATGCCAAAGGCACTTTACCACCACTGCCAGAGGAAAGGGTGATTCATCAGGGAAGCCAGTCTGCCCATTTCAGAACCCAACATAACAATATTTTCCACTCCCACATCCCAGAGATGCAAAAGCCATGTAGGCAGAGGTTCCAAAGGCTTCTACCAAAACTGGATGCTAGTGTCCACCAGCTCATCCTGGGTGTAGGGGCGGAGCATGGAGGGCTCCACAGCCTGGGGAGGGGGCGGCTTCTCCCCTGGAGGAGCCACAGTTGTTGTGTTTTTATCTTCTTAATTACAACCAGAAAGACCTTCAATATGGGAGAGGCTGGGCCTCTGGTGGTTGCGTTGGCAACAATTCTGTCCTCAGCTTCACCACCTCACCCTCCCCCGATGCTGATTCTCCAGCTGCCTCCTCCCTCACTGCTAACATTTTCTCCAGGAGCGTGACCTGTCTTCTCAGAAACTGTCTTTCTTAAAGGCATCCCATAGGTCATTGCCCAGCTCCTCAAAGCAACACCAAAGTGTGTCTCTCTCCTCGATAACCCTTTCCAATATCTCGAGAAACAAACATCCCAGAATTCCAGCTGCCACAAGGCCACTCAGGGCCTCTAAGCAGTCTTCTATCTCACATGGGTTAATTTCATAGCTTGCGGTGTCCCCACCCTTCCCCAATTTTAGGGAAGCCCCACCCATCTAGGAGGTGCTTTACCCTAGATGAGTTCCCCACTTGGGCTCCCCAAGAGGAAGCCCCATGGATAGGGGGCTCCTGGGTGAAGCTGCACCCTCCACAGCTGCCAGAGGGAATGGTGAGTTGTCATTCTCCACCACAGCAGCCACTGAGGGTTTTCCATATATCCCCCCACCATCTCTAGGGGCAGCCCACCCAAGGGTCACACCCATGAAGGCAGATTTCAGGTTCAGAGGTCCTGCCGACTACCGCCAGATGTAACTCAAGGGAGAAAAATAAGTTCCCAGCCACAGGCAAATAACTCTTGAAGCTGAAATCAGTCAAAGGGAGAAACAAAGTGTGAAAAATCTATTTACTGCTTATAAGCAGTCATCTACCTCTGCTCACCTGTGTCTTTTCAGACCCAGCTGCCAAGGCCTCACCAAACCTCTCTTGTCCCAGTGCCCACTCACTCTCCACCCACCTTTCAACCACCTCTTGGTATGGAGATGGACTACTTTTCTCCACCCCTTGAAAACACCTATTGATATGGAGATACACTAAGACCAAGTGAGAGATTTTGGAAATACTTCAATTTTACCCTGAGCTGACACAGACTTAGAAAAGACAACTAGGGATGATCCTTTCTTAATTGTCAGACATGGCACTTTATTCAGAACAATAGAGGAGAAATACATCAGAGAAGACAGCAGTAAGAAAACAGGCCCATATGTAGTCTAATAGCAGAGGTTCATTCCCCGAAAATGGGCCATCCAGCATGGAGTGACTGAAAGGGTGACAAGCCCAGCCAAGGGGGATAAAGGGCCCTCCCTCAAGGAACAGAGTTCTTCCATCACTCAAGTGGTGAGACCAACCAGTTACCTTAGTTCTCTTTCTGTGGACATATACTCTCATTTTCCAGGTGGGTTTATGACCAAACAAAAGGGATCTGAATCTCGGAGAGTGCCAGCTCTCTGGTTAGCACCCTTGTGCCAGTCTCTTGAGAGTGTTTGCAGCTCATAAGACTCCACCAAGCCAGACTGTAAGTAAGGAAAGTTATCACTTGAAGCAAGTAAGGAGGAAATGGGATAGTTTGTCTCTCTGACAGCTTTTTTATAGGCACAAATAACAGTACAATTCTGAATGGTACATAAATTATGCAAGGGGAATGAAAAAATAAAATCCTGATTGGTGTTCAGAAGAGGGGTAAGGTTTGGGCCACAGCTCTCAGTCCCTGGCTACAGGGAGGGCCCTTGAGGCAGCAGCAAGGGGAGGTCCACAGTTGCAGATGCCAGCTGCTGTGCTGCCTGATATCTGCTCCTCTGGGCCATCTTGTTTACAATGTAACTCAGCAAAGAATGACAACTTTAACTCTAATTTCCCCACTAATGCTTTTTCATGCTTCATTCAATATATGTATTAGATTATCATTTCTCTGGGATCTCACTTGTTATTTGAAAGTACTTGAATCACTTTAACTAAAGAACACATATTTATACAATTATTTCCCATTATACTGGATATATCAGGTAACAAGTCCTGTACATTACCCCTTTATCAATTTATTCAGGTTTCCTTTGAAGCATTATCAATATTACTAAATACTGGATAAGTAATAAGCATATCTATCCTAAAATGATTCTCAACAAATATATTGATCTATATGCATTCATTAAAACACATAATAACTAAAATATTTTTATAATAGACCAATGGAAGAAAGGGTAACACAAAATAGTTTTAAGATTGATTATGCAGGTCTCAATAGACTGATTTTGGAATGGATAATTTAACATAAAACCTATACAAGGAGTGTGTCTTCTTTAACTTTGAATCTTAGGGATATCCTAGGACAAATCTGAAATAGATCTTTATAATTTTCCTGAATAAAACTTTAATATAACTTTCTTCATAATTTTCATTACCCATTTGTTTCTAAGACTGTGGATGATAGGATTCAAGAATGGAGGAACTATGGTATAAAACACAGAAAGAATCATGTCTTGGAAGGTTTCAGAAGTCACTGAAGGCCTTAGGTACACATAGGCACCAGAACTGAGAGAGGCAGACACCACCAGGAGGTGAGGCACACAGGTGGAAAAGGCCTTTCCTCTCTCCCTGGTTGGAAACTTCAGCACAGTAGAAAATATGCGGACATATGACATGGTGATGTACACAAAGCAGCCACCACCAATCCCCATGGCCGAGACAAGAACTAAGAGGATGTTGCTGAAGGAGTCAGAGCAGGAGAGCCTCAGCAGAGAGGGGATGTCACAGAAGAACAGGTGGACCATGTTGGACTGACAGAAGGACAGCTGGAATGTGTTACTTGTGTGCACAGCTACATAGGTGAGACCACTGAGCAGGAAGACCAGTGTCATCCGTACACAGAAATAGTAGTTCATGATGACTGGGTAGTGGAGGGACTGGCAGATGGCCACATAGTGGTCACGGGCCATGATGGTGAGGAGCAGAAGCTCCACATATATGCAGTAAAGGACCAGGAAGATCTGAGCTGCCCAGCCAGCCACTGAAATGGCCCTGTTGTCAGTGAGGGAGTTGACACAGGCTTTGGGGACAGTGACAGAAATGTAGCACACATCTAAGATGGACAGGTTCCTGAGGAGGAAGTACATGGGTGTGTGAAGGCTCTGGTCCAGAGTGGTGGCAGTGACGATGAGGAGATTCCCTACAAGGTGGCCAAGTACATCAGTAGGAATAACATGGTAAGTAGGAACCTAAGCTCCCAAACATCAGCAAAAGCACTGAGGAGAAACTTAGCCAGCATGGTGGAATTAGTCATTTCCTGAAATGATGGCTGATCTGGAAAACAAAAACATTAAAAACTAGAAAGCATAAAAATAATTAATAAGTTTAAACATTTTCCTTGATGGTGTTTATTTCTATTTTATACAGCTGGCTCCGTATGTTTCTTTTGCACCACTCACATTTTATATTACATTTTAGTAGACACATTTTGTAGCAAGTTTTTAATAATGGGGATTTCCAATATAATTATATGAGTATGATTGCTAAATTTCTACTATAATAACATGAAGCTTATTGTTTTAAAGTTGATGAATTTGACTAATGTATGGTGAACTCCTGAAATAGATTATCTATATCAGAGATCTCCAGAGAAAGAGAACCAATAGGATATCATATATATATATATATATATATATATATATATATGTCTTTTTAATCTACCTATTTTACCAACCCCACACACCTCCCCCATGGTAACCACCAGTCACTTCTCTGTGTCTATTAGTCTACTGCTGTTTTGTTCATTTTCTTTGGTTTTATTTTTAGATTTTGCATATAAGTGAAATCATATGGTATTTGTCTTTCCTGTCTGGCTTATTTTACTTAGCATAATGCCCTCTAGGTCCATCTATGTTGTCATAAATGGAAGGATTTCTTTTTTTTTAATGGCTATTTGGTTTATTGCATAAGTATTTGGCTTCATAAATTAGAGTTCACATCAATTCCTCCTAAGACTTCCATAAGAACTTAATGTATCAGGTAATTTTATGCTGAAGCCAAGAAAGAAAGACACAATGAAAACATTTATTTTGAAATAATAAACAAAAAACAATTTTAGGGAATTTCATTTGAATTTCTTTGTGATAGCCAAATACAGTTGAAACAGAATTCAAAAAAGCAGATTTAATGGAAATGTTAAGTTTGATTATTTAGCTAATTACTGTTTAGCTTCAATCAGCTTTACATATTTGACCATCATTTATCTCTCTTGAAAAGACTATAACATTAATATAATAATTTTAGAAACATTTTTTTAAATCTATAACAAAAATGCCAAAAGAGAAATACTGAACAAAGTTCTGAAGGTTCTTTTAGTGAAAATCCCTTATACTGTGATTGGGGAAAAAAGGGAATCCAACTTTATATAAACACTTCTCAGCAAGTCCTTAAAATTTTTTATACAATTTTACATTACTTTCATTGTGTGTTTATGTGTGTGTAGTGTGTGTATTCCAACTATTTTATATATTATTGTTTATTTAATATTAGTATCTTTAATCTTCCATGGAAATTCAATACACACAGATCTTTACATTTCTAAGGATATGGTGCACAAAGAATTTTTTACTTTAAGACGAATACCATATGATTTCACTTAAATGTAGAATTTAAAAACAAAGTAATACAAAGAACAACAAACACAGACACTGAGAGTAACTGGTGGTTACCATGAGGGAGGGGTTTGGGTGGGTAAAATAGGTAAAGAAAATAAAAAGACACAAAATCTCAGTCATAATATAAATTAGTCATGAGGATGAGAGTACAGCATAGAGAATATAGTCAATAGTTCTGTAACATCGTTCTATGTTGACGTAAGTAACTACACTAGTTGGGGTGAACATTTAATGTATATATACAACTGTCAAATCACTATGTTCTATACTTGGGCTCTTGTACTGACACAATATACATTCAACTCAAATTCCAACTTCATTTCCAAAAAAAATTACATTCCAGAGTGAAGCAAGAGATTACAGGAAAGTCATAGTATAAATGAGATTGGAAAAAAAAAAGGAAGACAGTAATAATAGTAATCACAGAATACTTACTCCTAAGTAATACGTGTTCTTAACCTACAGATGAGAACAAAGCTTTCTTTCATGAACCTCTTCAAATTGGTTTAAACACAATTTAACCAAGATCCCCTCTGCACACAGGGCTTGAGTCCCGCCTCCCGAGGGACAGAGCGCCGCTCAGGCCCGTCACGTGCCGCCTCGTCTGAGCACGTGCGTCACCCACGCCGTAGGCTCGGAGGCCCCGGGAGCGCCGCGCTCACCGCCCAGAGGCAAGAGGCTGCCCGCCGGCCGCTCGTGGGAGGTGACGGTCTCCGGAGCACAGGTCAGGGGGGCCTGGATCAAGTGCAGGCGTGGACGCAAGAGTTGAATATCCTGGGCAAACCTGTCGTCCTTAATCACTCTTGCTGTAGACTACAGTATGCATAAAAACTACATATATGTACGTACATGTACCACATATACAAGCTGTATATGATACATATGATTATACCATACATAAAACTGTTTATGACTTTATAAACCATACATAATATATATAACTTTATGAAGTGTTATATATATGCCATATATTCCTTATGTGTATCTACATGTACATACTTTTGACACCAAAGCTTACTTTACTACAGCCTCTGCATTATCAAATTTTTTTATTTTTTATTTATACCTATTTTTTCTTTTGTATTTTATTACTCATTTTTAATATCTACCGTATTTATACTTTAGTCAAATTGTGTAAATATAAATACATGCTTCTCTATATTTCTATATTATACAGAGAGAAATTGAGAAAAATGGCAATCATTCACCTGAAAACTAAAAAAAATAAAATATTCATAAGGAAAATAGGTTTAGAATAAACTCTTCATGCTCTAAGGTATTATGACATAGACAGTAACAGTGCGATTCCTGGGAGCCTATTTGCTTGGACTCAAGCCCCAGACTTTCCACTGAGAAGCTGAAGGAATATGGATTTTTTTTAATTACTCTGAGCCTTCTCTTATTTTTTAATTACAGCCATTATGAGAATTATGTAAGTTAAAAATCTGTAAATAATGAAATGCCAAAAACTAAATAACTACTGTAAAATACTTTCATAATGACTCTAGTTTATATCCTTAAGTTTTAAGAGGAGGACATTAATGTTTGTACCTTTCCTGCTACCCAGCAGCTGAAGCCTTCGTAAGGTCAATGGTATCATGCGAAGTGATGTATGTCAGAGAAAGACAGTTACCATATGATGTCATTTATATGAGGAAGCTAAAATACAAGCCAAATGAACAAGTAAAACAAAATTCATAGATGCAGAGAACAGATTGGTGGTTATCAATAGTAATAATAGTAATCAGAAGGGAAGGGGGTAGGGGGCAGGCAGAAAGGGTGAAGGAAGTCAATTGTATGTTGATGGATGGCAAGTAACCTTATGTAGTGATCTCTTTGCAGTGTATGCAAACCCAGAATTATGAAGTTATACATCTGAAACTATGAAATAAAAAAAAGGAGCAGAGAGAAGAAGAAAGGGGCAGAGCTGGAATTTAAAAATCACATCTGTCTAATTTCAACACTCATTACAGCCTGTGACTAATCTACTTCCTCTTTTTTACTTAATATTTATGCTATCTATTCAATTTTATCCAAACTATAACTTCACTATTACAGGCATCCTTAGATGAACTACTAACATTAGCAAGGATTTTTTTGGAAAACACTGTTTTATTAAATTTTTCGTTTTTAACCATTTTAAGTGTCAACTTAGTGGCATTGATTGCATTCGTGATGCTATGGATCCTTGGCTAATAACTAATTCCAAACGTTTTAATCATTCCAAATAGAAACTCTGTAACAATTAAAAAATCTGCCATGTGTTCCTGGAACCTTCAATCTACTTTTTGTCTTTGAGAGTTTGTCGTTGCAGATGTTTCATACAAGTAGAATTATATAATTGTCATTTGTATCTGGCTTATTTCATATTTTCAAAGAGTATTCATGTTGTAACATGCGCAGAACTTTATTCCACCTTACGGCTCTATAATACACCTTTGCATAGAGGGTAACATCAGCATCCTGGTGGCATATGGGTACCTCCTATTTGTCCCCCTTCAACAAATAAAATGCAACATCCACCAACAAACAAAAATGCCTCCGTGGGAGTTGTGGGATCAAGAAGCACATACCTTGGGACTTGGAAAGAGTCTCACCCTCCTCTGAAGCAGGTAATAGACACACAAACCCCAGTGTGAGTGGTGAAACTGTCAGGAGCCTGTCAACTGGTCAGTCTGGGAGCAACTGGAGAGCAGTGTTTGAGGAAAATCCCCCAAGATGAGAGGGTCTTTGTACAAGTCCAAGTTTTACAGAAAAGAAGTTCCAACAGTCTGTTGGAGAAAAAAAATTAGATACTAGGTTCTGTATGTATTGGTGTGCATAAGAGGAAATTTACCTCTCTCCCCACAAAAGATGGTACAGCTTAATTATAGGAGTCTTGGAAGCCTGGCCATGAGCTACTGTGAAAAACAGCTGCACTTGGCCTGCTGGTACCATCAGTGTCCCATCCATCAGCACACACCTCCCTCCACATCGTGGCAGTCTCTCCTTGTTTATCTCCCCAGGGGTGACAGCAAGAGTGAGCTTGGAAGACAGGAAGTATGTGCACAAAACAAGACGAAGTCTGCAGGCAGGGGGAAAACCAAACATTTGAGCAGTATTAATACCTTTAGGTAATCACAAGAGGTTTGTCCAGTCTCTAGTAAGCTGTGTTGTGAGATAAGAAAAGACATAGAAGCTTAAGAAATGCCATAGAAATGAGCAAGTGTGGAGTAAGCATACTGTGATATAATGAGTTATAAGAAATACACATTTGGTCATTCATAGGACTAAATATATATTTCCCAGGTATATTTTGTCTTCATCCACAGTTTCTGAAAACACAGCAGAGTCTTAAAGGTGAAACAGATGTTTTGTTATGTTAATGACAGACTTTTGGACCCCCACTCAAGGGCAGGGGCTGCACACTGAATCAGCCAATGACCAATAATCCAGTCAATCATGACTATGCAATGAAACCCTCACAAAAAAACCTGAGAGGAGAGGAGATTTGTTGGTAAAATTGCAATATTCCCAGAATATCTCATCTGGCCTTAGTGTACCTCCATATTGATAGGTGTTTCCAAGAGGTGGAGAGAAGTAGTCTATCTCCACATCAATAAGTAATTACAAGGGGAAACAAGGGCATATCTGCACCAAAGAGGTTGGTTGGGGTCCCTTTTGCAGCTGGGTCACAAGAGACATGGGAAAGCAGAAGAATACAACTGCTTGTAAGCAATAGACAGGTTTCTCCCACTTTATTTCTCCCTTTGACAGATTTCAGTTTCAAAGGCATTTTGCCCTGGGATTTTCCCCTGGAGATATACCTGGCATAGTCGGCAGGACCTCTGAACCTGAAATCTGTCTTCATGGGTGTGACCCTTGTGCAGGCTGGCCCTAGAGATGGTGGGGAGATAGCAGGAACCCTGCCATGGATGGTGGGGAGACCCCAGTGGCTGCAGTGGTGGAGGTGGCAGCTTCACCCAGGAGCCCCCTGTCTGTGGGGCTTCCAGTAAGGGAGCCCCTAAGTGGAGAACTCATCCAGTGTGAAGCACCTCTTTGGGGAAGGTGGAGACACCAGAAGCTGTGGAATTAGCCCACCGTGAGATGGAAGACTGCTTAGAAGCCTTGAGTAGCCATACAGCAGCCAGAATTGTGGGATGTCTGATTCTTGAGATAGCAGAAACTGTTTTTTGAGGAGAGAAACAGACTTCAGCAGGAGAGAGATACACATCAGCATTGCTTGGAGGAGCTGAGCGATGACCTATGGGATGTCCTTAAGAAAGAGAGACAGTTATTGAGAAGACAGGTTATGCTCCTGGAAGACACTTCAGCAACAGTGAGGGGGAGACATCAGGAGAACCTGCATTGCAGGAGGTCAGGGTGGAGGGAGAGGAAAGAGCAATGCCTTCAGTCGCAGAGATGTTGGAGATGTTGGGAGCAGATGAGGGGTGGCGCAGAGGGCCGATCTGTTGCTGAGGCTACCGCCTGAGAAACTAACCTCTCCCTTATTAAAGGCCTTCCTGGTTGCAATTAATAAAATAAAAATGCAACAACGACAGGCTCCTCAGGGGGCAGAGCCACCCCCTCCCCAGGTTGTGGAGCACTCCATGCTCCGCCCCTATACCCAGAATGAGCTGGTGAATACGTGCATCCAGTTTTGGCAGAAGCTGTTGGAACCTCCACCTACATGGTTTTTGCATCTCTGGGATATGGGGGTGGAAAACATTGTTATGTCAAGTTCTGAAATGAGTAGACTGGCTTCCCTGACAATGTACCCTTATCTCTGGTAGTGGCTGCAAAGTGCCCATCACACCTCAGGAAATCAGGTGCTTCTGGATTGGCTGACAGCAGCCATCAGGGCAATTTGGCCTAATCAGGGTGATTTACTATACTTACCCACTAGCTGGGAAACATATGCAGAGCTCCAGCAGGTGTTATGGGAGCTGGGAAAGAAAAATATCATCTATAATATGGACCCCCAGGGCCCCGATGAGGAGTTGTTCACTGTAGGAATGAGAAATCTGGTGCTGCATACAGCTCCCCATCTCTCCTTGGGTCCCTAGTGAGTACTCTTGGGCCCCACATAGGGTAACCCATAAGTGATGCTACTCGTAGTTTAGCAGATCTGGAGGAGGTTGAAAAGAGAATGGAAGGAAGTACAGGCTACAACTGAAAGGAGAGGTGCACAGGGCACGGGAAGGTCTGAAGGACCCAGATGTGGGTTGATTTGATAAAGGCCGGGGTAGTGAAAGTGCCTATTGATGGGCAGCCCAATAGGATCTTGTCACAACTGCGGCACCAATTAAAGCCAGAGCAGCAGTTCCAGCTGCTGATGTCCAGGACATGGAGGCTGGAGGCAAAGTCCCATGTCCAGCCTGTGTCCCTGCAAGACTTCCTGGGGGACAGTACTCAGGCTCCGCCTGGGCCCTCACCCCCACAGGAGGATAATTGGCCATCATGGTTAGACTGAGGTGGGGGTCAAGGTCCCCATGTTGGGGGACGTGGTGGGGATGAGAGGCCACCTGTAGAATTAGCAATTCATTGGTCACCTGTGAATGTACAGTGTGTCCTGATGCTGGTAGGCAAAGGAGCTGAATGTTATCTGATTTATGGCAACCCTGTTAGTTTTTCCAGGACCCCTGCTGTGACTGATGGCTATGGGGGTTAGGTAATTAGAGTGAAGAAAGCCCAAATCCCACTTGAGACAGGGTATTTACCCACAAAGGAGTACACTGAGTATATTTCTCCCATCCCTGAATATATTTGGGTAGTAGATATCCTGCAGGGCCTGTGGTTACAGACCACTGTAAGTGAGTTCAGACTGAGGGTACGTGTGGTAAAGGCAGTTCTGAGGGGATACCCTAAGCACCCACCTGTAGTTCTGCCTGTACCTACCTCAGTGAGTGACAAATACAAGCAGTATAAATTGCCTGGGGCACAAGGAAATTGGAGAAATTCTACAGGAGTTGGAGAAGGTGGGCATCATAAAGACCACAAATAGTCCTTTTATTTCCCCAGCGTGCCTGTGAAAAAGCCAAACAGCTCCTGGCGTATGGCAGTGGACTACAGGGAATTGAATAAAGTCACACCCCCTTTCCATGCTGCTGTCCCCTCTATAGCAGCTATTATGGACACAGTCATGAACTGGGGATGTATCATTATATTGTAGACCTTGGTCATGCTTTCTTCTCCACTGACATAGCACAGGAAAGTCAGGAACAGTTTCCCTTCCTGTGGGAAGGCCATTAGTGGACATTCACTGTCCTTCCTCAGGGATACCTCCACAGTCCCACCATTTGTCACTTGTAGCCCAGGACTTGGCCACATGGAAGAAACCACAAACAGTGCAGCTGTATCACTACATTGATGACATTATGCTCTCTGATTCTCTTGCAGATTTAAGGGGCAGTTCCTAGACTGCTGAAACCACTACAGGGGAAAGGATGGGCTGTGAACAGCACCAAGGTTCAGGGACTGGTTTGTCTGTAAAGTTCTTGGGGGTCATCTGGTCAGGTAAAACTAAATTTATCCCAGAAAGAGTCAGAGACAATGTCCAGGCCTTCCCTACCCCTACCACTATGGCAATCTTACAAGAGTTTTGGGGTCTTTGGGCTACTGGATGGAGAATGTTTGTCCTGCCCTCTGGGTGTAACTGCCATGTGATGATTGCTCTGAACTCTCTACCTCTTCAACTACTGGTCACCTGTGGAATGGGCGAGCTATGGACTTTGAACCTAGCTGAATCCTCCCGCTTGAGGATTATCATGATTTTATTGTTGCAATTGTATGTTATTTGTCTGGTCACAATGCTCCAGCTTTCTTGCACAGGAGCCACTGCAGAAGATGGGTAACAAGTAGATTGTAAATAAAAATTTCTGGAGGGGTGGGCTCTGTGTAAAACTGCAGTATTTCCAGAATCTCTCACCTGGCCTTACTGCATCTCTGTATCAATAGGTGTTTTCAAAGGGTAGACCGAAGTAGTCTATCTCAATATCAATGTGTAATTACTTGGGTGAGTGAGGGCTTATCTGGACTAGAGAGGTTAGGTGGGGTCCCTTCTTCTGCAGCTGGGTCACAAGAGACACAGGAGAGCAGAAGTGGACTGCTTGTAAGAAATAAATGAGTTTCTCCCACTTTATTTCTCCCTTTGACTGATTTAAGTTTCAAAGGTATTTTGCCCCAGGATTCCCCCCCCGACCCCGAGTTATAGTCCCATAAGGCTATATGGGTTATGTTCATTCTCATTTAGTCTGATTTCTTCCCTATCATCATATTGGGCAACTTATATAGTTCTCCTTCAAGTTCAATGATTATTTTGTTGTGTGTCTTCTGCTCTTGAGACAATCCCTGGGCTTTATTTAATTTGTATGGTTTTCTGTTCTAAAACTGCTATTTGACTCTCCTTTATATCTTTTGTTTATTGAGAGTTCAACTAATTCTGAGTAGTACTTTTTACCTTACAAAATTCTCACCATAAGTGTACGTAGCAACTATCACCACACAAGGATATCAAAATACATTGACAATATTACCTATGATGCACTTTTAATCACCCTGAGTTATTTAATAATTGGAAATTTTTACCTCTTTAACTCTCAATTCTTTTTCCCACCCCACAACTCCCTACACCATTGCAATCATATTTGTTCTCCGTGTTTATGAGTCTATTTCTGTTTCATTTCTTCTATTTGCTTTATTTTTTAGATTCCATTTTAAGTAAAATCAGACCATGTGTCTTTCCCTGTCTGACCTATTTTTTGTAGCATAACACCCTCTGGGTTCATCCATGTTGTTGCAAATACTTTTCGTGACTAATATTCCTTTGTATTTATGTACCATAGCTTATCTATCCATTCATCTGTCAACGGACATGACAGCTGCTTCCATTTCCTGGCTATTATACATAATGCTGCAGTAAACAATGGGACGCCAGTATCTTTCAGATTACTGATAATTTTTTCTTCAGGTAAATTCCCAGAACTGGTATTTTGGGGTCATATGGTATTTCTATTTTTACTTTTCTGAGAAACCTCCATACTTTTCCATACTGGTTGCACCAGCAGTTTACAATGGTTCTTTTTCTCCCGATCCTTGCCAAAATCTGCTCTTTCTTGTCTTGTTATATCAGCCACTCTGGTGCGAGTTGATATCTCACTGCAGTTATGTTTCACATTTCCCTGGTGATTAGTGGCATTGATCATCTTTTCTGTGTCTGTTGTTCATCTACACATCTGCTGCTCTAGGAATTTTAGTTATGTTGTTTGATCCTAATTGTTTCTGTTAAAGGTAACTTGTTCACAGATACTAAATGCTATGGCAGAGCCACCATCCTGTCCCGTTGGCTTATGCACCAGGTGATTCTATATCAAAGAGTTTGAAAGTCTTGGAAAAAACAAAGTCTCATAAAAAGGTCATATGAAACCAAGATGGTGGCATAGAACTAAAACCTGATAATTTGCCTAGCCTCTACATGGTTATCCTAAGTCAAAAAATGGGGGAGAGGTTACAAGAAAATATTTGTAAAGAAAAAAATGCATAAATAACATTTCTCTTGGAGATATTAACACTGATCATTATATTTCATCATGAATAAATTCTAATCAGCTGAAACCAATAAAGAACTATAGGTTTTCTTCTTTTTTATTGACCACAAAACTCAATCTTGTCCACTACCAAACTGAAGTTCTTTCCTGGTCAAAAGCAATAGGATTTAATTGACACTCTGTAAAAGAATATTTGTCCAAAGTGATAATTAATCACCATGACCACTGTGAACATTTTACCCAAATATCCCTTAGTGTTCTTCATCAGCTAACTACTCAGTGATTTTTTCATTTTTTTCATTGACATTATGGATTGAATTATATTCACTAAAAACCCATGTGTTAAAGCCTAACCTCTAGTATGACTGGTATTATTATCAAAAGGGAGATTTAGAAGCAGACATACACACACAGAGCACCACATGAGAATAAGGGCAGTGATGGGGCTTATGCAGCAGAGACCAGGGAATGCCAAAGTTTACCAGAAAGCCAGCAGAATCCAGCAGAGAAGCATAGAACAGATTCTTTTCACAGCCTTAGGGAAGAGCCAAGCCTGCCTGCACTTTGACATCTGACCTCTAGGCTCCTGACCTGGAAACAATATATTTTTATTGGGACTTGTTGTGTTAGGCATGATTTTATATGAACTGATTTCATTTCTCTTGAATATGTGTGAATATTGTTAGGAATTAATGAGGCAAAAGTGTATACCAGTTCTTAAAACAAAAAGTTTAAGGAAAATACACTATGTCATGAAAGACAAGGAAATGTTTATACTGGTTCTTAGGTCACAAGTTTGGATGGAGGACTATGCTATACACCCTAACAAGCTTAAATAAATTTAAAATTAACATTGGTAAATATGTATGTTAATACTAATTTGTATTATTTAATACAATTAATGATAGCTAGGATTAAGTTTTCATAATTGTCAGACATGACCCATTACTCAGAAAAAATATATAGGTTTGATAATATACCTGAGAAGATAAGAATCAACTTGTAGCCAGCAGCAAGGTTTTATAATCTGAAAATGTTCCACTCAGCAAGGAGTTGCTGATATAATGAGAAGCTCAGCCAAAGGTACATGGTGCCTTCCACAAACAATGGAAAATGGTTTTACCTCATTAATAAGTAGATTAAAACCACTGCTCTTTAGTTTTCATTTTTGGATATAATTTTTTCCATTTTCCAGATACATGACATTATTATCTTGATTATATATGATTCTTAGATTATAATTTATTTTATTTCATTTTTAAATTTTTCCAAGTAATTGAATTTCTGTAATTGTATACCATAGTATTTATTATTTTTTATTTCATTGCATAAAATCAGGTAATGTGGCCATTAAGCTATCTCCATGTTGGAATTGTTGAGATTTCCTTTTGTATAATATTTATTTTGTTAAATATTGATGAATTACAAACACAATCTAAAATGATTCTTAACAAATTATTTGAATCATATACATTGATTAAAAATCCTTATTCATTGTTTTTAGAAAATTGAAAGGGTGATATAAAACACAAAATTATTTTATAAGAGTCAAATCTCAATTCTAGTACATGTAATTCAGGAGTTGGCAGTCTAACAGATAAAACAGAAAACAGTGGATTTTCCAAAAGTTTGAATCATACTGAGAACTTGGGATAAACCTGAAACGAATCTTTATACTTTTCCTGATTAAAACTTTCTTGATACAATTTTCCTCACAGCTTCCTTTACCTGTTTGTTTCTAAGACTGTAGATTATAGGATTCAAGAGTGGAGGAACTATGCTATAAAATACAGAAAATATCATGTCCAGAATTGTATCAGAGGATGCTGAAGGCCTTATGTACACATAGGTACCAGAACTGAGGAAAATGGACACCACCAGGATGTGAGGGACACACGTGGAAAAGGCCTTTCCTTGCTCTCTGCTTTGAAACTTGAGCACAGTAGAAAATATGCGACTATATGACATGATAATGAAAATAAAACAGCCACCACCAACCCCCATGGCAGAAATAAGAATTAAGAGCTCATTGCTGAAGGTGTCAGAGCAGGAGATCCGCAGCAGAGAGGGGATGTCACAGAAGAACTGATGGACCACGTTGGACTGACAGAAGGACAGCCGGAATGTGTTCCCTGTGTGCAAACCTGCATAGATGAGGCCACTGAGCAGGGAGACCAGTGTTGTCCAGACACAGAACTGGTGGTTCATGATGACGGGGTAGCGGAGGGGCTGGCAGATGGCCACATAGCGGTCACGGGCCATGATGGTGAGAAGCAGAAGCTCTGTAACAGCAAGCCAAAACACGAGGAAGATCTGAGCTGCACAGCCAGCCACTGAAATGGCCCTGTTGTCAGTGAGGGAGTTGACACAGGCTTTGGGGACAGTGACGGAAATGTAGCACATGTCTAAGATGGACAGGTTCCTGAGGAAGAAGTACATGGGCTTGTGAAGGCTCTGGTCCAGAGTGGTGGCAGAGACGATGATGAGATTCCCTAACAGGGTTGCCAAGTACATGAGTAGGAATAACAGGGCATGTAGGACCCTTAACTCCAACACTTCAGCAAAGCCCATGAGGAGAAACTCAGTCACCATGGTGGAATTGGCCATTTCTGGAAATGCTGGTTGACCAGGAAAGCAAATGGGATAAGCCATGAAGGACATGAAATGGAAAACTAATTAATAAAATTACTTTAATTTCTTTCACAGGGTTTACATCTATTTTACATGTTGGACTCTGTGTTGTGGGAAGTTCAACTATGTGTCTTTTGGCCACTCCTGAATAGAAAAAAGGAGCAAAGTTCTAGGGTTTAGGCTCACAAATCCTACTGTTTGGATATGACACACAGACCCATTTATCTTCAGTAATATCCAGCTCATGAGGCTTATTGTTTCAAAGAAGTTTGACATAGTTGACTTTATATAAATTCTTTGAATAGAGATAAGTTCTCAAAAAGAGTTGTTTAGTTATGTTAGAAATTGAACAACATATTCTGCCTGGATACTGAGAGAGCAGAAATTTACTTCAGAGCTCTTCAGACCATGGATTAGAAGATGAGTCCATGATTGCTTTACATTGGTCTTCTCAGTGTGAGTGCCACAGTTAAGATTAAGAGTTTCCACACTGTCATAAAATGTTGGCATTGCTATGTGACCCAAAGCTGGCATCATTAGATTTATATTTTGTATTATTTTCAAATATCAATTTTCTAGAAAGTTACTTAATTTTTTAAAAGAACCATTACTAAAAGTTTGGAGGAAAAATAAAACTCCTTATGTCATGTTCAAAAGGCACTTATCTAGTTGACTTGAACTTTGGTAGTGAAGATTAACATGCTCAGTTTAGGAAATATACTGAATTTTTACTTTATTTGCAAATGTTTTTTCTTCATGTTAGAACAGCCTAGAATTATTATTGAATCATATGTGGTTGTAAAACAAAGCAAAACACAATATAACAAAAGAAAAGCTTTACTTCTTTCTGTTTTTATTTTCTGAATGTCATTTTCCATATTATGATTTAATTTCTTATATAACTAACATTGCATTCATAAATTACTATTAAATTTGGCATGAATCCCTCACACAAATTTACCCCATGTAAAATATTAATCTAAAAGATTGACATGGTATTGTTTATTTTTAAGCTCTGCTTCTCCCTAAAATCTTAAATTTTACTGTCTATCCTTTAAATCTCCTGTAATTTAATTTATTGCCTCCTGTTGACTGAGTATGACTATTGTCACTATTGTCATATCAACATTTTCAATATTTGTACTTCAAACTACAGCTTGTTTGATATGTTTCTTATATAGGAAATCATACATACCATTATAATATTTAAGTATCAGCATAAATATACATAATTTTACTAAAGAAACAGCCTCAAAAATAATTACATCCAAAGGAGTCCTAGTGCAAGCTTTGGCTTACCCTAACACTTATCAAAAGCTCCAGTTTTCTCACAATTTCTGCATTTGCCTGCTCGGATTTCACTAGAACCTTTTCAACACTGACATTTCATGGGAAATGCATGTCATTCAGTGACCCTGGGCTAGTATTTTGTGATTTTATCCCCTCTTTTCAAATAGTATATTTAAGAGCCTCAAAATTCTCTTATTTGGACTTACCCTCTTTCAATATTTCCTATTCTTGGCTGAGTCATTTTTCCATTATTATAGTCTATGGAAAATATCCAAGACTCTCAATATTTCTAAAATCTTGGATTTCACCAAGTTTCATTCAAACTTGGCACATGACCTCTGCTCAAAATTATTTAGCATTTTTATTAAGTTTTCTCTTAAATATCTTTAGAGTAGTTTATGTGCCACGATATACATTATAATCCTTTTGAACCTCTTTCTTTGAAAAATCTCTAAATTTAAATTACAACAGTAATTTGGATGTTTGTAAAAAAAAATTCCCTTAGGATGTGAACATTCCCCAGGAATGGGTTGTTTTAATTTGTCTGATTTCTCTCAGACTGTTCAAGTTCAGTTGGACAATATCCACCATATCATAGATAAGTTTTCACAAATGCCTAAGGTGCCTAACTGGTTTTCTTGGTTTCACTGGAGATGGCTGGTAATTACAGATATGCTTTGGTTATGTAACTATGCTCCTATTATGTTAATGTGTGTGCGCAACTTAAGTAGTAGCTTAAAACCTACACATGCTGAAGTCACTCTACAAGAAGATATGTCAAAGAAATAATCAATCTTCCCATGTTTTCTTCCACCTGCTACTTCTATAGCTTTTCTTCTTCCTTCCTAATTACAACCCTTAAATAGAATTCGTGCCTCATATCAAATTTACCAAGTATCATAATTCTTCCAAGTGGTAAAGATACCTCAAGACAAATGCTGGGCATAGAAGCTACAGGGCATAAATATGCAAAGAAAAAAAAAAGCTAACCATTTCAAACAATAAGGCTTCTCTCTCACTTACCAACTTTACATTTCCCTGTATGGCCCCGGAAGATGACTGGTTAGCCAGAGACGGGTAAGATTCCTCAAGGGAGGAACAACCTAAGACAGGCACAGTCGCAGGGGGGTCATCAGGTGAGAAATTGGGGATCAACAGAGGTGAGGCTTAGAACCTCACCCCCCTGTTCTGAGAGAAATCTTCTGCATACGTGGATGTTTTATTGCCCTTGTCTAGCTTGGATTAACACTTAGTCTACAGACACACACCTGATCATTTACATTTGCTCTCTTACAACACTAAACTATGTTTTCTACCTTTATCTTGTATCTACTTACCACTTCAGCATTTTACTAAAAATAATAATAATAAAGAGAGAAATGTGGTATCCACATATAAATCAAGTATAAAAACCAAATAAGTATTCATATTTGAACTGACTGTTTATAGTTCATAATGCATGAGCAAAACCGAAAGTTTCTGTGATGACTGCCCTTGTACTGTTCACTATGTAACTTATTCATTATGTAAGAATTTGTTCTCCATGTAAGAACTTGTTTGTTATGCCTCAAAAGATTGGAGACTGATGAAAATTAGGCTTGGGGTGGATTAATGATTGTGCATTGAGCATTGACTCCCCTATACAGAATTTTATTGTCGTTAACAACCATTTGATCAATAAATATGAGAGATGCCCTCACAAAAAAAAAAATAGAAGAAAAAAAAAAAAAAAAAGGACAGACTTCCAATGGTAAAATAAATAAGTAACCGGGATGTAATGTATAGCATAAGGAATATAGTAAAAATATTGTAACAACTTGGTATGGTGATAGCTGGTACCTAGAATTATCATGTATATAAATGTTGAATCACTGTGTTGTACACTTGAAACCAATGTAATGTAATACTGTGCGTCAACTACCCTTCAATAAAAAATAATTATCTAAAAATAAAAATAAAAATAAATAAATAAATAAATAAATAAGAAAGAAAGAAAGAAAAAATAAATAAAAATCAAAAAAAAAAAAATTCCCTTAGTTTCTTCAATCATTTCCTCATTTCCTATTTCCCAGACTGAAAGCCTGCTCAATTTCAATGCTAGTGTGTCCAAATATCTTGGTCCTCGCACTTTTCTTCAATTGGTGTTGATTTTCACAACTCACTGCTTTCTAATTTGTAACATTCTAGTCAATGCTTTAACCTACAGAAAATACAGGCTCTTCGGTCTATAATTGATTTGTATTGCACCTGTTGATACTTTTCATTATTTTTTCCTGTATTTCATGAGTATCATGGACAAAGTATTATTTTTATGATCTACGTATATGTTTTGGCAGTGGAAATAATGCCATTTATGAAACCATTCTTACAATTATAAATGAGTACTATTCAGCCAAACAGGCTATTTCCTTGACCCGCCTTAACTTTTTTCCATCGTCAGTGGCCTCTCCCATAAACCAGTCTCACATAGAAGACCATTTATCTCATTAGCTTTCTTAAAGCGTCTTTGAAATATGCATGTATTTTCTAAGGTTGTGTTCTTCTGTAGCCATTCCTAAGTATAAAACATCCTTTGTTTTATACTATCTGAATGTAAATTGCTTTTCGAAATCAATACACAATTATTCTTTTACCAATTCCCATTCCTTTCCTAAGTAAGTTTACCTCAGTGAATTTCTAAATCTCAGAAACATTTAGAATTTTAACCTTTTAATCACAGTGCCACTTTCCTTCCTCAAACATAACAACATCTTATTCCATTTTGATCTATCAGGTTTTAAACGAAGCCAAATACTACTTTTATTCTGAAAACTTCTCTTATAATATCAAATTTATTCTTTTTTTATATTTTTTGAAAGTCTGTATATTCTATTGAATTACAAAAGCATAGCTTATATTTATCAGCCCCAGACATGTGTATAAACTCCTTGAAGATTGACTGTATGATATTTATCTTTCTGTCCTTTTAGACCAGAAATATTTACAAATGCCAGAAATAGTAAAAGAGGAGGTCCCAAATGTACTATTGCTGTGTGATTAATTGTTAAGGGAAAGAGGCTTACAATTTTCATATTGGGTTGCTGATTTGTTTAAAGAAATGTACAATACATCCTTTCAGATATGGACAAGGATTATTTGAGTTGAAAGGTTACTGATTATAAATACATTCTAAAGTACATTTCTCTGGGTTAGAAACATCAACTAGTTAGTGTTACTTATAAAACTTTTGAGAAATAGTAAACTTTATCACATTCTGAAATTCCAAAGGTGCTTTCAAAGTTTCACATTCACATTTTCATGTACTTACAAAATTTATATGGCACATATGTATGTGTAAACTGTGTTATGTATAATTCTTGATATTATACTTCAGTGAAGTATATAGTGAACCCTTGATATTATCCTTTAGCATAAAGGGATTTTAAAAAGACAAGTGAAAAAGATCCAAAACGTGAATACACTGCCTACAAAAGAAAAGGACTCAGTTTAAAGCCACATTGTTTTCTAAATTGACATAGGAAAAAGAATGAAGGTTTTAATATGAATCAATATATTTGCTATAAATCAAGAAAAAACACAAATATATGAGTAAATTAATGTTGATGGACAGTGACTGTGAAGGGGGATGTGGGGGGGACTTGGTGAAGGGGGGAGCCTAGTAAACATAATGTCCTTCATGTAATTGTAGATTAATGATACCAAAATAAAAAAATAAAAATAAATAAAAATAATATATATGAGTAAATTAAGGATTATTTTAAGATTTATGAAAATTGTAATGAGAGGATGATCATCAACTATGTAACATAGGTGAGAATTTATATTGCTTAATAGTTGTGATATTTATTATACTTAGAATGTCTGGTAAAAAACATTAAATAGCAGTCCCTAATTCCTCATTAGAGTTTTTTTGTGGATATCAATCAATTTATTACAGTATATTTGATAGTACTCTGTGTTCAAACTCCACAAAATGGTCAAGCCCTGAATAATATGAAGATCCATAATCCAAAGTTGTTGGGATTTTCAAATTAAGGTATTTGGTTTCTTAGATATACATACTTGGCCTTCATAAACTGGAGCCTACATCTACTACTTAATATACTATAACTGATGGTGTATCGTGGTACATTAAACTAGTTAGTAAACATAGGCACTGTGAATCCCTTTGTTGATTCCTTAGTAAAAATCACCTAAATGAACTTAACTTGGGTTTTCTGGTGGCAATTAAATGTAGCAGAAACAGAACTCAAAGAAACAAACATAAGAATATAAAATTGGCATTCTCTTATTTAACCACATAATTATTAACCTTGTCCAAAAGTCTTCATATATTTGAACATCACTTATTTCTTAATAAAAATGAGTACCTTATTAGTTTAGTGATACTCAAACAAATGATTCAGCTGTAATGGAGATGCCAGAAAGGACAGAAACTGAACAGTCCTGATTTCCAGTTATTAAAAATGTCCATGTATCATCATTGGCAAAAGGAGGAGCCAGACATAGAGAACCACTTACAGAGCAGTGCACTATGAAAAATTAGACGATATTAAAGCGTTTTATTCACTTACTTTATATATATACCATATGAAATATATACTTGTATGTGCCAACAGTTTTATGTTACTAATTTTGCTTTAATATTGGTATCTTTTTAGTAACTACTTCTGAATACACAGTGCTAAGCATTTTTAAATATGATAAAAATAAGTGTTTGAAAAAAAAACTTTTAAATCAACCAAGTTATCATAAAGTCTTGATTCTTACCACACTTCCTGATATCACTTCTGTGACATTAGAAATTATAGAAACAATTATGAAATATTAAGAATTCCATTTGCTTTCTGTATTCTGTAAAATGTACTAGTTATTTAATTGCCTGATTTATTCCTTTAGTGAATATATTGTTTCAGAAAAATAATAAGTTGTGATGTATCCATACTTTCCACTCAAATCCCATTTCTATTTTTAAATAAAAATAAAGATCCAAAGTGAAACAAAAGTTTATAGGACAGAGTGTGGAAAAGAAGTAGGAAGGAGGTAGACATTAGCAACAGTAATCACAGAGTACTCACTTCAGATGTTTTGTGTTTTCAACCTGGAAGGGGGGAAATATTTAACCTGTTAATTTTACCAAGCCAAACTCTTTTTAAAGACGGTTTAACCAAATTTTCCTGTGTAGACAGGGTTTGAGAATGTCTTCAGCTGAAAAAGCCACCATTCTTATGTTATGTAAAAGCAAGTGAATCATATTCTGCTTTACCTAAAATGATGGGCATGTCTTTGTAGTCAACTGCAAAGCCTCTGGGAGCATCGTTCTTCACATCCAGTGGCAGCCAGTACCCGAGGGGGGTTTGGGGCAGGCGATGATCTCAGCACTGGTAAATAGGGCCCAATTAAAATACAAGAATGGACACAAAGTTTCAACAGCTAAATATAATGTAATTTATGAATGTGTGTCAATGACCCAGTTAATGAACAAATGAAATTGAACATAAATTGAAGTTTGTCAGGCACAGTGTTCATTGGAGGCATATGCAAGAATCTCACAGGTAGTATCTTGTATGCCAGAGCATTCAGATAACTGGTTCTGACATTACTTAGCAAATTAAGATGGACTTCTCAGTCATTTTATCTGTAGAAAACACTTACCTCTTCCTGTCATTTTCATATTTGAGAGAAATTGAAGGAATACATGACAGTGATATCAATAAGAGATATAGAATTATATAAAATATTTTCATAAGTAGGTTTGGAACAACATCACTGACTACAGGACAGTACGCTTTAGAGATTATGGTAGAGTTCCCGGATGCCGTTTTGCATAGGTTTCAATCTCAAAACTGCCACTAACAGCTGATTGGGGAGGATTCTAGGAAGATGGAGGAGGAGAGAGTCTGAATCCACCCTCTCCCGCCTATAGACCACATCCGCCCCTACACCCAGAGCATCTCACCCCGAAGAAGACTGGAGACCAAAGCATACACCTTCCATACAGTAAGGGACAAAAATATCTTTCTAAAAACCCCAAAGGGCATGAGAGACAGAGACACAGACACCCCGAGCACAGAGACTGGGGAGAGGTGCCCCTGAGAGGACCCCTCCCCCACCTGCTGTGAACCACAGGAAAATTGCCCTGTTGTTTAAAGTGCAACTAAACCACAGAGAAAGAACACAAGTTCAGAACCAAACATCCGCCACGTGGCAAGGGAGCAGTTGGAGGCCCTCTGGGATCAGAGGAGCCGGCCAGCGCTACTGTTGGTGCGCCGCACACACCTCAGTGCAGCCGAGAGCAGGGCCCGGGCACACACACCGACCTCGGACTCGCTCCGGGCAGCCCCTGGCCCCACCCACGCCAAGTCTGTGCTAACAGTCCCTCTTTGCTATCACTACTGTCCACGAGTCCACCCCCATCAGCAGGACTGGGAACTTCTCCACACAAGGGGAGGATGCCAGAATCTATGGGCTGGTACTGCCAAAGGAACTCCCCAGGTCACCATGGGGAGAATACACGTGAGGGGATGACCCCTCCCCACCAGTGGGACTTGGCAGGTGGTGGTGCAGGAGTTCCCCAGAGCAGCTCAGAGTACCCAGGGACAAGAGGGGAATGTGTGCACATGGTTTTGATTCCAGTCACCACTGGTACTGGCAGGTGCTGGTGTGGGAATTCCCCAGAGCAGCTCAGGGCTCCCAGAAGATGTGGGGGAACTTGTGCCTGCACAGTGCCTGATTCCAGCCACCAACAGGACTGTGGCTGCTGGTGTGGGAATTCCCAGGAGCAGGCCAGATTGCATGGGGACTGAGGGGAATGTGCATGTAGCCTGACCCCATGCCTCCAGTGGGACTCGGTGGGCACCTGATGCAGTGATTCTCTGGGGAAGTCCTCAGCGGCCAGGGCGTTCCTGAGCATAGGGCATACGAGTGAGGAGGCATGGAAGAGCCAGCTGATGCCACACGAGGGGTCACCTGGAGCGCAGCCCTGGAATTTCACTGGCCCGACACTCCCGTGCCAGCACAGACCATAGGGGTCTGCCAGGACCCCCTCCAGTAGACCCCCAAGTCTGTAGCCCTGGGGTGCCTCTGTCAAGACCTCTTCCCTGACAGCACAGACCATAGGGTCAGCCAGGACCCCCTCCGATAGGCCCCCAAGGCTGCACACCTCAAGTGTAGCTGGCCAGACCCCTCCCCCACCAACAGAGACCCATAGGGGTGCACCAGGACCCCCTCTGATAGGCCCCCAAGGCCGCAGCCCTGGGAACACACCCTGGGTGCCTCAACACGTCACTGAGCCTCCAGCTTACCAGAATCATTAGGCGCATGCAGCCCACACAGGGGACTCCTTCCCTCAAGGCTAACCTTCCAAAACTGGGAAAGTGAGACCTTCCACCTGATTCACAGAATCAAGGAAGTTAAGCAAAATGAGGAGACAGAGGAATATGCTCCAAATGACAGAATGAGGAGGGAAAAAAGGCAGAAAAAAACCCTAAATGAAGAGAGTTAACCAATCCACCTGATGAAAAGCTTAAAGCAATGATTATAAAGATCCTCAATGGGCTTGAGAAAACAATAGCAGAACTTAATGCAGACCTCAACAAAAAAACAGAAAGCTAAAAAGAGAACCAATAAGAGATGAAGTATTCAATAGATGAAATAAAAATACAGTGGAGGGACTGAGCAGCAGACTTGAGTATGCAGATCACATCAGTGACTGGGAAGATAGAAAAATAGAAAGGACTCAACCTGAACAGCAGGAGGGAGAAAGATTTAAAATAAATGAGGATAGGGTAAGGGACATCTGGGACAACATCAAACATCCTAACATCCAGAAAAGAGAGAAAGGAGTGGAAAATATTTTTGAAGAGATAATAGCTGAAAACTTCTCTAATCTAGGGAATGGAATAGTCTACCAGGTCCAGGAAACAGAGACATCAAAACAAGGTGAACCCAAAAAGGTCCGGATGAACACCCATCATGATTAAAATGTCAAAGATCAAAGACAAAGAGAGTCCTAAAAGCAGCAAGAGAACAGCAGTGAATTACATATAAGGGAAACCGCATAAGATCACCAGATGATTATTCTGTAGAAACTCTACAGGACAGGAGGGACTGGCATGATACAGTCAAAGTGCTGAATGGGAAAAAGAATTCCAACCAAGAATAGTCAAGGTTATCACTCAGAACTGAAGGAGAGATAAAGAGCTTCACAGATAAACACAAGTTTAAAAAGTTCACCAACACTAACCCAGACTTATGAGAAGTGTTAAAGAGATTATTTTAAGAGGAAAAGAAAAGATGCTAAATAAAATCAAAGCATTTAAGAAAGGGAAACATTTCCACTGGTAAAGCAAACATATAGTAGAGGTAGCAGATCAATTGCATGAAAGCAAGTATGAAGGTCAAAAAAAGTAGGATTTGTTTTCTTTTTTATGGCTGAATAATATTCCATTGTGTAAACATACATCTTCTTTATCCATTCATCTATGGATGGACCCTTAGATTGCTACCATATCTTGGTTATTGTAAAGAGTGCTGCAATAAACATAGGGGAGCATATGTCTTTTTGAATCAGGGATCTTGCTTTCTTCTAAATTCCTAGGACTGGAATTACTGGATCAAAAGGTATTTCTATTTTCAGTTTTTTGAGGAACCTCCATATTGCTTTCCACAATGGTTGAACTAGCTTACATTCCCACCAGCAATGTAGAAGGGTTCCCCTTTCTCTGCATCCTCACCAGCATTTGTTGTTTCTTGTCTTTTGGATATTGGCGATCCTAACAGGTGTGAGGTGATATCTCATTGTGGAAATTTGCATTTCCCTGATGATTAGTGATGTAGAGCATCTTTTCATGTGCCTGTTGTCCATTCAGATTTCTTCTTTGGAGAAGTGTCTGTTCAGATCCTCTGCCCATTTTTTAATCAGGTTATTTGCTTTTTGGGTGTTCTCCCTCACTTTCTTTTTTTACAGTTTTTGCTTTAAAGTGGATTTTGTCTGATGTTAGTATTGTTACTTATAGAGGGTTTCTTTATTCTTATTTGCATGGAATATATTTTTCCATCCCCTCAGCTTCAGTCTGTGTATGTTTTTAGGTCTAATGTGAAACTCTAATATCAGCTAGAATGGGTCTTGTTTCTTAACTGATAAAGCCACCCTATTAATTTTGAAGTCTTTTGATTGGAACATTTTGTCCATTTACATTAAAAGTAGTTATTGGTAGGTATATAGTTTTTGTCATTTTTTAAAATGTTTACTAGTTGTTTGTTCTCTGACCATTTCCTCCTCTTTCATTCTCCCCTTGTGCGTGATGAGTTGGTGATTACTTGAGGCTGAACTCATTCTGACAATACTACATTTGTCACTACAACTTGCTCTCATCCACACTTTATGTATATGTCTTTTATAACTTTTTATCTAATGATTCCCTTAACTAATTTTTAGATGTAATTAATTGTAGTACTTTTGTGTTTTTGACCTTCATACTAGCTTTTACATGATTGATCTCATACCCGTGGTCCGTTTACTTTTATCTGGTTTTCACTTTCATTTTTTCTTGTTTCTAGAGTCCTTTTCTTTCCTCTTAAATAAGACCCTTTAGCATTCTCGCAAAGCTGGTTAATGGTGGTTAACTCCTTTAATTTATATTTATCTGGGGAGCATTTTATTCCCTTCCTCTTGGAAGGATAAACTTGCTGGGTAGAGTACTCCTGGCTGGACGTTTTCTCCTTCAGTAATTTGTACATATCATTCTGCTCCCTTCTGGCTCAGAGAATTTCAGATGAACAATCAATGTATAGCTTAGGTAGTCTCCTTTGTATCTTGTTGCTTTTATGATTCTCTGTTTTCCTCTGATCTTTGCCTTTTTAATTATGATAATCTTGGTGTGGACTTCTTTGGTTTCATTTGTTTGGTGCTGTTATCTGTTCATGAACATGGAACCTGTGTCTTTTCCTAGAATTGGGAAGCTTCAGTTTCTATTCCTTCAAATACATTTTCTTCTCCTTTCTCTCTCTCTTCTCCTTCTGGGACTCCTATAAAGTGAATTTTTAGATCACTGGTATTTTCTAGAGCTCCCTTACCTATCTCCTACCTTTTTTTCCTGGTGCTCAGCCGATGGCTTTCCACTACTGTCATTCAAGCTGCTGATTTGTTCTGCAACCTCTACTCTGCTACTGATTCCCTCTAGTGTATTTTTCATTTCGTTTATTGTTTTCTTTATCTCTGGTTATGTTTTATATTTTCTGTCTTCCTGTAGAGCTTCTTACTGGGTTCCTCTACTCTTCTATCAAGTCTTGTGAGCATCTTTATAATCATTAATTTGAGATCTTTGTCCATCAGATTATTTAACTCAGTTTCTTTTAGCTCTTTCTCTAAAGTTTCATTATGTTCATTTGTTTCAGCATATTCCTCTCTCTCCTCATTTAGTTTGACTTTCTGCACTTGCATGTATGAATTAGTAGAAAGAGCTCACTCTCCCAGTTTTTAAGGATTGGTATTGTGAGCCGAGGTTCTCTGTGTAGACTCGTGTGTGAGCCAGGTGTGCCTTGGTGTCAGGGCTCTGAAGTCATGGCTGGAGGTGGGTTCAGTCCCTGGGCCTCCTGAGTGGGTGCAAGTGATGTCCATGCTGGCAGAGAGGGAGCAGCCTTAGGCACAGTGCCTAGCAGTAGGCAGTGATTAGCTCCACACCCACAGTGTGGCCTTGAGGCTAGACATGGTGCATAGGAAAGCCCACCTCTGTAGCTATCAGCTCCATGCCCGGGGTGCAAAAGTGGCTGATGTGCATCATTCAGGTGTGGGAAGCAATCAGCTATTCTGTGATGCAGTCCCAGGCCTCACACTGCCCCCAAAGAAGCCCCATTCTCATAGTCACTGGCTCTGAGCCTGAACCCACAGTGCAGCACTGGCTCAGCTCACAGCAATAAGTGAAACCAGGAAAGCCACCCTCCACAGCTACCAGGTGGGTACCTGAAGTGCAGTGGTGGCCAGGGTGTACTCCCCAGGTGTCACTGGTGACAGGCTCTTTGTCTTCAGGGAAGCTGCAGCCCAAATGTCCTCTCAGACTGATATGTCTGAATGTGGGCAGCGGGTGGGAAGCTACCTACGCCAAATCTGAAATTGGTGTATGTGCCCAAACCCTGTTTCCTAGGTCACTATCAATGTGGGTACTGAGTGCAAACAATGGTTCTCACCTTCAATTTGGAGAGTTCCAGCCATTCCCTCACTAAACATCCAGTGCTTTAGTTCTGTAAATTTTTTTTTCACTTTTAGTCTAGATACACTTTAAAGTTTGTTGTTTGTTTTTCTTAATCTGCTCCATAGCAAGGGACCTGTGATATCCCTCCACTCTGATGGTCACTGTGTTGTGAGTGGGATTCCGTCTGTTACTGTATCTCCATCTCTCCTGTCATTTTTATGTAATCTTTCTATCCTTCATTTTGCAGAAGGTGCTCACTAAGTCCTCAGTTCTTCCTCAAGATAATATTGCAATGTGTATAGGTGTAGGTTTGCTGTGAAGGTTGGAGGAGGTGGGTTCAAGCTTTGTGAACAATACAATCTCCCTAGAGGGCCCCTGCAATGCTTACTTTCTAAATATTCTTATTTTTGAAGAAAATATATATTCTCTATTTTGTAACAAATTTCCTTGTTCTTTCTATGTAAATATATATGTGTTTAATAACTTGTACACCTAAAAACTATAAAACACTGGCAATATAAATTAAAATTGACACAAAAAAATGGAAAGATATCCCATGTTCATGAATTTGAAGAATTAATAATGTTGAAATGCCCATACTATCCAAAGGGACTTATAGACTCAATGAAATCCCTATCAAAACCTAAGTGGCATTTTAAAAAATAGAAAAAGGTATCCTTTAATTCATATTGGAACACAAAAGATCCCAAATAGCTAAAGCAATTTCGAACCATAAGAATAAAGCAGTAGGCATAACGTTTACTGATTTCAAACTGTATTGCAAAGCTACTGTAGTAAAAACGAATATGGTACAGGCATAAAAACAGAGATAAAGAGCAATGAAACAAAACAGAGAACCCAGAAACAAATCTATGCATATACAGTCAACTGATCTTCAACAAAGATGTCAATACTACTAAATATCCACATGTTAACAGAATGAAATTGGACTCATTTTACCCCACATAAAATTAACTCAAAATGCATTTAAGACTGAAAATGCATAAGATCTGAAATTCTAAAACTCCTAGAAGAGCACAGGGGAAAAGTTTCTGAACATTGGCATTACTGGAGGCATCAAAAATAAACCATTAACAAAATGAAAATTTAACCTACAGAATGGGAGAAAATATTTGCAGGCCATATATCTGATTAAGAGTTAACATATGTAAGGAATCCATAAAGTCAATAGAAAAAAGAAAACCAAAACCCAATAATAATAATAATAATAATAATCTGATTTTTTTTAATGGGCAAAGGAACTGAATACATACTTCTTCAAAGGAGACATGTAGATGCCCAACAGATGTATGGAAGATGCTCAACATTATTAGGGAAATGAAATTCAAAACTACAATGAGATATCATTAATACTGCTTTGAATGGCTACTATAAAAAATACAATGGGCAACAACTGTTGGTGACGGTTTGGGAAAAGAGGATGTGTACATTGTTGGAGGGACTGTAAAATGACCCAGCAACTTTGGAAAAAGTACGAAAGTTTCTCAAAATATTAAAAATAAAATTACCATTTCACATAGTGACACATTTCTGGGTATACCTAAGGAATTTATATCTGGATCTCAAAGAAATATCTGCACCCATGTTTATTGCAACATTATTAGCAATAGCCAAGACATGGAAGAAATGTAAGTATTCATCAACAGGTAAGTGGGTAGAGAAAATGTGTATTATACATAAAAACATACATTATTCAGCTTTATGAAAGAAGAAAATCCTGCCATTTTACATGTATAAGCCTGAAGGACATTATACTAAGTGAAATAAGTCAGACACAAACTACATAATAGCACTTAAATGAGGAATCTAAAATAGTCAAATCCATAGGTACAGAGAGTATAATAGTGATTTCCAGGAACTGTGGGGAGGTATAAAATTGTGGTTATGTAAGATTAATCAGTGCTACAGTCCTAGTGTATATCATAATGCCTATAGTTACCAATACTGTACTATATACTTAAAAATTTGCCAAGGGGGTAAATCTTAAGTACTATTATCACATCATCATCATAATAATAATAATAATAATAAATAGTAGAATAAGTAATAGTAATGAAACTTTGAAAGATGATTTTAGGGTGTATATTCATCTCCAAACTCATCCAGTTGTATTCACTAATTATTTACAGTTTTTGTATGTCAATAAATAAGTAAATAAGCATAAGAGGTTAGGTCTTATGTTAAATGTTCTTACAAAAAAAATTAAAAATGAGAGTTAGTGAGAGAGAGAGATTAGTCAGTTGTACCTAAACCTTTAAAACACAGCTTAGTGAAGACATCATTAGCCATCTGTGAGCACTGGTCATACTTAGGTTGTTTTTAAAAAGTCTCAAAGTCCTTTCTCGTGCATTGTCAAATAGATCCCTAAAACAAACCTACTTATTAGATATGTGTATCCCTTTTATTCCTGGGGAAACTGGAGCTAAAAAGAGAGTGCTTTTGATCTTAGTTTGAGAATAAGACATGCAAATGATTTGCTAAAATTACCCAGCCAATAAATAGCAAATGCAGACCAGGAGGCAAAGATTTAAATTCAAAGGCACTGAGTTAAGTAAAAAGAGACCTCCATGAAGCAACTGGAAAGTTGAAAATCAGATGAGAAGAAACATAGAACTCTGAAAACTTAACCTGCCCCTGCCAGAAGCACCTCCCCAGGAGAGACATGCTGCATGGTGAGGGGCTCCAGTTCCCTCCACTACCACTAGGTGGCAGCGTGGGCAGGTCCTCATCTCGCCTGTGTCTCCTGCATGGGTCAGAGGCAGGCTTCACTTACAGCCTCAGTGGGTCTAGAACGTGCTCTCACCGGGGGCTGCAGGAGGAGCAATGGGACCCCAGGGCGAGCACTTCCTCTGAGATGCAGGATATTCACCACGTGTGGCTGCTCAGGATGCTCAGGGGTCTGCACTGGCCACAGAGTCCTTTCTTGGTTCAGTCAGTGACTCATTAGCAGAGCCAAGCCTGTGACCCAAAACGATCTTCAACAAGACATTATAACAGAACTGTCAAAAAACAAAGGCAAAGAGTGAAATTTAAAAGAAGAAAAAATTTCTCACATTCAAGGGAGCCCTCTAAGGCTATCAACAGACTTTCCAACAGAAATACTGCAGACCAGGAGAGAAAAGGATGATATATTCTAAGATCTGAAAGACAAAATAACTACCAATCCAGAATATCTTACCCACCAAAGTTATCCTTCAAAAATGCCGAGATACTTTCCCAAATGAAACCTGATGGAATTCCTCATCAGTATCTAATATTACAAATAATGATGAAATACATTAAGAGGCAATGAAAGAAGGCTAACTAATAACATGAAAGCAAGTAGAAATATATGACACACTGTTAAATGTAAGCATATATTTTAATTCATTCCAAAACCGAAATAGTAGTGTGTTAATCGCTTAACACTAGTAAAAGGTCAAAGGATAAAACTATTAAATGTAACCATAGCTACATTTTTAAGGATACACAATATAAAATATTATAAATTATGCATCAAAATCACAAACTACATAGAGGGTAGAATTTTGGATTGTGATCAAAATTAGGTAGTTATCAGCTTGAAATACATTGCTATGTTTTCTTTAGTCCTCAAGATAACTGCAGAGCAAATCGCACTGTAGATGCACAAAAGATGAAAAGAAGAGAAAGTATACCAATTCAGAATGATCAATTTATAAAGGCAAGAAATGAGAAGGTTGGAAGAAAATAATGAAAAAGAGCCAGAAAACAATTTATAAGATGGAATTAGTAAGTTTTTACCTATCAATAATTACTTTAAATATGATTGGATTTAACTATCTAATAAATAAACATAGAGTGAATGGATTAAAAAAGGAAGGGTCCCAACTGTATGCTCATGTAGGGAGACTCACTACCTGAAGTTTAAAAACACATACAAGCTTACATGCAAATGGAAACCAAAAGAAAGCATGGATACACAAAAGAGGTAGATTATAACATCTTATACAAAAAAGTGTGGAGGAGGAAGAAGAATTTAAAAATAGTACTTTTAGACTGTTTTTGAAATAGAGCAACCACCAATGTAATATAGATTGTCACATATAATGAACTCTGACCATTGTGGTAACCACAAACCTAAAGCCTAAAATTCTGTATAAAGATACACAAAAACTTTTTTAAGATATCCAACCATAGCAGCAAAGAAAACCATCAAATAAGAGAGGAAGAAAGGAACAGAGGAACTACAAAACAACCAGAAAACAATTAATAAAATGGAAATAAATACATATACATCAATAGTTGCTTTAAATGCTAATGCACTAAACAAAACACACCAGTCAAAAGACATAGGGTGGCAGAATAGATAAAGAAATAAAACCCATCATATGCTGCCTGAAAGAGATTCATTTCAGTCTAAAGGCATACACAGACTGAACATTAAGGGATGTAAAAAGATATTTCATGCAAATAGAAGGGAGAAAAAAACAAGCAATAGCAGTACTTATATCAGACAAAATAGACTTCAAAATGAAGAAAGAGATGAAAGACAAGGGACATTTCATAATGATATGGAGATCAGTTATAGTTAGATATAGATAGAGATATAGTTATATCCCAACAAGAGGATATAACCACTGTAAATATCTAAGCACCCACCATAGAAGCACCAAATATATAAAGCAAATACCAACAGAATTAAAGGGGGAAATAACACAATCACCATAAGGGATTTTAACACCCCAATTGCATCAGTGGATACATCATCCAGACAGATAATAAATGAGGAAACAGAGGCACTGAATAACACATTACACAAGATGAACTTAATAGATACCTACAGAACACTGCCTGAAAAAGAAGCAGGATACATATTTTCCTCAAGTGCCCAATGCAGGGTTCTCCAGAATAGACTACATAATAGGGCACAAAAAGTCCCTCAATAAGATAAAAGGCATCCAAAGTGGTAAAGAAAGAACAAATTCTCGGTAGTTGGAGATGACATGGTATCATGAATCAAAAGACTCCACTGAAAAACTATGAGAACTAATAATCAGATTCAGCAAAATAGCAGTATGCAAAATCAATGTACAGAAATCTGTTGCATTCCCATATACTAACAATGAACTAGCAGAAAGAGAAATCAGGAAAACAACTCCATTCACAATTGCATCAAAAATAATAAAACACCTAGGAATAAAACTAACTAGGTGAAAAACCTATAAGCTGAAAACTATAAGACAATGATAAAAGAAATAAAAGAAGACACAAATAAATGAAGATACAACCCATGCTTATGGATGGAATGTGGTATACAACAGAATATTATTTAGCCCTAAAAAAAGAAGGAAATCTTGACATTTGTGACTATGTCTGGATGGGTCTGGAGGATATTATGCTAAATGAAATAAGTCATATACAGAAGGAGAAATACTGCATTATTTAATATTTATGTAGAATCTAAATTAATTAAACATATATGATCAGAGAGAATGATATTTCCCATGGTCTGGGTGGAAGGTAAAATTGGGAGATATTGGTCAAAGGGTACATAGTTTTGGTTACACAAAATGAGTAAGTCCTAGAGATCTAGAAATCAAGGGTGAAACATAAAGGACATAATTAACAGTACTGTATTATAAGCCTCAAATTTTGCAGAGCACAGATCTATAGATCTAATGTAAATGTTCTTACTATAAAGTAAAATCAAAATAAAACAAAAAATTGAGGTGGATGGAAACGTTTGTAAGTAATGGGTAAGTTTATTAATTGTGATAATAGTTTCACAGATACATACTTATAGCCAAACACATCAAGTTGTACATAGTAAATATCCAAAGCTTTTGTTATCATATATAAGATAATTTATTGAAGTATATCACACACCATGAAAATTCCCCAGATAGCAAAGCAAACCAGTGATTATGTAAGCAAAACCAGACCCAGAGGTCCAAACCTACTCAAATCTCAGAAGCCTCCCATGCAGTGTCTCTTCTATTTATTCCACCTCCAAGGGAAATCAGCGTCAAAACATTAAATATCATTTGAATTGTATTTGCTTAATTATATCTAGAAATTGAAACAAATATCTTTCAAAGATCTCTTAGAATTGATTGGTAAAATCTGTTCCAAGCCAAACACAAAATATTTATATGCAGGATTCAAAGTGAAGAAAGAACCAGGGTTGCAAATTTGTCCATTTAACAAATTGAACTCTAGTTATTCAAAATAAATAAAAATAAAAATCATCTGACAATAAATAAAGCAGAATATCCCCATAATATGATGGGGGCTTATATCAGATTGAAGACCTTAAGAGCCACTAAGGGTTCCCAGAGAAGGAATTCTACATCAAGACTGTAAAATTGAAATACCGCCTACATTTCCAGTCTGCTGGCTTGTCCTGAAGACTTCATTCTCAAGTATGCATTAAATATCATCTAATTTCCCACAACTGTCTGCACTTACAAATAGACTTTCTAGCCCCCATAATCTTGCAAGCCAATTCCTTATAATTAATAGGCATCCACCCAGCCTTCTCTGTCTCTCTTTTATCTCTTTCTGGGAATTTGATATTGGTGATGGTTGAAGAGCATTATGAATGTACTAAAGCCACTCATCCATACACTTTAAAATGGTTCAACTGTTTATTTTTGTTGAATTTTACCTCAATAAATAAATTCTATTATGTGTACATCTCACAGTATACTAAAAATAAATTCATGCAGATCAATGAGCTGCACATAAAAATGTAGAAATAGAAAACTTTAGTTACTGGGCTCAAGGAGGCCTTTCTAAACAAGATGTGAAATTCCAAACCAGGAAGATGAATGATATATTCAACAATGTTAAAAATATCTGCACAATAAGAAAACATTAAACATTTTGTAAGTCTCATCTGTGGAAAAGCACAACATATATAAAAAAGGATTAATATTAGCAATAGGTAATAAGCAAACAAGCTAGATAGCAAACTAGTCAAAACATAAGCAAAGGTATTAAAGAGTCACTCAGAGCTTAAGAAATGATACAGGTGATGTATGTATTAAAGATTCTAAATCAAAATTCGAGAAGTGTAAACCAAATATAAATCCCTATGCAATCAATAATATTGGAAAACCTGCCACATATAGCCAATACTGAAGAGGATTACATCAGGATTGAAATAGAAGAAGGGTGAGCAGGGTAAGGATTTTCACCAGCAGGTGGAGAATCACCCAAAGGCATCCATACAGGGAAGCTCTCTCCAGTCTTGGTCCCGAGGGGCTGAAGGAGGAGCAGGGGTTTCCAGGACCCATGGCAGCTGAAGCTGCAGGGAGATGACCACTGGTGACACCTGGGCCCCTGGTGAATGGACTGGGCCAGGTCAGTCTCATCTGGGTGGAGGAGGTACTGAGGGAGTAAATACCCAGACCTCAGTCTGCTCTACCATCAGGCACCTGCAGGGGTCTGTCGTTGAACACACCATAGAGAAGGCAGAGGACAAGTGGCCCCCTCTGGTCGCAGAGCAGACATGGAGGAGCAGACACCTGAAGGGGAGGATAGGGCAAAATGGGATTATGGGAAACTTTTCTTGTTACTTCATAGATGGTGGGAACCAAATTAGTGTGGAATTTTATATTATTCAAGTTAGCACTATGTGTCAGATTCATTGATATTTGAATAATAAACACCTGGGAATCTGTGCTACAAAAATAATGATATATATGAATAACAATGGATATAAAAGATAAGGTTTTAGCTTAAAAATGATCATGAATTTATTAGACATTATAGTATTATTATAATAATAATTATTATTAATGGTTTATTTTTTTTAATTGATGGCATGTTTTCTATGAAATACAACCCAGTCTGTATGCATGGAACTGGTAAGATACTCAAGATAGGTTGCTGAATTAAAAAACATGCTCTAGGTAAATACTTGATTTTGGCATTAAAAAAGAAGTATGAATTACACAGCTCCAGGGTTCTTAGCTGTCACTTTAGAAGTTTGTATTTTATTTTTTTATTGAGGTATGGTTGATACACAATATTATATTGGTGTCAAGTATAAAACAGTGATTCAAAAGTTACACTCATTATTAAATCCACACCCCAACTAGTACAGTTACTATCTGTCAACATGGAAAGATGTTATAGAATGATTGGCTATATTCTCCATTCTACATTTCCATCCCCATAACCAACTTTTATTATGATTGAGAATTTTTGACTCTTTATCTGCTTCACACACCACACTTTTACACCCTATTCCCTTCCCCATGGTAACCACCACTTCACTTCTCAGAGTCTATGAGTCTACTGCTGTTTTTCTCATTTTCTTTTTTCAGTTTCTACATGTAAATAAAATAATATGGTATTTATTTCTCTCTGCCTGATTTATTTCACTTACTAAGACCCTCTATGTCCATCCATGTTGTCACAAATGGCAGGATTTCTTTCTTTTTTATGGATGAATAACATTCCAGTGTGAATATGTACCACATCTTCTTTATCCATTCATCTATTAATGAACACATTGGTTGCTTCCATATCTTGGCCATTGTAAATAATGTGGCAATAAACATATGGATGCATGTATCTTTTCCAATAAAAGATTTTGTTTTCTTTAGGTAAATTCCTAAAAGTGGAGTTACTGGGACTTACGGTATTTCTTTTTTTAGTTTCTTGAGGAGCCTCCATATTGATTTTGACAGTGGCTGCACCAGTTGACTTTCCCATGAAAGGTGTAGAAGGCTCCCCTTTTCTCCACATGCTCACCAACACTTGTTACTTCTTGTCTTTTGAATAGTGGCCATTTTATCTGGTGTGAAGTGATATCTCATTGTGGTTCAGATTTGCATTTCTCTATGATTAATAATATGGAACATCTTTTTATGTGCCTTCTGGCCATTTGTATTTCTTCTTTGGAAAAATGTCTACTCAGATCTTCTATTTTTTTAATTGGGTTATTTGGGGTTATTTGGTCTTGAATCATACGAGTTCTTTACATATTTTGGATATTAACCCTTTAACAAACAAGTCATTTATGAATATATTCTTCCACACTGTAAGTTAGCATTTCACTCTGTTGATGGCATTTTTTGCTTTTCAGTTTAATGTAGGTTTGCTTGTTCATTTTTGCTTTTGTTTCCCTTGCCTGAGAAGATGTGTCCACAAAAAAAATTGCTCATGTTTTCAATAGATTTTTACCTATATTTTCTTCTAAGAGTTTTATGGCTTCATGTCTTACATTCTGGTCTTTAATCCATTATGAGTTTACTTTTGTATGTGGAGTTAAACAGTAATCCAGGTTCATTCTGTTGCATGTAGATGTCCTGTTTTCCAAACACCATTTTTTGAAAGTACTGTCTTCTCCCATTCTATATTCATGGTTTCTTTATCATATATGAATTGACCATATATGTGTTGGTTTATTCCTGGGCTATTTATTCTGTTCCATTGATCTATGAGTTTGTTCTTGTGGTAGCACCATACTGTTTTGATTACTATAGCTTTATAATATACCTTTAAGATGTTTTAATTTTCTGAACTCACTGTCACACTGACACAGATCTATAAAGGTTATAGTTTATTACTAAATTTAGTTATAAAATAATAGAGGAAAAATAGGCAATCAAAATTACATTAAATATGAATTCTAGTGCATCTAATTGTTTTTATTAAACCTTACTTCCTGAGTCATTCCTAGAAAACTTATTTTGCTCTTCCTCTTTCTTGAGGCTTTTGAACACGCTTTAAAAGAAAACATTTGTGAAAAAACAACACAGTTTTCTTCACCTAATCCATGTTGGTTTACTCCTATTTGATAAGAATTTCAGTCTTAGTCCTTAAAGCCCTTTAGTAGATATAGGAACACTAAGGGCTAAGGGCTTGTGTTTATGGGTAGAAGTGATTTGTTTGGCCAGATGATGGTGAACATAAACAGGAATGCATTCTAAAGTTTGAAAATTTTAAACCACTTCAGTGCACAAATACTTATGTGTCATTGTAAGCAAGTACACTTGAATGCTGGAAACTTCCATTTATTCTTTTCACCCTATATTCAAGAAATTTTGACCTGCAATTGTTCCTTCATTTCTAGGAAGTCAGAGTATTATATGCCATACACAGTTTGAATGAGTTTTACCAACTGAACAATTCTTGTGAACCTTTATTAATAGAGGATATGGAAAGTTGTATTTTGATCACTTTATTTAAAAAATGATTTGTCATTCTAAAAACATTTTTATCACAATCTTTTTTTCCCTGAAATAGAGTAAAAAGTCATCTTTTAAGAATATTGTTCAATACCACATTTTGTTTTTTTATTCCATTCTGGCCCCCATGTCTAGGGCATTTTAAATGGGGTCATCAAATGTATGTGTCACTATGGTCCAGCAAACTGAGGGTGACATGGGCATTTCTCAATCCTTCTAAAAGTTAAGGATTGTATATATTTTATTCATTCTGTTTCATTGCAAAAAAATTACTGTAAACTTCTTTTCCAATATTGTTTCCCCAAATACTGTGAGATACTAATTTAATGTTATGCAGTAATGGAATACATCAAAAGTAAACAAAAATCTGTGCTTTTGAAACCACTTGAGAAATCACAAGTTGACAGAGCCAATTGGAAACTGGTAGACTTAACTGAGTTTGTGGTTTTATGGAACACATTCAATAAGACCCTGCTTGCCCCAAATACCCCTAATCCATCCTGGCATTAATGTACAATCCATTCCTCTTACGCTGACACCATTTAACTCATCATCCCAAATCACCGGCCTTCACCTCCCATTTTGCACTTTTCGAATTGATTATCCACTTTAACATTTCTACAATGCAATCCTTATCATTTTACTACTGGCTTTGAAAACCTGGATCATAAAGGGGCAAAAGATATGGCTATAAAGTAAAGTAGGAAAGGAGGTACCATTCCCTGGAACAGTCACCGGAATGCCTTTCCCATGTTATCTTTGGGCTCTTGGGTCCCCAGTCTACACCCGTTCTGTGCCGTCGGGGAAGGATGACAAAGAATGAAGAAAACCCCACAAAGGCAGGTAGGTAACTGCACTGTCACAAGGATGCTCAGCCACAATAATTGGAACATCATGTCTAAGGTATGTCATTTACACTGACACCAAACAGGAAATAGGAACTGAGAGAGAAAAGCATGATACTTTATCCTTTATTTTCAAGTAACTTCAAATTTACAGAAAAGTAGCATGAATAATATTATGACTGACACTTACATGCCCTCTACATAGTCTCGCCAATAACATTATCCCCCTTTTGCTTCATTATGTGTCTTTCTCCCTGTCGCTCTTTCTCATCAGTTTCACACCTTAGGATCTTTGTTCTCCAAATATTTTCATTATTTATTTCCTACGAATATTAATATCCTCTCACAGAATCACAATGCAGGTATCAACTTCTCAAAAATGTAACATGGACTCAGTACAATTGCATAAATATTTCAAATACAGGAGTGTACAAACAAAGACCTTGCCAGTTCAATGAAACAAGTCCTCCAAAAGGGATAAATGTGGGATGGCACATCGCGGTTTGAGAATCTGAGGAACACCATTGGCATAAGACCATTCTCATGTTAGAGTGAATAAAAAGAAAGCATCAGTACAAAAATGTCTTACTTTATAATTTCCTGAAAGACAGGTCCCACCCTCAACATTTTCTTTAGAGCCCCTGTGACATCCTTATTTCTGAGACTATAGATCAAAGGGTTTAGCACAGGAGTGAGTATGGTGTAAAAGACAGACACCACCATGTCCTTCTCAGGGGTGTGGGAGGAGCTGGGGAGCATGTAGGTGTAGACGGCAGCCCCATAGAAGAGGGTGACCACAGTCATGTGGGAGGAGCAGGCGGCAAAGGTCTTCCTCGGGCCCTCTGCTGAGTTCATCCTGTGGATGGTGAGGAGGATGAAACCATAGGAGCCTGAAATGATGGTCACAGGGATGAGCAGCATGAGGACGTAGCAGAGGTACATGAGTGTCTCATACATGGAGGTGTCTGAGCAGGAGAGCTTCATCACAGCAGGGACCTCACAGAAGAAATGATGGATCTCCTGGGATCTGCAGAAGGGGAAGGTCATGGTGACAGGGATGAGCATGAAGCCATCCACGGATCCCAAGAACCAGCAGCCAGACACTAAGAGGAGACACACCCTGTGGTTCATGAGGACAGGGTAACGGAGAGGATGGCAGATGGCTGCATAGCGGTCATAGGCCATGGCGGCCAGGAGGAAAAATTCTGAACCTGCCAGTGTCACATAGAGGAACATCTGCATCCCACACCCGGGGGCTGAGATTGTGTTCACACCCGTGACCCAGTCCACGAGCATCTTAGGCACAGTGACGGAAATGTACGTCACATCCATGAGAGACAACTGGCTGATGAAAAAGTACATAGGGGTGTGGAGGTGGGCCTCAGAGCATATCAGAAGGATCAGGATGGTGTTGCCAGACAAGGCCATCAGGAAAACCATGAAAATGACCACATAAAGGAGAGCTGGATGCTGGGATTGATTGAAGATTCCCACCAGGATGAACTCTGACCACCCAGATTTGGGGGCCATCCAGGTGTTGTTGTCAGCCATCCAGGTGGTGTTGTCCATGAGGCATCACCTAGACCACGAACAGCTTTGGGATTTATAGGTCCTTCATGCAATGTGACCGACTGAGATGAATGTTTACTGAGTGTGTATATTTGCATTCACGGCAAACCCGTTGTGCTAACAGGAAGAAATTCCATTGGCTGGTAAATTCTTGGATTATAAATTACCTCTGATTCAACTTTAGTTACCAGAGATTTAATTTAATATCAACTTTAATTACTTCAATTCAACTGTAATTATCAGAGAACTAAGAATTCACAATTGTGGATCAAAAGAATTGGTAACATGTACTTAGTTGCCATAGTTCAAGGTTATGTGATTTTCTGATACTGTTGTTTGTCAACAAATACAGAGATTAGCCCTATGCATACATAGAAAGTGGATCATAAAAAAAAAATGAAAGTCCTTATTTCTAGGGGCTAGTTGCTGTTGTCATTGTTATAGAAGTCAGACTTGAATCAACTTCTCTAGTTTAAAGATCCAACTGGATCCACAACCCTTGGAGATGTGTCCCATATAATAAAGATTTAGAAAGTAACTGAAACAGAATTTGGGGAAAATCCATACCGAAATGTGAATACCTTTCGCCTATAGAACCAGGCCATGCTGTGAGACTCAGTGGTTGTGCCGAGCAAGCCACACACCCACGAGTGCAGAGCAGGGTCAAGAGACCCACCCTTTAGATATCCTGGGGGCATGGGAAGCTGCCCAGACTGGGGCTGGCCTGCAGCTACAGCTCCAGATTATCCTCTAGCCACCATTCCTCTGCCCAATGCTCATGAAAAGAAGACAATACTATTTGATCTCAAGTATGGTCAGGATTAAATGTGTTGAAATAATGGAAGTCCTTAGGATATTATCAGGTACAGATGAATAAACACACATATTATTAAAGGGTTAATATCTATTGCATTTATTGTGCAGAACTGATCATTTCTATAGTTCCATACAATAGTTATATGTATACATACATATATATATAATCACAAACTTTATATAAGTGACACAAACTCTATATAAACCTGTGTGTCTGTCTATAAATATGTTTCTTATTGTAACCTATAAGCAGAGCTTTACGGAGAATCCCATCTCAGTTCTGTCTGTCTAGCACATGCTTCTTCAGCTTCACCACCTGAAACCTCCTACCATTTGTTCTAAATCTCAGAGAGAAGAACTAGCATTTAGAAGGTCATTGTCATTTACAAGACAAAGCTTTACTCGTTTTCACAAACATCATCTGTGGCAATTTTTTTACAGAAACTGAGAGGAAACCTGAGCGCGGATGTCCCTGCCTTCAGTTCACTGCTCCTTCCTCTGCCTCGGTGCTCGCAGCCAGCATCTGTGTGAGAGGCTGAAGGCAAATTTACAAAAATTAAATTTGATTACACTTAAGGAGGTGTAACCTCCTTACACAGGGGGTTGATTTGGGGAGAAATATTACATAAATGTGATTTAAAGTAGAATTTTAAAATACTTACAAAATGTATAAGAAAAAACAATAGAAGCAAAACACACCTGGTCTTACTGAAGAGAATCAGCAATGGCTTCTTCTCTATTTCTCTTATGGAAATTAAATCATTGTAACTCTTAAAATTTCTGTCACATTCAGTGTTGAATTTTAAAAGTCCTTACCAACAAGAAGGAAATATTGTTTCCTCCCTCTAGAAAGAGTTTAGAACTGATTATGATTATGATATAGGAGTATTTCAGAAAAAAATTGTAAGTTTCAAATACATTTTATACTTTTATAATATTCCAAGGACTGATAATTATATATTCAGCTTAGTAATAGCCCTAACTTCTGGAGTCTAGATGCAGTAGAGAAGACTGAAAATATATGTTATGCCTTAATATAAATATCCAAAAAATCTGGGAAACAGTGCATGAAAATAAAGTATAACCTTATGCCAAATTTCACCCCCACTAGCAGGTGAATGTTGCACTCTGTGCAAATATAAAAACAGTCCAATAAATGTGAAGCACACTTGCTTACCAAGTCTATATTTAGGGTCAAGGTGAAGCAAGGACTGGTGCAGTGACCACCTCATGTGAAGACCTCGGAGATGTTTGCCATGTGAATGGAGGGAGAGCAGGGGGGCAGGGGGAGGCACTGTGAGAGTCTCTGTGGCACTTGGGTAAATGGGAATCACGGTGACCAAGCCACACTGAACAGCACACCTGGGACCCCAGAGACACAGAGGCATGCTGTCTGCACCACGTAAGGTGACCGGTCTCCCTTTCTACTCTTACTTTTCTCCACCCAGCTGCCTGAAGTTAATGGAGGCTGAACAGTACATACTTAACTTGGAGAATTAATAGGTGGTGGTAGAATATCACATTTTCCTTGAAGCTGGCAGCATCCCAGAAGCCATTCTATTACTTTACCATGCTTGATCTTCCCCAAGAACCTATGAGGTACTCGCTCATCTTATTTTATCCGTTCACAGATTAAATAATTGAGGTTCCCAGGGAATCTGCCAAGCATCACAATTCACCTGAGGGAGGATCTGGGCCTCAGCTCGAGCGATGAGATCCGGAGTGTGTGAAGCCGCCTTACATCACCGTCCCCCGAACACGGCCCTCCCTGCACAGTCCGCAGCTTGGGCGCTAGTCAGCCCCTGTCACTTTCATCTCGGAAACAAGAGTATGACTAACACATTTGTATCAGTATTCTATCAGAAATAATCCCCACTCAAAGAAAACGAGTCCTTTTTCTTCTGTAAAATTCCAGTGTCAAGAAAACAAACTCATCATTCATTAATATAGGAAGAATGTATATTCTTTTGTCCATAGAAAACTGGAAATAAAAACCCATACCATAATATGTTGCAATAAGTAAAAGAGTCAAGAAAAAAAATGTATTTGCATTTCTCCATAAAAGTAGTTGATAGGGAAAAATGGAGGAAACATAATCGAGAATTAATAGAAAGTGTCAGAAGCAGAACAAGTCAAAAACAGCAATTACCCTTCTGCTCCTGTGGCTCTGTCTTGCTGTCTGATCGAAAGGTCTTCATTAGACACCACAAACTTCACCCAAAGGGGCTACTGGAGCTCGGCCATGGCTACAGGCATAAAGATAGACAGGAGGGTGACCTCATTCTGGTTTTATCTGGTTTTACTGTGCTCATAGGGGTGTGGCTGAAGGTGTTCTGTCAATAAATCCCCTCTGGGAGTTGGAAGAAAAATGCAATTAAGAGGGCTGAAATATAAATAATAGATACCTCTGTTGCACTTTTCTGGTTTTCTATTCAGGTCTTTTTTAAAGTTTCCTTTTTTTCTATTATGCAAGAAATCTTAACCAAATTAAAAATAACCTCAAATCAATAAAATCTTATCTAAGATATAGATGTCAATTTATATATGGCCTTAGTCTTTTTCACATTACAAAATATTTTTCTTATAAGTGCATGTATATATCCTCATTTAGTCTTCAAGTATATTTTCTGAGGTATTGATATTCTTATTTTTCACACATACAGGCTCTGGAACTCAGTCTAATTGATGTCAAAGACAGCGCCACTGATCATGTGGTGGTCGGAACTAAACCTGAGGTATTCTCCTGTACGCTGTCATCTGGATCGCTCATCACCAAGTTCTAGATTGCAGGCTTATTCAATCATTTCAGTTTCTATCTGTGTTGCTTTACTGTTACATTGCACGTAGGGTATTTGCTTTCAGTTTAAATTTTGACATGCTAATTATAGAAAAATATAAAAACCCAACGTACAACAAAGTAAACTTTAAAATAAACCATAATGTAGTCTCCCAGACACAATCATACTTTAAAAGTTAAAAGGCATTTGTCTTTCTCCACCTGGCTTATTTCACTGAGCGTAATACCTTCTAGATCTGCCCATGTTGTTGCAAATGGCAGGATTTGTTTTTTATGGCTGAATTACCATGGGAGAGGGTTTGGGATGAGGGGGGTAGGAACTAGAAGTTACTATGCTAAGTGAAATAAGCCAGGCAGGGGAAAGCAAATATTGTATGATTTCACTTATATATCGAATCCAAAAATAAAAATAAAGCAAATGAAACAGAAATGACATAAATACAGAGAACAAACTGGTAGTTGCCATAGGGGAGAGAGGAAGGGTGGATGAGCAAAATAAGTGAAGAGGATCAGGAGGCACAAACTTCTCATCCTGAAGGGGATAAAAAACACAGCATAGGGAATACAATCTATAATATTGTAGTAACTTTGTATGGTGACAGATTGTAACTACACTTAGTGTGGTGAGCATTTCATAATACATATAATTGTCAAACCACTAATGCTGTTCTCCTGAAACTAATAGAATATTATATATCAACTCTGCTTCAATAAAAATATAAAAATTAATCACAAATAAATAGATAAACATATTAAGATAAAACAAGTGAAATAAAAATCTGGAGAAGTAGGCCATACAAAAGGAGACTAAAAGAGCATAAATAAGTATAATGCATTATTCTCAGTTGAATTTGAATCAAAATTAAGTAATTATAAAGATCTTGCTATATATTCTTAATCAGTAAAAGTATATCTCAGTAATACAGGGCATATTCAGACAAACCAAAACTAAGAATTTTACACAAGTAGACCTCCATATGTAATAAAAAATAAGAACAAAGAAAACAACACATAGGAGGAGGTAAAAATAACATTTATTACAAAGACTTCAGTCTTTGTAATTAGGGTTTACTTATAGTTAGGGTTATTTCTAGTAAGTGTTTATGAAAAGAGAGAGATAAAAAGAGCTGACATAAATAACACATAAGCTGGAAAGGAGCAATATAAGTTTAGATATTTTACATCCTACCTACCCTTTACATAAGGTAAGAGAAAGTTTGAAGTTAAGAAAAATGGATAAATATATTCCATACAAGTCTGACCTAAAGAAATTTGGTTAACCAGAAAAAAACATAGGGGAAAGAAAGCATTAATAAGTACAAAGAAAGTTACTTAAAAACAAAATATACAATTGGATTTACATTTTTATTTACTTAATACAATGTCCCAAAGCATATCAACAAAAAGAAAAGCACTAAAAATGATAAAAGTAGAGGGAGATCATAACACATTCCCCTCTCTACAACTGACAGAAGAAATAGGTGAAAATTAACAAAACTTATACACCACCATTCCTAATGGACATATGAAAAATACCCCACTTGACAACAGTGGAACATATGGTATATTTACAAAAACCGGTCACACAGGGACCATAAAATAAGGCACAGCACGCCTCAGAGGACTGAAGTCTCTCACCACATGTTTGGATTCATAACTGAATTTTTTAAATGAATAAGAATGTCTCGGGTGGTTATAAGTGGCCTAATAATAACATTTGGGTCAAAATAAAAAGTTCACATAGCTAACCTATAGGATACTTCAAAGGCATGACTTAAGAGAAAGTTTAGAGACTTAAATATGTATATTAAAATATTTTTAATTTAAAATCAGTGAGTTAAAAATCTTTTTTAAAAATATAAAAGAATAGGGATTCAAGATGGCGGCATGAGAGGTGAGATGGAGAACTCCTCCAAAAACCACAAATAGTATGAAAATATAATTAATTAATACAACTAACCCTAAAAGAGCAACAGGAGGGAAGGCTGCACCAGACTGCATGCAGACCTCATGAAAAAGGGCAATGTACCAAAGCCTTGATCCAGGGAGACTGGAGCCCTTCCCCCATGGCAGCTCACTGGGGTAGGAAGAGAAACGAAGTGGGGGAGGGGATGGAGGCCTGGAACTTCTGAGCATCCAGCCCTGGAGGTCTGCTTTGGGAGCAGAAACCTACACTGTGTGGTGCTCTGGACGTTGGAGAGCTGGGACAGGTGAGTGCCTGAGAGACTAAGATTCTGGCCTTTTGTGAAGGAAGGGATCCATACCAGGCCACTGTGTTGAAGGAAAGGCAGGTGATCTCAGCAGCTTCCTTGCAGAGAAAGGGCTGCTGAAGGGGCGGGGTTTGCATGGAGCTTGCTGTGCGGTGGAGGGGAGAGCTGGAAAAGGTTGTCTGGGTGCCTCTGCCCAGCAGGTTGGGAACTCTGAGGAGCTGCAGGTGCTCCATCCCCCTAGCTGTCTGCTCAGCTCCGAGGCCCCCCCACTGTGACATGAAGCCTGCTGTGCCTTCCTCCTAGCCTGCTGGCACCAGTTAGAAAACCTGCAGTCACTGTGCTGGCATCAGGCCAGCCAGAGGGAGGCCCCACCTACAATAGCTAAAGACTCCAAGCACAGACACTTACACCTGTGTGCTCAGCCCACTGGCTCTGACACCAGAGACAGGCACTGCAGACGGGAATCAGGAAACAGATCTTTCCTCCCCGGATTCACCAGCTCCCCTCCCCTACAGCCCCCAACCTCACTCTAGGGGCTGAGCAGATCCAGAGACTGGAGCTTTGGGCACTAAAGGGCACCACAAAGAAACATGAAACATCAAAAGAACATTGTTCAGACCAAAATCTCACAAACCCCATAAAAAGGGCCAAATGAAAATGAACTCACCAATCTTCCTGAGAGACAGTTCAAACTAAAAACTATAAACATGCTTATGGAGGTACAGAAAAATATTCAAGACCTCAGGGATGAATTTAAGTCAGAGATTCAATCATTTAAAAATTCTATATCTGAAATGAAACATACAATGAAGAGATTTAAAAGCAGATAGATGTAGTAGAAGAGACAGTAAAGGGAATGGAAATTAGAGAAGAGGAATACAAAGAAGCTGAGGCACAGTGAGAAAACAATCTCTAAGAATGAAAGAATATTGACAGAACTGTGTGACCAATCCAAATGGAATAATATTCACATTACAGGGGTACCAGAAGAAGAAGAGAGAGAAAAGGGTATAGAAAGTGTCACTGAGGAGGTAATTGCTGGAAACTTCTGCAGTCTGGGGAAGGAGATAGTCTCTCAAGCCATGGAAGTGCACAGATCTCCCAATACAAAGGACCCAAGGAAGACAACATCAAGACATATAATAATTAAAATGGCAAAGATCAAGGATAAAGACAGACTTTTCAAAGCAGCTAGAGAGAGAAGAAAGATCACATACAAAAGACAACCTATCAGGCTATCAGTAGACTTCTCAACAGAAACCTTACAGGCCAGAAAGGAGTGGCATGATATATTTAATGCAATGAAGCAGTAGGGCCTTGAACCAAGGATACTCTACATGACAAGGTTATCAATTAAATAAGGAGGGATTAAACAATTTTCAGATAAACAAAAGCTGAGAGAATTTACCTCCCACAAACCACCTCTACAGTGCATTTTGGAGGGACTCTTATAGATGGAAGTATCGCTAAGGCTAAATAGATATCACCCAAGGATTAGACAAAGAGTATGGAATATGAGTCATAGCATACAAAGAATGGAGGAGGAAGAAAAAAGAGGGGAAAAAAGGAACTCTAGTGTTGTGTTTGCAATAGCATACGAAGTGAGTTAGATTAGACAGTTAGATAGTAAGAAAATTACCGCTGAACCTTTGGTAACCACTAATCTAAAGACTGCAATGGCAATAAGTACAAACCTATTGGTAATCACCCTAAATGTAAATGGTCTGAATACCCCCATCAAAAGACATAGAGTTACTGAATGGATAAAAAAAACAAGACCCATCTATATGCTGCCTACAAGAGACTCACTTCAAAACCAAAGACATACACACACTGAAAGTAAAGGGATGGAAAAAGATATTTCATGCAAACAACAGGGAGAAAAAAGCAGGAGTTGCAGTACTTGTATCAGATAAAATGGACTTCAAAACAAAGAAAGTAACAAGAGACAAAGAAGGACATTACATAATGATAAAAGGATCAGTCCAACAAGAGGATATAACTATTATAAAAACCTATGCACCCAATACAGGATCACCTACATATGTGAAACAAATACTAACAGAATTAAAGGGGGAAATAGAATGCAATGCATTCATTTTAGGAGACTTCACCACACCACTCACCCCAAAGGACAGATCAACCAGACAGAAAATAAGTAAAGAGACAGAGGCACTGAACAACATATTAGAAGAGATGGACTTAATGGATATCTACAGAATACTCCATCCAAAAGCAACAGGATACACATTATTCTCAAGTGCACATGGAGCATTTTCAAGAATAGATCATATACTAGGCCACAAAAAGAACCTCCGTAAATTCAAAAAGATTGAAATTGTAACAACCAGCTTCTCAGATTACAAAGGTAGAAATAAATTAAACAAAGAAAATGAAAAATCCCACAAACACATGGAGGCTTAAAAACATACTCCTAAATAATCAGTGGATCAATGACCAAATAAAAATAGAGATCAAGCAATATATGGAAACAAATGACAACAATAATGCAACAACACAAAATCTGTGGGACACAGTGAAGGCTGTGCTAAAAGGGAAATATATTCCAATATAGGCCTACCTCAGGAAAGAAGAACAATCCCAAATGAACAGTCTAAAGTCACAATTAATGAAACTAGAAAAGGAAAAACAATGAGGCCCAAAGTCAGTAGAAGGAGGAACATAATAAAGATTAAAGCAGAAATAAAATTGAGAAGAATAAAGCAATAGAAAGAATCAATGAAAGTAGGAGGTGGTTCTTTGAGAAAATAAACAAAATAGATAAGCCTCTAGCTACACTTATCAAGAAAAAAAGAGAGTCTACACACATAAACAGAATCAGAAATGAGAAAGGAAAAATCACTATGGACACCACAGAAATACAAAAAATTATGAGAGAATACTATGAAAAATTATATGGTAACAAACTGTATAACCTAGAAGAAATGGACAACTTTCTAGAAAAATACAAGTTTCCAAGTCTGACTCAGGAAGAAACAGAAAATCTGAACAGATCAATTACCAGCAAAGAAATTGAATTGGTAATCAAAAAACTACCTAAGAACAAAACTTCTGGACCAGATGGTTTCACTGCTGAATTTTATCAAACATTTAGTGAAGAACTAATACCCATCCTCCTTAAAGTTCTCCGAAAAGTAGAAGATGAGGGAATACTTCCAAACTCATTCTATGAGGCCAACTTCACTCTAATACCAAAACCAGGCAAAGACAGCACAATAAAAGAAAATTACAGACCAATATCCCTGACAAACATAGATGCAAAAACACTCAACAAAATATTAGCAAACCGAATTCAAAAATACATCAAAAAGATCATCCATCAGGATCAAGTGGGATTCATCCCAGGGATGCAAGGATCATACAACATTCGAAAATCCATCAACGTCATCCACTGCATCAACAAAAAGAAGGAAAAAAAACACATGATCAACTCCATAGATGCTGAAAAAGCATTTGACAAAATTCAACATCCATTCATGGTAAAAACTCTCAACAAAATGGGTACAGAAGGCAAGTACCTGAACATAATAAAGGCCATATATGACAAACCCACAGCCAACATTATACTTAACAGTGAGAAGCTGAAAGCTTTTCCTTTAAGATCAGTAAGAAGACAAGGATGCCCACTCTCCCACTTTTATTCAACTTAGTTCTAGAGGTCCTAGCCATGGCACTCAGACAACACAAAGAAATAAAAGGTATCCAGATTGGCAAGGAAAAAGTCAAACTGTCCCTGTTTTCAGATGACATGATACTGTACTTAAAAAACCCTAAAGAATCCACTTCAAAACTACTAGGTCTAACATCTGAATTCAGCAAATTTGCAGGATACAAAATTAATACACAGAGATCTATTGCATTCCTATACACTAACAATGAACTAGCAGAAAGAGAAATCAGTAAAACAATTCCATTCACAATTGCATCAAAAAGAATAAAATACCTAGGAATAAACCTAACCAAGGAAGTGAAAGACCTATACCCTGAAAACAGCAAGACACTCTTAAGAGAAATTAAAAAGGACACTAATAAATGAAAATTCATCCCATGCTCTTGGCTAGGAAGAATTAATATTGTCAATATGGCCATCCTGCCTAAAGCAATCTACAGATTCAATGCAATCCCTGTCAAAATACCGACAGCATTCTTCAATGAACTAGAGCAAATAGTTCTAAAATTCATATGAAACCACAAAAGATCCCAAATAACCAAAGCAATCCTGAGAAGGAAGAATAAAGCAGGGGGGTGTTGCTTCCCAACTTCAAGCTCTACTACAAAGCCACAGTAATCAAGGCAATTTGGTACTGGCACAAGAACAGAGCCACAGACCAGTGGAACAGAATAGAGAACCCAGATATAAACCCAAGCATATATGGTCAATTAATATATGATAAAGGAGCCATGGATATACAATGGGGAAATGACAGCCTCTTCAACAGCTGGTGTTGGCAAACCTGTAAAGCTACATGTAAGAGAATGAAACTGGATTGTTTTCTAACCCCATATGCAAAAGTAAACTCAAAATGGATCAAACACCTGAATGGAAGTCATAAAACCATAAAACTCTTAGAAGAAAACATAAGCAAAACTCTCTTGAATATAAATATGAGCAATTTTTTCCTGAACGCATCTCCTCAGGCAAGGGAAGCAAAATAAAAAATGAACAAATGGAACTACATCATGCTAAAAATATTTTGCACAGCAAAGAACACCATCAACAGAGCAAAAAGGCATCTTATACTATGGGAGAATATATTTGTAAATGACATGTACAACAAGAGGTTAACATCCAAAATATATAAAGAACTCATATACCCCATCAACCAAAAACCAAATAAGCCAATTAAAAAATGGGCAGAGGAGCTGAACAGACATTTGCCTAAAGAAGAATTTCAGATGGCCAATAGACACATAAAAAGATGCTCCACGTCGCTAATCATCAGAGAAATTCAAATTAAAACCACAGTGAGATATCACCTCACACCAGTTAGGATAGCCACCATCCAGAAGACAAACAACAACAAATGTTGGTGAGGATGTGAAGAAAGGGGAACCCTCCTACACTGTTGGTGGGAATGTAAACTAGTTCAACCATTGTGGAAAGCAGTATGGAGGTTTGTCAAAAAACAAAAAATAGAAATACCATTTTACCCAGGAATTCCACTTGTAGGAATTTACCCTAAGATTGCAGCAGCCCACTTTGACAAAGATATATGCACCCCTATGTTTATTGCAGCATTATTTACAATACCCAAGAAATGGAAGCAACCTAAGTGTCCATCAGTAGATGAATGGATAAAGAAGATGTGGTACATATACACAATGGGATATTATTCAGACATAGGAAGAAAACAAATCCTACCATTTGCAACAACATGGATGGAGCTGGATGGTATTATGCTCAGTGAAATAAGACTTGCAAAGAAAGACAAGTATCAAATGATTTCACTCATCTGTGGAGTATAAGAACAAAGCAAAAACTGAAGGAACAAAACAGCAGCAAACTCACAGAACCCAAGAATGGACTGACAGTTACCAAAGGGAAAGAGACTTGGGAGGATGGGTGGGAAGGGAGGGATAAGGGGATAAAAGGGGCATTATAACTAGCACACATAATGTATGGGGGGTGACATGGGAAATGCAGTCTATACAGAGAAGACAAGTAATAATACTATAGCATCTTACTATGCTGATGGATAGCGACTGTAATGGGGTATGTAGGGGGGACTTGATAATAGGGAAAGTTTAGTAACCATAATGTTGTTCAAGTAATTGTACATTAATGATATCAAAATAAATAATATAAAAGAATAGCAAATGAGAATGAAAGAGAATAAGAGAAGCAAAATATACAGTAGAGAAGTCAACAAGTCCGAATGACAGTTCTTTTAAAAATATTGATAAACTTCTGCTGAAAATGACCAAGAAATAAAAGAAAAGGTGAAAGTAACCATTGTCAGAAACAAAAACAAGGTAATCACCAGACATGCCAGAAAATTACCCAGATAATAACAGGATACTTATTGATTCTTTGGTATGTCAATTTATCATGAGATAGAAAAATTCCTACCACCATGACACATGTATAAAAAATGCATATCAATATTATCTGTAACTGCTAATGAAGACAACATATATGTATTTATCAACAAAAGAATGCATAAATTATGGAACAGTCTTGAAATGAAATCCTATACAGTAAAGAAACATAATTTATCAATAGTTTGTTGTAGTTGACACACAGTATATTATTCAAGTATACAACATAGTGATTCAACAGTTGTATACATTATTAAAGTCACCCAACTGGTATAGTTATTATCTGTCAATACAGAATGATGTTACAGAACTATTGACTGTATTCTCTGTGCTGTACTTTCATCCCCTTAACTACTTTATACTATGCTTGAGATTTTTGTGCCACTTTATGCCCTTCACCTATTCCACCCACCCACCTCAACACCTCCCTCATGGTAACCACCAGTCACTTCCCAGTATCTATGAGTCTATTGCTTCTGTTTTCTTCATTTTGTTTTTAGATTCCACATAAAAGTCAAATCATACAGTATTTGTCTTTCTTTGACTGGCTTATTTCATTTAGCATAAAGCCCTCTATGCCCATCCTTGTTGTTGCAAATGGAAGGGTTTTTTTTCTTTTTATGGCTGAATAATATTCCATTGTGAATATGTACTACATCTTCTTTATCTGTTCATCATTGATGGATATTTTTGTTGCTTCCATATCTTGGCTATTATAAATAATGTGACAATAACATAAAGGCACATATATCTTTTCCAATCAGAGATTTTGTTTTCTTTGGGTAAATTCCTAGAAGTGTAGGTTACTGGGACATACAGTATTTCTATTTTTAGTTTTTTGAGGAACCTCCATATTGCCTTCCACAGTGGCTGCACCAGTTTATACCAACAGTATGGGAGGGTTCCCTTTTCTCCAGGTCCTCACCAGCACTTGTTACATCTTGTCTTTTGGATGGTGCCCATTCTGACTGGTGTGAGGTGATATCTCATTGTGGTTTTGATTTGCATTTCTCTGATGATTAGTGATGTGGAGTATCTTTCATGTGCTTGTTGGCCATCTGTATTTCCTTTTTAGGAAAATATCTATTCAGGTCCTCCACCCATTTTTTAATTGGGCTGTTTGCTTTTATTGTGTTGAGTCATATGAGTTCCAGTTTCTATTAGGTGTGTTAGCCTCTGTTCTTGCCCTCCTCCAATCTTCAGTTACTCTGAATCAAGAGTAAATGTCATAAGATCAATATTAATTTATTAATATGCTTAACATAAATTTAACTATATGTAAATGAATCATATATTTAAAAATTAAATGTATACTATTCACTGTAGGTTCAGAGTAATTGGAAATTGGAAGAGGACAAGAAGCATTATATATACAATTAATAACTTTATTAAAATTATAATTATAACATATAAATATAAATGCTAAGAGCTTCCCTTGTCATTCTAAGCTATAGTCACACTCAATTTGCTATTTATATCTTCCTGCATTACCCATTGCCTGTTTTATACTCATGTGTGCTCATGTGCTGGTCCTCTCTTTAGAATGTTCTTTTGTTTCTTCTCATGTATATAATCTCCTTCAGGATCAGTGCTCAAAGCTGAGACTCCCTCCTAGATGCTGCAGACTCTCTGGGTGGAGTCTTCTCATCGTCCTTACACCTAGGATCTCATGTCTGCACAGTGCTCCCCTCCAGCAGCAAAGAAACCCCTTGAGATAAGGGTATGTGTGCCCCTGATGAAGTGCTGAGCATCTGCAGCTTAGAAAACAATCCATCAGGTTGAGTAATGGGTGGAGTGATGCCGGAGTCTAGGAAGGTTTGCATTTCCAAAGAGTTTGCAAATCAAAGGATGTTGGGTAAACAATAGATTTGTGAGAAACAGATGAAGTAAATTTAATACAAGACAGTTTTGCATGTTGATCAAATACTAATGTTGAGCTGTATAACTGGAAGATTACAATGGTCAGAAATGCTGTTCTTTAATTAAGCAGACAGCCGATGAGCTCCTCCTGTATGAGAGCATCTACACTGTCTCCCCTAGTGCCCATGAGTTACCAGAGCAGACACAGAGTCATGGGCAAAGCCACCTTTATCCAGCTGCCCCTGAAAGGGGGAACAGCTATCTACACCTTTTGAGGGGCCAGGCCCTGGACTGGGCAGTTGAATATTAAAATCCACATTCAAATACCCTCAATAATATTTGTTTCTAGTTCTATTTTAGTGACAGAAAATGAGAGCAGTGGTGGGGCAATTTGCTCATCAGAGCTGCTGAGCAGCAAAGCTAGGATTTAGCTGCAGCCTCTCTGACTCCACAGTTCTCATACCTCCATGACTTGAAGGCAAACGAGGAGTGGAAAAGGTATAAAAGTGGAAGGACTCCCAGTTTGAAGCAGGTGTAATGGGCTCTCTATGCATATCACCCCCACTCACTCCTCAACGAACTTGATTAGGACATTCCACATTCCCCATCTCAAAAGTGATATAAGGAAGCTTGGGCAAGCTCACAAGGATTGCACAACTCTTTACAAATAAAGCGGCGGGTCCACAACTAAATCCTAATTCCCTCTGCTTTATTCTCTCTAATCACCACAGTCCCCAATCTACTGGTAAATTCAACCTCAAGATTTTAGTTTTTCTTTGCTCTTTGTGCTCCAGAATGATAAACAGATAAACCAAACACTCATTAAAAACAAATAAAACCTATGGAAAGGGAACGCATAAGACTTACCTAATAATATCAACAAATGTAAGAATAAGGACAACATTGTTTAACTAGCTTTTCTTGTATAGCATCCATTTGGACTGTTTGGCTTCTTTTATTTCTCTACTTTAATCACACCAATATCTAAACTAAAATTTTATCTACCTCTAGAAAAGCTTATTTTTCAGATGTTGCTTTTTTCCTGGTTTCATGGCGTTATTTCCAAATACAGACAGATTCATGCAGTGCAATAAAAATCACCCATGGGAAGCAAAATTATTCAGTTGACTTGCCATGTAAGAAAGAACTTATAAATCTACGGAAATGCAGCAGGCCTGGGAACATCTAGTACCTGTCCCTTGGTGATAAATAAGGCAAGTTCAGGGTTCTGTGCCAAGTGGTAGTAACTTAACAATTTGGGACCCAAGTATCCTTCTTGCATATTAATCAGAGCAAATATATACTTTCTCAAGTTCCAGAAACACTAAACACATAAATTGTTTTGTTCATGAAAACAATAGTGTTTTAATGCTTATACATTTACAGACATTCTTTTTGCAGTGTGATATACAACAGGGGAAGTAAAGGCTTATGACAAACCCAAAATATTTTACTTGCTTTTCCAGTTTCAGAAGGAAAAAGTTAAAGAGATTAGGATTCCCTAAACTTCTATCCTCCCCCAAGACTGTTATATTTAGTCTGAGTTATGGTAGATCACACCCTGTAATAGCCACCAGAAAAAAGCTAAGTGTGGAATCACTTTTGTTTGCGCCCTTATGACCTGTGATGTCAGAGGAACCTGATCTCTTTGGAACACTGATGTGGATGGGGATTTGGTCCAAGTAGTTTCGATAGCCAAATAATATTGAAAACATTGGTATTTACACTGTGAATCTCACTTATAACATTTGGGGAAAATGTGTACATTTGTTCTGACAGAGATGTGATTGCACACATTAGAAGCCACATCTTAGAGGTCCCACAAGTGAACTATGACTTCAGGGGTGTTGTAAAGCAGGGGACCTACCAGTGTCCCTCCAGGATTCTGAGGTCTTCCCAATGAGCCACTTTCAAGGTTGGGGCTTGCACACCCAAACCCCACACTGAAATGATCACAGAACTTGGGGTGGGTGATAAGATGAAAGACACTCTGTGTGGCTTATCTATAGCAGCCATTGCCTCACAGATAAAAGTATTATACAAGTTGATTACATATCATGAGATAAATTAGGATGAGCAAGCAGTGTGGAGGAGAAATGCCACGTGGGTGAGAAAGGCAAAAGATATGGGTGGGCTTGGTGTTGGAGGGCCTGGAACCAGCAGCAAGAAGAGGGGAGGGAAGGGAAGCTAGAAAGGGGGAGAGTGACGTCGTTCTCAGGCTCTCCTGTTTCCAGCTTTTCTCGGGCTCAGCCCCGATTGCATCATGCTTCTCAGCGCCCCTGTGACATCCTTATTGCGGAAGCTGTAAATAAGAGGGTTCAGCACAGGGGTGATGATGGTGTAGAAAGCTGACACCATCATGTCCTTCTCGGCCGTGTGGTAGGAAGCAGGAAGCATGTAGGTGTAGACGGCAGCGCCAAAGAAGAGCAGAACTATGACCATGTGAGAGGAGCAGGTGGCAAACGCCTTCCTCCGACCCTCAGCGGAATTCATCCTGTGGATGAGGCACAGAATGGGGGCGTATGAGCTCGAGATGACCACGACGGGGACGAGCAGCATGAGGACGCAGCACACGTACATGAACGTCCTGTAGAGGGAGATGTCGGCACAGGAGAGCTTCAGCAGGGCAGGGGCCTCACAGAAGAAGCTCGGAATTTTCCTGGACTGGCAGAAGGGGAAGCTCATGATGATGGGGGTAAGCAGGAAGCCATCAGACATTCCCAGGAGCCAGCACCCAGACAGCAGGCACTCACAGACCCTCTGGCTCATCAGCAGTGGGTAATGGAGAGGTCTGCAAATGGCAGTGTATCGGTCGTAGGCCATGGCCGCCAGAAGGAAAAACTCCGCACCAGCCAGGGTCAGGTAGAAGAACATCTGCACCCCGCAGCACGAGGGGGAAATCGCACGGTCGTCTGTGACTTGGCCCACGAGCATCTTGGGCACGGTCACCGAGATGTACATGAGGTCCATCAGCGAGAGCTGGCTGATGAAGAAGTACATGGGGGTGTGCAAGCGGTGCTGCACGCGGATCAGGACGATGAGCAGGGTGTTCCCAGCCAGGGCCAGTAAGAAAAAGATGAAGATCACCACGTAGAGGAAGGTGGCACTCTTGGTCTCACCAAAGAGCCCCACAAGGACAAAATCGGCGTTTGCTGTTTGATTCCGAGAGGCCTGATCCCCTGGGTTCATGATCTGGCTTACAGTTCTCACCCGAGGAAGAAAATAAAAGTCATTGTTTTTGAACCATTCATATGCACATGATTTGCTTAACCTTTTAACAGCAATAAAAGCCTTTTGAGTTATTTTTTCAAATACAGGGTTGTATGAATGGAGAATCAAAAGTTCAGATCCCAGAGAGGCCAGGCTGCATGCTGGGCACAAGTCAGCAGTGGAATTTGAAACACACCTAGGGAGGCCACTGCGCATGAGTCATATAAATAGACAAGGTGCTTACGCTCTTCCTTACTTGTTTCTCCCAAAGTTGAGAATGTAAAAGAACTCATGAGATGATTAGAAAGCTAAAGGAGGAATCGCACATTAAGCCTGTGGTAACAGTTTGACCGTTGCACGAAGCTCCTCACTAACACTCCCTCTCCTCTTTGGACCCAGTACCTCACCCAGGGCTCACTGATGAAAGTTAGAGCCGATGCTGATGTCAGGATTAATACTGCTAATGTTACTAATATAACTGAAGTTCTCCAGAAACTTGAAATCTCCTTAAATATCTTCTACCATCATACATTTCTATTATTTCCCCTTCCCTTATTAAATAGTTCAACTTACTCAACTGTTCCTTGCATAACGGAGTTTCATAAGCAGCAGCACTGGGAGCATCAGGGACAGCCCAGCTTCCTGGGGGGAGCAGGTGAGGGCAGAGACAGGTGCAAAGCAGAAGGGCACTCGGGTGCCAACCTGGTGTAGGGCCCTCAGGGTGCACACCTTGCATGGGTGGATGGCCCTAAGGGTGCAGACATTCTACAGAGCAGGGCACTTGGGTCTAAGGACAGGAAGGAGCAGCATGCCAGTGGGTTGCCCTCACAACCCCAGAGCAAAGTCTATGGCATTAACTGTATCAGCTTCCATGCAGATAACTTTATGCAAGAAATAACAGAAATAAAAGCTATAATTGCACTAAATAGCAAGTGTTTAGTTGAAATATGAATTTATTTATTTTTCCTTTTGCATATGTCATTTACACACACACCCCAAAAAAAGTGCCTACTATATTAGGAATTCCATACATAATGAATGCATGAAGTTAAAGGAACTGGATGGAGCCGTGAGTTAATCACACACAAAGCTGCAGCCCCACAATTCGGCTGAAGGATCTCTTTAGTGATGCATTTTAGTTTTCATAGAAAACTAGTAAAATTTTCCCAATAAATTAGTAGTTTTGCACAGCAATGTTTTTCCTGATATTTCAATTTTTGTTTCCCTAGTTGAATTGTTTGAGACATGCTTCACACAATTGTCCTGAAATTATTTAAGTTAAGAAGAGATGAAAGAAAGTTAACTTCTAGGCAATGGAAAGGTCTGGGGCTCCAACTGACTGAGGTCTGGCCAGTATACAGGTTCCTGTACCCCAGGCTAGAGAAATATGCAGAGTAAAAATCACATAGTAAGTGAGACACATGGAAATATGAAGCAAAATATAAGGTACTGTACCTGCAACAAAAATGTGGGACTTCAGTGAATCAAAAGTCGGGATTCCATGAGAGACAGCAACATGAATCATACATCCTTGCTCCTTATTTTGAACCTTTATAAAGCTCTGAAGAGACATGTAAACAAGCCACATGCCAGCGAAAAAGACAAAAGCAGCATGTGAGTGTACACATTTTGCTCCGCCACCAGAGAAAAAGCCTGAGACCATCCAAAGGTCGGTGTGACCAGGTTTAAAGGGAGCAAAGTGGGAAGTTACATCATCAGCTTCACATTAGGGAATTCAGATGAGTTTATTCTCTTTAGTCCTTTGCAGTGTTGAATCAGCATAAAACTTACATGACAATGGAAGCCAGGAGGGATTTTCCATGTCCTTCGTGCATTCATATCACCTAACTTGACATGAGCTCCTCTCTGGAGCTGCTCCTTCCTGTGAGACCACCTCAGACTCCAACATGTTTGCATTTAATTTTTCTATTTGTTTTTGCAGATATACTAATATAATTTCTACCCAAAGTACAACTGGAAACTGAATATATATGCCACTTAAGTGCTGCAGGTATCAAAGAGCAAATTCATCTTTTTCATGAGGATATTGCACATTTTTAAGTTTAAAATTTTATTTCCCAGTTTTTAAACATATTTTCCTATTTGGCATTTATTGAGAATGCTCTCTTTTTGTATAAACAAGTCTGAATTTCAGAAAGGCAGTGTCATGAGGAGCATAAACACCAGAGCCAGAACCTGACCCAGAACTAACTTAAAACACCATGTTCCTCCCTGTATCCATCCCCTGACTGAACACTCTGTCCACCACTGGGCCATGTGACTGCGGCTTCAGGCACTTTTCTGTATAATAAATACATTAACCCTCAAAGATGGGGATTATATCTGCCATTCACATCCTTTCTTCATGACACAGGACAGTTACGAGCCCATTTTAGGTTCATATGTAACGTGTATTTACTGTATAGGAATTTTCTAATTGTTTTAAGTTCACTAGCATGAGCACAGATTTTTTTTTTTTGGTGTCATTAATCTACAATTACATGAAGGACGTTATGTTTACTAGGCTCCCCCCTTCACCAAGTCCCCCCAACATCCCCATTCACAGTCACTGTCCATCAACATAGTAAGATGCTGTAGAATCACTACTTGTCTTCTCTGCACAGATATTTTTTTAAATGCATTTCAAGTTCTATCAGCAACTCTGCTTTCAGTTTTGGTTCACTTTCCTATTTCTGTGTGTTTGGGACAGCCTGGGGCAGGCCAAGTGGCAGCAGCTGAAATATTATAATAGAACAATATGTTTGACTTAAAGTAAAGAACTACTGCTCAAGTGTCATTTTTGCTTCTTTGTAATCTTGGTCATTAAAATCTCTGGGAATCATTCTTTTCAGAATCAAACAACATAAGCAACTTTATGAACTTTCTATGCTTCCATAAACCTCAAGACATCTGTAACTCTAATGTCCAAATGTGCTCTGATGTTTCTCCATGAGAGGCTGATCCTCCTTCCTCTTTGTCCCTATCCTCAAAATCTCAGAGAGTCCCCCTGTGGACAGATTCATCGCATCAAGCTCAGATCACATAACTTGGGAAAGGCAGCCATGTGCCAGGCACTGTGCTGAGCCTTTCCCGGCACGTCGCATGCCAGCCCTGCGTCATGAATCCGTCCCTGTGTACAAGGAGATCCTGACTCCAGGAGTGAGAATCAGCTCTTGACTGGAGCCCATCTTGCCCCCCAAGGTCTTGCTTCCCCCAAAGTTTCAGGCTGCCTTCAAACTGACACCTTCGTATTTCCTTTAAATCTTCAATTGCTCTTTCCTTGCTGTAAATTTTCCACCTTGGTTCCTGTCTGTCAGCTGAAACCAACATGGCTATTGCACTAAGATAATTTATTTAGGATCAAATTGATGTTTATAACCTGAGCATTTAATCAGAATTTTCTAGTAACTGCTCTGTAGCTCTTTTTTTGTAGAGGGTTTACATACATAATATGCCATGCTATTAACAGCAGGACATACAGCAAAAAGAGATGACACTGATTAATACATCTAGCAGCGTGTCAAGGATACATTGGTTACTGTCTTAAAAGAACAGACCGGTCACATTCTGGTGCTGTGTGTGAGAGGAGGCAAGGTTTGGGGTGTGTTCGTTCTCCTACAGAATTCTGTTGAGGATGTGAGCAGAGATTCCCATGCAGTTGTCTGCTTGGAGAAGTCCAGGCTGTTTCTCTCCTTGGGGGAGGGGCTGTGGCACTCGCCGACACAGATGAGAATGGCTGCAGGATCTCCTCAGAGAACAGCATGAGTCATTCTGGCCGACTTGGGGCCTCTCCTTGCCTGTGGGAACCAATGCAGGAACATAAATAATTTAATTTTATTCCACAAGTTTCCCCATATTGTCAGTTACCAACCCTCAGTTGCATATCATGACCATAATATCTCAATGTCATCACGGATGATGTTCACTGAGTCAGGAGTTTTCTTTTGCTTCATGTCTGTCCCTAACTTATTTATCAGACTGTGCATTCTGAAACATCTCTGACCTTCTAGATAACAAGATTTGCCTCTTTCCTGCTGTTGCTTAGCACCCAAACGCTAAAATAAAGACTATAATTAACATGACAGTAGTGGTTACAGTTTTTAAAATATCAATGTGTGTAGAAGAATTTAAAAAGCAAGAAAACCATCCACTAAAGCCTTAAAAAATCAGCATATTCTTTGATCAGTTTGACTATTCTCCCTGTCATCTATGGTCAAACGCACTCTGTGACATGGATTTTCAGATTTTATAATGTTTCCCTGAAATCTTAAGACATCATGACCAGTTTTTCCTTCAATCAATCATCTTCCATTATTTTGACCTGGCTTGGAAGCCTTAGTTCAAGCTCCAGTAAGCATAATGTTCTTCTCCTTATTATCGTAAGTTCTGTTAACTTCACGTAAGTATATTATCCCCGTAACAGCTGTACTACTACATATATCAGAAGTGTTAATTTTAAACTGTTTGCCAAAAAATAGTGATTGGGTAACTAGACAGTCTGATTCCCTATTTCTTCCCAACAAAACCATCCCCTTCCCATATGCCATATATGGTTGTATGTAGGAGTTTTTACCACTGGCCAAATTAAGGTTATCTCTGGATCCCAAATTCCTGAGGTCACAACCAAATTCCATTGCTTTGTTCACAGTTTAAGACTGAGATGGGCTCCTATCAAGGTGAGGTGTCTTTTTTCAGTAAGGTTGTCCCATCTACCGGTGGGAAGTAGAAGTTATTTCCAAGAGCGATGTCTAGTCCCCTTAGAGGCGCTACTTTACGGGCCATCTGCTGATTTAATTAGGAATCAGTGCCGTTAGACAGCAGTGGTGTCAGTTGCCAGTTCTCCTGTTATGTCCCATTAATCAGGAAGACTGTACGTTTCCCGTAAGTGAGCTCGAGCAGGTAACGTAGTTGGCCGTCGCTTCATAGCACCTGGTTTCACCTGCAGTCAGTCAGCAACTTCTGTTCCATGCTGCCTCCCACCCTTTTCCTTCTTTCTGAGATACTGTCCCGTGAAGCTTCCAGCTTGAATCTCTTCTCTTGGTCCCGGTGCTGTTCATTACGTGCTGCCTCTGCTCAGCGTACACAGGCCAATCCCTCAGTCACCTGGAAGGTAGTGCCTGGCTGGGCCAATTCAGTGCTGATTTATTCACCAGTACGCTGGTTCCACTGAGGTATCATCATCTGGTTTTCAATCTGGATACAAAGCCCTGACCCACAAAGACTGAATTCCCTGTATGGGGTTCAAACAGACTGCTGTAACCCCTAGCTATAGACTAGTTTGACCAGAAGGCTTCCCAAAGTTGACCTTTGTGAATCTGGGGAGTATGAGTGGCTATGCTTCCCCACCATATTCCTACAACATAATTTAATTGAGCTGATGACTTTTTCTCTTTTGATGTGGTTGGGACCCACCCATAAAGTTCAGGTGAAGGGAAGCAGTTTTGTAACAGGAAACAAAGTGTAGTCAAAGGATTACTTCAATTACATCTCAGTAAACTTTTAAGAGGTCCATTGAGTCCTGTAGCTGCCCAACATCTCTGATATCAAACTGTATGTTTTGTCCATGCAGTTTCCCTCCCAATGATGTCACTGGCAAGAGTTCTATGAAGTTTTTCCCAATTAATTCTCTATGTAATAAACATATCCCGTGAACTTAGAACTGACAAGGAGGTTGCTTAGGTTCATATAAGGTAGGCATCAAGCTCTGAGCCCTGCCATTATATATGAATACTTGGCAATGAATTTAAGTTCTTTTCCTATTTGAGATCCCATAAGATATCTTTTTCTCCAAAATGTCATTGGAATTACTTTAGGAACCAGGAAATATGGGAGTTTAGGCAGGCATATGGGTTGACACCAGTCCCATAAAAGAAATAAAGAAGAGAAGCAATACTTCAAGTGTCACTGGCCTGGTCCAGATTCTCGGGAAAGCTGCCACATCAGATGTTGGCTCCTTCGCATCCTGGCCTCATCAGTACAATTTCTGTCTTAGATCTGACATTCCTTCTGTTGACCATTCTGAGCAGGCATCCTTTTTAAGTGTAAAACAAATAAGCAGTCAACATCCTGCAACTGTGTTGCACAGAAGTTAGGAAGACTTGGAAAGGTCCTTTCCATTTGTATCATAAGGAATTTTTCATTCACCTGGTGACATTTCCAATGTACATACACACCTGTCTGTAGATCATGAGACTGAATTACTTCTTTTTGTTGGTAAATTTTCATTATAAAAATCAATAACCAACTTTGAGTGTTCCTTCAGTAGCTTAGTTAGCTGTTTAAAATAATCCAATTTATCCCCTTTAATAATGTAGGTTCAAAAACTCAATGAACAAAACATCAGTAGACCCATAGACACTGAGAAGTGACTCGTAATTACCATGGGAGAGTTAGTGGGGTGGGTGGGTGAAGTAGGTCAAGGGGATAAAGAGGCACAAAATCACAGTCATAATATAAATTAGTCATGGGGATGAAAGTACAGCATAGAGAATATAGTCAACAGTTCTGTAACATCTTTCTATATTGACAGATAGTAACTGCACTAGTTGGAGTAAGGATTTAATCATGTATATAACTGTTGAATCACTATGTTATATACTTGAAACTAATATAATATTGTATATCAGCTATATTTCAATAAAAATTAAAAATAATGTAGGTTCATATAACCCTTCATCTGTTCTCACAGCTCTGCCCATAATAATTTCAGATGATTGTGGATGTTTACCAACTCAGGCTGAGCAATACCAATGAAAGAGTCTTTAGTCAAGGCAAAGAGAACGTACCGGTTAAATTTGCCAACTGGGTTTTAATTATACCATTTGTTGTTTCCTTGATGCCAGATGACTGTGGCTATAGGTCAGTGGAAATGCTAAAAAGTAGGCCAACTTTTACAAATTTCTTTGATAATCTGTCCTGTGGAATGAGTCATTAGATCAAGTTGCAGTTCAGCAGGAACCCCCCCATACCACAATAATACATTCCAGTAATAATGTGCTTACCATTTGGGCCACTGCCTTCTGGCAAGGAAATACTTCAATCCACTGAAAACATGCATATAATAACAAGAACATGTGTATAACTTGTATTAAGTAATAATTGAATGAAGTCCAGCTACAGGTGTTCAAAAAGCACACAGGGAGGAAGTCAGAGGCCACTGGGAACTGAAAGAGTTTTCCTTAAATGCATTAAAGTGGGTGAATGAGTGCAAAAAACAAAAACAAAAACAAAACAGTTGCTTCCAGGGACCCAGGAAGAACCATGTGGTCATCTTGTGTTCCCACAGCCCTGACTGTTCGTCTGATTTACAGTCATTGTTTACTCATCTTCCCTTTTTGTTCCTGCTTGTAGTTTATGCTTCTTTCAACTTAGAGTCCATTTTCAAATGCCTCCACACCCGGGAAAGTGGGTCTAATATGCGCCTGATAGATGGACTGGCGGGGATAGAGCTGAAAAAAACAATAACCATGACCATGTAACTCTTCATGAGGGAAGTTTTAAGCACATCTAAAAATATAGAGAATAAAACAAGAAGCCCTAGGTTTCGTCATTCAGTATGAGCAATTGTCAACTCAGGGCCCATCTTGGCCCATGTATACTCTTCACCTTTACTAGATGATTTTTGAGTCAAGTTCATATTTTATTGAAACAAATTTTTTTGCATTCCTGATATTTGTTGATTCAAAACTATGTCAGTACGCATCCATGAAGTATAAGGACCCTTTTAAACAAATATCATTATTAAACCTAAAAACATAACAGTAATTTAACAGTAATATGATAAGATATAATATAATATGGTAGAACAAAAAAGGTATAATATAATGAAAGAGTTTAAAATTGATTTCATTTATTTTTAGGGTTCATACCACTAGGGATGTGTTGCCAGATTGCCGTATTCAGTCACTTGAAATACTTCCTCTTTCTATGCCAATGCCATCAACTGGATGAAAAGTTAGGTTTCTTAATTTCATTTTGCTTTGATTTATAGGGGTTGCTTTTTAAAGACCTTGAATTAAAATTATTTACAGTTGAACTGTATCTTGTAACATTACATTCCATACTGTCTTCCTTCTGTCCATCACTTTGTGTTTTACACATAAATATATATTGATGCTCACAACCAGACATTATGAAAATTTTTCTTTGGTCATTTAGTTGTCTGAGTTATTTTCTTTTCTTTAATGGAAGTATCATTGGTATACAATCTTATATTGATTTCAAGTATACAACACAGTGGTTCAGCTGTTATTAAATCCTCACCCCTACTAGTGCAGTTACTATCTGTCAACACAGGAAGATGTACAGAATCACTGGCTATACTCTCTATGCTGTACTACCATTTCCATGACCAAGTTATATTATGATTGAGATTTTTGTGCCTCTTTATCACCCTCACCCTCCCCATCCAACCCCCAGAACCCTCCCCCATGTTAACCACCAGTCACTTCTCAATGTCTAGATCTACTGCTGTTTTGTTCATTTGTTTTGTTTTCATATTCTACAAATAAGTGAAATCATATGATATTTGTCTTTCTCTGCATGGCTTATTTGACTGAGCATAATACCTAGATCCTTACATGTTGTTGCAAGTGGCAGCATTTCTTTTTTATGGCTGAATAATATTCCATTGTGTATATGTGCCACATCTTCCTTATCCATTCATCTACTGATAGACAGTTTTGTTGCTTCCATATCTTGCCTACTGTAAATAATGAGGTGCTAAATGTAGGGGTACCAATATCTTATCAAATCAAGGATTTTGTTTTCTCTGGGTAAATTCCTAGAAGTGGAATTACTGGGTTGAATGGTAATTCTATTTTTTAGTTTTTTGAGAAACCTCCATATTGTTTTCCACAATATCTGTGCCAATTCACCTGCCCACCAACAGTGCAGGAGGGCTCCCATTTCTCCACATCCTCACCAACACTTCTTATTTCTTGTCTTTTGGATAGTGACCATTGTAACTGCTGTGAGGTGATATTTCATTGTGGAGCAGGATTTGCAATTCCCTGATAATTAGCAATGTGGAGCATCTTTTCATGTGTCTGTTGGCCATCTGTATTTCTGCTTTGGAGAAATGTCTGCTCATGTCCTCTGCCCATTTTTTAATAGGGTTATTTGCTTTTTGGGTGTTGAGGCATATGAGTTCTTTATATATCTGGAATGCTAACCCCTTATCAGATGAGTCTTTTATGAATATATTCTCCCATACAGTAGGTTGCCTTTTTGTTCTTCTGATGGTGCCCTTTCTGTTAGTTTGATGTAATCCCACTTGTTTATTTTTTGTTTTGTTTCCCTTAGCTGGGGAGATGTGTCCAGGAAAAAATTGCTCACACTTACGTTGCAGAAATTTTTGCCAGTTTTCTTCTAAAAGTTTTATGGTTTCATGTCATACATTTAGGTAGGTATTTGATCCATTTCAAGTATACTCTTTTCTGGATGGAGTTAGACAATAATCCAGTTTCATTCTCTTGCATGTAGCTGTCCAGTTTTGCCAACACCAGTTGTTGAAAAGGCTGTCTTTTCCCCATTGCATCTTCATGGCTCCTTTATAGTGTATTAATTGGCCATATATGTGTGGGTTTATGCCTGGACTCTCTAGTCTGTTCCATTGGTCTATGGGTCTGTTCTTGAGCCAGTACCACACTATTTTGATTACTGTTGCTTTGTGGTAGAGCTGGAAGTCAGGGATTGTAATCGCCCAGCTTTATTCTTCTTTCTCAGGATTGCTTTGGCTATTCAGGGTCTTATATGGTTCCATATGAGTTTTAGAACTGTTTATTCTAGTTTATTGAAGAACGCTGTTGGCATTTTGATGGGGATTGTGTTGAATCTGTAAATCGCTTTAGGCAGGATGGCCATTTTGACAATGTTAATTCTTCCTATACATGAACATGAGATAGATTTCCATTTATTTGCATCTTTCTTAATTTCTCTTAAGAATGTCTTAACAGTTTTCAGAGAACAGGTCTTTCACTTCCTTGATTAGGTTTATTCCTAGGTATTTCATTCTTTTTTATGCAATTGTGAATGGAATTGTTTTCCTGATTTCTCTTTCTGCTAACTCATTGTTAGTATACAGGAATGCAGCAGATTTCTGTGTATTAAATTTGTATCCTGCCACTTTGCTGAATACAGTTATTAGTTCCAATAATTTTGTGGTAGAGTCTTTAGGATTTTCTATCTATAAAATCGTATCATCTGCAAATAGGGACAATTTAACTTCTTCCATAACAATTTGGATGCCTTTTATCTCTTTTTCTTGTCTAATTGCAGTGCTAGGACCTCCAGTACTGTGTTAAATAAAATGGTGAGAATGTATACCCTTGTCTTGTTCCTAATCTTAGAGGAAAAGCTTTCAGTTTTTTGCCATTAAGTATGATGTTGGCTGTGGGTTTGCATAATAGCCCTTATTATGTTGATATATGTACCATCTATACACATTTTGTTGAGAGTTTTTATCATGAATGGATGTTGAATTTTGTCAAATCCTTTCCAGCACTAATTGAGATGATCATATAGTTTTTATCCTTCTTTTTGTTAATGTGGTGTGTAATATTGATTATGATATTATGTCATCCTTGCACTGCTGGAATAAATTCCACTTGATCATGATAGATGGTCTTTTTTATGTATTTTGAATTTGGTTTGCAAATGCTTTTCTGGGAGCTTTTACATCTATATTCATCACTGATATTGGTCTATAATTTTCTTTTATGTGATGTCTTTGTTTGGTTTTGGTATTACAGTGATGCTGGCCTCATAGAATGAGTTTGGAAGTATTCCTGCCTTTCCACTTTTAGGAATACTTTTAAAAGGATTGTTATTAAATGACTTCACTCATTCATGGAGCCTAACAACAAAGCAAGAATGAAGGAACAAAACAGCAGCAGACTCACAGACCCCAATAAGGGACTAGCAGTTACCAAAGGGAAAGGCATGGGGAAGGTAAGTGGGGAGGGATGGAGAAAGGGATTAAGGGGGCATTGTAATTAGTACACATAATATAGGTAGGTCATGGAGAAGAGAAGTAGTAACTCTATAGCATCTTACTATGCTGATGGACAGTAACTGCAATAGGTTGGGGGAGGGACTTGATAGTATGGGTGAATGTTGAAACCACAGTGTTGTTTATGTAAAACCATCATATGATTACATATCAATGATCCTTTAATTTTAAAAAATGAAGGATGGATGTTAGCTCTCTTTAAATATTTAGTAGAATTTGGCTGTGAAGCCATCTGGTTCAATGCTTTGTTGGGAGTTTTTTGATTAGCAAATTCAGTTTTATTGCTGGTAATTGGTCTGTTCATATTTTACATTTCTTCCAGGGTTAGTCTTGGAAGATTGTATTTTTCCAAGAATTTGTCTATTGCTTTTAGGTTGTCCAAATTATTGGCATATAATTTTTCATAGTGTTCTCTAATAATTGTTTATCTTTCCATGATATCTGTTGTGACTATTACTTCTTTGCTTCTGATTTTCTCTATTTGTGTACTCTCTTCTTTTCTTGATAATTCTGGTGAGGTGTTAATCTACCTTGTTTACCAAAAGACTAGCTCTTGGTTTCATTGATTTTTTTCTATTTTATTCTTCTCTATTTATTTATTTCTGCTCTGATCTTTATTATGTCCCTCCTTCTACTGACATTGAGGTTCATTTGTTCTACTTTTTCTAGTTTCTTTAATTGTGAGTTTAGACTGTTCGTTTGGGATTGTTCTTGTTTCTTGATGTAGGCCTGTATTGCTCTGTACTTCCCTCTTAAAACCACTTTTGTTGGGTCCCACAAATTTTGAACTGTTGAATTTTTGCTTTCACTTTTATCTATGTATTGCTTGATTTCTGTTTTAATTTCTTCATTGATCCATTGATTATTGTTGTTCAGCTTTCATGTGTCTGTGGTATTTTTTGTTTTCTTTGTGTAATTTATTTCTAGTTTAGTACCACTGTGGTCTGAAAAGTTGCTTAATAAAAGTTCAATCTTTTTTAATTTGTTGAGGCTCTTTTTGTGGCCTATTCTGGAGAACATTCCATGTGCACTTGAGAAAATTGTGAATCCTGCTGCTTTTGGAAGGAATGTTCTCTAGATATCTGTTAAGTCCTTTGATCTAATGTGTTGTTCAGTTCATTTGTTTCCTTATTTAATCTCTGTCTGGATGATCTGTGCACTGATGTAAGTGGGGTATTAAAGTCTCCTAATATGATTGTGTTGCTATTTTTCCCTTTACATCTGTTTTTTGTATTTGTTCTACATACTTAGGTGCTCCTATGTGGGGTGCATAGATATTTATAATTTTTATATCCTCTTGGACCGACCCCTATTATTGTGTAATGTTACTTTCTTTGCTTGGAAGTCTATTTTGTCTGATACAAGTACTACAACTCCTGCTTTTTCTCCCTATTATTTATATGAAATAACATTTTTCTATCTCTTCACTTTCAGTCTGTATGTCTTAAGTCTGAAATGAGGCTTTTTTATGCAGCATATGGATGGCTGTGGCCACCTTCCTGTATGTCTGCTGGAAGTGGTGTCAGTCCATTGAGGCCATCAGTTTGCCTCAGCCAGTCTTTTGTGATCATAGCAGTGGGTTCTGCTGGGAATCATGGTAGGTAGGGTGGCCTGCTTCAATGGCCCGGCTGCAGGTTAACTGGTGGGGTGCGGTGGGTTGATTGCTCAGCTCTGGGGCAGGGTGGTGCATGCTTCACTGGGCTTGACCACCCCATGGGATGAAGGAGCCCTTGGTGCTGGCTCTTGGAGGCATCTTCCCAGTTGGGCTGAAACTGGGTTGAGGAAGCTGGGAGAGCCTCCTGGGCTTGCCAGGCAAAATCTGGCACTGCTTGGCTGAGTGGGCTATAGTGTCTGTGGTGTGCAGGGAAGCACCTTGAGGGTGGGCCACCAGTGAAGGGGGATGGAGCACCTGGGGCTCCCAAGAGTGCCCGACCTATTTGGCTGAGGCAGGGGAGCTATCCACTGCCTGCCCTTTCTGCCAAGGACAGAGCTCCATCCAACCCTCACCCCTCTGACACCCCTCCCACTTCTGGCAAACCCCTCAAAATGCTGCCTCTGCTTTGGGTCCCAGGGGGTCCAGTGGAACATGCCTGACCTCCACAAACAGCTGGAGTCTGAGCCTCCCAGAGTGTTCCTTCTCTCCCTGGTGTCCAGCCCTGATAGTCACCTGGACTTGTGCTTTCAGAGCAGATCTCCATGACCAGGTGTGCAGAGTTCCTGAGCACCTATCCCCTCCCTGATCTGCTCCTCTTTCTCCAGTCTGTAGGCTGGGACTGGGGAAGGGCTAGTGTCCCACTGGCTCATGGTTCTGCCACTTTACCCTTCTCTGTATGGTCTTCTCCTCCTCCCCAGGTGTAGGTGGTCATTGTCAGGTTTAATTGTATTTGCTGTAGTTTCTTCCTTTATGTGTTTGTGGGAGGAGTTTTCTGCCTTGCCTTCTTACTCTGTCATCTTTTCCCCCCCAAAACTCATTGCTTACTCATCTTAATTTCTCTCATTCAGGATCAGATTGTTGTTATGTGCAAAGACATCAGGATTTTGCAGAAGCAGAGTGGACATCATCCATATGCACTGTGACCATTATAGATCCCATTGCTGCCACCTTTGCAGGGAAGTCAGTCAGGGCTCACGATCAAGCCTTTACTGCGATCCTCAGTAGTCTTAATAACAGCAATTTCAGAAGGCAATAGTATTACAAAAGACCACTTTATATCAGTATATCACAGATTTCTAGGAATTTATCAAGACAGTTTTTAAACACTTGGTCAAATAGGATCATACATCACTTTGAAACAACATTTAGTTATTTACCCAACCAAAATGACATTAAAGTTTCCAGTGAAAAATAGAAAAGGTTACATAGTTGCTAGCAAAATTTATCTTTTAATAGGGAAGATAGTTATTTTCTTAGTATTCAAGTACTTGTGAAAAGTATAAAGAACATGTGAAAAACAGGGAGCATTTTCTTCAGACATAGAGTCATTGTCTCTCATGCAGACCATATTAATGAAAGAAACTTTGTTTATGCTTTCATATTAAGAGCAGAACAATAGTTGAAGAAAATTTTGTCCTTTTAACAAAGGAAAACTAAATTCTAATCTTGCAGTGTACTTTTGATACCAAAAACTCATTCTTAAAAAAAATTTTACTCTTAGCCAGCTTCCCCACATATTAAGATTATTTTAAACATTCCTTTTCCATGTTTTTTGAAATCCTGATTTATTTGATTTTCTTTATTCATAGAATTCCCTCCCAATTTATAATCAGCTTCTCATTAGGACAAAATTATTTTCTTTTTCCTCAATAAAAATACATTGCCGATCCAGGTACCAAGATGGCAGCATAACTAGAGCAGCGGAAATCTCCTCCCAAAACCATATATATTTTTTAAAATACAACTATTCCTAAAAGAGAGACCAGAAGATACAGGACAACAGCCAGACTACATCTACACCTGTGAGAACCCAGCACCTCACGAAGGGGTAAGATACAAGCCCCGGCCCAGAGGGACCTGAGCACCCCTCACCCCAGCTCCCGGCAAGAGGAGAGGAGTCGGAGCCAGGAGGGAGAGGGAGCCCAGGACTGCTGAACACCCAGCTCCAGCCATCTCCACCAGAGTGCAGACACAGTGTGTGGTGTGCTGGACACGAGGGAAACAGGACAGTAAGACCTGCGGGTGGGCCCCTGCAGCTGGCCCCTGGGACAAAGAAAAGCAAGTGCCTTTTGAAAATCTTAAAAGGACAGAGACCCCACAGCTGGATGGAAGCATCCCAGGACACTTGGCCCAGAAGCTGGGAATCCCAGGGAACTCCAGGCGCCCTAAACCCCTGGAAAGCAGTGCAGCTCAGAGGCCCCTCACAGAGATAAACAGCCTTCTGCCCATTCCCCTCCGGCACGACTCTGTCATAGGGGCAATGGCCATGCCCACAGCAAACGGGCAGAGCTTCTTCCACAGTGGCTGGGCAAGAATCAGACACCCCATCTGCACGCAGCTGTCCAGCACAAGCCACTAGGGGTTGCTGTTCTCCCAGCAGAGGAAGGCCACAACTAGCAAGAAGGGACATTCGACCAGCCAACACATGCACCAGCTCCCCACAACTACCTCTGTTGCCATGAAAAGGCAGAAGAACTGGATCAAGACCAAAATCACAGAGACAACCCAAGAGAAGGAGATAGACATAACCAATCTTCCTGAAAAAGAATTCAAAATAAAGGTCATAACCATGCTGATGGATCTTCAGAGAAATATGCAAGAGCTAAGGGATGAAGTCCGGAGGGAGATTACAGAAATGAAAAAATCTCTGGAAGGACTTAAGAGCAGACTGGATGCAGTGCAAGAGGCCATTAATGGAATAGAAATCAGAGAACAAGAACACAGAGGAGCTGACTCAGAGAGAGATAAGAGGATCTCCAGGAATGAAATAATATTAAGAGAACTGTGTGACCAATCCAAAAGGAACAATATCCACATTATAGGGGCACCAGAAGAAGAGAGAAAAGGGGATAGAAAATGTATTTGAAGAAATAATTGCAGAAAACTTCCCCAAACTGGGGGAGGAAATTATCGCTCAGACCAGGGAAGCACACAGAACTCCCAAAAGAAGGGACCCAAGGAGAAGAACACCAACACACATAATAATTAAAATGGCAAAGATCAAGGACAAGGACAAAGTTTTAAAGGCAGCTAGAGAGAAGGAAAAAGGTCACCTACAAAGGAAAACCCATCAGGCTATCATCACACTTCTCAACAGAAACCTTACAAGCCAGAACAGAATGACATGATATATTTAATGCAATTAAACAGAAGGGCCTTGAACAAAGGATACTGTATCCAGCACGATTATCATTTAAATATGAAAGAGGGATTAAACAATTCCCGGACAAGCAAAAGTTGAGGGAATTTGCCTCCCACAAACCACCTCTACAGGGTATTTTAGAGGGACTGCTCTAGATGGGAGCACTCCTAAGACTAAATAGATGACACCAAAGAAAATAAAATCACAGCAAAGAAAGCAGACCAACCAAATACTAAATATAGGCAAAAAATGAAATCAACTACCCACAAAAGCAATTGAAGGAAACACAAAAGAGCACAGAATAAAACAACCAACATATAAAGAATGGAGGAGGAGGAATAAGAAGGGAGAGAAATAAAGAATCACCAGACAGTGTTTATAATAGTTCAATAAGTGAGTAAAGTTAGACAGTAAGATACTAAAGAAGCTAACTTGAACCTTTGATAACCACGAATCTAAAGCCTGCAATGGCAATAAGTACATATCTTTCAATAATCACCCTAAATGTAAGCGGATTGAATGCACCAATCAAAAGACACAGAGTAATAGAATGGATAAAAAAGCAAGATGCATCTCTATACTGCTTACAAGAGACTCACCTCAAACCCAAAGGCATGCACAGACTAAAAATCAGGGGATGGAAAAAGATATTTCATGCAAACAACAGGGAGAAAAAAACACCTGTTGCAGTACAAGTATCAGACAAAATAGACTTCAAAACAAGAGATAAGGACATTACATAATGATAAAGGGCTCAGTCCAATGCGAGGATATAACCATTATAAGTATATATGCACCCAACAAAGGAGCACTACCATATGTTAAACAAATACTAACAGAACTAAATGAGGAAATAAAATGCAATGCATTCATTTTAGGAGAACTCAACAGGCCACTCACTCCAAAGGATAGATCTACCGGACAGAAAATAAGTTAGGACACAGAGGCACTGAACAACAAACTACAACAGATGGACCTAATAGCCATCTATAGAACTCTACATCCAAAAGCAACAGTATACACATTCTTCTCAAGTGCACATGGAATATTCTCCAGAATAGACCACATACTAGGCCACAAAAAGAGCCTTAGTAAATTCAAAAAGTTTGAAATTCTACTAACCAACTTCTCAGACCGCAGAGGTATAAAACTAGAACTAAATTGAACAAAGAAAGAAAAAGGCCCACAAACACATGGAGGGTTAACAACATACTCCTAAATAATAAATGGATCAATGACCAAATTAAAATAGAGATCCAGCAATATATGGAAACAAATGACAACAACAACATAAAGCCCCAACTTCTGTGGAATGCAGTGAAAGCAGTCTTAACAGGAAAGTATATAGCAATACAGGCATACTTAAAGAAGGAAGAACAATCCCAAATGAATAGTCTAACATCACAATTCTCGAAAATGGAAAAAGAAGAACAAATGAGCCCTAAAGTCAGCAGAAGGAGGGACATAATAAAGATCAGAGGAGAAATAAATAAAATTGAGAAGAATAAAACAATAGAAAAAAATCAATGAAACCAAGTGCTGGTTCTTTGAGAAAATAACAAAATAGATAAGACTATAGCCAAACTTATTAAGAGAAAAAGAGAATCAACACATATCAACAGAATCAGAAATGATAAAGGAAAAATCACTACGAACCCCACAGAAATACAAAGAATAATTAGAGAATACTATGAAAACCTATATGCTAACAAGGTTGAAAACCTAGAAGAAATGGACAACTTCCTAGAAAAATAAAACCTTCCAAGACTGACCAAAGAAGAAACACAAAATTTAAACAAACCAATTACGAGCAAAGAAATTGAAGCGGTAATCAAAAAACTACCCAAGAAAAAACCCCCAGGACAGATGGATTTACCTCAAAATTTTATCAGACATACAGAGAAGACATAATATCCATTTTCCTTAAAGTTTTCCAAAAAATAGAAGAGGAGGGAATACTCCCAAACTCATTCTATGAAGCCAGCATCACCCTAATACCAAAACCAGGCAAAGACCCCACCAAAAAAGAAAACTACAAACCAATATCCCTGATGAACATAGATGCAAAAATACTCAACAAAATATTAGCAAACCGAATTCAAGAATACATCAATAGGATCATACAACATGATGAAGCAGGATTCATCCCAGGGATGCAAGGATGGTACAACATTCGAAAATCCATCAACATCATCCACCACATCAACAAAAAGAAAGGCTAAAACCACATGATCATCTCCATAGGTGCTGAAAAAGCATTCAACAAAATTCAACATCCATTCATGATAAAAACTCTCAACAAAGTGGGTACAGAGGGCAGGGACCTCAACATAATAAATGCCATATATGACACACACACAGCTAACATCATACTGAACAATAAGCAGCTGAAAGCTTTTCCTCTGAGATCAGAAACAAGACAGGGATGCCCACAGTCCCCACTGTTATTTATCATAGTATTGGAGGTCCTAGCTACTGCCATTAGACAAAACAAAGAAACACAAGAAATCCAGATTGGTAAAGAAGAAGTTAAACTGTCACTATTTGCAGATGACATGATACTGTACGTAAAAAACCCTAAAGACTCCACTCCAAAACTAGCACAACTGTTATTGGAATACAGCAAAGTTGCAGGACACAAAATTAACACGCAGAAATCTGTGGCTTTCCTATACACTAACAATGAGCCAATAGAGAAATCAGGAAAAGAATTCCATTCACAATAGCATCAAAAAAAAATAAAATACCTAGGAATACACCTAACAAAGGAAGTGAAAGACCTATACCCTGAAAACTATAAGACAGTCTTAAGAGAAATTAAAGAAGACACTAACAAATGGAAACTCATCCCATGCTCTTGGCTAGGAAGAATAAATATTATCAAAATGGCCATCCTGCCCAAAGCATTATACAGATTTGATGCAATCCCTATCAAATTACCAACAGCAATCTTCAACTAACTGAACAAATAGTTCAAAAATTCATATGGAAGCACCAAAGACCTCGAATAGCCAAAGCAATCCTGAGAAGGAAGAATAAAGTGGGGGGAATCTCACTCCCCAACTTCAAGCTCTACTACAAAGCCACAGTAATCAAGACAATTTGATACTGGCACAAAAACAGAGCCACAGACCAGTGGAACAGAATAGAGACTCCAGACATTAACCCAAACACATATGGTCAACTAATATATGATAAAGGAGCCTTGGACATATAAGGGGGAAATGAAAGTCTCTTCAACAGATGGTGCTAGAAAAACTGGACAGCTAGCACTGTAAGAGAATGGAACTGGATCACTGTCTAACCCCATACACAAAAGTAAATCCTAAATGGATCAAAGACCTGAATGTAAGTCATGAAACCATAAAACTCTTAGAAAAAAACATAGGCAAAAATCTCTTGGACATAAACATGAGCAACTTCTTTATGAACATATCTCCCAGGGCAAGGGAAACAAAAGCAAAAATGAACAAGTGGGACTATATCAAGCTGAAAAGCTTCTGTACAGCAAAGGCTACCATCAATAGAACAAAAAGGCATCCTAGAGTATAGGAGAATATATTCATAAATGACAGATCTGATAAAGGGTTGACATCCAAAATATATAAAGAGCTCACACACCTCAACAAACAAAAAGCAAATAATCCAATTAAAAAATGGGCAGAGGAGCTGAACAGACAGTTCTCCAAAGAAGAAATTCAGATGGCAAACAGTCACATGAAAAGATGCTCCACATCGCTAGTCATCAGGGAAATGCAAATTAAAACCACAATGAGATATCACCTCACACCAGTAATGATGGCTACCATCCAAAAGACAAACAACAATAAATGTTGGCGAGGCTGTGGAGAAAGGGGAACCGTCCTACACTGTTGATGGAAATGTAAATTAGTTCAACCACTATGGAAAGCAGTATGGAGGTTCCTCAAAAAGCTCAAAATAGAAATACCATTTGACCCAGGAATTCTACTTCTAGGAATTTACCCTAAGAATGCAGCAGCCCAGTTTGAAAAAGGCAGATGCACCCCTATGTTTATCGCAGCGCTATTTACAATAGCCAAGAAATGGAAGCAACCTAAATGTCCATCAGTAGATGAATGGATAAAGAAAATGTGGTACATATACACAATGGAATATTATTCAGCCATAAGAAGAAAACAAATCTTACCATTTGCAACAATGTGGATGGAGTCAGAGAGTATTATGCTCAGTGAAATAAGACGGGCAGAGAAAGATAAGTACCAAGTGATTTCACTCATATGTGGAGTATAAGAACAAAGAAAAACTCAAGGAACAAAACAGCAGCAGAATCACAGAACCCAAGAATGGACTAACAGTACCAAAGGGAAAGGGCCTGGGGAGGATGGTTGGGAAGGTAGAGATAAGGGTGGAGAAGAAGAAAGGGGGTATTATGATTAGCATGTTTAATGTGGGGTGAGGGACATGGGGAGGGCTGTGAAACACAGAGAAGACAAGTAGTGATTTTACAGCATCTTACTACGCTGACGGACAGTGACTGTCATGGAGTTTATCGGGGGGACTTGGTGAAGGGGGACCCTAGTAAACATAATGTTCTTCGTGTAACTGTAGATTAATAATAACAAAATAATTTTTAAATAAACAGCCCTCCCAGCTCAACCTTTTGCTCTATAAAAAAAAAAACACATTGCCATCTCTCATACCTCCTTTAACCAAAAGCACATATCTTAACTTTTCTTGCATACTGAGATGTTTACCTTATAAAATTTTCCCTTGTACTAGACTTTCTAGTAGTTTTAATTACATTTATTAGAATTGTAACTTTTTAGGAACCATTATTTCTAGTGAAAAGTAAGTAGTATGTAATTTTAAACTGTCTATTATATCAGCATTCTTTTATCAATTTTCAGATACTTTAATTTATGCTATTTTTAAACAAAGTACAACCCAGATGAATTTGGGAATAAAATCAGCTGACTCTTAGCAGTTGTGCTCTTCAGTACAGTGGGAGCAGAAGCCTACAGGATAAGGAATGTGAGGTTGTGGGCGTCCACCTATATATTTTTTTCTTTTTTGGTATCATTAATCTACAATTACAGAAAGAACAATATGTTTACTAGGTTTCCCCCTTCACCAAGTCCCCTCCACATACCCCTTCACAGTCACTGTCCGTCAGCATAGTAAGATGCTGTAAAATCACTACAGCTCTTCTCTGTGTTGCACAGCCCTCCCCGTGCCCCCCATGCACTATACATGCTAATCATAATGCCCTCTTTCTTTTTACCCGCCCTTATCCCTCCCTTCCCACCCATCCTCCCCAGTCCCTTTCCCTTTGGTAACTATTAGTCCATTCCTGGGTTATGTGATTCTGCTGATGTTTTGCTCCTTCAGTTTTCCTTTGTTCTTATACTCCACATATGAGTGAAATCATTTGGTACTTGTCCTCCACCTGCTTATTTCACTGAGCTTTATACCCTCTAGCTCCATCCATGTTGTTGTGAATGGTAGGATCTGTTTTTTTTCTTATTGCTGCATAATATTCCATTGTGTATATGTACCACATTTTCTTTATCCAATCATCTACTGATGGACATTTACGTTGCTTCCATATCTTGGCTATCGTAAACAGTGCAGCAATAAACAAAGGGGTGCATCTATGTTTTTCAAACTGGAGTGCTGCATTCTTAGGGTAAATTCCTAGATGTGGAATTCCCGGGTCAAATGGTATTTCTATTTTGACCATTCTGAGGAACCTCCATACTGCTTTCCACAATGGTTGAACTTGTTTACATTCCCACCAGCAGTGTAGAAGGGTTCCCCTTTCTCCACAACCTCACCAACATTTGTTGTTGTTTGTCTTTTTGATGACAGTGATTCTTAGTGGTGTAAGGTGATATCTCACTGTGGTTTTAATTTGCATTTCTCTGATGATTAGTGATGTGGAGCATCTTTTCATGTTCCTGTTGGCCATCTGGATTTCTTCTTTAGAAAACTGTCTATTCAGCTCCTCTGCCCATTTTTTAATTGGATTATTTGCTTTTTGTTTGTTGAGGTGTGTGAACTCCTTATATATTTTGGAGGTCAATCCTTTATCAGGTCTGTCATTTATGAATATGTTCTCCATACTGTAGGATACCTTTTTATTCTATTGATGGTGTCCTTTGCTTTAAATAAGTTTTTTAGCTTGATATAGTCCCACTTGTTCATTTTTGCCTTTGTTTCCCTTGACCGGGGATATATGTTCATACAGAAGTCACTCATGTTTATGTCCATGAGATTTTTGCCTATATTTTTTTCTAAGAGTTTTATGGTTTCATGACTTACATTCAGGTCTTTGATCCATTTGTAGTTTACTTTTGTGTATGGGGTTAGACAGTGATCCAGTTTCATTCTCTTACATGTAGCTGTCCAGTTTTTCCAGCATCATCTGTTGAAGAGACTGTCATTTCCCCATTGTATGTCCATGGCTCCTTTATCATATATTAATTGACCATATATGTTTGGGTTAATGTCTAGAGTCTCTATTCTGTTCCACTGGTCTATGGCTCTGTTCTTGTGCCAGTACCAAATTGTCTTGATTACTGTGGCTTTGTAGTAGAGCTTGAAGTTGGGAAGTGAGATACCCCTCACTTTATTCTTCCTTCTCAGGATTGCTTTGGCTATTCGGGGTCTTTGACGTTCCATGTGAATTTTTGAACTATTTGTTACAGTTCATTGAAGAATGCTGTTGGTAATTTGATAGGGATCGCATCGAATCTGTATATTGCTTTGGGCAGGATGGCCATTTTGATGATATTAATTCTTCCTAGCCAGGAGCATGGGATGTTTCCATTTGTTAGTGACCTCTTTAATTTCTCTTAAGAATGTCTTGTAGTTTTCAAGGTATAGGTCTTTCACTTCCTTGGTTAGGTTTATTCCTAGGTATTTTTTTCTTTTGGATGCTATTGTGAATGGAATTGTTTTCCTGATTTCTCTTTCTATTAGTTCATTGTTAATGTATAGGAAAGCCACAGATTTCTGCGTGTTAATTTTGTATCCTGCAACTTTGCTGAATTCTGATATTTGTTCTAGTAGTTTTGCAGTGGAGTCTTTAGGGTTTTTTTATGTACAAAATCATGTCATCTGCAAATAGTGACAGTTTGACTTCTTCTTTAGCAATCTGGATTCCTTGTATTTCTTTGTTTTGTCTGATTGCTGTGGCTAGGACCTCCATTACCACTTCAAATAACAGTGGGGGGAGTGGGCATCCCTGTCTTTTTCCCAATCTCAGAGGAAAAGGTTTCAGCCTCTCGCTGTTCAGTATGATGTTAGCTGTGGGATGATCATATATGGCCTTTATTATGTTGAGGTACTTGCCCTCTATGCCCATTTTGTTGAGTGTTTTTATCATGAATGGATGTTGAATTATGTCGAATGCTTTTTCAGCATCTATGGAGATGATCGTGTGGTTTTTGCCCTTCTTTTTGTTGATGTGGTGGATGATGTTGATGGATTTTCGAATGTTGTACCATTCTTGCATCCCTGGGATGAATTCCACTTGGTCATGGTGTATGATCCTATTGATGTATTCTTGAATTCGGTTTGCTAATATTTTGTTGAGTATTTTTGCATCTATGTTCATCAGGGATATTGGTCTGTAGTTTTCTTTTTTGGTGGGGTCTTTGCCTGGTTTTGGTAATAGGGTGATGTTGGCTTCATAGAATGAGTTTGGGAGTATTCCCTCCTCTTCCATTTTCTGGAAAACTTTAAGGAGAATGGGTGTTATGTCTTCTCTGTATGTCTGCTAAAAGTCCGAGGTAAATCTATGTGGCTCAGGGATTTTGTTCTTGGGTAGTTTTTTGATTACCGATTCAATTTTGTGGCTGGTAATTGGTCTGTTTAGATTTTCTGTTTCTTTCTGGGTCAGTCTTGGAAAGTTGTATTTGCTAGGAAGTTGTCCATTTCTCCTAGGTTTTCCAGCTTGTTAGCATATAGGTTTTCATAGTATTCTCTAATAATTCTTTGTATTTCTTTGGGCTCCGTCGTGATTTTTCCTTTCTCATTTGTGGTTCTGTTGATGTGTGTTGACTCTCTTTTTCTCCTAATAAGTCTGGCTAGAGGCTTATCTATTTTGTTTATTTTCTCAAAGAACCAACTCTTGGTTTCATTGACTTTTCTCTATTGTTTTATTCTTCTCAATTTTATTTCTTCTCTGATCTTTATTATGTCCCTCCCTCTGCTGACCTTAGGCCTCATTTGTTCTTCTTTTTCCAATTTCGATAATTGTGACATTAGACTATTCATTTAGGATTGTTCTTCCTTCTTTAAATATGCCTGGATTGCTATATACTTTCCTCTTAAGACTGCTTTTGCTGCGTCCCACAGAAGTTGGGGCCTTTTGTTGTTGTTGTCATTTATTTCCATGTATTGCTGGATCTCCATTTTAATTTGGTCATTGATCCACTGATTATTTAGGAGCATGTTGTTAAGCCTCCATGTGTTTGTGAGCCTTTTTGCTTTCTTTGTACAATTTATTTCTAGTTTTATACCTTTTTGGTCTGAAAAGTTGGCGGGTAGGATTTCAATCTTTTGGAATTTTCTGAGGTTCTTTTTGTGGCCTACTATGTGGTCTATTCTGGAGAATATTCCATGTGCACTTGAGGAGAATGTGTATCCTGTTACTTTTGGTTGTAGAGTTCTATAGATGTCTATTAGGTCCATCTGTTCTAGAGTGTTGTTCAGTGCCTCTGTGTCCTTACTTATTTTCTGTCCTGTGGATCTGTCCTTTGGAGTGAGTGGTGTGTTAAAGTCTCCCAAAATGAATGCATTGCATTCTATTTTGTCCTTTAGTTCTTTTAGTATTTGTTTCACATATGCTGGTGCTCCTGTGTTGGGTGCATATATATTTATAATGGTTATATCCTCTTGTTGGACTGAGCCCTTTATCATTATGTAATGTCCTTCTTTATCTCTTGTTACTTTCTTTCTTTTGATGTCTACTTTGTCTGATACTAGTACTGCAACACCTACTTTTTTCTCCATGTTGTTTGCATGAAATATCTTTCTCCATCCCTTGACTTTTAATCTGTGCATGTCTTTGGGTTTGAGGTGAGTCTCTTGTAAGCAGCATATAGATGGTTCTTGCTTTTTTATCCATTCTATTACTCTGTGTCTTTTGATTGGTGCATTCAGTCCATTAACATTTTAGGGTGATTATTGAAAGATATGTACTTATTGCCATTGCAGGCTTTAGATTTGTGGTTATCAAAGGTTGAAGTTTAGCTTGTTAACTACCTTACTGTCTGACCTCACCCGCTTATTGAGCTGTTATAAACACAGTCTGATGATTATTTCTTTTTCCTCCTCCTCCATTCTTCATATGTTGGGTGTCTTGTTCTGTGCTCTTTTTAGGAGTGCTCCCATCTAGAGCAGTCCCTCTAAGATACCCTGTAGAGGTGGTTTGTGGGAGGCAAATTCCCTCAACTTTTGCTTGTCCGGGAATTGTTTATTCCCTACTTCATATTTAAATGATAATCGTGCTGGATACAGTATTCTTGGTTCAAGGCCCTTCTGTTTCACTGCATTAAATATATCATGCCATTCTCTTCTGGCCTGTAAGGTTTCTGTTGAGAAGTCTGATGATAGCCTGATGTGTTTTCCTTTGTAGGTGACCTTTTTTCTCTCTCTGGCTGCCTTTAATACTCTGTGCTTGTCCTTGATCTTTGCCATTTTAATTATTATGTGTCTTGGTGTTGTCCTCTTTTAGTCCCATCTCTCAGGAGTTCTGTGTGCCTCCGTAGTCTGAGCAACTATTTTCTCCCCCAGTTTGGGGAACTTCTCAGCAATTATTTCTTCAAAGACACTTTCTATCCCTTTTTCTCTCTCTTCTTCCTCTGGTACCCCTCTAATACGGATATGGTTCCTTTTGGATTGGTCACACAGTTCTCTTAATATTGTTTCATTCCTCGAGATCCTTTTATCTCTCTCTCTCTGCATCAGCTTCTATGCGTTCCTGTTCTCTTATTTATATTCCAACAATGCCCTCTTGCATCTTATCCATTCTGCTTATAAATCCTTCCAGAGTTTGTTTCACTTCTGTAATCTCCCTCCGGACTTCATCCCTTAGCTCTTGCATATTTCTCTGCAGCTCTGTCAGCATGTTTATGATTTTTATTTTGAATTCTTTTTCAGGGAGACTGGTTAGGTCTGCCTCTGCAGATAGTTTCTCAGGTGTATCTATCTTGGACTGGACCAGATTTTTTTGCCTTTTCATGGTGATAGCAGTGGCTGTAGACAGGTTGCAGGTTTGTCAGCTGGAAGAAGAAAGTCCTTTCCTGCTTGCTGGATGCCTTGCCCTTCTCTGCTGCCTGTGACGGTTATCTGCACTCCTGGAACAGTCAATGGGTTAGTCCCCTAAGCTGCCGTGGGTGTGGTGTCTGTCAGAGCAGCGCGGAGCCCTGTGGGAAGTGGCAGACATGCCAGGTGCACTCCTCCATGCTAGCAGCGGCCCTGCCAGGCAGTTGTGTGGCGGCAGCAGCCTTTGGGTCTGGCCCGGGCAACTGTGCATTGGGCTGGGATTTCTCTTGGCGGCTGGGAGCGCACCTGCTCCCTCTGGCTCCACTGCAGGTGTGCACTGGGCTCTCCCGCGCAGGCTTCTACCGGGCTCCTCTGGCTTCACTGCCGCTGGCGCTCGCGAACTGTGTGCAGGGTCTTTGGTTACGCCGCTGCGGGCTAGCACCAGCCTCTCCTGCGGCGCCCAGATTGGCTCCCGGTCCCTTCCAGCTCTGCCGTCTCCGGCACGCACTGCCCCTCTCCTGCTACTGGGCCCATGTGTCAGCGTCCACGCCAGTTGGAGGAACGACTGGCAGGCTGCCTAGTCCTGTGAGGGGCTTCAGAGCTGCACTGCCTTCGTTTAGGGCACCTAAGTCTCCCCAGTATTCCCAGCTGCCAGGACAACTTCATCCAGCAATGGGGTCCCTGTCTCTTTAAGACTTTCAGAAAGCACTCGCTTTTCTCTTGTCTCAGGGGCACCGGTTGTGGGAACCTCCCCACAGCTTTTGCTTTTCCGTTTCTCTAATATCCAGCACCCCGTGCACCTTGTGTCTGCATTCCAGGTGTGAATTTCTAGAACTGGTTGTTTAGCAGTCCTGCGCTTTCACTCCCTCCCCATTCTGACTCCTTTCTTCCTGCTGGGTTTTGGGGTGGGGGAGCGTTCGGGTCCTGCCTGGCCGCGGCTTGTATCTTATCCCCTTCATGCAATGCTGAGTTCTCACAGATGTAGATGTATCCTGGCTGTTGTACTGCATCCACTGGTGTCTCTTTTAGGAATAGTTGTGTTTATTGTATTTTCATAAATATATATGTTTTGGGGAAGAGACTTCCTCTGAACTACTCACACCGCCATCTTCCCGTGATCCTATATCAGCATTCTTTAGACTGGCAAATTCATGAATACATTTCACAATTTTTAGAAATGTATTTCTTTATAGTACATTTTTTCAATAAAACATTAAATATGTTTATGCTTATTAACAGACCCAAATTTACCTTTAGTTTCTCTGTAATGTGATGACCAGAAGTATGTAAACTTATGTTCAATAATTAATGCTGCATTATTTTATCCTATTTAGAAACAATCCCTTAAATTTAAGATTTCAGGTTATCAGAAAATTTCAGGCTATTTTTAGTTAACATACCATAGCACACAATTATTGCCAAAAGTTCACCTACAGTTTTTTTATCTTAGTCACATCTGTTTAATTTACTTGTTCTTAGTAATTATAATTATCCACAAAAAACTTCCCAAGGCAAAAAATCAGCCATTTTCTTGATAAATTTTGTAACAGAGACAACATGAACTTAGGTAGAATAAGGATATATTTAATGTTGATAACTCTAAAGACATGTCTATTTTATTAACAACAAATTTAACCTAGCCTTTGTATTTGTTTTTGACAAATAACCTTATAGAATTTGTGGGCTAGATTTCAGGCAAGGGTGCTATTTTCATTTGTATTTTTAAAAGGCCTCTTTTTCCATTTTTCAGGTGTCTTAGGAATTGGAAGGTGATCTGGAGAGTTCCCAGCAAGGTTTCAAAACTTTTTAGATAAATAGGGGTTTGTGGGTTAGTGAAAATAGGTAGGGTTTGACCTGTTTCTAGAGTTGTATTTGTGGTTTGCAAAGACATAAGGTTAGGATAGCTGTTTTCAATTCCTTAGAATTGGGTTATAACTTAAATGACATCATAGATCGATCCATTTACTCAACTATATTATTTGGGGTTTTCCCCCTCTGAGTATACAGTTCTTAATTTCATGTTAGGGAATAAGACCTGAAAATAATTTTATTAGGCCCTAATTATCAGCTTCCAGTCTGGGCAACTTTTTAAAGATCCTCTTTACAGGCTGTGGTGTCTGTCAGAGTATCCTCTTGCTCGTTTAAGGGAATAACATAAGGGAGTTAAGTCTTGGAGTCTTCTGTTTTAGGGACTTCATATCTTTGACTTCTCATTAGCATTTTTTTTAGATAATTATTTTTTTTTGAAGGGTAGTTGATGCAGTATTACATAACATTAGTTTCAAGTGTACAACACAGTGATAAAACATTTATATACATAATTCTAGGTTCCAGCTATCACCCTACCAAGCTGTTACAATATCTTGACTATATTCCTTATGCTATACATTACATCCCGGTTAATTATTTATTTTACCATTGGAAGTCTGTCCTTTTTTTTTTTTTTTATGAGGGCATCTCCCATATTTATTGATCAAATGGTTGTTAAAGACAATAAAATTCTGTATAGGGGAGTCAATGCTCAATGCACAATCATTAATCCACCCCAAGCCTAATTTTCGTCAGTCTCCAATCTTCTGAGGCATAACAAACAAGTTCTTACATGGAGAACAAATTCTTACATAATGAATAAGTTACATAGAGAACAGTACAAGGGCAGTCATCACAGAAACTTTCGGTTTTGCTCATGCATTATGAACTATAAACAGTCAGTTCAAATATGAATACTCATTTGGTTTTTATACTTGATTTATATGTGGATACCACATTTCTCTCTTTATTATTATTATTTTTAATAAAATGCTGGAGTGGTAGGTAGATACAAGATAAAGGTAGAAAACATAGTTTAGTGTTGTAAGAGAGCAAATGTAGATGATCAGGTGTGTGCCTGTAGACTATGTGTTAATCCAAGCTAGACAAGGGCAATAAAACATCCACGTATGCAGAAGCTTTCTCTCAGAACAGGGGGGGTGAGGTTCTAAGCCTCACCTCTGTTGATCCCCAATTTCTCACCTGATGACCCCCCTGTGACTGTGCCTGTCTTAGGTTGTTCCTCCCTTGAGGAATCTTACCCGTCTCTGGCTAACCAGTCATCTTCCGGGGCCATACAGGGGAATGTAAAGTTGGTAAGTGAGAGAGAAGCCTTATTGTTTGAAATAGTTAGCTTTTTATTTCTTTGCATATTTATGCCCTGCAGCTTCTATGCCCAGCATTTGTCTTGAGGTATCTTTACCACTTGGAAGAATTATGATACTCGGTAAATTTGATATGAGGCATGAATTCTATTTAAGGGTTGTAATTAGGAAGGAAGAAGAAAAGCTATAGAAGTAGCAGGCAGAAGAAAACATGGGAAGATTGATTATTTCTTTGACATATCTTCTTGTAGAGTAACTTCAGCATGTATAGGTTTTAAGCTACTACTTAAATTGCGCACACACATTAACACAATAGGAGTATAGTTACATAACCAAAGCATATCTGTAATTACCAGCCATCTCCAGTGAAACCAAGAAAACCAGTTAGGCACCTTAGGTATTTGTGAAAACTTATCTATGATATGGTGGATATTGTCCAACTGAACTTGAACAGTCTGAGAGAAATCAGACAAATTAAAACAACCCATTCCTGGGGAATGTTCACATCCCTTATGTTCTTTTAACAGTAAATAGTCTGTAGTTGTAAGATTTTGGAGCGCTACAATTTGCACTTCTCCTAATTCTTGGTTGAGTTCCAACAGTATAGATCCAGTCAAAGTTGTTGTTTTACTGTATGCACAGGCCAGCTTAGATATCTCCTTCATTCCCATGGCAAGTACAGGAGCTGGTGGGATGAGTGCATCTACACCTGTAGCAGTGCGTGGATCTTTGTTGGGGTTTTTTGATGATCATCTTCTGGCATGAGTCTTCCAGAGAGTGCTGATTTTGGAAGTTCTCTTTCATATCGTATCTTAGTTCATTTTCGGGGAAGCCCAATTAGGCTTTTATCTTCTGCATAAATGCAAACAGACCCTTTGCCTACACTTTTATATGCCCTTTATACCCTTGTGTAGAAATCATTGGAGGTTACCACACAGGAACTGCCCTTTTTTTTCTGTTTTGTTTTGTTTTGTTTTTGGTATCACTAATCTACACTTACATGACGAATATTATGTTTACTAGGCTCTCCCCTATGCCAGGTCTCCCCTATAAACCCCTTTACAGTCACTGTCCATCAGCATAGCAAAATGTTGTAGAATCACTACTTGCCTGCTCTGTGTTGTACAGCCCTCCCTTTTCTCCTACCCCCCCATGCATGTTAATCTTAATACCCCCCTACTTCTCCCCCCCCTTATCCCTCCCTACCCACCTATCCTCCCCAGTCCCTTTCCCTTTGGTACCTGTTAGTCCATTCTTGAGTTCTGTGATTCTGCTGCTGTTTTGTTCCTTCAGTTTTTCCTTTGTTCTTATATTCCACAGATAAGTGAAATCATTTGGTATTTCTCTTTCTCTGCTTGGCTTGTTTCACTGAGCATAATACCCTCCAGCTCCATCCATGTTGCTGCAAATGATTGGCTTTGCCCTTTTCTTATGGCTGAGTAGTATTCCATTGTGTATATGTACCACATCTTCTTTATCCATTCATCTATCAATGGACATTTAGGTTGCTTCCAATTCTTGGCTATTGTAAATAGTGCTGTGATAAACATAGGGGTGCACTGATCTTTCTCATACTTGATTGCTGCATTCTTAGGGTAAATTCCTAGGAGTGCAATTCCTGGGTCAAATGGTAAGTCTGTTTTGAGCATTTTGATGTACCTCCATACTGCTTTCCACAATGGTTGAAATAACTTACATTCCTACCAGCAGTGTAGGAGGGTTCCCCTTTCTCCACAGCCTCACCAACATTTGTTGTTTGTCTTTTGGATGGCAGCCATCCTTACTGGTGTGAGGTGAATCCTCATTGTAGTTTTAATTTGCATTTCTCTGATAATTAGCGATGCGGAGCATCTTTTCATGTGTCTATTGGCCATCTGTATTTCTTTTTTGGAGAACCATCTGTTCAGTTCCTCTGCCCATTTTTTAATTGGGTTATTTGTTTTTTGTTTGTTGAGGTGTGTGAGCTCTTTATATATTCTGGACATCAAGCCTTTATCGGATGTGTCATTTTCAAATATATTCTCCCATACTGTAGGGATCCTTTTTGTTCTATTGATGGTGTCTTTTGCTGTACAGAAGCTTTTCAGCTTAATAAAGTGGTGGAGTCGCCTTGGGGCAGGAGTGGCTGGGAAGCTATTTATCTCCGTCAGGGGCCTCCCTGCTCCCTGCAGCCCAGGGGTTAGGGTGCCCAGTGATACCCGGATTCCCTTCCTCTGTATTAAGTGTCCCGCCCTGCCCCTTTAAGACTTCCAAAAAGCACCTGCCAAAATAAAACGACCACCAAAAAAAAAAAAAAAAAAAAATTTTTTTAATTAAAAAAAAAAAAAAGGTGGTCGCTCGTTTTTCTTTATTCTCCGGTGCCAGCCTCAGGCCTCTGCTCACCGGTCTTGCTGCCCTGTTTCCCTAGTATTGGGGTCCCTATCCCTTTAAGACTTCCAAAATGCGCTCGCCAAAACAAAACAGCAAAAAAGCAAAAAAAAAAAAAAAAAAAGTCACGCGCTTTTCTTATGTCCTCCAACACCCGGCCTCCAGTGCCCGCTCACTGTTCTTGATGCCCTGTTTTCCTAGTATCAAGGGTCCTGCACTCTGGCCCGGGTGGCTGGGGCTGGGTGTTCGGCAGTCCTGGGCTCCGTCTCCCTCCCACTCTGCCTATTCTTCTCCGGCCGGGAGTTGGGGGGATGGGCGCTCGGCTCCCGCCTGTGCCGGGGCTTGTATCTTACCCCCTTAGCGAGTTGCTGGGTTCTCTCAGGTGCGGATGTGGTCTGGATATTGTCCTGTGTCCTCTCGTCTTTATTCTAGGAAGGGTTGTCTTTGTTATATTTTCATAGATATATATTGTTTCGGGAGGAGATTTCCGCTGCTCTACTCACGCCGCCATCTCCCGCCCCTCCCTCCTCATTAGCATTTTGCAATGAAACTTTTAATAAAGTTTTCCTGGAATTTTGAAGATTTGTTTTTCTTAAACGACTTTATCTAATTGGAATATTCCTCATAATGGCCATAGTTATATTAGGTCAACATCCCCCTTGAGACTGGCAACAATTTGGTAAGACCTTAGCAGCAAATGGAATTTAACCCTTATTTCCATTCAACCATAGGGTCCCCAACCTGATAGTTATTAAGCTAAGTTCTCAGGACACAAAACAAGTTGAGTAAGATTTTGTCATTTTTGCTGTACATTCACAACTTACAGAACCATAGTTTAAAGGCCAGAACCTATATGAAATCTTCACAGCACAGAGCGAGTTTTCCTGGTTGACTTGGGGCCTCTACAGCTTGCACAGCTTTCTATGCCTGTGGCAACACCAGGGGGGAACATGAATATTTCATTTTATTTCACATGTCCACATTGTAAGAGTCCATGAGTGTTCAGCTAAATCAAAAACTTCTGCATGAAGCCCTTCCCTGTTCTCAACCAGCAAAAGCACTCAACCTCTGGAGCATCACAGCACCCTGTCTGTACTCCTCCCACAATCTTTCTGTCACTTATTCCTAGTAGTTAGTTATTTCTTTTTAAGTTTCAGCAAAAATTCAACATGAATGACATACGGGTAAAGTGAAATGATGAACAGGTCATTTAAAGGGTATATGAATGCTGTCTAAGTAGGAAACTAAAAATATATAGTAAATGTTAAATATCACAAGTAGAGGAATAATATATTTGACTACATGAAGATATAAAATCCTATTTAAATTTTAAATGCTATTATAAAATAATGAATGAGCTCTACACTATGACATGAATATTTTTATGAATGTAACTCTTCAATTGAGGGTTTTTATAAAGTTTACCTTTGTTGGTTTATAACCACAAATATAAACAGATTCAAGAAAACAAAGTGATAAAATTGCCAACAAAAAGGCCCATCATGCTGGGTGTCTGATGACTTTTGATGAGCAGAACCCAGTCCCACTGGGCAGAACCACAGTGTGGACATTACATACACACTCTCCATTCAGACTGACCCATCAGTGTACTTTAAATGGCAACACTGTCCCCTAATTCCTCACCTGCCTACCTTGCTTTATTCTGTTTTCATCACACAAATCAGCATCTGACATGATGATTTGTTTTCCATATATATTGTTGTTGCTACAGGAGGAGGGGGTTCCCTGCTCCAGGCAAGTTCACTATGAATTCAGTAAGACTGAATAAAGACAAGAGCAAGTGGGGTGGGTGGGGGCCCCTTAAAAGGTGTTCACACCACAGTTATTCTCCCTGCGTTCCCCCAGCTCCATGCAGGCGGCTGGCTCCGATGCTGCCCCTCCCGCTGCCCAGCACGGGCTCAGGCCTCTCCCTCCCCAGCCCGGGGCTATGCAGCTCAGCCCGTCTCTCGTCCCCTGTGCTCTCCACTGCTCCATCCCGCTGCTCCCTCCCACTGCTCACTCCCACTGCTCCTCCCCCTGCTCACTCCCACTGCTCCCTCTGCTGCTCCCCTCCCCCTGCTCCACTCCCCCTGCTCCCTCCCCCCGCTCCCCTCCCGCTACCCCCCTCCCCCTGCTCCCCTCCCGCTGCTCCACTCCCGCTGCTCCCTCCCCATGTTCCCTCCCCCTGCTCCCTCCCGCTGCTCACTCCCGCTGCTCCCCTCCCACTGCTCCTCCCCCTGCTCCTCCCCCTGCTCCCTCCCGCTGCTCACTCCCGCTGCTCCCCTCCCACTGCTCCTCCCCCTGCTCCACTCCCCCTGCTCCCTCCTCCCCCCCGCTCCCCTCCCGCTGCTCCCTCCCCCTGCTCCCTCCCGCTGCTCACTCCCGCTGCTCCCCTCCCACTGCTCCTCCCGCTGCTCCCTCCCACTGGTGGCTCGGGCTCCCAGCTGCGGCTTCTCAGCAGCACAAGGGCTCCTCAGCTTCCTGCGCCAGCCACTGTTCTCCCAGCTTCGCCACCCCTCACACCCGGAGGAACTCATTGGGCAGGTCTCTACGGTGGACATCGGCCAATTACGTGCAGGCAGCTGAGGAAAGCAGAGAGTAGGTGTTTCCCTCCCCTCTCCCCTGGGCTGATGCTCCCTTGATGGACGGGCAAGCCGCCAGTAAACATCCTGCCAGTCTCATAGATGCGCAAAACAGGCTCCTTGGGTTCGCAGTGGCTGATATTAAAAAAGCCAGGTGAGGATTCTGGACATAATTTCCATTTCTCTATAAGTGTTTGTTTTCTTGCGCTAAGAAGGCAAGTTTTATTTTATTCTCTGCTTTCCCCTAGCATAACACTATGTCTGACATGTAGTACAAATATATTAATATCCATTAGGTGAATACATAAATAAGAGAGAAAATGATAATGAGAGAGTAAATTAGTGAAACTCCTTTGGGAAAAATTCAGCAATATCTCATAAAACTAATAAAGTTATTATCCTGTAATTTAAGACCTCAAGGAAATTACATGAGGATGTACATTGAAATACAATATAAACACTGTTTTAAACTATGGAAAATAGGAAAGAAACAATATTTACTATGAGAAAATTGATACATAAATAATCAATATTAATATCAATTTATTGGGAATTTAAAAAAATAAACTGGAAGGAAAAAGATATGTTGTAAATGATTAGTGTGATAACATGCAGCAGAAAAATACTGTTAACTTGAATTTGGGCACATATGTCTTCAATCAAAATACAAAAAATTGACAGGCAAAATACACAACTAGTACAAGGGAAATGCTCTCTAAAAATACTGAGAAGAGAGGATTACAGGGGGACACAGACAGGGCTCACTATACCTAAGTGTTTATGACTTGAAATAAATATTCCAAAAAAATCCGTTTTCAGAGTTACATTTGAGCACATGGACATTGTATTCTAGCATATGGTATTGTATTTGTCTGTAACTATGAAATATTACATAACAGAATTTACAGAGATTCTGGGTTGTTTTTTGCTTTATTAAATCAAAGGCTTAATTATGGGTTGTTTTCAAATTTTAAATTTACATTAACCCAAATTTCAAATTCTTAGTACATGGCATTTTTCATATCTTACATAATTCCATGTTCTTTTGGCATGAAATTTCCTATATGACTATTTCTACTGAGGAAATTGTTTTCAGCTTATAAGGTAAATTTCAACCTTTCAAAAACTTTACACACAACTTATTAATAGATTTACAACATAAAAAAATGAAAAACATGACAACATAAAGTGCCAGGAGAAGAACTGACAGTGTAAAGTTACTGTATGTAATTAAACTTAAGTTGCTATCGGCTTAAAATAGAGAACAACAAGGTGTCTTAGCGAGCCTCGTGGAGTCACACACAAATGAACCTTAAAGAAGATGCACAGAGAGAATGGGAAAGGAATCAAAGAGTATTAGTGTGTAAAATCAATTAAACACAAAGGAACATAGTAAAGGAAAAGAGGAGAAAGAGAACTAAAAAGAAACAGAAAGCAATGTGGGAATCCCACCAGCAAGCTGGCAGAATAGTTCCAGCATTTGTCACCCACAGAAAATGCAGTTTGAGATAAACCCACAGAAGACAATGCCTTCACAAGAGCTCCTGAACTGAGACCTGCACACTAGCGACCAGAAAGCTCTAGGCCCACAGCTCCCCTGTGGGGGAATGAGTGTGAAGTGAGTGCGTGACTGTGCTGTGGGATGTGGGCCAGGGCCCAGCACCTGCAGGTCCCTGGATGGACCCACCCACTCGCAGACTCAAGAACCAGGCACTGGCCCCATCTGTCTACAGATTCCAGCAAAAGACGTTCCCTTCCACAGTACCAGATGCTGGGCACACCTGCTCATAGGCCCTGGTGACCGCCCCTCTCTGGGCCCCCTGGCCAGCTCATGCGGAGTGTCTGGCAGAGCTGAAGGCACAGCCTTCCCTTCCCTAAGCCAACGTGGTAAGACTGAAAGAGGCCGCTACCTCTTCAAATACACAGACCCCACCGCAAGGCCACAGGGATCACAGAGAATCAGGAAACACGACACCACAAAAGGAATAATAACGACATACAGAATCCGATGTTAAAGAAAAGGAGATATAAAAACCACCTAAGAATAATTCAAAATAACTATATTTTAGAATCTCTTACAGTGAGCGCTGCAACACCAAAAGACAACAAACAAAATCAGAGAAACAGTATGTGAAGAAAATAAATTTCAACAAACGTGGAAAGAGTCAAAAGGCCCAAAAATAAACTCCTGGATGAAAAGCATGGTGGCTGAACTAAAAGATGCAGCACAGAGCTTCAACGGTAGAATATCAAGAATAAAAAAAAAAATCAGTGAGGTCAAAAGAAAAAACATTTTATAAAATAAAGGATGCCAGTGGGACTTATGTGACAGCATCAAATGAATGAATACATGCACTGTAAGAGTCCAGGAAAAGAGAAAGGTAAAGGTCAAAGAAATCGTGGCTGAGAACTTCCCATATATAAATGTGTATCCGGATTCATGAATTCCCCCTAAAAACCAACTAAGTCGAAACAAAAGAACTCTGCACCAAAGGTCTTGGAGTTTTCAGTCTGCTATAAAAAAATACATACCCTGGGTAGCTTACAAATAATGGAAATTTATTCATCATAGTTCTGGAAAATGGAAATTCAAACTTAGGGCTCTGACAGATCTCATGTCTCCTAAGGGCCGAGTCCATAGGTCAGCCACCTTTTCACAGTGTACTCACATGGAGGAAGGGGAAAGGATATTTCTGGGGTCTCTTTCATAAAGGCGCTAAATTCATTCACATGTGCTCTGCCCTCATCACCAACCCAGTTCCAAAGGCCTATCTTAAATTGCAATAGAGCATTGTTAGTTTTATGCACTGTGGTGTATGTGACTCTTTGGAAATTATTTCAGTTTCATAACTGAAGCTTTGTACCATTTGACCATCACCTTCTCTATGCCTGGCCCTCAAATTCACCATCCTAATCTCTGCTTTTATGACTTCAAAATATCTTATTCCATATATAAGGAAACTATATAGAATTTGCCTTTCTTTATTGTATTTAACTTAACATAATGTCCTCCAGGTAGGTCCACCCATATTATAGCAACTGAAAGGATTTCCTTCTTTCTTAAGGCTGAATAATGTGTATACACATACATGCCATATCTTCTTTATCCATTCATCCACTGATGGACATTCAAGTTGTATCAGTATGTTGACTACTATGAATGATGTTACAATGAACTTGGGACAGCAGGTATCCTCCTGAGATCCTGGCTTCAATATCTTTTGATACATACCCAGTAGTAGGATTGCTAAATCATACGGTAATTCTATATTTATTTTTTAATAACCTCCATACAGTTTTCCATAATTCAAATGAGTATGATACTGGCACAAGAAAAGACCCATAGATCAGTGGAACTGAACTGAAAGGATAGATATAAGCCCACATATATATGGTCAATCAATATGCAATAAAGGAATTATGAATATACACTGGGGAAAAGACATTCTCTTCAATAAACTGTGTTGAGAAAACTGAACAGCTACATGCAAGAGAATGAAACTGGATTACTGTATAACTTTATATATAAAAGTAAACTCAAATGGGCTATGTCAATGTAAGAAATGAAACCACTAAACAGAAGAAAACATAGGCAAAATTCTCTTAGATATAAGCATGAGCAATTCTTTTCTGGACACATCTCCCTGGAGAAGGGAAACAAAAGCAAAAAATGAACAAGTGTGACTATATCAAACTAAAAAGCTTCTGTACAGCAAAGGACACCATCAACAAAACTAAAAGGCAATTTACATTATGGGAGACTATATTTATAAATGATTTATCTGATAAGGGGTTTACATCCAAAAATAAAGAACCCATATGTCTCAACAAATAACCAAATTAAAGAATTGGCAGAGAACCTGAATTATCATTTTTCCAAAGAAGAAATAGAAACAGCCAATGGGCACATGAATGGATGCTCCACATCACAAATATCAGGGAAATGCAATCAAAACCACAATGAGATAGCACCTCACACCAGTTAGAATGGCCACTATCCAAAAGACAAGAAATACCAAGTGCTGGTGAGGATGTGGAAAAAAGGGAATTCCTGCACTGTTGGTGGGAATATAAATTGGTGCAGCCACTATGGAAAGCACTATGGAGGTTCCTCAAAAAACTAAAAATAGAAATACCATATGACCCACTAACTCCTATTCTAGGCACTTACCTGAGGAAAACAAAATCCCTGATTCAAAAAGATATGTTTACCCCTAAGTTTACTGCCACATTATTTACAATAGCCAAAATAATGGTATCAACAGAACTGTCCATCAATAAACAAGAAGAGGTAGTATATATGCACAATGGAATATTATTCAGCCACAAAAAAAGAAAGAAATCCTGCCATTTGCAACAACACAGATGGACATAGAGAGTATTGTGCTAAGTGAAATAAGCCAGGCAGAGAAAAACAAATATCATATGATTTCACTTATATGTGGAATCTAAAAACAGAACAAAATGAACAAAACAGCAGTAGACTTATAAATACTGAGAAATGACTGGTGGTTTCCATGGGGGAGGGTTTTGAGTGGGCGGGTGGGGAAAGTGAGGGCAATAAAGAGGCACAAAATCTCAATTATAATATAAGTTGGTCGTGGGGATGGACAATATAGGGCTGCATGGCAAATATGGTCAATGGTTCTGTAAAATCTTTCTGCATTGACAGATAGTAACCGTACTAGTTAGGATGAGGATTTAATAATGTGTGTTAACTGTTGAATCACTGTGTTGTATACTTGAACCAATACAGTACTATACATCAATTATATTTCAATAAAAAATACACTCAGAAACATTAACATCATTGATTTTTATTAATTGAATGTTAAAGGAAAATTAATCTGAAACTGTGAGTAATCTTAGCTGAGTGCTGCAATTGATCAGTGGGTTTTGTTCCTTTTTTCTGACGGAAGGTAGAATCGCCCTCCACAGCACTATGAACAAGCATTCTCTGTCATGTGTGTGCTGAATTTGCATTATAAAATAAAGTGAGAACTCTAGAAATATCTCTGTATAAGTGGCAAAGTACAATCCCTAATATAGGAACGGAAAGCCGCTTGCACCCGTGAGTCTCCCTCGTTCTCTACCGACCTTAAACTGCTCTGGAAAGTGGCGGCCAAGGAGGGGAGCGCGGACTTCTCCAGGCAGGGTTACCTGTGTGCGCGACAGTGCCGGCGCCTTGAACGCACTGCCGAAGGACACGTTCGCATCCCTCCGTGAGGCGCAGCAGTGCAGCTCTACCCATCTTTTACAACTCTATCACTTAATATTTATTTAAAACACCTGGAATCAATGTTGCATTTCTCCCCTCCTTCACGTGCTGATAGAACACTTCCCACAGCATGTTTAATCTCTGTGAGAATGGAGTTTACAGTTCAGGTGCCTCAAACTTGCTTCCCAATGGCTTCTACCTTACCTATAACTTGAGACTTGGTGACCGATAGAGTCAACTCTGAGCATGGAGATCGATTTGTATATTGATAGGTACAGTCATATTATCATTCACTGTCAGTTACTGGTGACGGGGACACCTCAGACCTCACTGGCCATCCCTTCTGTTTCCCGTAGCTCTTTGACATTAAGTTGGTCAACTCCTATCTTGAGAAACCTGACCTCTGACATCTAAGGGCCACCGAAAGTGGATCAACCACATTCAGGTTCCACACTCGGCTCAGGTGTGAGATCATTGCAAAAGGATAAGTGCCATCTTCCGCATTAGAACGAAGCTCTTCACGAACACGCAGAATGAGGGACCCATGAGCGGTGTCTCATGGGAGCCTGTCCCCAGCCCTTAACTAACCATAGACCCACAGTCCCTGCAGTGCTGTCAGTAACCTCTTAGGAAAAACAATCGCTGCCTTTTATGCTGTTCTGTTGGTTTACAAAGTTAAAAAAATTATTGTGATTAGGTCTCTAAGGAAATAGGAAAATAACATAAGATTGACTTGGAAAGTTTCTTTAAAATGATCATCTCTGAGAATACAGTGGCTACAATGATATTCCACCTCACACACATGAGAAAGTGTCACACTGGGAAGGGAAGAGCAGAAGCTACTATCCCCACCTGAAATCTTTCCTGCAAATAGAGCAGCAGCCCTGGAGGAAGTGATCCATTCTCCCTGCCCCAGCTGCAAAGCAGAGGTGCAGATTTTGCTTAGTGTGGGAGGTAGATCGTGAGAACAGATAGCTCAGAAGCTCCCTCTACAGGAACTGATGTTATTTGTAACAAGATGTGAGGAAGTTCAAGTCCCACAGCACTCTTGAAAACAGTGGATAATTTGGGGGTAAGAATTTGAAAGAGTTTTACTTATAACCGGCAGTAACAAGCTAAATTACAGGGCAGGGGCTACACTGTGGAAAATCAAAGACAGATGAATGCCCTCCCTGGACAGGGCAAACTTCAAAACAGCCTCAAAAGATACCTGTGCACAAGGCTCTGATTTAATTGGATCATGATGTAGAATAATTTATATCCCAGGTCATTGTCAAAAAATGACAGAATTTTCAACAGGTAATGAATGAAACCTAACGGTTGGAACATCAACAGTGGGAGACGATTTAAGAGATCCAAGAAAGAGACTAAGGAAGCCAGGCTGAAACCCCTGACACGCCAAGACAAACTTTGCATGCCCCAGGATGCGCCCTTCTGAAGGGCGCATGAAGTCTGTATGAGGAAAGGAAATAGATGTCACTGAAATACTCCATCCACATCGTTAAAGAAATAAGCAAAAACAAGAAGCCCTGGCTTGGGGCCAATGTCCAGAGGTATTACAATATACTATTAAGATTTCCAGTTTTTAAGGACTGAAAAGAAACAGGGAAATATGACCCCTACACAGGTAAAAATGAAGGCAAAGGAAACTACCTGTGTGAAGACCTAGATGTTGGAGTTGGCAGACAAATATTTGATAGCAACTGTTATAAACACATTAAAGGAAATCATACTGAAGAAGATGCAGTTATTATGAAAATGTCTCATCAAAAATATAATACAGAGACACAATTTTTTAAAAACAACCAAATAAAAATTCTGGAGTTGAAAAATACCATGAAATGAAAATTATTTACTAGAGGGGATCAACAGGAGATTTTAGTAGGCAGAAGAAAGTATCATCAAACTTGAAACAGATTGATAAAGTTTATACCATCTGAATACCAGAAGGAGAGTAAATAGGAAACGGTCTCACGGAGAACATTAATGCACACGTGACGGCGGCATCCGAAGGGGGAGAAGGAAAACAGAGAAATGATGGCAACATTCCTCACTGGATGAAAATTTAACCTGAACACCTGAGAACCTCTATTTACTCCAACAAGGACAAGCACAATGAGACTAACACCCAGAAGAATTTTTAAATCCAATAACAGAGAAATACTGAACAAGGAAAATCTGACTCCTTATACACAAGTGTATTCAAATTAACAGATGACTTTTCAGCAGAATAATGGAGAAGGCAGTGGAGGGAAGAATGCAGTGTATTGAAATAATAAAGAAATACCAAAGATCATTATATCCAGCAAGATTATCTTTAAAACCAAAGTTGATAGAGATTTTTTCACTGGTGAATTTTACCAAAAAAATAATAATATAATAATGGAACACATGAAACTGATTCTCCACAATTTTTTTCAAAAAATTTAAGCATAAGGGACTTTCTCTAATTCATTATTATAAGCCCAAAGTTCTGAAAAAGTCACTGTTAAAAAGAAAACAGATTAATATCTCTCATGAACAGAGGTATTAAAATCCTCAAGAAAATATTAAACACAACTATGTATAAAATTCAACCATGTATAAATGTATAAAATGTATAAAGGGAATCATGTCATACAAGAAGATCAAGTGGCTATTGCTGATATTCAAGCTCATTGAAAACCTGAAAATCAGTTTGATCAACCATATCAATAAACCAAAGATAAATTGTGTGCCTCAATAACTACAGAAAAACTCCAATACTTGACATACCCTCAACAAATGATTATTAATAGAAGAAAAACTTTGAGCTAGATGAGTAACTACAAAAAAGCCCACAGCTAACATCATTCATAATAAGATATTGGTCTCTTCTCTCAAAAATAGGAAGCAAGACAAAGGTCTCGTTTATCAATACTTCTAGTCAACATCATACTAGAAGTCCTAAGTGAGAACATAAGATACAAAAAATCAATAAAGATTGGGAAGAAATAGATAAACCCATTTTGTGAGAATGAGGTAGAGTAAATTGGGAGTGGGAGCCAAGTGGGTGGAGGATGTATTCCTGAGGTGGTGAGAATGGACTGCAATTACAGGGTGGAAACAGCCATACATCAATGTGAATATGTTAAAGACCATGGAAGTGTGCACTGTAGATAGATTGAAATTGTTGACTTTATGTTATGTGAATTTCATTTCCATAAAAAGATTAGGCATCCAATATTTGAGTATATACCAATAATGAACAATTGGAATTTTAGGTAAAAAGGCATTAAAACTGACACCTGAAAATGAAAAAATAGCTAAAAATTAACAAAATATAGGATCTGTATGCAGAGAATGACTATACTGAAAGTAAGCAAATACAATATAAATAAATGGAGAGACATACTACGTGTGTGATTTGGGGAAACAATATAGTTAAGATGTTAATTCGCTCATTGATCTACATACTCAATGCAATCACAATAAAAAAACTAAAATGTTTTGCAGATATGGACAGATCAATATAAAGTTCATATGGAAAAGCAAAAGACCCAGAAGAACCAATAAAATATGGAAGACAAAAATAAGGTTGGGCAACTCATAGTACTAGGTTTAAAGATTTACTATAACTCTTCCATAAACCAAAAAGCATAGTATAGTTGAAAGACTAGTAACATCAATAAATGGAAGGGACTAAGAACACAGATAGACACACAAATATAGTCAACTGAAATTTGGTGAAATGATAAAGTCAATTCAAAAGAAAAATAATTCTTTCAACAAACAATACTGGAAAAATTGGATATTTGTGAGCAAAAAATGAATGTAAAACACAGACCTTTGACATTGCACAAAAATTAACACAAAATAGATAATAGATCTAAATGTAAAGCACAGAATTATAAAAATTCTAGAAGAAATCAAAGGAGAAAATCTAGGTAATGTTGGGTGTGGCCATGAAGTTTAAAAAACACAAAACAAAAAGCAGGACCCAGACCCATGAAAGAAAAAAATTAATAAAATGGATTTTTATCATTAAAAAATTCTCTGAGAAAAACACTGCTAATGTAATTGAACAAGCTATAGATGGACATAAATTACATTCAGAACACATACCTGATAAGGGATTTGTATGTAAAATATAAAAAGATCTTTATAGCTCTAAAATAAGAAGTGAGTGCATTAAAAATGGGAATGGTGAAACTCCGTATCTTCATTAAATCAAACTAAACTTGAAAAACCTGTTCTTATCCAGTGTTTGGAACTCTTTTATCTAATAAGTAACAAAATTACTAGAGAAATACCTAAAGTAGACAGAAGCTGCTGAAATTTAGTAATAATATGTGGCTACTTATGTGCCTACTATTACATATCTGTAATGTGCCTATGATTCCTCTCTCATCAATACAGCAGAAAACATGGAATGGCAGCCTGTGTTCCTACTGCAGCCTGCTGACAGAGGAAGGTGTGCAGATTTTGTTCTCAGATAATTGAGGTTGTCTGAGCTGACCTGGTTGTCTTTTGTTTCCCTGAGTGACCAGCCAAAGACTCACCACAGTTTTGACAACCTTGGACCTTTTCGTGTGTATGCAACATTACCTTGACAACATTTAAAGGAAAATATTCTAGCTTTAGCTACCCTGGCAAAGTAAAACCCAATGGGGCAGCAATAGACAAACTAAAATAAGTGTAAAAGGAGAGACTAGAAAGAAAAACATGAGGGAGCAAGGGCTTTAAATCTCTACCTTACTGATTTCACATATAATCAATTTTGCTTCTTTTGTTCTGTTTTAATTTCACACTTGCTTGGCAATTAATTAGTCTACTACCGTTACTGTGGGTTTATTTTCACTGGAGAAAGCTATTTAGCCTTAGGGACAGTTCCATCTACAGCAGTTCCTTTAAGCATATCCTGTAAGGCTGGCTTAGTGGTGGTGAATTCCTTCAACTTTTGTTTATGTGAACATTGTTTAATATCTGCCTCAAATTTAAATGATAGTCTTTCCTGGTAGAGGATTCTTGGTTGGAGGCCCTTCTGTTTAATTACATTAAATACGTCATGCCACTCCCTTCTGGCCTGTGAAGTTTCTTCTGAGAAGTCTGCTGTCAGCCTGATTGGCTTTCCCTTGTAATGACCTTTCTTCTCTCTCTGGCTGCTTTCAACACTCTCTCCTTATCCTTGATCTTTGCCATTTTAAATATTATATGTCTTCTTAGGTCCTGTATGGACAACACTATATGTACAGGTGTTGTGTCCCTGGGGTTCCTTTTGTTAGGGGATTTCTGTGCTTCCAAGACCTGAGTGTCTATTTCCTTCCCAAGATTGAGGAAGTTTTCAACAATTATTTCTTCAGAGACTTTTTACCCATTTGTCTTTCTCTTCTCCTGGTATCCCTATTATGTGAATATTGTTCCTTTTGGATTGGTCACACAGCTCTCTTAACATTCTTTCATTCCTAGAGATCTTTTTCCTCTCCGTCCCTCAGCTTCATTGTGTTCCTCTGCTCCAATTTCCATCTCATCCACTGTCTCTTCTACCTGTAATAATCTACTCTTAAATCCCTCCATTGTATGTTTCATTTCAGATACTGTATTCTTCAGCTCTGGGTGGCTTTTTTTCAGTCTTCTATCTCTTTGTTGAGATCATGAATACTTTTCTACAGATCAGTGATCATATTTATGACTTTTACTTGGAAATCATTATGAAAAAGATTGGTGATCTCTGTTTCATTTAGCCCTCTTTCTGGTATCTTATCCTGTAGTTTTCTTTGGAACATATTCCTGTACCTCATCATTTTGTCAGGGTTTCTGTGTTTCTGTTTGTATGAGAGAGCTCTGCTATGCTTCCTGTCCTATAGAGTAGCAGCTTTATGAAGACTGCACCCTATAGTGCCCAGAAGCTCAGGATTACTTACTCTCTAGTTCCTGGTTCTACTATGCAGGAGCCCCAGCTGTTGGCAAGCTGTGGGTGGGGCTACCTTTCTGTCTGTGCAGGCAGTTTGCTTCAGCTGCCACCTTTGAGATGAGCACAGGAGTCTCTGCTGAGCTCACTGCAGACAGGGATACCCTCTGCTTGTCCTGCAGCAATGGCAGGCCTGCAGGTTCAGTGGAGTGGGCAGGCTGACATGTGGCTCTGCCTGGACCAGATGTGCAGCTCTGGGTTTGCACACCCAGAGGGAGGAAGGAGCTCTTGGGGCTGGCTCCTGCAGGCACCTCTCAGGTTGGGCTGAAACAAAGCTGAGAATCATCCTCTCCCTGCCATGCAGCAAGTCTGATACTGCTGCTGGGCCATGTGGACTGACTGCCAGGCAAATGCTTGCAGGGAGGAGCCTCAGGGCTGTATTGCCAGCAAGGGGGATGGAGTGTCTGGGGCTCCCTAGAATTCCTGACCTGTTGGGCCAAGGAGGGCTGGGGAGGTATCATCCACCTGCCCTTTCTCCTGAGGAAAGAGCTCCGTCTAACCCTCAGGCCCCTGGTACCCCTCCCACTGCTGGCAAGGCTTTCAAACTGCTGCCTCTGCTTTGGGTCTCAGGACTGGTGGAACATGTCACCTGTTAAGTTTTTATGGATATTAAGATATAGAAATTATGGAACATTTTCACACTCATTGATTGTTTAATATCTTCTCATTTTTAGGTGTTTTGTCATTAATTTCTCATAACATCACCAATTATCAGCTAGAAGTAGAGACTTAGAGATATTGAAAAGAACTTGATCAAATCCACTTGGCTTGTAAATGGCACTTCTAAGAATTGAACCCATGAAAATCATTCCCTGGGAACTCTACCATAATCTCTAAGCTATATTGACCTATATTCAGTGATGATTTTCCAAACCTGCTTTCTTTAAGGAAATAGTTCACATAGTTCTATAGCTTTTAGAGTGGTATTTGTCATGTAGCCTCTCAGATTTTCTCAAATATGAACATGATTGGCATAAATAACTGTCTTCTACAGATACAATGACTGAAAGGAATATCTTATTTATCAGGTAAGGTCAGACACAAGTTTTGTGAATACTTTAGAATGTAAGATGTTATATCTCAGATCCATGTATAAGTCTCATATCAACCCCCTGTGCTTAATAAAGTTTATGTTCTTTAATTTCATCTGTTCATTAACAATGATTTACGCACACAGGTGGCACTATTTTTGATGTTCAACGCTCACTCTTGTATTTTCACTGGGTCCCATTTACCTGTGCCATGATAATTACCTGCCCAAAACCACCCTTGGGCCCTGGCTGTTGCTGGATGGTAACAATTATGTCCCCAGAGGCTTTGCAGCTGATGACACAGGCATGCCCACCATTTTAAATACATCAGAATATGACTGACCTGTTTGTACAACGTAATGATGCTTTGTTCATGTGAAGACATTCTCAGATCCTGCCCACATAGGACAATTTGGTTAAAACATCTTTAAGACTATGATTTTGTAACATTAACAAGAGGCATTTTTTCAAGTTGGAAACACAAAATACTCAATAGTGAGTACTCTGTGGTTACTGCTGTTAATGTCCTTCTTCCTCTCCTCCACACTCTGATTTTTCCGTAAGCATTTGCTTCACTTTGTGTCTTTATTTTATTTAGAAATGGAAATATATTTTGAATGGAAAATATGGATAGAACCCAACTGTGTTTTTTCTCTTAAACAATATATTCATTAAAGGAATAATTCAGACCATTAAATAATTACATTTTATAGAATATAGTAAGAAAATAGAATTCTATTTTATTGTTTCTGTAATTTCTAATATCATAGCAGTACTTTATGATATCCCTGCTGATGGAAAATTCTTATTTTCAAACATTTATTGACCATATTATTGAAAAATGTACAGAAGTATATATACAGAAGTTACACAAGATACTAAGGCATCAATATTAAAGCAGAATTAATAACACATAAAGCTGTTGCCATATAGAAGCACATATTATATATTTATATGTAAAATAAGAAAATAAAATATTTCAATATTGTATAGCATTTTTTAAATGTACTACTTTAGAAGTAATTCTATAATGTTGACTTCCTCTTTTGCTATTGATAACATATGGACTGTTTCAATAACTGAAAATCAGGACTTTGCCCAGTGTCTGCCCTTTCTGGCATTTCTATTACAGTTGAATTATTTATTTAATATCATTAAATTCACAAGATACTCATTTTTATTAAAAGATAAGTGATGTTTAAATATGTTAAGTATGCTGAACTGGGCTAAATAATTATTTAGCTAAATAAAAGTAATAAGACTGCAAATTTATATCTCTTAAATTTGCCTCTTTAAATTCTGTGTATACTACATTTAAATGCCACCAGAAAACTCCAATTAAGTTCCTTTAGCTGCTTTTTATTAAGGAATCAAAAAAAGGATTCATAGTGCCTATGTTTATTGACTACCATTTAAGAAATCCTGATACATCCAATCCTTAAAGGATATTAATAAATAGTAAATGTGGACTCCATTTTATAAAGGTCAAGTATTATACACAAGAAACCAAATATTTTAGTTAAAAAAAATCCCAACAACACTGAATTATGGATCCTCTTATGACTAGTGGCTTGACCATTTTGTCTAAGTTAGACATAAAGTACTATCAAATACACTAATTAAATTGTTATCTACAGAAAAAATCCCTAGTGAGCAATTAGTAATTGCCCTCAAACACGATTTTAAATATAAGAAATATTACAACTACTAAGCAATAGTAAATCTTCACCTATGTTGTATAATTGACTATCACCCTCTCACTTTAATTTCCAGATCTATAAAACAATCTTTAATTTAGTTAAATGTGTGTTTGTTCTTGATTATAGCAAAGTAAGTATATCATACTGACATTAGAAGACTCACTCTGCTTGCCATGTCAGTTTAGAAAATGATATGACTTGTAAATGTAGTCCTGATTTTTGCAGGACTAAATTCACATCTTGGAACCTTTTTGATTGTCTTTATTCTAACACTTTTATGCTAAAGGATAATATCAAGAACTCACTGTATCCTACACTAAAGGATAATCCTACAATCAAGGATTATACACACGTAACACATACATAGTTTATATACAAATGGGTGCCTGTTTAAAATTTGTAAATATATGAAAGTATGAATCTGAAGCTTTGAAAGAACCTTTACAATTTCAGGATGTGATAAGGTTCATTATTCCTTAAATGTTTAATACTAACACTAAGACTTTTATCCTAAATAAATGTACATTAGAAAGTATAATGTGTAATCTTTCAACTCAAATAATCCTTCTTAATATCTGAAAAGATATACATTTCTTCATTTTAAAATATAAACAACACAATGTGAAAACTGTAAGCTCCTTACCCGTACCAATTACTAGCACAGAAAGGAATACACTAGGGGCCTTCTCTTTTACTATTTTTGGTATTTGTGAATATTTTTAGTCTAAAAGTACAGAAAGATAAATAACATAAAGTCCAATCTTCAGGGAGTTCTTACAAATGTCTGGGGGTGATAAATGCATGCTGTGCTTTGTAATTAAATACAATTTGTTGATTCATTAAACAAAATATAAAAATAGCAAAATTAATTTAGGATTTTTCAAAGAAGTTACCATAATAAAAGTAGTATTTGGTTTGGTTTAAAACCTAATATATCATATTGGAAGTTGATATTATGTTTGAGAAAGGAAAGTGGCCCATGAGTAAAAGGTTAAAATTCTAGATGTTTTTGGTATTTAAAATTCACTGATGTAACTCAATTAGTGAAGGACTGGGAATTGGTAAGAAGAATATTTTATGTACTGCTTTTGAAAAAAATAACTAATTCAGACAGTATAAAACAAAGGATAAGCAATTTAAGGCTACACATGAACACAACTTTGGAAAATGCATGCATTTTCAGAGACGTTTTAGAAAAGCTGATGAGCAAAATAGCCAACTGGGTGAGACTGCGGTTGATGTGGGATGATGCAGATGGCAAAGTTCAGGGGTGGGGTGGGTGGGGCGCTGAGGAAATAGCCAGCCTGGCTCATCTGTGCCGATTAATAATTGCAAGAGTGGTTTCAGAAGTAGTGTACTTTTTCTATGACCCTTGTGAAAATTTGAAAAAAATAATGAAAATTATCAACAGGTGCAATATGAATCCATTTTTATACACAAAAGAACCTGAGCTTTCTGTAGGTAAAAGCATTGAGTAGACATTCAAAGTAAGAAAACGGTGAGGAAGAAAATCAGCACCAGCTGAGGAAAAGTATGAGGATCAAGATATTTGGGCAGCCTGATCTGAGAAATCTGAACTTGCTATCAGTCTGGGAAAGAAGAGGAAAACACTGATGAAATTACGTAAGGGAAATTTCTATTATGAGCATTCAAACTACTGTTGTAATTTTAAATTTAAATTTTAAAGAAAGGTTCAAAAGGATTAGGATGTATATTTTTGGAATATAAGCTACTTTAAAGCTATTTAAGAGAAAATTCAGTAAACATACTAAATAATTCTGAGCAGAGTTGTATGCTAAGTTAGAATGAAACAGTGAAATCCAAGGTTTGAGAAATATTTAAAATTCTTACATATTTTCCATACACTATAAAAATGGAAAAATGGCTCTACGGAGAGTAGAAAAACATGAAAAAAGAATGGATCCAAACAAGAGGCTTCCAAAATCTAATATCTTTTTGAAAAGAGGGAAAAACAAAAAATATTGATAACCCAGAGTCACTGATTGACATGCATTTCCATGAAATGTTGAGAAGTTTCTAGTGGATTCTATGTGTCAAAGGTGGAAATTGTAGAAAGATTGGAGCTTTTAAAAAGTCAGTCTTAGGTTGAGCCAAACTTCAGACTTACACTTATTTAGATGTAAAAGTTTACTTAGTTTTTTTGAGATTATTTCTTCATTTATAAATTGTTTATATTAAATTATGTATTCAAATATTACACAGTACGAATGATTTCCTATTATTTAAAATGTTGATTGTGACAACTGTAGTCATTAAACAGTTTAAAATCATGTGGGATCTAAGTGATAGTGAAATTTTAATTTGTTAGGGAAAAGTAGAGCTTAAAAATAAGGGCACTGTTCAGCATATGAATTTTTTAGCTTATTATCTTAATGAGGTAAATTTCTGTGAGGGATTCATGCCAAAATTAATGGTAACTTAAGAAAGCAATTTAGTTGTTTAAGAAACGAGATTTACAATATGGAAAATAACATTCAGAAAATAAAGATGGGAAAACAGCTCACTTTTTTGTTGTTTTGTTTGACAACCTTATGTGATTAACTTCAGGCTGTGTCAACATATAGACCAAAATTCATAAAATTTGTCATAGTAAAAACTTAGAATATTTCCTAAATTGATCACACATTAATCTTTAACTACCAAAGTTCACTTCAGCTAGACAGGTGCCTCTTGAACATGCTCTCATGAAGAAATTTTATTTTTCTTCCAAACATTTACTAAGTGATTCTTTTCAAGAATTTAAATAACTTTCTGGAAAAATTATATTTGAAAATGTTACAAAGTATAAATCTATCAATTCCAGCTTTGGATCTCATTGCAATGCCAAGATTTTATAAAAGCATAGAAACTCTTAATCTTAATTTCACTCATGTTGATAAATCCAGTTACGGATTTACACTCATCCATAGACAGAAAAGCTCTGAACAACTCTCTCTGAGAACTCACTTCAAGTAGATCTTTTTATACATATCAATGTTGACCTTCATTAAGGTCATGAGCCAGAGGCAAGTGCAGTGAGGGGCCCACAGCCTGTGCGTCCTGGCCAAGCAGCAGGGCCCGAGAACCCAACCCTCAGAGCCCCGCTCCTTTCCTCCGCTCCGGACGGAGAATGAGACGAGCAGGCCAGGAGACCAAAGGTGGAACTTTGCACAACAAAAATTCCAACAGAATAAAACTGAAGTAAGCACTGTGAAAAGAAACTCAGACAATTTTATTATTTTTCTACTTCCTGTCTTTCATGGTTTATCCCTTTTGTGTTCCAGCACATTTGTGTCAACCAGCATTTCCAGAAATGGCCAATTCCACCATGGTGCCTGAGTTTCTCCTCGTGGGCTTTGCTGAGATGCTGGAGTTAAGGGTCCTACATACCCTGTTATTCCTACTGTTGTACTTGGCCACCCTGCTAGGGAATCTTCTCATCATCACTGCCACCACTCTGGACCAGAACCTTCACACGCCCATGTACTTCTTCCTCAGGAACCTGTCCATCTTAGACATGTGCTACATTTCTGTCACTGTCCCCAATGCCTGTGTCAACTCCCTCACTGACAACAGGGCCATTTCAGTGGCTGGCTGTGCAGCTCAGATCTTCCTGGTCATTTATTGTGCATATGTAGAGTTTCTCTTCCTCACCATCATGGCCCATGACCGCTATGTGGCCATCTGCCAGCCCCTCCGCTACCCCGTCATCATGAACCACCAGTTCTGTGTCTGGACAACACTGGTCTCCCTGCTCAGTGGCCTCATCTATGCAGCGGTGCACACAGGGAACACATTCCGGCTGTCCTTCTGTCAGGACAACGTGGTCCATCAGTTCTTCTGTGACATCCCCTCTCTGCTGAGCCTCTCCTGCTCTGACACTTTCAGCAATGAGCTCTTAATTCTTATCTCCGCCATGGGGATTAATGGTGGCTGCTTTATCTTCATTGCCATGTCATACCTTCGCATATTTTCCGCTGTGCTCAAGTTTCCGACCAGAGAGCGAGGCAAGGCCTTCTCCACGTGTGTCCCTCACCTCCTTGTGTTCTCTGTCTTCCTCGTTTCTGGCAGCTGTGTGTACCTAAGGCCTTCAGGAGCCTCTGACACAGTTCTGGACATGCTTCTTTCTGTATTTTATACCATTGTTCCCCCATTCTTGAATCCTATCATCTACAGTCTTAGGAACAAACAAGTAAAGGAAGTTGTAAGGAAAGTACTATCAAGGAAGTTTTATTCAGGAAAATTATAAAGATAATCTTTGGATTTATTCAAATGTCTCTTAGTAAGACTCAAACTTCTGTAAAATCCACTATTTTCTGTGTTTTGTACATTAGATTGCCTACCCCTAAATTACATTATCTAAACCTGAGTGTTTGATCTTATACAGTAATTATTTTGTGTTTTGCATCACTCTATTTTCTTAAAAAAATGAGTAGGGATTTCCAAGTGAAATCCAAGGTTTGAGAAATATTTTAAATTCTTAGATATTTTTCATACACTATAAAAATGGAAAAATGGCTCTACCAAGGATAGAAAAACAAGAAAAAAGAATGGATCCAAAGAAGAGGCTTCCAAAATCTAATATCTTTTTGAAAGGAGGGAAAAACAAAAAAAGAAAAGTTAATTTTCTTCTCAGATATGTTATCTATCAGGGGTTTTTTTAGTAAAATATCACATCTGGCAAATATGAGAAGATGACCCCTAATTATTATTACTAGTATTAACTAATTACTTATTAGTATCAACATACAAATTGGCTATGCCAATTTGAAATTTATTTTAGTTTATTTATTTCTATAGCATAATCTTCTGTCTGTACCTGTGGACTAAGAACCTGTATAAATTATTTCCTTAACATAGTATATTTTATAAATCTTTCATAAGACAGCATATTTCCCTGAACATTTTGTTTTACAAACTGGCATACACTTTTGCCTCATTAATTCATAACAATATTGACACATATTCAAGAAGAAAGGAGAAGGAAATGAGTTCATATAAAATCATGCCTAACACAAAACATCCCAATAAAAATACATTGTTTCCAGGTCAGGAGTCTAGAGGTCAGATGCCACAAGTGTCAGCAGGTTTGGCTGTCTCCTAGGGCTGTGAAGAGAATCTGTTCTGTGCCTCTAGGCTGGGTTCTGCTGGCTTTCTAGCAAGCCTTGGCATTCGCTGGTCTCTGCTGCATAACCCCCATCACGGCTGAATAAACTCCCATGTGGTGCTGTGTGTGTGTGTGTCTGTCTGCTCCCAAATCTCACCTTTTGGTAAGAATGCCAGTCACACCAGAAGTTAGGGCTTCAACATATGAATTTTGGGAGAGCACAACTGAACCCATAACATCAATTGAAAAAAGTAACTGAGTAGTTAACTGACGGAGGAAAGTAAGGGATGTTTGAATAATAAAAATGAGCTGTTCGTGATGGCCATGGTAATTTATTTTCACTGTGCAAAACACTGAATGAATCCAGGGGTTCCTTCACAGTGAGTTAAACAAGTCCTACTGTGCCCAGGGAGGGGCTGGTTTCCTGAGGTCACGCAGAGTCCCCTGGTCCCTTGTCTGTCTCAGTGGGTTAGAATTTGTTTGTGGTGAAATATAATGACCAGTTTAATATCTTCAATAAAAGTGTTATGTTGTGTGCCCCCCTTTACTAGCCTTCTCTTGCCCCCCCTTCTTGAGTGTAGACAGGGTGGCTGCAGAAAGGCTACGCAGGTGATCGAGCTTCAGGTCCGGACAACCGCCTCGCTTTCACTCGGCGTTCTCATGGCGTTTCCTTTTGTTTGTTTTCATGTCTTTCATACTCTGTTTGATACTGAATCAACTGATGGTTGAGCTAACAGGGTGGCGGCTATGCCACAGCACTCCAGACCTGTGAACTATACACCGAGGAATAATTAGGATCAAACAACATAACAAATATTTTTGGAGCGACCTCTTTTTAAAACAGCTTCCTTGAGGTATAATTGATATGTAAAGAACATGTTTAATGTGCATACTGTGATGAATTTGGACATAAGCAAACACCGGTCATGCCGTCATCACAACATATATCCAGCGTGCGCAATGTTTCCTTGTGTGTCCTTGTTTCTTTTTTTGTTTAATTCTTTATGGTCACAACACTTAACATGAGACACACCCTCTTAACAAATTTTCAAGTATACAATGCCATATTGTCATATTGTTTACTATAGACACTGTATTATCCAGATCACTAGGACTTTTTCACCTAGCAGAACTGAAATTTTACTCCCGTTGAACAGACCTTCATTTCCCCTGCCCATCTCCAGGAGCCGTCTGCTCCCCGACGCTCACTGCAGCACGAGTCACGTGGCCAGGATGTAGAGACAAACCTTAAGTGCTCACTAACACATGAACAGAGAAACAAAATACGGTATATACGTGCAGCGGGTGTTCAGTCTTAAAACAACGTGCATCTTCCTGGAGGATGTCATGCTGGCGTGACAAGCTGGTCGGGGAAGGGTAAATACTGCATGACTCTGCTTCCGTATTTATAGCGGCCAAATTCACACAGCACAGCAGCCTTTTAACCAGATTCTTTTGGTCAAGAGCTGATCATGTGACTAATTTCCACAGGCTGGTTTGTCTAACCTTAGTTAATATGGGGTTAATTTTTGCACAGAACCTTAGGTAATAGGAAACTTCAGCCAACACACATCCATCATTAGATGTGGTCAAGAAATAATTAGGTCAAACCCATTGTCCATCCAGCCACAGTGCACCAAGCAGTTAAAGTATTTTTGTTGAGAAATGTAGACTATTCAATTTTGTACAATTTTACTATAAGGGAAATTTAAAACACAGCATTCTAATTCAGTGACTTCTCTCCCCCTTACCACCCTCCCAACCAAGAGCAAGAAGTTATGGAAACAAGTGTACCTGAGATTCTCAGGAAATTTGACCCATATCGTAATGAAAAATATCAAGTCATTTGACAAAATATGTACGTAAGTTGTAGAACATCAAAATTGCAAATACAGGGTTGGAGCCAAGCTGGCAGTATGAGAACTCACCTCCCAAAAACATATATATTTATGAAAATACAATAAATACAACTATTCCTAAAAGAGACACCAGTGGATACAGTACAACAGCCAGGCTACATCTACATCTGCGAGGACTCAACATCACATGAAGAGGGTAAGATACAGGCCACGGCCCAGCGGGACACAAGTGCCACCCCACCCCCAACCCCAGAACCTGGCAGGAAGAAAGGAGTCAGAATGGGGAGGGAGTGAAAGCCCAGGACTGCTAAACAACCAGCCCTAGAAATCTGCATCCGGAGCACAGACACACGGTACATGGGGTGCTGGACATTAGAAAAATGGAAAAGCAAAACCTGAGGGCAGGTCCCTGCAACTGGTGCCCCTGAGACAAAAGAAAAGTGAGTGATTTTTGCAAGTCTTAAAGAGACAGGGACCCCACAGCTGGACGAAGTCATCCTGGCACACTTAGCAAGCAGCTGGAAATCCCAGGGAACTTTAGGCACCCTAAACCCCTGGGCAGCAGCACAGCTCGGAGGCCCCTCATGGCACTAAGCAGCCTGCCAGTCATTCCCCCAACTGGCACAGACCACGACACACCAGTCCAGTAGTGGGAGAGTGGCAGCGTGCGCCAGGGGTGGTGGTGCCAGAGGGGACCAGGAGCAGCCCGGGCAAGCCCAACGCAGCGGCAACCAAGTGGCCCAGGAGCAGCCTGCACGTACCAGCAGTGGCAGAACCAGAGGTGCACGGGAGAGGCACACACGCACCTGCAGCAGCACCACAGGGGCCCGAGTGCAGCCCGCACACACCGGCAGAGGCGGCACCAGAAGGGCCCAGGAGTGGCCCGTGGGAGCAAGTGGCAGAGGAGCAGCCCAGGAGCAGCCGTGCTCCCAGGAGCCAACCAGAATCCCAGCCTGACACACAGCCACCTGGGGCCAGACCCAAAGGCTGTTGCTGGCACACAGCTGCCAGGCAGGGGCACAGTTACCACACAGGAGTGCACCCGGCATGCCTATCACTCCCCGCTGAGCTCTGCACTGCTCTGACGGAGACCCCACCTACAGCAGCTTAGGAGATTAATCTGGTGGCTACTCCAGGAGTGCGGGTAACTGAAACAGGCAGCACAGAGGGCAAGGCATCCAGCAAGCAGGAAAGGACTTTCTTCTCCCAGCTGACACACCCGCAACCTACCTACACCTACTGCTATCACCATGAAAAGGCAGAAAAATTTACTCCAGTCCAAAATAGTCCAGACAACCCCTGAGAGAGGATCTGCAGAGATAGACCTAACCAGTCTCCCTGAAAAAGAATTCAAAATAAAAATCATACACATGCTGAGGGACCTGCAGAGAAATATGTAAGAGCTAAAGGAGCAAGTACAGAGAGAGACTACAGAAATAAAACAATCTCTGAAAAGACTTAAAAGCAGAATGGATGGGATGCAAGAGGCCATTAATGGAATAGAAACCAGAGAACAGGAACACATAGAAGCTGATGCAGAGAGAGATAAAAGGATCTCCAGAAATGAAACAATATTAAGAGAACTGTGTGACCAATCCAAAAGGAACAATATCTGCATTATAGGGGTACCAGAAGAGGAAGAGAGAGAAAAATGGACAGAAAGTGTATTTGAAGAAATAATTGCTGCAAACTTTCCCAAACAGTGGGAGTAAATAGTTGCTCAGACCATGGAAACACACAGAACTCCCAAAAGAAGGAACCCAAGGAGGACAACACCAAGACACATAATTAAAATGGCAAAGATCAAGGACAAGGACAGAGTAGTAAAGGCAGCCAGAGACAGAAGAAAGGTTACCTACAAAGGAAAACCCATCAGGCTATCATCAGACTTCTCAACAGAAACTTTACAGGCCAGAAGAGAATGGCATGATATACTTAATGCAATGAAACAGAAGGGCCTTGAACCAAGAATACTGTATCCAGCACAATTATCATTTAAATATGAGGGAGGGATTAAACAATTCCCAGACAAGCAAAAGTTGAGGGAATTTGCCTCCCACAAACCAGCTCTGCAGCGTATTTTGGAGGGACTGCTCTAGATAGGAGCACTCCTAAAAAGAGCAGAGAACAAAACACCCAACATATGAAGAATGGAGGAGGAGGAATAAGAACGGAGAGAAATAAAGAATCATCAAACGGGGTTTATAATAGCTCAATATGCAAGTTAAGTTAGACAGTAAGATAGTAAAGAAACTAACCTTGAACCTTTGGTAACCACAAACTTAAAGAATGCAATGGCAACAAGTACATATCTTTCAATAATCACCCTAAAATGTTAATGGACTGAATGTATGAATCTAAAGACACAGAGTAATAGAATGGATAAAAAAGCAAGACCCATCTATATGCTGCTTACAAGAGACTCACCTCAAACCCAAAGACATGCACAGACTAAAAGTCAAGAGATGGAAAAAGATATTTCATGCAAACAACATAGAGAAAAAGGCAGGTGTTGCAGTACTAGTATCAGACAAAATAGACTTCAAAACAAAGAAAGTAACAAGAGATAAAGGATATTACATAATGATAAAGGGCTCAGTCCAACAAGAGGATATAACCATTATAAATATATATGCACCCAACACAGGAGCACCAGCATATGTGAAACAAATACTAACAGAACTAAAGGAGGAAATAGAATGCAATCCATTCATCTTGGGAGACTTCAACACACCACTCACTCTGAACGACAGATCCACCAAACAGAAAGTAAGAAAGGACACAGAGGCACTGAAAAAACATACTACAACAGACGGACCTAATAGAATCTATAAAACTCTACATCCAAAAGCAACAGGATACACATTCTTATCAAGTGCACATGGAACTTCTCCAGAATAGAACACATACTAGGCCACAAAAAGAGCCTCAGTAAATTCAAAAAGATTGAAATTCTACCAACCAACTCTTCAGACCACAAAGGTATAAAACTAGAAATAAATTGTACAAAGAAAGCAAAAAGGCTCACAAACACATGGAGGCTTAACAACACGCTCCTAAATAGTCAATGGAACAATGACCAAATTAAAATGGAGATCCAGCAATATATGGAAATAAATGACAACAAAAAAACAAAGCCCCAACTTCTGTGGGATGCAGCGAAAGCAGTCTTAAGAGGAAAGTATACAGCAATCCAGGCATATTTAAAGAAGGAAGAATAAACCCAAATGAATAGTCTAACATCACAGTTATCAAAATTGGAAAAAGACAAACAAATGAGGCCTAAAGTCAGCAGAAGGAGGGACATAATAAAGATAAGAGAGGAAATAAACAAAATCGAGAAGAATAAAACAATAGAAAAAAATCAATGAAACCAAGAGCTTGTTCTTTGAGAAAATAAATAAAATAGATAAGCCTCTAGCCAGACTTATTATGAGAAAAAGAGAATCAACACACATCAACAGAACCAGAAACAAGAATGGAAAAATCACGAAGGACCCAACAGAAATACAAAGAATTATTAGAGAGCACTATGAAAACCTATATGCTAACAAGCTGGAAAACCCAGGAGAAATGGACAACTTCCTGGACAAATACAACTTTCCAAGACTGACCCAGAAAGAAACAGAAAATCTAAACAGACCAATTACCGGCAATTAAATTGAAGTGGTAATCAAAAAACTACCCAAGAACAAAACCCCTGGGCCAGATAGATTTACCTCGGAATTTTAATAGACATAAAGAGAAGATATAATATCCATTCTCCTTAAAGATTTCAAAATATAGAAGAGGAGGGAATACTCCCAAAATAATTCTATGAAGCCAACATCACCCTAATACCAAAACCAGACAAAGACCACACCAAAAAAGAAAACTACAGACCAATATCCCTGATGAACATAGATGCAAATTACTCAATAAAATATTAGCAAACCGAATTCAAAAATACATCAAGAGGATCATACACCATGACCAAGTGGTATTCATCCCAGGGATGCAAGAATGGTACAATATATGAAAATCCATCAACATCATCCACCACATCAACAAAAAGGACAAAAACCACATGATCATCTCCATAGATGCTGAAAAAGCATTCGACAAAATTCAACTTCCATTCATGATAAAAATTCTCAACAAAATGGGTATAGAGGGCAAGCACCTCAACATAATAAAGACCATATATGATAAACCCACAGCCAACATCATACTGAACAGCGAGAAGCTGAAAGCTTTTCCTCTGAGATCGGGAACAAGACAGAGATGCCCACTCTCCCCACTATTATTTAACATAGTACTGGAGGTCCTACCCACAGCAATTAGACAAAACAGAGAAATACAAGAAATCCAGATTGGTAAAGTAGAAGTTAAACTATCACTATTTGCAGATGACATGATATTGTCCATAAAAAACCCTAAAGACTCCACTCCAAAACTACCACAACTGCTATCAGAATACAGCAAAGTTGCAGGATACAAAATTAACACACAGAAATCTGTGGCTTTCCTATACACTAATAATGAACCAATAGAGAAATCAGGAAAACAATTCCATTCACAATTGTATCAAAAAGAATAAAATACCTAGGAATAAACCTAACCAAGGAAGTGAAAGACCTATACCCTGAAAACTACAAGACACTCTTAAGAGAAATTAAAGAAGACACTAACAAATGGAAACTCATCCCATGCTCCTGGCTAGGAAGAATTAATATCATCAAAATGGCCATCCTGCCCAAAGTAATATACAGATTCGATGCAATCCCTATCAAATTACCAACAGCATTCTTCAATGAACTGGAACAAATAGTTCAAAAATTCATATGGAAACACCAAAGACCCCAAATAGCCAAAGCAATCCTGAGAAGGAAAAATAAAGTGGGGGGTATCTCGCTCCCCAACTTCAAACTCTACTACAAAGCCACAGTAATCAAGACGATTTGGTACTGGCACAAGAACAGAGCCACAGACCAGTGGAACAGAATAGAGACTCCAGACATTAACCCAAACATATATGGTCAATTAATATATGATAAAGGAGCCATGGACATACAATGGGGAAATGACAGTCTCTTCAACAGATGGTGCTGGCAAAACTGGACAGCTACATTTAAGAGAATGAAACTGGATCACTGTCTAACCCCATACACAAAAGTAAATTCAAAATGGATCAAAGACCTGAATGTAAGTCATGAAACCATAAAACTCTTAGAAAAAAACATAGGCAAAAATCTCTTAGACATAAACATGAGTGACTTCTTCATGAACATATCTCCCCGGGCACGGGAAACAAAAGCAAAAATGAACAGGTGGGACTATATCAAGCTGAAAAGCTTCTGTACAGCAAAGGACACCATCAATAGAACTAAAAGGTACCCTGCAGTATGGGAGAATATATTCATAAATGACAGATCCGATAAATGCTTGACATCCAAAATATATAAAGAGCTCACATACCTCAACAAACAAAAAGCAAATAATCCAATTAAAAAATGGGCAAAGGAGCTGAACAGACAGTTCTCCAAAGAAGAAATTCAGATGGCCAACAGACACATGAAAAGATACTCCACATGGCTTGTCATCAGAGAAATGCAAAATAAAACCACAATGAGATATCACCTCACACCAGTAAGAATCACCACCATCCAAAAGAAAAACAACAAATGTTGGCAAGGTTGTGGAGAAAGGGGAACCCTCCTACACTGTTGGTGGGAGTGTAAATTAGTTCAACCTCTATGGAAAACAGTATGGGGGTTCCTCAAAATATTTAAAATAAAAATACCATTTGACCCAGGAATTCCACTCCTAGGAAATTACCCTAAGAATGCAGCAGCCCTGTTTGAAAAAGGCAGATGCACCCCTATGTTTATCGCAGCACTATTTATAATAGCCAAGAAATGGAAGCAACCTAAATGTCCATCAGTAGATGAATGGATAAAGAAAATGTGGTACATATACACAATGGAATATTATTCAGCCATAAGAAGAAAACAAAACCTACCATTTGCAACAACATGGATGGAGCTAGAGGGTATTATGCTCAGTGAAATAAGCCAGGCAGAGAAAGACAAGTACCAAATGATTTCACTCATATGTGGCGTATAAGAACAAAGAAAAACTGAAGGAGCAAAACAGAGGCAAAATCACAGAACCCACGAATGGACTAACAGTTACCAAAGGGAAAGGGACTGTGGAGGATGGGTGGGAAGGAAGGGATAAGGGCGGGGAAAAAGAAAGGGGCCATCACAATTAGCATGTATAATGTGGGGGGGCCATGAGGCAGGCCCTACAACACGGAGAAGAGAAGTAGTGATTTTACAGCATCTTACTACACTGATGGACAGTGACTGTGAAGTGGTATGTGGGGGGGTACTTGGTGAAGCGGGGAGCCTAGCAAACATAATGTTCCTCATGTAATTGTAGATTAATGATACCAAAATTTTTTTAAAAGGCATCTCCAAAAACAAATTGCAAATACACCTTACCTAGGTGACAGACTCTTTCCTCTTCCATAAACTGAAACTGATGGTCTGTATTACAGGGTGCACATCCTCTAGTTGTGGAAAAATCTGTTAGGTACTTCTCAAATATCCTTCAGCCAAACATTTCTAAATTTACAGCAGAAGAATAGATCTACACAAAAACATTTTCCTCTAATGAGTAAAAAATTGTATTAATTATTTTATTCTGCAAAATTTTATAGCATATGGCTTTACAGAAAAGCTCTTACTTATCCTTTATGATTTATTTATGAGGAGCAACCATTAATCACCTTATGCTTTGCAGTTAGTTTGAATTTATCTGTTCTGTTTTATTTTAGTGTCCTCAAAAATGGTTGCTTAAGATCATTATGCTGTAAAATTTTACAGATAACATTATCACTTGTGAGTAGATCTGACATATAAAGGAACTTCCATGAATGGACCACATAAGAACTGCATCTGGATAAGACTGTTAAAATACAATTTTAGATCTACAGAATCTTCTCAGTATTCCAGAAAAAATGCAAACTCTACTTTTGCATACATTTCCTGAAACAACTATAACTTCCCTGAATCCATTAGAGAAATAGCCCTTCTAAATATTTTGTAATGATGGTATAAAGGGCATATCAAAGTGTGGGCAAAGGGTCTGTTTGTGTTTATACAGAGGATCAAAGCCCAATTTGGCTACCCAGAAAATGAAATAAGGTACGAACATCAACATACTCTGGAAGTGTCATTCCAGAAGATGATCATCAAAAAATGTCAACAAAGATCTGGCACTGTTGCAGTTGTAGCTGCATTCACCCCACTAGTTCCTGGAATTGCCATTGGAATGAAGGGGGATATATCTAAACTGGCCTGTGCATACAGTAAAATAACAAATTTGACTGGATCTATACTGTTGGAACTCAACCAAGAATTAGGAGAAGTGCAAGTGGCAGCACTTCAAAATCTTGAGACTACAGACTATCTACTGTTAAAAGAACATATGGGATGTGAACAGTTCCCAGGAATGTGTTGTTTTAAATTGTCTGATTTTTCTCAAACTATTCAAATTCAGTTAGACAATATCCATCATATCATAGATAAGTTTTCACAAATGCTTAGGGTGCCTAACTGGTTTTCTTGGTTTCACTGGAGATGGCTGGTAATTGTAGGTCTGCTTTGGTTATGTAACTGTATTCCTATTATGTTAATGTGTGCACACAATTTAATTAGTAGTTTAAAACCTGTACATGCTTAAGTTACTCTACAAGAAGATATGTCAAAGAAATAACCAATCTTCCCATGTTTTCTTCTGTCTACTACTTCTATAGCTTTTCTTCTTCCTTCCTAATTACAACCCTTAAATAGAATTCATGCCTCAATCGAATTTACCAAGTATCATAATTCTTCCAAGTGGTAAAGATACCTCAAGACAAATGCTGGGCATAAAACCCACAGGGCATAAATCTGCAAAGAAGTAAAAAGCTAACCTTTTCAAACAATAAGGCTTCTTTCTCACTTACCAACTTTACATTTCCCTGTATGGCCCCAGAAGATGACTGGTTAGCCAGAGACGGGTAAGATTCCTCAAGGGAGGAACAACCTAAGACAGGCACAGTCGCAGGGGGGCCATCAGGTGAGAACTTGGGGTTCAACAGAGGTGAGGCTTAGAACCTCACCCCCCGTTTTGAGAGAAATCTTCTGCATCCGTGGATGTTTTGTTGCCCTTGTCTAGCTTGGATTAATACTTAGCCTATAGGCACACACCTGATCATCTACATTTGCTCTCTTACAGCACTAAACTATGTTTTCTACCTTTATCTTTCATCTACCTACCACTTCAGCATTTTATTAAAAATAATAATAATAATAATAATAAGGGAGAAATGTGGGATTCACATATAAATCAAGTATAAAAATCAAATGAATATTCATATCTGACCTGATTATTTGTAATTCATAATGCGTGATCAAAACTGAAAGTTTCTGTGATGACTGCCCTTGTCCTGTTCACAATGTAAGAACTTATTCACTATGTAAGAACTTGTTCACCATGTAAGAACTTGTTCGTTATGCTTCAGAAGATTGGCGACTGTTGAGAATTAGGCTTGGAGTTGATTAATGATTGTGCATTGAGTCCCCTATACAGAATTTATTGTTGTTAACAACCATTTGATCAATAAATATGAGAGATGCCCTCTCAAAAACTAAAATAAAAACGGGAATAAATGAATAAATAAATAAATATTTTGTAATGAATTAGGGTGGTCAGAACAATGAATTATAAGTTTCACATTTAAAACGGCAATAAATTTAATGTTATTCATTAGCACTGTTGAAAGGTATCTGTTTTGATCAAAGACTTTTTGGGTGTTTTATCGTGTTATGATGTTTTATAATAAACTACCTGGCAGCATGATGAGATGGGAATAGAAATAATTCTGTTGCAAGGACATTACCATTTCCATATCACATCTAATGTCAAAGAATGCAAAACTCTTTTTTCCGATTGGAACATAGTGGATATACCATATTATATTGGTTTCAGAAAGAATGCAAAACTGTTGTGAATGACTCCCCTAAAGGCCAAGATAGCATGAGTAAAACACACTGCTCTCAAAAGACTTCTTCATATATATAAGCATACATGACTCCTTTTGGCTATTCTCAGTTTATTCTTTTACATGGAACTGGAATATTTTGAGGGGTTACTGATTCAGAATACATTAGATAAAAGAGCACACATAAAAATCATTACAAAAATGTCATTTCATCAATTAGATTTTGAACCACAACATGTAGGATTTTCCCATTAATTATAACTTTTTAGAAGTGCAAATAAGAGGACTTAAGGTAGAAGAAAGCGGTCTTGCATTACCATTTAGCAGCTAAATGTTATTATATTATATCAAGACCCTATTTTCTCTCTCTTGAGGTAAGTTATCAAACATCTCTTTTTATGCCAGAAGAAACTGGCCAAAATGGATCATTGGTATTCTCAGGGATTTTCCTGAAGACAGGCATCAATTTACTGAAAAAAGCAAATTCCTCTCTAATTTTTTGAGTAGTAACAGTAAGTGCTTTTGTGCCAAAATCCAAATACCATTCACTCGAGGAAAAGCAAAGACAAGTCTTTCTGGTCAAAATGATATAATGATATCCAATGAAGCAGTTTTGATACCACCCACAAGAATGCTCTCCTACGCAGTGACAATATTCATAGTAGGATGGTCACCAAGCAGTACAAAGGCAAAAATGGAAAAATTGGACTTAATTGGAGTGAGCTTACATTGTGAGTTCTGTCAAATAAAGGAATTTCCAAACGTCCAGCATCATTCATGCAGCCCCTCTGTGAGCTAGATTTCTGTGAAGACCAGGCTGAACTAGCAAGCACCCACAGAAAGGACACAGATGGCATCTCACTGCAGACCTCCTACACCAGCTGTGACACGGCAGGTATTTCAGATTTCTGGCCACTTGCCTTTGGTGATGTTTGCAGTCTAAAAAGTCAGTTATCATTTGAATTAAATTATTCAAGAAAACAAGTTATTGATCTTAAGTTTTTGCCACCAAAGAGAGTTATGGCACAACCAACGGATAAGTACAAATACATTAGGCTTGATTGTCTTAACCAAATCTGAGTGTATGTTAGCCAGATTTTGGACACATATTAAGGAGATAATAGGAATTAAAAGGCCAAAATGAAGGATAGGATGCTTAAAGAGTAATAAGTGTCAGTAAGTGATTCAAAATCAGAAATCATCATAGGAGAAAAAATAGCTAAGGAAATAAAAAAGAGCATTTATCTTAAAGTATGATTACCTGTAGCTTTACTCATCTGACTTTGTTCTGTGGTTCCTGGAAAGGATTCTCCTTTATATTGTCATCTACCTAGTGTGAATATTTTGTCTGCGAGCTGACTTGTACTTTTCCTACAGCTTCATTTGACATATAGAAATATTTCTTGAGGAAAAATCACTTTGGATTATTCTTAATGATACCCAGTTTGAGCTATCTATCAGGGACAACCTCCCATCATTTCCAGAATGACATAGTTATCTCTAAAAGAAGGATCTATGGAACAGTTTTTGGGCTTTTAGTGATGTGCCTCTTAAAAATATCTAATATTGTCTTTCCAGTGTTTTTTTAAAATCAGCCTTTCTCTGATTTCTCTTCTAGAACACAAAATTTCCTGCATATTCCCTGATTTTGTTTATAACTCATGAGTCATTCCATAATTTTAACACTGTTTGACATCTGGACAGGCTAATAGTTGTCAAAACCATAAATTCCTGGCCACTACTTTTTTGTTAGATTCCTTTGTTGAGTTCCCTGTTTTTGTCTAGAAGGGCCGGTGACTGTGGGGCGTAGGCTGTATCCTTAGAGGTGCTAAGGGGAAAAGCCACTTGACTTGAAAGCTAAGTGCTCACCAGAGGACAATAAACTTTTCTTTTCAAAAGCAAAGAATAAAGCTTATTTAAACAAAACAAAAACTACATGTTGGATGGAGATTGAGTAGATGACTCATTCATTTCCAGAAGGCATTTAACTTCCCTTTTGGGTGTGTTTGGTTTTTACCCTGTTGCCAGCCTCTCCCTATTGCTCCCACCTTCCGTCTTGGCAAATACTTTTCTGCTCTCTGTTTCTGTGAGTTTCCCATTATTTTTTTTAGATTCCAAGTATAAGTGATACCATTCAGTGCACTGACCTCCATTCATGCCCACATTGTCACAAATTACAGGATTTTCTTCTCTTTTTAAGGCTAAAATGATATGCCTACATATGTGATACATAGGTATATGTACACATATGTTACATGTTATTGATTCATTCATCCCTTGATGGATGTTTAGATTATTTCCAATGCTTTGACTATCATGACTAAGGATGAAATGAATATGGGAGTACAGATGTCTTCAAGACAATGACTTTGTTTCATTCAGATATATACCAGGAAGTGGGATTGCTGGGTCATATGATAGTTCTACTTAAAATTTTTTAACAAACCTCCACATTTTTCCATAGCAACAGAGCCAGTATACATTCCCACCATAGTATACAAGGGCTCGTACATTTTGTTACTTCCATTGTAATTTCCTCTTTTTAAAATAATTTTACTAATATTACTCAGATGATACCTGTCAATTTTGCATGACTTCTTATTTTATTTTCAATTATTCTTGGTCACCATTCCACTCTCCTCCTCCTTCAACTATGCACCCTGTGTGTTATGTTCTTCAGTTATACCTATTCTTAAAAATATACACTTTGTAGTTGAATGGTGTTGCTTTTTTCCTAAATCATATTTTATTATAGGTCTTATTCTTTTCCTTAGTCTTTATCACAAATTTGTCTTTGTATGATTTACATGACTGTGCTTCCAAGGGCACATATGTTATGTAACATTTCAGAGTCCTGACAACCACCCTATTTGACATGCACTTGTCTGGTGACGAATACCTGGGCTGCTCCAACTTTTTACTACCAGAAACAATGGCATAATAACTTCTTACAGAACCTATTTATGAAACTGTGTTTATCTTGCACATAAAACCAGAATTTGACCGCTAGTTAGCAGATAAATGCAAGTCTGTTGCACTAATTATTGTTAGATTGTACTGGGAAAACACCTGCACTTCTTTATTCTGTCAGTTCCAGAAGGTTCAAGTATCTCACATCTTTTCATACATGTTATTGTCAATGTTACTTAATTATGCAATGGGATAGGGATGAAGTGGTAGCTCACTGTTTTAATTTACATTTCTTGTGTGACAGACACTATTGAGTGGATATTCATATAATTTTTGAGCCTGTCATTCCACCTAACACGAAATTCTCATTTCATAATGATTTCTGCTTTTTCAACAGGATTTCCATTTATTGATCTGCAGGTATTACTATAATCTAGATATATTCAAACAGTGCAAATATTTACCCCCAGCTTGGAATCCATTTGCAAATATTGTGCAACTTTTATTGAAATAAATGCTTATCATTTGCTGTGATCAAGCTCATCATATTTTGTAAACTTTATGTTTTAGTAGCTTTGGAAATAATTTTTCCACATTCCAAGTCAAGAATATGTTGTCCATATTTTTATTTCTCACTCTTGGAATTTTAAATTATAATTTTAATTGAATATGAAGTTCACTTAAATTTATGACATGAGGTTAGAAACAACTTTCTTTTCTCTATACAGTGAGAATATCTTCTCATCATTTATAAAACTTTTCTCCCACTGATTGGTGGCATCCCTTTATCATATATCAAGTATCTGAGATTTCTATTCCCTTCCATTTGTCCAATGCCAGTTTTTTATTTAAAACCACACTTTTTATTACTATAAAGCACTTGAGTCATATATAAATAACAATTAGGTTGAATCTTTCCTATTGCTCATCTTTTTGAGCTCATCCATTTATGAGTATAACTGAACATGCTTGATAAGACTTCCATATTTTAAAATTTGTTAAGAACTGTTTTGTGGCCCAGTATGATTTATCTTAGGAAATATTCCACATGCACTTGAGAAGAATATTTCTCTGCTGTTGGGTGAAATGTTCTGGATATGTCTGTCTGTTTGGTTTGTATGATGTCAGTGTTTTAAAGTCAGCTTTGAAATATAATGTGTTCCTCATCAGCTTTAAGTATCCACACAACATTATAAGGAGTTTGTTAATGGCAAAATGGGTGTAGTTTCATTAGATTTTATTATACTAATAGACTAATTTGGGAAGAATAGAAATATCTACACAGTATAAGTCATTTCATTTATGAGTATAACTGAACATGCTTGATATGACTTCCATATTTTAAAATTTGTTAAGAACTGTTTTGTGGCCCAGTATGATTTATCTTAGGAAGTATTCCACATGCACTTGAGAAGAATATTTCTCTGCTGTTGGGTGAAATGTTCTGGATATGTCTGTTTGGTTTGTATGATGTCAGTGTTTTAAAGTCAGCTATTTTCTTATTGATTTTCTGTCTTCATGGTCTGACCACTGTTGAAGGAGACACTGAAGTCCCCTGCCATTTATGCTCTTCATGAATTGACCCCTTTATCATTACACAATGACTTTGGCTCTTGTAAGTTTTTCACTTAAAATCTACCTTCTCGGATATAAGCATAGCACCGCTGTCCCCCTCCCTCCCCTCTCTCCCTGCCTTCATCCTCACGGATGTGACTTTCCTGCCTGTGACTGTCGGTCTGTGTGTCCTTAGGCCTGCGGTGAATATTGTACAGGGAGGGTATAGTTGGGTTTTATTTTTATCTGTTTAGTCCCTCTATTTTTTTATTGGATAATATAGTAATTTATATTTAATTATTGATAGTTAAGCATTTAAATATGCCATTTTGTTGATTGTCTTCTGGGAATTTTGTAGATTCTGTATTTTCCTCTCTTCCTGTCTTCCTTTGTGATTGATGATTCTCTGTAGTGGTATGTTTAGATTATTGCTCTTATATCTTTCATGTATTTATTAGAGGTTCATTTATTAGAAGTTACCATGAGCCTTATATAAAATATCTTATTAATTATAACAATCTATTTAAGCTTTTAACAGCTTAACTTCAATTGCATACAAAAGCTCTTTACTTTTACTCTACATGTATTTTGTTTTTGATGTCACAATTTATATTTTTGTACTGTGCATCCATTAACAAATTATGTAGTCATAGTTACTTTTAATACTCTTGTATTTTAACCTTTACCTACAATTACAAGTGATATACATACCAACATTACAATATAAGAGAATTATGAATTTGACTATATATTTTACCTTTCCTAGTGAATTTTATACTTTCTTTTGTTTTCATGTTCCTAATCAGTGACTTCACTTCAGCTTGAAGAATTCCCTTTAGCATTTTTATTAAGCTTATTCTAGTGGTGATGAACTCTGCCAAATTTGTCTGGAAATAAGATTGTCTCTCCTTCAATTCTTTAAGACAATTTTGCTGGGTAGAGTATTCTTAGTTTTCAGTTCTTTTTATGTTATCCCACTTGTGTCTGACCTCAAAATCTTTTAACCAAAAATTCCATTGATGATCTTATAGTACCTTGTATATAACAGATCATTTTTATTTTACTGCTCTCAAGATTCCATCATGTCTTTAACTTTTGACAATTTGGTGATAATGCACATTGGTATGGTTCTCATTACTCATTTTATTGGTATTGTTTAGGCTTTCTGGGTCTGGATGCCTATTTCTTCCCAGTTTTGGAAAATTTTCGGTCATCTATTATTTGAATAAGCTTATTGTTCTTCCTTTCACTCTCCTTCTGGGACTCCCATAGTTTGTACATTGATATGTTTGCTGCAGTCATTTAAGTTCCTTAAGCTATCTTCTCTCTTCCTTATTTTAGTATGTTTTTGTTCTTGTTCTTCCATTTGTGTGATTTCCATTGGTCTACATTTTTATTGGAATAAAACCGATATGCAATATTATATTTGCTTCAGATGTACAACTAGTAACTTGATAATTATATACATTACTAGATGCCTGCCACAGTAAGTGTAGTTACCCTATTATATCAAAATATGAAAATATTACCAGTTACATTCTCTATGTTATAATTCCACTCCTATGTCTAACTTATAATTTTCACTTTGCACCTCCTTATCCCCTTCACCTATTTCACCCATCACCCAACCCCCTATTGTCTATACTTATGAACCTATTTCTTTTTGTTTGGTTTGGTTTTTAGATTCCTCATACAAATGAAATAATATGGTATTTGCTTTTCTCTGCTGGTTTTATTTCACTAAGAATCAGACCTGTGAGGTCCATCCACATCATCACAAATAGCAAATTTCCTTTCTTATGGTTGACTAATATTCCACTGAGTATATGTACCACATCTTCATTATCCATTCATCTATCAATAGGCACTTGGGTTACTTCCATATCTTTACAGGTGTAAATAATGCTGCAATGAGCATAGGTGTGCACGTATCTTTTTGAATTGGTGATTTTGTTTTCTTTGGCTAAGTTCCCAGGAGTGGAATTACTGAGTGCTGTGGTATTTCTATGTTTAGTATTTTTAGTAACCTCCATATTGTTTTCCACAGTGGCTACACAAATTTACATTCCCACTAACAGTGTAGGAGGCTCCCTTTGTGCCACATCCTCTTTAAGTATGGTGATCCCTTCTAATTGATCTGGTCTGCTGTTGTTTTCACAGGAATTTCTCTGTTGAGTTTTTCATTTCAGTTATTATATTCTGTGTTGTGTTATTTTTGTTTGGTACTTCTTAATATTCCTGTATCTTTGATGAAATTCTCACTTTGTTCAAACATTGTTCTTCTGATGTTGGTGAGTAATTTATGACCATTATTGTGAATTCTCTGTTAGGAAAAGTCACTTATCTTTATTTTATAAGGATCAGTTACTAGAGATTTGTAAGTTTGAATAACATTCTCCTGTTTCTTAATTTTCCTTCACTCTCTGTGTTGGTTTCTGCACATTAGAGAAAACACCTCTCCCAGTCTTGAAAGACTGGCCTCACAGAGGAGACGAACCTCAGCAATCACCCCAGCCAAAGATTCTGGATACTCTCACACCTTTGTGCTTGCCCAAATCATCAGTTTCAGTAGCCCCTAGACTACTGACGTATGCCAAGTTCTGTCAGTCCCCTGAAAGAAGGGAAAATGTCCACACACCTACTTCAGCTCCTGGAGACTGCCAACTGCCCACCCTATCAGCTCACTGACACAGGCTAATTAGAAGCCATACCTTTAGGCAGCAAGTGGAAAAATCAAGAGGTTATAAATACAGTATAGCCCCTTAGAAGGAGAAACTAGAATCTAGGTTTTTTTCTCATTGAGTTGTGCCATAGAAAATAGCCCTTAGTTCTTGTGCACCCATATAAAATAATCTCTTCATTCTCTGTGTTCCTAGGACACTCATAAATGCTGAGTTCAATTAGAGCTAAGTGATTTAGAAGCTAGTCTTCCAGGTGTTAACCATAGACATTGGGATGGCAGATGTACAGACAAGCTTTTCAGTGAGAATTTGAAGACTTGGTTTTATCTTTGAGAAGATCTGGGGAAGTAGGCATGAGAAGTTCCCATACACCAACTTATGCTCCTGGAATAGTACTAATTATATACATATGAACTCCCAGATGCAGGTTAGTTAGATTCCTGATTCCTGAGCAGCTGTTGGAAAAATACACAGTCAGACCCATTACAGGTAAAAACTCCTAGTCTTGTGTTTTCGTCTCTCTGTGCTGGGAGAACTAGCTACAGGAAACAGTCACGCGTCCATAAAAACATGTCCTAGTTTCTTGTGGTCTGGGGGTCTCATAAATGCTGAGCCCTGTAAGCTCACCAAGAGAGGTGATCTGGGAGCCAGCACAAAGCGGAGGGTGGCAGCCATAACAGTAGGGGCGCACGGAGAAGCTCCCTCTTGGCAGGAGCTAAAGGAGGACTATCTTAGGTTCCTTCACGCTTCAGTATGAATCTTTCCCTGCTCTCAGCAATTTCTTCAGAGCCCCTGTGACATCCTTATTCCTGAAACTATAAATGACAGGATTGAGGACAGGTGTAAGGATGGTGTAGAACAAGGACATCACCATGTCCTTCTCAGGGGTGTGGTAGGAGTTGGGGAGCATGTAGGTGTAGACGGCAGCCCCATAGAAGAGGGTGACCACAGTAATATGGGAGAAGCAGGTGGCAAAGGCCTTCCTCCGGCCCTCTGCTGAGTTTATCCTGTGGATGGTGAGGATAATAAAGTAATAAGAGCCTGAAATGACTGACACAGGGATGAACAGCATGATAATACAACACAGGTACATGAAAATCTCATAAAGGTAGGTGTCCATGCAAGAGAGCTTCAAGACAGCAGGAACTTCACAGAAAAAGTGGTGAATATCCCAGGATCTGCAGAAGGGGAAGGTCATGGTGATGGGAGTTAACACGAAGCCATCCATTGAACCCACAAACCAGCAGCTGGACGCCAGCAGGAGACACACCCTGCGGTTCATAAGGACAGGATATCGGAGTGGATGGCAGATGGCCACATAGCGGTCATAGGCCATGGCAGCTAGAAGGCAGTATTCTGAACCTCCCAAAAGCAGGTAGAAAAACATCTGGGTGCCACATCCCAGCAAAGAGATAGTTCTCACTCCAGCCAACTGGTTCGTCAGCATTTTGGGCACAATTACTGAAATATATATCAGGTCCATGAGCGAAAGCTGGTTGATGAAGAAGTACATGGGAGTATGCAAACAGGAGTCAGTGTGGATCAGAAGGATCAAGATGATATTCCCTGATAAAGCAATCAAAAATATGCTGAAGATGAGAAAGCAGAGGAGGCTAGGGTGTGCACTCTTGCTAAAGAGTCCCAGCAGGAAAAAGCTACCATCCCCTGTCTGATTTGCTGGCCACATGTTGAGCGAGTAGTCGAGGTGACTTACCTGGAGCACACAAACAGACTTTATGTCACCAGCAAGTATGTGTGCATTTTCAGATACACAATATAATAATTTTCCTTCAACTGAATAAAAATATTAATAAAAAATCTTCAGTTATTTCCAATATCAGGTACTATTTTGCACTAAAAAGAGTTAGCACCCTTAGAGGATAAACTGAGTTCCCCACCTGCACTGGGGATATATTTATATACTCAATGAATATTTTCAAATAACTGAAATTGAAATATTTCTTAGAGGAATTCACATAATCATATAACACATATCTTTCCATACGTGTACTTTTACAAGTTTCCATCTATAATATTTGATACCATATTACATCAATATCATACAGTCTTAACATCATAAAATGGCATGTGCCCATATAGGCTGAATTGCTCTCTAGTGAGATTTTACTATTAATAATAAACATTATAGGCATTGCTACACCTAAAGTCATTTTTGCAAGATAGGATTACTACTATTTGTGCTTTTTTAACCTTCATTGTCTTAACAGGATGAATCTACTATGCATACTTTTTATCAATACTTAAACATATTTTAAACAATAAATGCAAATTAATTTTATACACCATGTTCCAAAACATTTATACACCAATTAAAAAATTAGTCAAATTATTTTAAATGTGTCATTAAAGACATTAGCCCAAGTTGTGAATTTTTCAAATGATTTAAGTTTACATAAAACATATTTTCACACTTCTACTTCACCTATTACAAAGCTGTTAATTTTGTCAATCTTATGAATATTTTAATTATCTCTGTAATTATTTGGTAACCTATTATGGTTCAGCAAGATTTCAAGATTTCAAAGAAAGTTACGACTGCCTCAGACCAATGAAGCCCAGGGATCAGTGTTATCGCCCAATCTGTTTCTCCTGAGTTGATTTATACTACATCTTGTGTTTATCAGGCTGAGCCTTCTTTATAGCCAATATTAAGTTACAGTGATTATCAGATTTTGAAAGCCCCCATCTTTTCTTGCAATCTATCCATTTTACCCATGACAACTTGGCCAGAGGAAGTCTGTCTAAATTTACAATCCAGTTTAGTGTGTCATATTGCCATATCATTGTATGTGGGTGGGTATTCCTGAAGGGTCTTCATTCCAATGGTAAAGGATATGGTCTCTGAAGTTCCAACTTCTTCTCAGGTCACTTGGCCAATCTGTCACCTTGAACCAGCTGAGTATTTTGTAGGACCAGTGATGATGGTCAGACCTTTCCTGTTTGCAGCACTATTTCTCTCTTTTTAATTATTCTATGGTTTAGTAATGGATGATTGTTATCTATTTTTCCCTAGTTACAAGATAAGGAAAAACATTATATATCTATCCTGCATAACAGATGAGTATTAACAGGGAAGAAACACCTGTATTAACCCTATCCAAGTTCTTAATGTTGATTTAAAAACAAACATACACTATATTTATCCTTCCTTTTCATTGCAACTTCCCTTTGATAATCTTTATATTGACCCTTCTCTTTAAGAATTATTATTAACTCCTAATTTTAGAAATAGGAAATACTGAAATTAGCCATCATTATTTATTTATGACATTTCAAAATGTCTCTGCCTTGCCAAGAATAATCTCTTTGAGCTAGCTCCTTTTCTTTTAGGTTCTATCCTAAGTATTTTTTAAATGTCCATGTTGGTAGTGTGACATCATCAGGATGGTGACAGAGGCCATTCTAGATGTCAGTCCTCCTCACAAGTAAACCAACCAGCTACTATCATTTGACAATGTACCATTTGAAAATCCCAGAAAACGGGCATGAGGCTGAGTCACCCACTAGACCACAGACACTGAGAAGGCCAGCATTGGAAGCATAGCTGGAATGGCTGTACACTGTGACCACTACCCCTTCCCCATGCCAGCACACTGCCATGCCAACAGGGCTCTCTGGGACCTGTGGCTATTCACCGGGACAGAGAGGCCCAAGATAGACATCCTGCTGCAGCATTATCACTCACTTCCCTAGAGGTGGACATGAGTCTTGTCTCATTGAGTCCAGGGAGGAAACTGGGGCTTGATGACTGTAGACGGGGAAGAGGTGGAGCTTATGGTGACCTGCCCTCAGATCTTAGCAGAATATGTATTCCTCCACCAGCTATTAGTTTTGCCCACCTTGAGAATACCAGTGGCCCCCATTGGCCAGGGAACTCAGAGAACTGTTCCCTGTCTGTCTGATATGGAACCCCAAACAATGAGCCATACTGGCTTTGGAGCATATTATACTGCCCCACCGTGGCATGGAAGGTAATCGTCATCCTGCCGTTACCCACTGCAAACCCCAGCCCCACCTAACTAAGAACCTGGGCAGAGCATTCGGGAAGCTGTGTAGCTTCCATCACTGTACAACCTGAATACAGTGGTGCTCGAACAGCTAGCAGCTCTGACCAGCAGCAGGGCCAAGACAGTGTCCTCACCTGGCTGAGGAGCACAGCACAGTTCTGCCCAATTCAGCACCCCACCATGGAGCAGTGCTGATACGGGCCTGTCCTGCCATTCCACTCAGGCAGGGTAAACAGGTTTGTGGTTCTACTTGCTACTGAGTACAGTCCTCAGACCTGAATACCCAGTAAGCCTACACAGGACACCCAAAGGCTGTGTGGCTCACCCTGTAGCCCCAGCAGCACCCAGCAGAGAGCGCAGCCAGTGGTTCTGTACATCTGCAGCTGATGGTCCTGTCTGGCCAGGAAGATAGGTGGGCAGTTCTGCCTGATGTGAGTCCCCAGCCAATGAGCTATACCTTCCATGAAGCCTGTTCTATGGCCCACCTGGGCTTGAGCTCAGAATTGGATACATCCTCCAGCTCCACCCAACCAGGAAGCCTAGCCATGACACCTTGGAAGCTGTGTAGGTGAGCCCACAGCTCTGCTTACAATAGCGCAAACAAGGGCCCAGCCAGCAGCTCTGCCCATATGCAGAGCCAGACCAACAGCCCCATCTGGCCAGGGAACATGATGGGAAACTGTTGGTTTTTTTCCCCCAGCCACTGAAGGGTATTCACTATGGAGCCTGTTCGATGGTGCCAGTGAGGAGGAGATACAGATTCACAGACCTGCCCATCTGCTGCGTATAGGACACTGCCTGACTAGGAGGTATAACAAAAACCCCAGAAAATGTACAGCCCATCCTACAGCCATGCTTGCACAGGGCACCTCTCTATTATAATCCAGTGGCACCTTCCAAATGTCAGATCTTAGGCAGGGCCTCAACCAAACAGAGATTCTGAGAGCAAACCCCACCTGCCAAAGGACACAGCCAGCTGATGTGTCCCAGACCTCAAGCTGAGATGGCTGGTGGACAACAGTCTCTGCTGGGTAAACCTGTAATGCTGGAAGAGGAGACTGCTCACTCAGATGCACGATAGCAACACAAGCAATCACGGATCTAGGAGGTTCAGTGAACACAGAACCACCAGAGAAACTAATAGAGCACCAATAACTGAACCTAAAGAAATGGACATCTAGAAACTGTCTAAAACTGAATTGAGGTTAATACTCTTAAAAACATTTGGTGAACTACAAGACCACATAGGCAGTCAACTAAACAAAATTAAGAAAAGAATGCCTGAACAAAACTAGAAGTTCAACAAAGAAGAAAGCATCATAAAAAAGCAAACAGAAATTCTAGAGGTGAAGAATACAATGACTGAGATGAAGAATTCAATAAAGAATTTCAAAAATAGACACACCAAAGTATAAAAACAAAACAAAACAATGGGCTAGGAGATAGGTTTTTTAAATTATCCAGTCAGAGCAACAAAAGGATAAAAGAATGAAAAAGAGTGAAGGAAGAGTAGGGGAAGTACAGAACACCATCAACAAAAACAATATATGCATTATGGGAATCCCAGAAGAGAAAGAGAAAGAGAAAGGGAAAGGGCAAAAAAATTTATTTAAAGCAACAATGGCTGAAAACTTCCCAAACCTGGGGAGATAAATGGCCATCCATATTCATAAGGCCCAAAAGATCCTAAAGAGTTTAATCCCAAAATAGAAATACTAAGTCCTTGCCTATCAATAACTACTTTAAACATAAATGAATTAAATAATCCAATCAAAAGACACAGAATGGCTGAATGGATAAAACACAAGAACTGACAATATGCTGCCTATGAAAGGCTCACTTTAGTTTTAAAAATAGTTTTTAAGAATATGCAAAAAGGGTTACACGCAGATACTTTATAATTAAATTGTCAAAATCAAGAACAAAGAGAAATTTTTAAATCAGCAAAGGAAAAGTGAAATGTCACATATATGGGAACTGCCATGTGATTATCAACAAATTTCTAAACAGAAATAGTGCAGGCCAAGAAAGACTGAGATGATGTATTCAAAATATTGAAATAAAAAGACTGTCAGAAAAGAATATTATGCCCAAGAAGACTGACTCTCAGAAAATAAAAGAGATAAAATAGCTCTCAAAACAAACAAAATCTGAAGAATTTCATCAAACTAAACTTGATTAGAAAGAAATGCTAAATTAATTCTCCAAGCTTCAAGCAGTAACATAAAGATGCTAATAATTATCATAAATCATATTAGTATATGTATAAATCCCTCTGATAATGGTAAATATTTAGACAAAGTCAGATTCTCTAATATTGTAATGGTAGTGCATAATTCTCTTCCAACACTAGCTAAAAACTAAAAAAACAAATGTATTAAAAATAAACAATTATTAAAAAACTATTTCTTCTTGGATACACAATATAAAATATGTCAATGGTAATAACAAACTAAAATGTGAAGGGAGGAAAGTATAAAGTTTTGTATACTATCAAAATTAACCTGATACTATCTTAAACTAGGATGCTATAAATGTAAGATACTTTACATAAGCCTCATGTTAACTACAAAGGAAAAACAATATAACAAAATATTATGATAAAGAAGTCAAACAATATCCCTAGAATAAGTCTTCAAAACAAAAAAGAACACAGCAAGAAAAGAAGCAAGCAGCAAGGATCAGAAAGCAGTCAGAAAATTTTAATAAAATGGCAATGCCGAATCCTAAGCTATTAATAACTGCTTTAAACGTAAATGAATTAAATTCTCCAATCAAAAGACAGAATGGATGAGTGGATAAAATGCGAGAACCAACAATATGTTGCCTAAAAAAGATTCAGTTTAGTTTTAAAAACTCCACTAGACTGAAAGTGAAGCCATGGAAAAATATGTACCAAGCAAATGATAACCAAAACAAAGCAGGGGTAGCTATACTTATATGAGGCAACACAGATGTTACCTAAAAATTCTCAAATGAGATAAAGGCAGTCATTATATAGTGACAAATGGATAAATCAATCAAGAAGATGCAAAAATTATAAACATTCATGCACCCAACATTGGAGCACTTAAATATATAAAGTATATTCTAACAGAACTGAAAGAAGAAATAAACAGCAATATGATAATAGTTGACAACATATAATACATATAATAGTATATAATAACTTTAACACCTCATTCCCAACAATGCATGAACCAGTAAGACACAGATTCAATAAGTAAACAGTGGTTTTGAAAAACACTGTAGGGATTCTGGGAAGATGGAAGCATTGAGAAAGCTTCAAAACACCTCCTCCTACCATCACACCAAATCTACAACTACATTCAGGGAAATTAAGAATCAAAGACCAAGTGAACACCTTCTGCACAAAAGGGATAGAAAGATCATCAAGAAAATGGCAAGAGAGACAGAGGCACAATAACGGAGGAAACCCTCTCCCACAGCAGTGACCACAGGGGAGGGTATTGCTGAGAGACCAGGTTGCAGATCCACTGCCCTGAGGCATAGAAAAAACTCCACACTTTAAAGTGCATCTAGACTACAAGTGAAAGAATTGATTTGCAGAACTAAAGCACACACCGTTTGGAAGGGAACAGCTGGAACTCTCCCTGCAGAGCTCTGGTGGGAGCCAGCGTGTGCACTCCTTCCACACACTGACAGGGACGAAGGGAGTGGGGCTGGTGTGCACAGACCGACTCCAGACTCGGTCTGGGTGGCTTCCTGGCCCCCATCCTCACCCAGAGAGTGCACTCGGGCTGCAGCTGACCTGAGGCATGCAGCCAGTCGCCACTGACCCCTGGAGAGTGCGCCCTGACCGCCACTGCCCTGTGGGCACAAGCCCAGCTGCTGCAGAGGGAGGGCTTCCTTGCTGTCATCACTGCATGTAGTAATTTTTAATGGAAATACTTTGACCCAACTATGCTTCATGTATCCAGTAGCCGGCAAAACAAAGACCGTCCCTCTCAGATACCCAGCGATTAAGGAAGTAGAGCATCCAGGCAAGTTGCTTCAGATACTATCAGCAATTTCTTCAATCAGTGCCAGCCTATTTATATCCAGTCAAATAACAAACTACAGAATGTGAAAGTCACCATATAGATAAATGGAACTGCAGGCCAAGACGAAGTACAAGAATAGTAAATGGTATGATAGCTGCCTATCTGTATCACCTAACGTCTCGGAGGGAACACAGGAAGGGGGTGGAAAGGGGTGCAGGAAAACATATTCAGGGATTTTTTTACATTGATAGGAACACTGGTTTTATCACTTATTGCCTGGATCCTCAGAGAATGCCTGAAATCATTTATGATCACTTCCAAAAGCAGAGCCATTGCGGGACAGTGCCCAGGACAAGACTTGTGCCTGTAAGAGCTGATTCCAGCTAACAAGTGTTCGTGTACTGAGCTGGACACGGGATAGTCAGGGCAGCCCTATGTAAGAATTAGTGAGGAAAATAAAACCAAGAGTGATGCTGCCTTTTTTATCCACGTAGCTCAATCTATTGCTTTGTCATAAAGGACCAGAGAGAAACCCAGTCGTTGATGAGTGTCCTCCCCGCAGACAGAAACTGAAACAGAGACCAGAGATTCAGTCCACAAAGATACCAACCAACCACTTTTTCTCTAAGTGAATCAGCTTTGTACTCTTCCTCACAGGAAATATATGGCACAGGTGTAGCTTGGGCTCTTCAGGACGAAAGGATGAGCAATTAGGTCAATTCAAATGCAATTGACAGTTTAAAGATGAATTAATATTTCTAAAACCAAGTAGTTCAGGAAAAAAAACAGCCCAAGTATTCATTAATGGGCTTCAGATTACTGTGAATAATCTGCACTGTAGGAAGAAGAGAACGCCCCTTCTGCAGAGCGCATTTACTCTCCATAGTGACTCCAAAGTGCCAGCCTTCATTAGGAAAGAGGGATTGTGTTGCTCACCCCCGTGCCTGCTCCATTTCTCATTCATCTGCACTTTCCTCATTTAATGTCCCTGAGACAAATTTTTATAAAGGAAAGAAGGAAGGAAACTTCAGATTAGTTTTTTTAAAAAACAAAAGAGGAAGAAAGGAGGGAAGAAAAGAAAGAAAATTTTGCATTATCTAACATGTTCCAGTTTTCAGGAAATAAAGTTAAACATTTGTTTTCAAATCATACTTGCCTGTAAAAAAAAAAAGAAAAAAACATTACTGATGAGATGCAGTGTCACCTGGAAGAAAAGCCTTAAAATCTAAGGTTAGTTATTTCTTGGTTTAGCTCTCCTGTCCCTTCTGACACTGTGCAAGTAACCTAAAACTCTGAGATTTCATTTTGCATTCATACAACTGAGATACATGGTATTTGTACTGCCTAATCAATAGGACTGCAGCAAGGTATAAATACAATATGTGCGAGAACTTTCTAAGCAGTATCTCCTGTTTCAATATTCACTTAAATATGATGATAATGAATACTAAGTTATTTTACAGGAGAGATGATAGATTATAAGTAGATAGATGATAGATGATAAATAATCTCAAAAATCAAATTATTGCTTCCTTACCAAGACAAAGAAAGGGAGATATGACACTCTTTCAAGAAGGAATTCTATTTCCTGTGAGACACTCTACTTTTCTCACTGAATTAAGCCTTGTCATTTTTGTTCCACTCTCTCTGCTCCGCCGTGCAAAGCATTTCTGTGGAAAGCATTGCCCTTCTGTGGAACGCGGGCAGGTGGTGCAGCATTTATGGGTCAGAGGACATGCCCTGCGAGGCAGCTGGCGTGGCCTGGTGCAGCACGTGCTCAGTCCACGATGACAGGCTTGGATTCCGCTCTCCACCGGGCCCCTCACAGGGCTTTGGTGGTCTCCATGGGCAGTGCTGGAAGAGCCTCTGGTCTTCAGTTAATTGCAGCATCTGATTCTGCAGTCATTTCTGATTACCTAATGCCTATAACTCTCCGATGAAAAATTAGTCCACACTAATCACTTACAACGACTTTACCAGAAAGTTTCCAAATTTTGACTGTTGAAAGAGAAATTGTAACCTGTGTCTTTCTAACCACTTCTCACACAGGTAAAATTATTGCATCATCTTAAAAAAATATTGTATCAATTTTGTAAGGGAAATAGTAAAACCTAAATCCAAGTGAGACAAGTGATAACTTTAATAGACAGTACCCTTTCATAAATTTTTCCTGATTTTATTAAAAATAATTGATCATTGTAGAAGATACAAAAAGTAAATGTAATTTTTTAAATTAACATAATCCATATTCTAGAACTCCAAAGAAACAGTTTTGTTTTTTGCTTTGAGCTACTTTAATGAAGTTAACATAATTATATTATTTTCTTTACAAAATTGTGTATACCTGCTTTTTCTTTTAGTATTTTATCTAATAGTCACATCTTAATAAATATAGAATTGTGTTTCATTTTACATACTGGATATTTAGATTAATTCCAATTTTTAAATCATTATTGATATTAAACTTACTTTTGCATTAAAGATATCTTTTATTTCAAGTTAAGTCAAAAGAATGGATATTCATAATTGAAAGCACTTATTACAGGTATGAACACTTTGTAACTGTAATTTTCATCTGATAATAGGACAATTGCTGAAATTTTGAAAAGTACAAAAATATGTAAATAATACAAAATAACTTTTCATACTTTTAATATCTAAGGCACTAACATAGCTATTGTAAAATTTCTTTCCAGGATTTGTTTATGCACAAGTGAGATCAAACCAAACCATGAAAGTACAGCATAGAGAATAAAGTCAGTAGTTCTATAAGATCTTTCTATGCTGACAGATAGTAACTACACTAGTTGGGGTGAGGATTTAATAGTGTGTAACTGTTGAGTCACTATGTTGTACACCTAAAACCAATATAATAGTGCATATCAACTATACTTCAATAAAAACATTTCAACAAAAAAATCTTGCTTTATACTTGTTGTATTTTAAACATAACATTGTAGAAGGGTTCTTCCCCAACAATATTGTGAAGTATTCTTTATAGATGAAGTGTACTATCTGTACAAATCTTAAGTTATATGACCTCTCCTGTATCTTAAATCTTCAAGCATTTTTTGAAGTTTTCCAGTATGAGTGATGTTTTAATGAATAATTCTCTGATCCATATATTTCCTTCAGTGGAATTACAAATCTGAAATTTCAGACTGGAAGGTCAGGGTATATACAACTTTTAAAAAATCCCATTAAGTCAAAAGAGTGGGTATTCATAATTGAAAGCACTTATTAAAGGTATGAACACTTTGTAACTGTAACATTAAGTGGTGTTCCAAAACATAGCCACTATTAATATTTTTGTAGTTTTTCTGGATAATCTTCGAGAAAGAAAGAATCTACAGAAATTGAATATACAATTGAGTAGTCAAGTATTTTATACTAAAAGGTGGGTGCATTGAAAAGTTTGCTTTGTGCTATTATTAGGATGTACATGTCTATGTCAAGGGCAAGCATGTTCAAGCACATGGCATGTGTTCAATGATTGATCCCATCAGCAGCCTTGCAGGGATGGTGCTTATATTACCCCAGCATGTGCATGAGGACACTGAGACACACCATGTGGGTGGCAACAGAGCAGCAACCCCCAGAATATGCTCCTAGAACTGTGACACTACACAAAATTCCTGTGACAGCTTAAGGATACATGTTGTTGCAGTATTTTTAGTAAACATTTTAATAAAATAAACATGCATACAAACACTGCAAAAGTCATTAGTGTTTAGCCCAAGGAGTTTTCATAAACTGAACCCACTCCACAGGCTCCCCACAGGTACAAACAGACTGAGACAGGTGTACAAGGAGATCCCTGCATCCCCCACAATCTAATCCCTCCCTGAAGCCACTGACATTTCTGATTTCTCCACAGATTGGTTTTGCAAGGATATTAAATTCACGTAGATGGGATCCCAAAGCACACTCTTCTAGTCAGCATGACGGCTGTGAAATTCAGTCCCATGCGCGGACAGCGTGATTTGTGAATTCTCTTGCTGCGTAGTTCACTACATGAATAATCAACTTATCTCTTTTTGCTGTTGATGGAAAATTTAATTGTTTTTTATTTTTGGATGTTATAAATTACACTTTAGGATCATTTTTTAAAGTTGAAATACATAATTAAACTTAGAGAAAATCATTAAATCTTTATGTCAACTAATAAAACAAATAGCATAAATTCAGGGCTTATAAACTGCTAGGATAATGCAACACAATAAAAAGCAGCAGTTAAGCTAATATAAGTGATTTCCAATTTCATGAATCAGAGAACTATATGGCAAAAAAAAATTTGGAATTAAATGTATAAGGTGAAAATAGGTATTAAACATTCCAGGTACTTTCTTCAGTAAAATATTTATTTTCACTTAAAATTATTTTTAAACATGTATTTTGAAAAACATATTTGCATATCTGTTTTGCCTATGATTGGAATTGGAATATCTGGGCCATAGGGAGGCACATGTTCAGCTTTAACAGATAGTCTCAAAGTGTTTTCCAGAAGTTTTATATCAACTTAATTTCCCATTAACATTTGATTCTTTTTTTTTCCCATTATAACTACTCTGATAGTTACTGTGTTATGGTTTTAAAGTAGATTTTATTGATAAACAGCTGTGGCTTTGAAGTAGATCTTGTGGTTTTGAAGTACACTTTCTAGACAAATTGCCAAGTTGAGCAGCTTTTCAAATATTTTTTGGAAACATGGTTATCTTTTCTGTGAAGTTCTTATTGAAGTCTTTTGCCACTTTTTACATTGGAATTTTTGCCTTTTTCTCATTGATTTGTAGGAATTCTTTATATAGTTTATATATGAATCTTTTGTAGACTATGTACTGCAAATATTTCCTTCCCTTCTATGGGTTTCCTGTTTTTACCTTTTGAAGAATTTCAGTTTTAATGAAGTCCAATTTATTATGTTTTCCTTTATAGTTAACACTTTTGTGTCCTGATTAAGAAATACTTGCTTACCTATCATAAAAGTACTTTCCTATATATTTTTTCTAAATTCTTGTTTTATCTTTAATATTTTAATCTACAAGTCTGGAATGGATTTTTTTGTATATAGCGTTTGTTATTATATTATATATATGAGTTTTTCTCATATGGACATGCAGGAGAGTCAGAGCCATTTATTGAAAAGACACTCCCTTTACTCACTCTTCACAAATTGTTCTTATCACAAATCAAATGTCCATATAAGTATTGATCTTGGTTTGGGGCCATATATCAATAAAAGTGGGTTTGCAAAGGAATCAATCAACAGAGTGAAAAGGCAAACTACAGAATGGGAAAAAATATTTGCAGCCATATATCTAATATGAATTTGTTCCCAAAATGTATAAAAACTTAAACAACTCAATGGCAAATAATAATAATAATAACAATAGTCTAATTAAAAAATGCACCAAGACCTGAATAGATTATTTCTCAATGTAAGACATAAAAACGGCCAACAGATATATGGAAAGGTGTTTAGCATCAATAATCATCAGGGAAATACAAACCAAAGCAATATTAAGATATCATCAAACATCTGTTAGAATGGCTATTATCAAAAAGACCAAAGATAACTCTTAGCAAGGATATGGAGAAAAGGGAACCCTGGTACACTGTTGCTGGGAATGTAAAGTGGTGCAGCCATTTGGGGAACAGTATTACGGTACCTGAAAACATTAACAGATAGCTACTGTATTTCAGTTTGCTAATATTTTGTTTAGGAGTTTTATATCTATGTTCATGAGGGATATTAGTCTACAGTTGTTTGGTTTTGTTTCTTTGTAGTGCCTTTGTCTGGTTTTGGTATTAGAGTGATGCTGGCCTCATGGAATGAGTTTGGAAGTATTCTCTCCTCTTCTACTTTTTGGAATACTTTAAGGATGGCTATTAGCTCTTTAAATGTTTGGTAGAATTCAGCTGTGAAGCCATCTGGTATTGGAATTTTGTTTGCTGGGAGTTTTTTTATTACCAATTCATTTTTGTTACTGGTAATTGGTCTGTTCAGATTTTTTTCCTGCGTCAGTCTTAGAAGGTTGTGTGTTTCTAGGAATTTGTTATTTCTTCTAGGTTGTACAATTTATTGTCATATAATTTTTCATAGAATTCTCTAATAATCTTTCTATTTCTGAAATACTGTTGTGATTATTTCTTTGTCATTTTTGACTTTTGTGTCTTTTTTCTTGAAAAGTCAAGCTAGAGGTTTGTCTATTTTGTTTATTTTCACAAAGAAACAGATCTTGATTTCATTGTTTTTTTCTATTGTTTTCTTCTTCTCTGTTTATTTCTGTTCTAATCTTTATTATGTTCTTCCTTCATATAACTTTGGATTTCATTTGTTCTTCTTTTGCTAGTTTCCTTAATTGTGAGTTTAGACTGTTTGGGCTTGTTCTTGTTTCTTGAGGTAAGTCTACATTGCTAGGTACTTCTCTCTTAGAACCATTTTGTGGCAAACAACAAATTTTGGGCTGTTTTATTTTTGTTTTAATTTGCCTTCTTTTATTGCTTTATTTGTTTTGATTTGCTCATTGATCCATTGATTATTTATAAGCATGTTGTTTAGCCTCCACGTGTTTGCAGGGGGTTTTGTTTTCTTCATGTAATTTATTTCTAGTTTCACACCTTTGTGGTCTGAGAAGTTGCTTGATACAATTTCAATTTTTTTTAATTCATTAAATCTCTTTTTGTGGCCTAGTATGTGATCTAGGATAATGTTCCATGTGCACTTCAGAAAAATGTGTATCCTGCTGCTTATGGGTGGAATGTTCTGTAGATGTCTGTTAAGTCCATCTGATCTAATGTTTGTTCAGTGCCGCTGTCTCCTTATTTATTTTCTGTCTGGTTGGTCTTTCCTTTGACGTTAGAGGCATGTTAAAGTCCCCTAATATGAATCAGTTGCAGTCTATTTGCCCTATTAATTCTGTTAGTATTTGTTTGATATATGTAGGTGCTCCTGTGTTGGGTGCAAAGATATTTATAATGGCTATATCCTCTTGTTAGACTGACCCCTTTGTTATTATGTAATGTCTTCATCTTTTGTTACTTTCTTTGTTTGGAAGTCTATTTTGTCTGATATAAGTACTGCTAATACTGCTTTTTTCTCCCTGTTATTTGCATGAAATATCATTTTTCCATCCCTTCACTTTCAGTCAGTGTATGCTTTAGGTCTGAAATGAGGCTCTTGTAGGCAACATACAGATGGGTCTTATTTCTTTACCCACTCTGCCACTCCATGTCTTTTGATTGGTGCATTCAGCCCATTTACATTTAAGGTAGTTTTGATAGGTATGTACTTATTACCATTTTATCAATTGTTTTCTCATTATTTTTGTAGTTCTTTAGTTTCTTTCTCCCTCTCTTATACTCTTCTCTTGCTACTTGATTTTTTTTTAAACATTGTGATTGGATTTCTCTTTTTTAATTTTTGGTGCATCTATTATAGGCTTTAGGTTTGTGACTGACATAAAGATCAAGGATGGCTTCCTAACTATACAACAGTCTATACTAGATTGATGATTGCTCTATTTCAAACTCAATCTAAAAGTACTCCTTTTTTATTTTCCTTCATTCTCCACTTTTTATGTATTAGATGTCATAATCTACATTTTTTTCTGTATCCCTGGGCTGATTTTGTGTAGAGCTGGTTTTATTATATTTGTTTTGTTTTAATTCTTGCTTTGTAAGTAATTGATCTACTACCTTTACTGTGGGTTTTTCACTGGTGAAAACGATTTAGGCTTAGGAATATTTCCACCTACAGAAGTCCCTTTAACATATCCTGTAATGCTGGTTTAGTGGTTATAAATTCCTTCAGCCTTCATCTCATTAATTGTTTCCTCTACTTACAGCAATCTTTTATTCATTCCCTCCATTGTATATTTGATTGCAGTAACTGTAGTCCTCAGCTCTGACTGGCTCTTTTTCAGCTCCTCTACCTCCCTGTTGACGTCCTCCCTGAGAACTCCAGTACTTTTCTGCAGATCAACAAGCATATTTGTGACGTTACTTTGAAATCTTTATCAAGAAGAGTGGTGATCTCTGCTTCATTTAGCTCTTTCTTGTGTCTCATCCTGTAATTTCATTGGGATCATATTCCTCTGCTCCTCATTTTGTCAGGGTTTCTGCATTTCTTAATTTTTATTAGATGGAGCTGTGATTCCTGCTCTAGGGAGTAATGATTTTATGACTAAAGCATCCTGTGGTTCCCAGAGCTGGAGACCTTTCATTCCCCAGTGCCTGGATCTCATCTGTGGGTGGACCCCCAGTCATTGTTGGTGCTCAGTGGGCAGGGCTGCCCTCCTGCCTGCCTGCAGTCTGATTTGTCTGGCAGTTGGCCTCAGCCAGGCCCTTTGTGATCAGAGAAGTGGCTTCTGCTCAGATTGTCATGGTTGGGGCCACTCCCTGCCTGCCCTGCAGTGATGACAGGGCTGCCAGGTTAACAGCCTGTCACATAGCAAGTCACATAGCAAGACCCATGGTGACAGGGCATGCTGGCACATGGTTCCAGCAAGTCACAAACAGAAGGACATGAGGGTGCATGGTAATGGTGAGTTGTGGGTCAGCAGGGTGCATGGGCACATGGAGGTGGAAAGCTGCAGTACAGTCTCATGGTGGCAGGGAGTTGTTCAGCAGGGATGAGTCTCATGGCGTAGCAGGTTGCCCAGCAGCAGGATGGGCCACCCACTAGGAGGAAGAAGTGCTCGGAGCTGGCTCCTACAGCTATCTCTCTAATTGATCTGAGACAGGATGAAGAAAGGTTAGAAATCCTCCTCTGCCTGTCAGGCAACAAAGTCTGACAGTGCTGGGCTGAATGGACCAGAGCACAAGCAGTGCACAGGGAAGTGCCTTGGGGCTGAGTCACCAGGGAGGGGGGTGAAGTGTCTGGGGCACTTGAGTGCCAGACCTATTGGGCTGAGAGAGGGCTGGGGAAGTGTCATCCACCTGACCTTCTTCCTGAAGAGAGAGTTCTGTCCAACCCTCACCCCTCTGACACCCCCTCAACTGCTGGAAAATCTTTCAAACCACCACCTCGGCTTTGGGTCTCGGTGGGACTGGTGGAGCATGCCTGCCCTCCACACTTGCTGGAGTCTCAGCCACCCAGAGGCTCCAGCTCTCCTTGGCATCCAGCCCCACTCGTCACCAGAGCCCGAAGCAATGTGGACTGGTGTTCCCAGAGCAGATCTCCTGGGCCGGTCGTGCAGAGCTCCTGAGTGCTTATAACCTCTCTACTCTGTTCCTCTTCCTCCAGCCTCTGTGCTGTGGTGGGGAAAGGGCCTGGGTCCCACTTCATCATTTCTCTGCCACTTCACACTTCCCTGTGTGCTCTTCTCTTCTTCACTAGGAGTAGGTGGTCTGTTCTGTAGTCTTCAAGTTATTTTCAGGTTAGTTGTATTTGCTGTAGTTTCTTTTATTTTGGTTTGTGGGGAAAGAGGTTTCCACCTTGCCTTCCTACTACACCATATTTTTTCACCCTCTTTATCACCCCTTCTTTATCCCTTCATATATTGATGGACACTTTGTTTGCTTCCATACCTTTGCTATTGTAAATAATGCAGCAGTAAACATAGGGGCGCATATATCTTTTTGAATCAGAGATTTTGCTGTCCCTGGGTAAATTCTTAGAGGTGGAATTACTGGGTCATGCGATATTTTTATTTGCAGTTTTTGAGGGACTTCCATACTGCTTTCCATGTGGCTGCCAAGACAGATATTCACATGAAAAGTGTGGCAGTTCCTTTCTACATCCTTTCTAACACTCGTTATTTCTTATCTTTTGATACTGGCCATTCACACTGGTGAGTAGTGATATCTCATTGTGATTTTGATTTGTATGTCCCTGGTGATTAATAATGTGGAGCTTTTCATGTGCCTGTTGACCACCTATATTTCATCCTTGGAAAAATGTCTATTCACATCCTCTGTATTTAAACAAGTTACTTCTTTTTAATTGGAGGTGTACAAGTTCTTTTTTTTTTTATTTTTTTATTTTGGTATCATTAATCTACAATTACATGAAGAATATTATGTTTACTAGGCTCCCCCCTTCACCAAGTCCCCCCCACAGACCCTTTCACAGTCACTGTCCATCAGCATAGTAAGATGCTGTAAAATCACTACTTGTCTGCTCTGTGTTGTACAGCCCTCCCCGTGCCCCCCCACACACTATACATGATAATCATAATACCCCCTTCCTTTTTCCCCACCCTTGTCCCTCCCTTCCCACCCATCTTCCCCAGTCCCTTTCCCTTTGGTAACTATTAGTTCATTCGTGGGTTCTGTGATTCTGCTGCTGTTTCATTCCTTCAGTTTTCCTTTGTTCTTATATTCCACATACGAGTGAAATCATTTGGTACTTGTCTTTCTCTGCCTGGCTTATTTCACTGAGCATAATACCCTCTAGCTCCATCCATGTTGTTGCAAATGGTAGGATTTGTTTTCTGCTTATGGATGAATAATATTCCATTGTATGTATGTACCACATATTTTTTATCCATTCATCTACTGATGGACACTTAGGTTGATTCCATTTCTTGGCTATTGTAAATAGTGCTGCAATAAACATAGGGGTGCATATGTCTTTTTCAAACAGGGCTCCTGCATTCTTAGGGTAAATTCCTAGCAGTGGAATTCCTGGGCCAAACGGTATTTCTATTTTTAGTTTTTTGAGGAACCTCCTTACTACTTTCCACAATGGTTGAACTAATTTACATTCCCACCAGCAGTGTAGGAGGGTTCCCCTTTCTCCACATCCTCACCAACATTTGTTGTTGTTTGTCTTTTGGATGGTGGCCATCCTTACTGGTGTGAGGTGATATCTTACTGTGGTTATAATTTGTATTTCTCTGATGATTAGTGATGTGGAGCATCTTTCCATGTGCCTGTTGTTAGTATATAAGAGTCTCCATTAGATTACAAACAAGTTTATCAGCACGAACATTGCAGGATAGAAGAGAGTGGCAAGTTTTACTCAAAGTGTTGAAGGAAAAAACTTCCTAACAGGAATACTCTACCTGACAAAATTAATATTCTGAATTGAACACAAAAAAAAGGGTTTTCCACACAATACAAAATAAAAGTGGTCATTCATCACTAAGCCAGCCTTACAGGAAATGCTAAAGGGAACTTTTTTTAGATGAAAAGAAAGGAAGTTAATTAATATGAAGGTTTAAATATCACTGGTAAATCCAAAGAAAAAATTCAGATAGCCAACAGACACATGAAAAGATGCTCCACATCACTAGTCATCATAGAAATGCAAATTAAAACCACAATGAGATATCACCTCACACCAGTAAGGATCGCCACCATACAAAAGACAAACAACAACAAATGTTGGTGAGGTTGTAGAGAAAGAGGAAACCTCCTACACTGCTGGTGGGAATGTAAATGTTAAACCATTGTGGAAAGCAGTATGGAGGTTCCTCAAAAAGCTCAAAATAGAAATACCATTGGACCCAGGAATTCCACTTCTAGGAATTTACCCTAGAATGCAGCAGCCCAGTTTGAAAAAGATATATGCACCCCTATGTTTATTGCAGCACTATTTACAATAGCCAAGAAATGGAAGCAACCTAAGTGTCCATCAGTAGATGAATGGACAAAGAAGATGTGGTACATATAGACAATGGAATATTATTCAGCCATAAGAAGAAAACAAATCCTACCATTTGCAACAACATGAATGGAGCTAGAGGGTATTATGCTCAGTGAAATAAGTTAGGCAGAAAAAGACAAGTACCAAATTATTTCACTCATATGTGGAGTATAAGAACAAAGCAAAAACTGAAGGAACAAAACAGCAGCAGAATCACAGAACCCAAGAATGGACTAACAGTTACCAAAGGGAAAGGGACTGCGGAGGATGGGTGGGAAGGGAGGGATAAGGGGGAGGGGAAGGGAGCATTATGATTAGATTGTATAATGGGGGGGGTACAGGGAGAGCTATGCAACACAAAGAAGACAATTAGTGATTCTACAGCATCTTACTACACTGATGGACAATAACTGTAATGGGGTTTGTGGGGGGGACTTGGTCATGGGGGGAGTCTAGTAAACATAATGTTCCTCATGTAATTGTATATTAATGATACCAAAATAAAATAATAAAAATAAATAAGTATCACTGATAAAGGTAAATGTATAAAAATAGTAGGTTACTTACAGTATGGGAGAATATATTCATAAATGACAGATCCAATAAAAGGTTGACATCCAAAATATATAAGGAGCTCACATACCTCAACAAACAACAAGTAAATAATCCAATTAAAAAATTGGCAGAGGAGCTGAACAGAAAGTTATCCAAAGAAGAAATTCACATGGCCAACAGACACATGAAAAGATGCTCCACATCGCTAGATATCAGAGAAATGCAAATTAAATCCACAATGAGATATCACCTCACACCAGTAAGGATGGCTACCATCCAAAAGACAAACAACAATAAATGTTGGTGAGGTTGGCGAGAAAGGGGAATTCTCCTATACTGCTGGTGGGAATGTAAATTAGTTCAACCACTATGGAAAGCAGTATGGAGGTTCCTCAAAAAGCTCAAAATAGAAATACCATTGGACCCAGGAATTCCACTTCTAGGAATTTACCCTAGACTGCAGCAGCCCAGTTTGAAAAAGACAGATGCACCCCTATGTTTATTGCAGCACTATTTACAATAGCCAAGATATGGAAGCAACCTAAGCGTCCATCAGTAGATGAATGGATAAAGAAGATGTGGTACATATATACAATGGAATATTATTCAGCCATAAGAAGAAAACAAATCCTACCATTTGCAACAACATGGATGGAGCTAGAGGGTATTATGCTCAGTGAAATAAGCCAGGTGGAGAAAGACAAATACCAAATTATTTCACTCATATGTGGAGTATAAGAACAAAGAAAAACTCAAGGAACGAAACAGCAGCAGAATCACAGAACCCAAGAATGAACTAACAGTTACCAAAGGGAAATGGACTGGGTGAGTAGGAGGGAAGGAAGGGATAAGGGTGGGGAAATAGGAAGGGGGTATTATGATTAGCATGTATAATGTGGGGGAGGGGCATGGGGAGGGCTGTGAAACACAGAGAAGACAAGTAGTGATTCTACAGCATCTTACTACGCTGATGGACAGTGACTGCAATGGGGTTTGTGGAAGGGACTTGGTGAAGTGGGGAGCCTAGTAAACATAATGTTCTTCATGTAAATGTACATTAAAGATAACAACATAAAAAAAGAAATAGTAGGTTACTTATAAAGCTAGGAAAAAGTTAAAAGACAAAAGTAGTAAAAATAAATATAACTATAATAAATAATTGAGAGATGGACAAGATAACCAACTGTAAAATGTGGCATCAAAACATAACATAAGAGGACAGGGAGCCAACATGGCGGCGTGAGTAGGACAGTGGGAATCTCCTCCCAAAAACATATATACTTTTGAAAATACAACAAACACAACTAGCCCTAAAAGAGAGACCAGAAGACGCAGGACAGTGGCCAGACTGCAGCTACACCAGCAAGAACCCAGCGACTGGTGAAAGGGGTAAGATACAAGCCCCGGCCCTGCGGGACCCGAGCGCCCATCCCCCAAGCTCCCGGCGGGAGAAGAATAGGCCGAGCGGGAGGGAGACGGAGCCCAGGACTGCTGAACACCCAGCCCCAGCCAACCCCACCAGAGCACAGACAGAGTGCGTGGGCGGAGGGCCCTGGATACTGGGGGAACAGGGAGTAAGACCTCTGAGCGGGTGCCGAAGCTGATGCCCCTGTGACAAAGAAAAGCGGGAGCATTTTGAAAGTCTTAAAGGGACAGCGACTTAACAGCTTGATGGAAACAACCCAGGTCACAGTACAGCAGCTGGAAATTACAGGGAAAACCGGGTGCACTAACCCCCTGGGCAACAGCTCTGAGACCCCTCACGGAGGTAAACAGTCAAGCAGCCCCCCCATCCATTACCCCACCGGGCACTGCGAAAGCAGAGAAGCAGCCTGAGACAAATTCCGCCCACAGAAAGGGAAATTTCTCCCTTCCGGCCAGGCAAGACACAAAGACCCAGTCTAAACGCAATTACCCAACACAAGCCACTAGGGGTCGCAGTTGTCCCAGTAAAGAAAGACCAGTAGCAAGTGAAAATTTTGGCCCTCCCAGCTGACAGTCAATAGCACCTGTCAACATGAAAAGGCAAAAAAATATGATCCAGACAAGACTAACCCAGACAGCTTCGGCATCTGCTACATCTTCCCCTGAGAAAGAATCTGGGGAGATAGATTTAGCCAGTCTTCCTGAAAAAGAATTCAAAACAAAAGTCATAACCATGCTGATGGACTTGCAGAGAAATATGCAAGAACTAAGGAGGGAGAATTCAGAAATAAAACAAGCTCTGGAAGGACTTCAAAACAGAATGGATGAGATGCAAGAGACCATTAATGGACTAGAAAACAGAGAACAGGAACGCAGAGAAGCTGATGCAGAGAGAGATAAAAGGATCTCCAGGAATGAAAGAATTTTAAGAGAGCTCAGTGACCAAACGAAAAGGAACAATATAAGAATTATAGGTATTCCAGAAGAAGTAGAGAGAAAAAAGGGGATAGAAAATGTCTTTGAAGAAATAATTGCTGAAAATTTACCCAAACTAGGGGAAGTAATGGCCTCTCAGACCACAGAGGTACACAGAACTCCCATGACAAGGGATCCAAGGAGGGCAACACCAAGACACATAATAATTAAAATGGCAAAGATCAAAGACAAGGACAAAGTATTACAGGCAGCCAGAGAGAAAGAAAAGGTTACCTACAAAGGAAAACCCATCAGGCTATCATCAGACTTCTCAACAGAAACCCTACAGGCCAGAAGAGAATGGCATGATATACTTAATGCAATGAAACAGAAGGGCCTTGAACCAAGACTACTGTATCCAGCACGAATATCATTTAAATACGAAGGAGGGATTAAACAATTCCCAGACAAGCAAAAGTTGAGGGAATTTGCCTCCCACAAACCACCTCTACAGGGCATCCGACAGGGACTGCTCTAGATGGGAGCACTCCTAAAAAGAGCACACAACAAAACACCCAACATATGAAGAAGGGAGGAGGAGGAACAAGAAGGGAGAGAAATAAAGAATCATCAGACTGTGTTTATAATAGCTCAACAAGCGAGTTAAGTTAGACAGTAAGATAGTAAAGAAGCTAACCCTAAACCTTTGGTAACCACAAACTTAAAGCCTGCAATGGCAATAAATTCATACCTTTCAATAATCACCCTAAATGTAAATGGACTGAATGCACCAATCAAAAGACACAGAGTAATAGAATGGATAAAAAAGCAAGATCCATCCATATGCTGCTTACAAGAGACTCACCTCAAACCCAAAGACGCGCACAGACTTAAAGTCAAGGGATGGAAAAAGATATTTCAAGCAAACAACAGAGAGAAGAAAGCAGGTGTTGCAATTCTGGTATCAGACAAAACAGACTTCAAAATAAAGAAAGTAACAAAAGACAAAGAAGGACATTACATAATGATAAAGGGCTCAGTCCTTCAAGAGGATATAACCATTATAAATATATATGCACCCAATACAGGAGCACCAACATACCTGAAACAAATATTAATAGAACTAAAGGAGGAAATAGAATGCAATGCATTCATTCTAGGAGACTTCAACACACCACTCACTCCAAAGGACAGATCCACCAGACAGAAAATAAGTAAGGACACAGAGGCACTGAACAACACACTAGAACAGATGGACCTAATAGACATCTACAGAACTCTACATCCAAAAGCAACAGGATACACATTCTTCTCAAGTGCACATGGAACATTCTCCAGAATAGACCACATACTAGGACACAAAAAGAGCCTCAGTAAATTCCAAAAGATTGAAACCCTACCAACAAACTTTTCAGACCACAAAGGCATTAAACTAGAAATAAACTGTTCAAAGAAAGCAAAAAGGCTCACAAACACATGGAGGCTAAACAACACGCTCCTAAATAATCAATGGATCAATGACCAAATCAAAATGGAGATCCAGCAATATATGGAAACAAATGACAACAACAACACTAAGCCCCAACTTCTGTGGGACACAGCAAAAGCAGTCTTAAGAGGAAAGTATATAGCAATCCAAGCATATTTTTAAAAGGAAGAGCAATCCCAAATGAACGGTCTAATGTCACAACTATCGAAATTGGAAAAAGAAGAACAAATGAGGCCTAAGGTCAGCAGAAGGAGGGACATAATAAAGATCAGAGAAGAAATAAATAAAATTGAGAAGAATAAAACAATAGCAAAAATCAATGAAAACAAGAGCTGGTTCTTCGAGAAAATTAACAAAATAGATAAGCCTCTAGCCAGACTTATTAAGAGGAAAAGAGAGTCACACAAATCAACAGTATCAGAAACGAGAAAGGAAAAATCACGACGGACCCCGCAGAAATACAAAGAATTATTAGAGACTACTATGAAAACCTATATGCTAACAAGCTGGGAAACCTAGGAGAAATGGACAACTTCCTAGAAAAATACAACCTTCCAAGACTGACCCAGAAAGAAACAGAAAATCTAAACAGACCAATTACCAGCAATGAAATTGAAGCAGTAACCAAAAAACTACCAAAGAACAAAACCCCCGGGCCAGATGGATTTACCTCAGAATTTTATCAGACATACAGGGAAGACATAATACCCATTCTCCTTAAAGTTTTCCAAGAAATAGAAGAGGAGGGGAAACTCCCAAACTCATTCTATGAAGCTAACATCACCCTAATACCAAAACCAGGCAAAGACCCCACCAAAAAAGAAAACTACAGACCAATATCCCTGATGAACGTAGACGCAAAAATACTCAACAAAATTTTAGCAAACCGAATTCAAAAATACATCAAAACCATCGTACACCATGACCAAGTGGGATTCATCTCAGGGATGCAAGGATTGCACAACATTCAAAAGTCCATCACTATCATCCACCACATCAACAAAAAGAAAGACAAAAACCACATGATCATCTCCATAGATGCTGAAAAAGCATTTGACAAAGTTCAACATCCATTCATGATAAAAACTCTCAGCAAAATGGGAATAGAGGGCAAGTACCTCAACATAATAAAGGCCATCAATGAAAAACCCACAGCCAACATTATATTGAACAGCGAGAAGCTGAAAGCATTTCCTCTGAGATCGGGAACTAGACAGGGATGCCCACTCTCCCCACTGTTATTTAACATAGTACTGGAGGTCCTTGCCACGGCAATCAGACAAAACAAAGAAATACAAGGAATCCAGATTGGCAAAGAAGAAGTTAAACTGTCACTATTTGCAGATGACATGATACTGTACATAAAAAACCCTAAAGACTCCACCCCAGAACTACTAGAACTGATATCGGAATACAGCAAAGTTGCAGGATACAAAATCAACACACAGAAATATGTGGCTTTCCTATATACCAACAATGAACCAACAGAAAGAGAAATCAGGAAAACAACTCCATTCACAATTGCATCAAAAAAAATAAAATACCTAGGAATAAACCTAACCAAAGAAGTGAAAGACTTATACTCTGAAAACTACAAGTCACTCTTAAAAGAAATTAAAGGGGACACTAACAGATGGAAACGCATCCCATGCTCATGGCTAGGAAGAATTAATATAATCAAAATGGCCATCCTGCCCAAAGCAATATACAGATTTGATGCAATCCCTATGAAACTACCAGCAACATTCTTCAATGAACTGGAACAAATAATTCAAAAATTCATATGGAACCACCAAAGACCCCGAATAGCCAAAGCAATCCTGAGAAAGAAGAATAAAGTAGGGGGGATCTCACTCCCCAACTTCAAGCTCTATTATAAAGCCATAGTAATCAAGACAATTTGGTACTGGCACAAGAACAGAGCCACGGACCAATGGAACAGACTAGAGAATCCAGACATTAATCCAGACATATATGGTCAATTAATATTTGATAAAGGAGCCATGGACATACAATGGCGAAATGACAGTCTCTTCAACAGATGGTGCTGGCAAAACTGGACAGCTACATGTAGGAGAATGAAACTGGACCATTGTCCAACCCCATATACAGAAGTAAACTCAAAATGGATCAAAGACCTGAATGTAAGTCACGAAACCATTAAACTCTTGGAAGAAAACATAGGCAAAAACCTCTTAGACATAAACATGAGTGACCTCTTCTTGAACATATCTCCCCGAGCAAGGAAAACAACAGCAAAAATGAACAAGTGGGACTATATTAAGCTGAAAAGCTTCTGTACAGCAAAAGACACCATCAATAGAACAAAAAGGATCCCTACAGTATGGGAGAATATATTTGAAAATGACACATCCGATAAAGGCTTGACGTCCAGAATATATAAAGAGCTCACATGCCTCAACAAACAAAAAACAAATAACCCAATTAAAAAATGGGCAAAGGAACTGAACAGATGGTTCTCCAAAAAAGAAATACAGATGGCCAACAGACACATGAAAAGATGCTCCGCATCGCTAATTATCAGAGAAATGCAAATTAAAACTACAATGAGATATCACCTCACACCAGTAAGGATGGCTGCCATCCAAAAGACAAACAACAACAAATGTTGGCGAGGCTGTGAAGAAAGGGGAACCCTCCTACACTGCTGGTGGGAATGTAAACTTGTTCAACCATTGTGGAAAGCAGTATGGAGGTACATCAAAATGCTCAAAACAGACTTACCATTTGACCCAGGAATTGCACTCCTAGGAATTTACCCTAAGAATGCAGCAATCAAGTATGAGAAAGACCAATGTACCCCTATGTTTATCACAGCACTATTTACAATAGCCAAGAATTGGAAGCAACCTAAATGTCCATTGATAGATGAATGGATAAAGAAGATGTGGTACATATACACAATGGAATACTACTCAGCCATAAGAAAAGGGCAAATCCAACCATTTGCAGCAACATGGATGGAGCTGGAGGGTATTATGCTCAGTGAAACAAGCCAAGCAGAGAAAGAGAAATACCAAATGATTTCACTCATCTGTGGAATATAAGAACAAAGGAAAAACTGAAGGAACAAAACAGCAACAGAATCACAGAACTCAAGAATGGACTAACAGGTACCAAAGGGAAAGGGACTGGGGAGGATGGGTGGGTAGGGAGGGATAAGGGGGAGCAGAAAAAGAGGGGTATTAAGATTAGCATCCATAGCAGGGTGGGAGAAAGGGGAGGGCTGTACAACACAGAGAAGACAAGTAGTGATTCTACAACAGTTTGCTACGCTGATGGACAGTGACTGTAAAGGAGTATATAAGGGGGACCTGGTATAGGGGAGAGCCTAGTAAACAAAGTATTTGTCATGTAAGTGTAGATTAATGATTAAAAAAAAAAAAAAGCAGTTCCTATGTGGTGACCTCTAATGAGTTCTACACAATGATATAAAGGGCATATAAAACTGTAGGCAAAGGGTCTGTCTGAGTTTATACAGAGGATCAAAGCCTAATTTGGCTACCCCGAAAATGAACTAAGATACGATATGAAAAAGAACTTCCAACATCAGCACTCTTGGGAAGACTCATGACAGAAGATGATCAGCAAAAAAAAAAAAACTCCAACAAAGATCCACGCACTGCCACAGGTGTAGAAGCACTCATCCCACCAGTTCCTGGACTTGCCATGGGAATGATGAAGGAGATATCTAAGCTGGCCTGTGCATACAGTAAAACAAAAAATTGGACTGGATCTATACTGTTGGAACTCAACCAAGAAATAGGAGAAGTGCAAATTGTAGCACTCCAAAATCTTACAACCACAGACTATTTATTGTTAAAAGAACATATGGGATATGAACAGTCCCCAGGAATGGGTTGTTCTAGTTTATCTGAATTCTCTCAGACTGTTTAAGTTCAGTCGGACAATATCCACCATAACATAGATAAGTTTTCACAAATGCCTAAGGTGCCTAACTGGTTTTCTTGGTTTCACTGGAGATGGCTGGTAATTACAGGTATGCTTTGGTTAGGTAACTATATTCCTATTATGTTAATGTGTGTGCACAATTTAATTAGTAGTTTAAAACCTATGCATGCTGAATTTACTCTACAAGAAGATATGTCAAAGAAATAATCAATCTTCCCAGGTTTTCTTCTGCCTGCTACTTCTATAGCTTTTCTTCTTCCTACCTAATCACAACCTTTAAATAGAACTCGTGCCACATGTCGAATTTACCTAGTATCATAATTCTTCCAAGTGGTAAAGATACCTCAAGACAAATGCTGGGCATAGAAGCCACAGGGCATAAATATGCAAAGAAGTAAAAAGCTAACCTTTTCAAACAATAAGGCTTCTCTCTCACTTACCAACTTTACATTCCCCTGTATGGCCCCGGAAGATGACTGGTTAGCCAGAGACGGGTAGGATTCCTCAAGGGAGGAACAACCTAAGACAGGCACAGTCGCAGGGGGCCATCTGGTGAGAAAATGGGGAGCAGCAGAGGTGAGGCTTAGAACCTCCCCCCTCATGTTCTGAGAGAAATCTTCTGCATACATGGATGTTTATTGCCCTCGTCTAGCTCGGATTAACACATAGTCTACAGGCACACACCTGATCATCTACATTTGCTCTCTTACAACACTAAACTCTGTTTTCTACCTTTATCTCGTATCTACCTACCACTTCAGCATTTTATTAAAAATAATAAAAGAGAAATGTGGTATCCACATATAAATCAAGTTTAAAAATCAAATGAATATTCATATTTGAACTGACTGTGTATAGTTCATAATGCATGAACAAAACCAAAAGCTTCTGTGAGGACTGCCCTTGCACTGTTCACCATGTAACTTATTCACTATGTAAGAATTTGTACTCCATGTAAGAATTTGTTCGTTATGCATCAGAAGATTGGAGACTGACGAAAATTAGGCTTGGGGTGGATTAATGATTGTGCATTGAGTATTGACCCCCCTATACAGAATTTTATTGTTGTTAACAACCATTTGATCAATAAATATGAGAGATGCCCTCACACACACAAAAAAATGTATATATATATATATATATATATATATAAACACACTTCCAATTGTAAAATAAATAAGTAAGCGGGATGTAATGTATAGCATAAGGAATATAGTCAAAATATTGTAACAACTTGGTATGGTGATAGCTGGTACCTAGAATTATCATGTATATAAATGTTGAATCACTGTGTTGTACACCTGAAACTAATGTAATGTAATACTGTTGTCAACTACCCTTCAATAAAAAAAAAAAAAAAAAAAACATAACATAAGAGGATAATAAAATTCAGAGTTCTAATACACTCAAACTGAAGTTGCTATTTACTTAAAATAGAATGGTATAAATACAAGTTATATGTAAGCTTCATGATAAATCACAAAGCAAAAACTTATGGGAGATTCACAAAATATCCATAAAATAATGTAAGAATATCCCTAAAGAAAGTTGTCAAACAATAAAGAAGAGCTAGAGAAAATCAGAGGAACAACAAAACATCCAGAAAACCATCAACAAATTGCCAATAAGTACATACATCAACAGTTACCTTATATGTGAATAGAGTAAATTTTAAAATCAAAAGATATAAAATGGCTGAATGGATTCAAATAACAATAATGCCCTTCTGTATGCTTCCTACAAAAGATTCAATTCCAGGGTAAAGAAGATGGCAAGGCAAGGTGGAAACCTCCTCCCACACACACCAAGGAAGAAAGTACAGCAAATACAACTAACACTGATAATGCAGACTTACACTGATACCGTAGCCAGACAAGGACACCACAAGAAACCAAAGTTGTGCACCAATAAATTTCATGCAAAAGTCATTAACAAAATACTAGTGAGCCACATTCAACAGCACATGAAAAGGATCATGCACCATTATCAAGTGGGATTTATACATGGATGCAAATTTCATTCAAAATATGCAAATTAATGTGATACATCACATTATCAGAATGAAGGATAAACACCATATGATTATCTCAACAGATACTGAAAATATATTTGATGAAATTTAACATCCTTTCATGATAGACACTCAACAAATTAGGTGTAAAAGGAATGTACATCAACATAATAAAAGCCCTAAATAAGAAGCCCATAGCTAGCATCATAATTGATGGCAAAAAAAAAAAAGCTTTTCCTCTAAGATAAGAAACAAGTATACGCATTCTCACCACTTCTATTACACATAAATGGAGAATCCCAGAGACAGCAATTAGCAAGAAAGATAAGGAAAATATATCTAAATAGGAAAGGATAAAATAAAATTGTCTTTGCTGATGATAAGGTCTCAGATACACAAAATTTTAAGGATTCCTCCAAAAAGCTTTTAAGCTAATAAACAAAATCAGCATAGCTGCAGGATACAAAATCAACATACAAAATCATTTGTGTTTCTATACCTTAACAGTGAACAACATGGTAGAGAATTTTTTTTAATTCATAAAGCATCAAAATCAGTATTTAGGAATAAATTAAACCAAGGGGGTGATAGTACACCATAAAATAAGGTATTAATTAAGTTAAAAAATGAAAAAATATACCACATTCTGGTTTAGAAGAATTAATATTGTTAAAAAATGTCCATACTACCCAAAACAATCTACCAATCCTGCCCAATCCCTATCCAAATCCAGTGGCATTTTTCACAGAAATAGAACAAGCAATTCTTAAACTCATATGGTACCACAGAAGAGCCCAAATAGCCAAAGCCATCTTGAGAAAAAATAATAAAGCTGGGCAATATCGCCTGCTGATATCAATGGAACAAAATGAAGAGCCCAGCAATAAACCAAAGCATATATACCCTCTGATATTCACCAGGGCCACCAAAGCCATACAATAGGAATAGATGGTCTCTTCATTATCAGTGTTTGAATATTGGATATTCACATGTAAAAGAGTGAAACTGGACCCCTATCTTATACCACTCACAAAAGTTAACTTGAATTAGTTGGAGGATTTAAATGTAAGACCTAATACTATAAAATTTCTAAAAAGATACTTCGGGAAAAAGTTCCTTGACATTGGTCTTGGCCGTTATTTTTCGGATATGACACCAAAAGCACAGACACCAACAACGTGTGGGGTAAATGGAGCTTCCTGACCGGGATTCCCACCCCGCCTTGATAATACCCATTCTACGTAAATGTAAGAACCTGTTGCACATCAGTGTGATCTGGGCGCCAATCAAAGGATTGCCAGGCTGGGGCAAGAGGTGGAGAGCAGCAGCCATTCTATCCTCCCCTCTGCTCCTGCTACGTAATTAGTCAGGTGCCCACCTGTCACCAGGGACCCGCCCACAGAGTTCCTCCCAGGGCAAGGAGTGGGGGGAACTGAAGCATGCCACACGGCCAGAGACTGGGGCTCGGGAGCAGAGTCCAGCAAGAGGGGCAGTGTGTGCCAGGAGAGAGGGCTGAGCACACAGGGTCTGGAGCCAGAGAGATTGAACCATGGGAATTAAAAACCCCTTAGCCCCCAACCTCTCACCCTTGTTTTCCTTTGGTCTCGCCAGATTCATAGAGGACTTGCCCAGAGCAGGGAACCTCTTCTTCCTGGAGCCATAAACAAAAATAAACAAGGGAATGACATCAAACAAAAACCTTCTGCTTATCAAAGGAAACCATCAAAAAATAAAAAGCCATCTTCTAAAATGGGAGAAAATATTTGCAAAGTATGTATCTGACCAGGGCTTAATATAAAACATACAGGAATTCATAAAATTCAACAGCAAACAATCCAACATAAATATGGGCAAAGGACCTGAATAGACATTTTCCAAAGAATATCTACCCAGAACATACATGAAAAGGTGCTCCATGTCAGTGATCACGGGGGAAACAGAACAAACCCACACGAGATACCATCTCAAATTCTGGGGATGGCTATTATCAAAAAGACAAGAGGTAAGAAGAACGTGGAGAAAAGGGATCCTTTGCACACTGCTGGTGGGAGTGCATTTTGGTACAGCTGTATGGAAAACAGTATGGTGGTTCCTAGATATAAACAAATAAATAAATACCAGCAATCAAATTTCTTGGTAATAAAATTTGGAGGAAATGGGGTCATTATCTCAAAGAGACATCTGAACTCCCACATTTATTGCAGTATTATTCACAATAGAGAAACTGTAGAAATAATCTAAGTGTCAATCAGTGGAGGAATTGACACACATAAAGAAGATTTCACACATATACATAATATATATTATTATTTAGACATAAAACAAATAGAAATACTGCTATTTGCAATTCACAACGAAATGGATGAAACTATAGGATATACTAAGGAAAAATAGCTGGAAAGGAAAAGACAAATACTGTATGATCTCACTTATATGCAGAATCTAAAACAAGCTAATTCATAAAAACAGAGAATAAAGTGGTATATGCCAGGGACTGGATAACAGGGAAAATGAGGAGATGGCCAGAGTACAAAAAATTAATGGGAATATTTGAAATCTTGATCTAAGTGATGGTTGCGTGAGTGTATGCACATATCAACAATTCATCAAATATCACTAAAACAACCTCTTGTTTTTATCTCCTAAGAGCTAGAAAAATTTAGAATATCAGTGCTTTTGACAGCTCTGAACTAAATACAAATCAGGCTTTTGTCCATACTTTGACATTTGTAAGCAGGACAATGAAAATTTAAGAAAGAATGAAATGGTTCACTCGTAAAATATACTAGCAAAAGTTAAAATGTCTGAGACTTGAGTTGTAGACAAGAGTATGGGGAAATGCTAATTCCTATGTTGCAAATAAAAGTAGAAATTGGTAAAGCATGTTAGAGAGAAATTTGACAATAAGTAGATTTTGTGAAAGAGTGAGACACTGACTTTAAAGCACACTGAAGTTTTCTCCTATGAGAGGGAAACCAACCCACAGATTTTCACGAAGCAAAAGCAGTATGAGTTTATTAAAAAATAATAATCTAAATGTAGCAATGGAGTGAGGGAAAAACAAAATTATCATTAAGCTTTTTTTCAAGGGTTTGAGGCTTTTAGCAAAGGGAAGCATTAATCTAACCAGAAATGTTAGAAATTTATAAAATATGTTAAAGATTTATGATTTGGACAAAGTAAATATTAGTAAAAACTTAAATGGAGAAGCTTTTCCAGAGCCTTCACATTTACCTTGATGTTGTTTCTAAATATATGATGTTTACTGATAAGGCAAAATAGTTATCATCAAGCATCACAGGCAAAACTTCTGCATCAACAGGTTTTCAACTTGAACAGATGCCACTGCAGCCACTGTCAGGAGAAGGACTTGGGCGCCATCCAGAGGCTATATGTAGAATGCCAAGGCTCGTCGTGCGAGCGAGTGACAGCGTTGCAACAACTGGTATATAGTCGGTTGCATTTGATTAAGCACTTCTGGATTCACCAAATCAAAATGGTCAACTGTTGTTATGAAATCAGTTGTGGTAAAAACAAACGAAGGATGTTGGTTTTGAATAGTCAGCTGAGAGACATTATTCTTCGTTTCCAAGTGATCTTAAGAATGGACTTCAATCTTCATGGAGTTTTTTGGGCATTGTATAATTTTCCCCATTGAGTCATTACTTCTTTTCTATTTGTAATTGATATGTCTGAAGAAGTCAAGAATCCATTTACTTCCATGGTACACCTATACCACAAATAATCTCAAAGGCATCTCTGTCAAAGTTGACACTATCACTACATAAACTATGGCCTTTTGGACAAACTTTGGATGTATTTAACCACCCACATACTATTTAGTTATACACATAGAATGAATTCACATTCATTCATTCATTCATTCAAAAAATACACATAGATTCTTTACAAAGATACACAAACAACAGAGTATTCAGAAATCATGACATATCTTGTTAATAATTCATTTTCTCTTCATTATTCTTTAAATGTCAGTCTTCAAAATTAAAAGTCTAAGGAGCCATGCAGCATTTGGACAGCTATTAATCATGAGATTCACCTTCATCAAGAAAAGAAAACTAAGGTACTTGTATTTAGAGTTAGAGCATATTGACAATTATTTGGAAAACAGAATCAATGGAATTTTAAAGGTGATAATGTGTCCAGATAATAACTTGTGGGTATTAAATAGAAAGTCTTCTAGCCCAGGTAGAGGGATCCTGGGAAGATGACAAAACAAGAGACTATTGTAATGACCTTCTCCCGCATACACACCAAAGAAGCAACTACATCTAATGAAACTAAATCTGAAAAGGACCTAAAGACTGGTAGAACAGACCTCCCCCACCTTACAAATAAGATCACAATGAGGAAGGTAAAGGGACAGAGCATAATCAACTGGGATCTAAGGCCTTTGCCTACCCCAAAGGAGACAGTGATGAAAGGAGAGGGGCAGAAATAAAATCCAGGACCCCGACCCACATAGCCTTGGGGATCATCTCCAGGAACATGAGACCTCACAGCATTTGGCTTTGAAAATCAGTGGAAATAAATGCAAGGGAGAAGCAGAGGGCTGTTGAGAGACGGTCTGGAGGACCAGTGAGCTCTGTTGTTCAGTCTGAGATGAAACACAGAAGCAGCAGCTTGAAAGGATGTTTATTAATTTTAGAAAGTGTATAGAGGAGTGGGGTTCTGAGGGGAGGGAGCTCTCTGGTGGAGAGCAGGAAGCTGCAGACAGCACGCACAGGAGGCACCCCTGGGGCACCTGGTTCTGGTGAGCCATGTGCTTTGGGATGCCACAGGATGCCTACTACATAAAGCCACGACTTCCAAGGCCAGTAGAGATACTTGAGCTACCTAATACATCGAAACAAACACAGAGAGCAAGACAAAATTAAGAGGCAGAGGAATATGTTCCAAACAAAGTAACAAGATAAACAAAACACCAGAACAAGTGTTAAATGAAACAGAAGTAAGTAATCGACCTGATAAAGAATTCATAGTTGTAATAAAGGTGCTCATTAAGCTGGGGAGAAGCACAGTAAACCACAGGGAGGACTTAAACAACAAGCAGAAGAAAACAGTAACTGAAAGAAAAAATACAATAGAGGGAATGAATAGCAGAAAAGATGGGGAAGAATAGGTCAGCAGTCTGGAAGACAGAGTGTCTTGCCAATGAGTTTCAGCCCAGGGCAAGTTCACTATGGATTCAATGCGACCAAAGAAATTGACAGCAAAACATTCTTGGGGTGAAAGGGTTATACCCAACTTTATTTCCAGGTGGCAGGTCACTCACTAAAATCCCGTTCACTCAGAGTGAGTCTGCATGCAGCAAGCCTGCCTCTGCCTCTGGGCCCCTCTGTCTGCACAGCCATCCTCTGGGCCTCTCTGCACAGTCGTCCCACACAGCCGTCCTCTGGGCCTCTGTCCTCGGCGCTGCCACCACTCCAACCTCTGTTCTGCTCTCCTGCAGCCTTGCAGCCATGCCACCGTGTCGCGCGCAGAGCACTGGGCGGAGCTCTTTTTATAGAGTCAGCAGCCATGTATTGCCAATAGGTGTGTAGTGAGCTAGTCAACCAGGGCCAGGTGAGAATCCCAGCCACAAGAACTCTCATTTTATCCACACAGAGTAGTGAAAAGTGACCAAGCTAAGCAACAGAAAGGAAGAAAACTTTTAAATGAAAAGATGCTAAGATCTTTGTGACAACATCAAACTAAGTTTTTACATAATATGGATCCAAGAAGTGGAATAGAGAGAGAAGGAGCAGAAAGCCTATTAAATAAATAATAGCTGGAAACTTCCCCAACTTCAGAAAGAAACAGATACCCAAGAGGTAGAAGTACACAGAGTTGCCAAGAACATGAATACAAGGTAGTCCACTCCAAGACAGAACCTAACTAAAATGGCAGATTAAAGATAAAATAGAGAATCTTAAAAGCAGCAAAGGAAAGGCAGGCAGTGTCCAACAAAGGGAAAAAGTAGTAAAATCAATTATACAAAAATTAGTCAAGGTAAACATAAAATAAAAAGATGTGTATATGATATTATACACATAAAATGTCAGGGAATAATAATCAAAAAGTAGTGCTCTTAAAATGTGTTCAAACTTACAATCAACCTAATATAGACCGTCATGTCTATGGGAGGCTGTATAAGAACATTATGGTAACCACAAACCAAAAGCCTACAATAAAGAAATGAATCCAAATGTAACACTAACAAAAGTCATCAAATCACAAGGGAAGTGAGCAAGAGAAAAAAGAACAGAGAACTACAAAAACAACCAGAAAACAAGTAATGAAATGTCAATATGGCATAACTATCAGTAATTACTTGATTGCAAATTGACAAGATGCCCCAACTAAGACAGGGTGGCTGAAAGCATAAAGAGACAAGATCCATCTATATGCTGCCTACCAGAGATGAAAAAAGATAATTCATGCAAATAATAGGGAGTAAAAGGCAAGACTAGCAGTACTTATACCAGGAAAATTAGACTTCAAAACAAAGAAAATGAAAGAAGACAAAGAAGGACATTCCATAATGATAACGGAATCAGTCCATCAAGAGGATATAATTGTAAATATGTATGCACCCAACGTAGCACATAAATATATAATCAAATTATTTTATTCAGAACTAAAGGGAGAAATTGAGAACAACATAATAATAGTAGGAGGATTTAATACTCCACTTACATGAAATACTAGATTGTTCAGACAGAAAATCAGTAAGGAAACAGTGGAATTGAATGACACATTAGACCAAATGGACTTAACAGATGTATACAGAACATTCCACACACAAAAAAGCAGAATACACATTCTTCTCAAGTGCACATGGAATGTTCTCCAGGATAGTCCACATATTTGGACACAAAACAAATTTCATTAAATTTAAGAAAACTGAAATAGTATCTATCAAGCATCTTTCTGAACCGCAATGGAATGAAACTAGAAATGGATTGCAAGAAAAGAAACTGGCAAAAAAAATTACATGATGTAAACCACATGATGCTAAATAATCAATGGATCAAAAAGGAAATCAAGAAAATTAATGGAGACAAAAGAAAACAAAAACAACAGAAACAACTTCAGAGTGCGCTGCGCCGTGCTCCCTGCCAACCGCTCTCCCACCCCATCACCCCAGCAGTGCTTCCGTCACCGCAGGGCGGGCAGAGGGGGGCCCCGCCCACAAGATGCCAGCAAAGTGCCGCCACCTGTGGGGGACACAGCCCGACCACTGCGGGCAGACGGGCAGAAAGGCAGCCCCGCCCACAGCCCGCGGGCAGCCTTGGGGCTCAGCCACAGGAGAAGCAGGCACGGGTGAGCAGGGGCTTGAGCTTCTGGGCACCGCGGGACGCCTTCTTCCTATAGCTGTTACTCTGTAGTCCAGGAAGCATAGCAGATCCGTTTCACACAAAGGAAGAAATACAGAAATGCTGACAAAATAAGAAGGCAGAGGAATACAACCCAAACAAAACGTCAGAAAGAGGGCAAAAGGAAATGGAGATCACCAATTTTCTTGACAAAGATTTCAAAGTAAACTTCATAGTATCTGTCTAATACTTTTATAACCAGCTGTGAAATTTTACTCACCTCCATCGATCACATCAGCCTTATTCATGGCTGTCTCCGCTCTTTTCCCTTCTATGGTGAACCTTATGACTCCTTTACATGCACTGTTAACCCCAAAATACTTACATTCACTGTTAACCCTCAATTTTATCTCTGTATATCCATAGTGCCCTACTTGCATCTTCGTGAAGACGACTTTCAGTCTCTAAGAACTTGAACTATCCCGTGAGGATTCACACTTAGCTCGAAGTGTGGGTATTGGTCTCCGCCAGAGGGCGCGGTCTGCACAGTCGGCGGGTGGGCGAGGCTCTCACGGCCCTATGGCTGCCCTCTGCCCCCTGAGTCCCACCCGCCTGCACCAGAGGAGAGGTCTGAACCGCAGCTGGGGAACTAGATGGCCACCCCTCAGCCACCCACAGCAGACGTATTATTACTCCAGAGAGTGTTTACTGCAGGAGGAAGAGCCGTCTTGCCCTGTACATGAGCTGAGGATTTGCCGACCCGAGAATGAAGGAAAAGTTTATTTCTACCCAAGGCAGGAAGGGAGCATAGAACCAACATGCTGAGATTGCAGAGCGAGAGGGACAACACGTGTCATCACTGCCTCCTACAGGACACCCTCTTTTACATGCCCCCGCGTGGCCTTTCCCAAGAAGTTGGTGCTTCCAGTGATGGAAATTAACAAGACCTAAATAACCCATGACACTGAACTGAGCTGAGCTTCAGACAGAGAAGTGCCTAACTCAGGTGTCTTAGTCCATCAGGCTGCCATGAGAGACTACTGCAGACTAGGTAGCTCATAAACATAAATTCATTTCTCACAGTTCTGGGGCACAGGCAGTCCAAGCTCAGGAGCTGGTAGTCTCAGGGTCGGGCGAGGATGCCTCCTGGTTCACAGCCGGCAGCCTGTTGCTTGCCCTCGTGTGCACAGAGGGACAGGGAGCACCCTGAGGTCTCTTTTATGGAGGTACTGTTCCATTAGTGAGGGCTCCACCATGGCCTAATCATCAGTAAAAGGCCCCCATCTCCTAACAACACCTCAAGGGGGGGTAAAATCTGAACATATGAACTTGGGGAGGGCACATACATTTAATCCCCAACAACAGGTGTAAAGAAAATCGAAACTCTATCCATGATTACCAACGGATTTCAAAACAGTAGTTACGTTTAGCCACTTGGAAACAACTGATGGGAAACTAATTAAGTAAAAAGTTCTGAAGCGTTTTTATTGAGTGTTATATTACAAGGTGAATCTGACCATACGATTTTCCTACAGGATGGAACAAAGTGCGTCATGCTGGAAAATGCGAGTGTGGGTGCTGCTGGGGTCTTCGCCTCTTGACCAGTTTCATAGTTGTTTCCCACTCTATTTCTGTGTTTTATTTAGAGACTGAATGTTTCCCCAGGAGCACATCCTTGTTTCTCAAGCTGTAGATGAGGGGATTTAGCATGGGTGTGAGGACAGTGCAAAATACAGACACAGCCTGCTGCTGCTCAGGGGTGTAGGAGGAGCCAGGTGTCATGTACATATAAACACATGGTCCTAGATAAAGACTCACCACTGTAATATGGGAGGAGCAGGTGGCCAAGGCTTTGTTCCTGCCTTGGGGGGATTTCATACGAAGGACAGTAAGGAAAATGAGGGTGTAGGAAGCCATGATAAGTCCAAAGGGGATGATTATAAATGCAATACCCATGACAAAGACCACTAGGTCATAGGTGGAAGTGTCTTTGCATGAGATCTTCATGATCCCTGGCATCTCACAATAGAAATGGTGGATTTCTCTGGAGCCACAGATTGGCAGACCCATGGTATAGGATGTGTGAGCCATGGAAGCAAAAACACCCCCAATCCAGGACACCATGGCCATTTGCAGACACACTCTGTGGCTCATGATGACTGCATACCTCAAGGGGTTACAGACAGCCACATAACGGTCATAGGCCATGAGCATCAAGAAAATGTATTCAGCACCTCCTAGAGTAAAGAAGAAAAATATCTGAGTTCCACAAGCTAGACGTGTGATGCTCTTCCTTCCAGAGAAAAAGTTGATTGCCATCTTTGGAACACTGCTGCTGATAAGGGCCAGGTCTACAAGAGAAAGCTGGCTGAGTAGAAAGTACATTGGGATGTGGAGTCTTAAGTCCATCCACATCAGGAGGAGCAGGACTAAATTCCCAGTGACTGCAGTCAGATAGATCAGGATGATAGTGGAGACAAGGACACTGACATACTTCATATTGGGGAAGAGTCCCAGGAGAATAAAATCTGTTGTCAATGTTTCATTTCCTCCCTCCATGGCTGTGACTGAACTGGTTGAACTAAAGAAAGTAAAGAAAGCTAAAGTTAAATGAGATGTCACAAGGCTTTGTCAAATGTTTTTATTGATCAGTTATTGCTTCATTAATGTGACATAACAATTCCCCAAATCTCAGTGATGTATGACAATAAACACTTATTCTTCTTACTCCCAGGGCTGTGGGGAAGCCGAGCATTTTTCTCAGGGCTGCAAGTCAGGTAAGGGTGGAATCCATGTATCTGTAAGATCTGAGGCTACCTGGGGCTGCTCTTCCCGTGGAGCATGCAGAAGCAAAAGGGGAGCAAGCAGAGCTATGCACCTCCTCTTAAGGCCGGAGCTCAGAATCGCCCTATCAGCTTCAGCTACATCCAGGTGACTAAAGCACATCATATATGAAGCCCAATATCAATATGATCTGAAAGTAAGCCCACCCACCTGAACCATAAAAAGGCTGGGGACTGAAGGAGGAACTGAAAGTAGCTAAAATGTAAATTACACTGTGACAAATTCAGGAGCACCTGTATTTTTTGGGATTAATGGTTTTGTTTCATTTTACAATAGCCAAAATTTGGCAACAACCTAAATGACTATTAATAGATGAACAGATAGAAGACATATATGCAATGGAATATTACTCAGGCATAAAAAATAATGAAATCTTGCCATCTGTGACAACATGGATGGACCCAGAGAGTTTTATGTTCAGTGAAATAAGTCAAAGAAAGACAAGCACCATATGATTGCACTTATATGTAGAATTTTTTTAAAAAGACAAATGAACAAACAAACAAAACTTAAATAGACTCCTTAACACAGAACATAGAATGTTGGTTAGCATAGGGGAAAAGAACAGGGGGATAAGTGAAAGGGGGAAAAATTAGAATGTTTGATATCTTGATCTGGGCGATGGTTACATGAGTGTACACACATGTCAATACTCAAGCTTTGCATTAAGATGTGTGCATTGTATTGTATATACCTCAAAAAATTAAAAATAATTCAAAAATGAAACTAAAATGACCTATGACCATGCCTCTTAAAACTTCTACCACCAACCTCCTCCATTCATGCCAAGTTTTCAGATATTTTATGATTTGACTTCTTTATCTTGTATTTAATGTAATCTGTTAAATTCTAGTAATGGAATCTATGGGCTTTCTGTGACAACAAATTTCACGATGGCCAGTGACTGGAGGTCATGTGTAGCCACTGAACACATCCGTGGCTAGACACATTAGGTAAACACATGTATTCTTTGTACATATGGACTATTGTCTTTAGATCAGGTTATGTATATCCAATGGAAGGAGCCATAAATGAGTGTAAAATAGAGTGCAGTTGAGTGACTCCATGATCTTTGCATAGGAATGGAAACTAGGAGAACATTTTATTTAGCGAGACGAGTGGCCAAAGAGTTAATGGAAATTCTGAGTTGTGTACTCTTTTTGAGATATTCATAGAAACCAAATGATGACTCACATCTAGAAAAACTCATTAACATTAAATTCGCTTCCACAAGATGTGAAAAAGAAATTATATTGTGCCTGTATCCAAGTGGGACAATATTCCCCTGTCCCCATCCTCCATATTATAGTCATAGAAATAGGGGATTGTATATTCTAAGCAGTTTGAGGTACACGATACAGAATGAAGCCTGGATTATAACTGTCTTCATGAGCATATGACTATTACTCAGATGATACCAAGCCATTTAGAAAACACACCAACTCTCAAACATGAAGGGCCAGAAAATGCAGTTTAGATATTGGGTAACTTCAGTGGTTTATATATATGAAAGAGTGGCACAAGTCTCTTCAATTATCACTGAAATAAGAATAGTGAAAATTCTTCTCTGTGAACAAATTTGAAACCTCAAGCAATTTGCAAAGATATTTTCTTCAAAGTAAGGGTGAATAACATTCCATAGTAATTCCTTCAAGCACAATATCTTTTCAGACACTAAAGCAAACAAGAAGAAAACTGAAAACAAGTGGGACTACATCAAAATATAATGCTTCTATACAGCAAAGGACAGCATTAGCAGAACAAAAAGGCATCCAAAGCATGGGAGAATTTATTCATAAGTGACTTATTGGATAGAGAGCTAATATCCAAAATATATAAAGAACTTATATGCCTCAACACCAAAAAAGCAAATAATGAGATTAAAAAATGGGCAGAGGACCTGAATATATATTTTTCCAAGAAGAAATACAGATGACCAACAGGCACATGAAGAGATGCTCCATATGACTCATAATCAGGGAAATGCAAATCAAAACCACAATGAGATATCACCTCACACAAGTCAGAATGGCCACTGCCCAAAAGACAAGAAATAACAAGTGCTGGTAAGGATGTGGAGAAATGGGAACCCTCCTACACTGTTGGTGGGAATGTAATTGGTGCATTCACTTTGGAAAGCAGTATGGAAGTTGCTCAATAAAATAAAAATAGAAATATGACCCAGGAACTCCACATCTAAGAGTTTATCTGAAGAAAACAAATCTCTGATTCAAAGACATATGCTCCCCTATGTTTATTACCACATTATTTACAATAGCCAAGATATGGAAGCAACCAAAGTGTCTGTCAGTAGATGAATGTATAAAGAAGAGGCAGTACATATTCACAGTGGAATATTAATTCAGCCATAAAATAGAAAGAAATCCTGCCATTTGTGACAACATGGCATATTGCATGTGACAACATGACAAAAGGAGCATATTACACTAAATGAAATAAGCCAAGCAAGGAAAGACAAATACCATATGATTTCAGTTATTTGTGAAATCTAAAAACAAAATGAACAAGATAGCAACAGATTCATAGACACTGAGTGGTTACCATGGGGGAGGGGGAGGGGATAGAGAGGCACAAAATCTCCATCAATCAAGTTGGTCATGGGGATGGAAATGCAGCATGGAGAATATAGCCAATTGTTCTGTAACATCTTTCCATGTCGACAGACAGTAACTACACCAATGGGAGTAAGGATTCAATAATGTATATAACAATTGAATCACTATGTTGTATTCTTGAAACCAATATAAGTTTGCATATCAACTATAGTTCAATAAAAGTAAATAAATAAATGAAGACATACAGATGGCCAAAAGGTACATGGAAAGATGCTCCACATTGCTGATCATCAGGGAAATGCAAATCAAAACCACATGAGGTATCACCTCGCACCAGTCAGAATGGCCACCATACAAAAGACAAGAAATAAAAAACACTGGTGAGTTCATGGAGAAAAGGGAACCCTCCTACACTGTTGATGGGAATATGAATTGGTCCAACCACTGTGGAAAACAATGGAGAGGTTTCTCAAAAAACTAAAAAGAGAAATACCACACAACCAACCCAGCAATTCTACTTCTGGAAATTTACCCAAAGAAATAAAAATCACTAATTTGAATCACTAATATGCACACCTATGTTAATTGCAACATTATTTACAATTCCAAAGATATGGAAGCAACCCAAATGCCCATCAATAGATGAGTAAAGATGTGGCACATATACACAATGGAATATCACTCAACCATAAAAAATAAGGAAATCTTGCTATTTGCAACAACATGGATGAACTTAGAGGGCATTACGTTCAGTGAAATAAGCCAGGCAGAGAAAGACAAATATCATATGACTTCACTTATATGTGGAATCTACAAAACAAATAAACAAATAGACCCATAAATCTGGACAGCTGACTGTTGGTTACCATAGGAAGGAGAGTAGGGGGATGGTGAGATAGGTGAAGCAGACAAAGAGGCACAAATTGCAAACAGTTATTTTACTGGATATAGGATGGAAGTGCAACATAGAAAGCATGACCAATAATACTGTAACATCTTGGTGTGGTAATGGGGAGCTACGCTTACCTCAGCAACCATTTAGTAATGAACACAATCCCTGAGTCACTGTGCTGCACAGCTGGAACCAATATGATATTGTGTATCAACTTTATCCCAATAAAAAATGTTAAAAAATGAAATGCTATTTCCATCTTCATAAACTCATATAACATAATAAAAAAAAAGAAAACACTGAGTTCTCTAATCACAAGTACTATTTCGAATTCAAATAATTCAAAAATTCAAGCTCACAGGAGATCCAAGTTCCAAATTTGCATACTTATATGCTGATATGCCAGAACATTATAAAATGTAATTTAACCAACTTCAGGAAGTTCTTTACTCTCCCATTCACTGCAGCCTCCATGCCTACTGCTCCCTGCTGGCCATGCTACTTTGTTTTTCTTTATTCTGTCTGGTCCGCGGAGATATGCGGATTTGACTAACGTACACGCCACTTTGACACACTCAGACGAGGAAGCACCGTGTGAGGTTGGTGGGCCTGGGTCCGATCTGGTCCGCAGGGTCCCTGTCACGGGGATTCGGAGCCCTTCCGGCCCAGCGTCCCCATGCCCCCCAGACGCCCGTTGTAGTCACGAGCCCTCTGCACCGACGTGAGACCAGCGGGACATCCGCCTTTCGGCCTCCCCCCACGCCTGGAACGGCGAGGTGGGGGTGCGTGGCGCTGGCCTCCAGCCCTCCCCCTCCTCTCACGGGGCCCGCACGGAGCCCTCCGGCCGGCGGGCGACCCCGGGTGCCTACCGCCCGTCCCCGCCCAGGGCTGCTCCCCGGAGAGCCCCGCTCTGGCTCTGCCCTCTGGCCTCCGGAGCCTAGGCGGGACGCCGCCCCCTGTAGAGAGCGACGCCGCGAGGCCGTGGCCTGAAAGCCGGGTCCTCTTCCAAAGCACACCAAGACCCTTGAGGTGTCTCCCACAGGGGACGTTTTTGAAAGAAACTTTAAATAGAACTCATTTTCACCTTAAATACTGACTGGCATACTCACAGGTGGGCGGGAAGCCCAGGAGAACAGGGCAGAGTCCTGGCCACGTGAGCGGAGCCCCCGCGTGGGCCACTGCGGGTCCCGGGCACCCGTGCGCAGCCGCTCCCATCCCCGCTCCCCCGCCCCAGCCTGACGGAGGTGGGACCAATTTACCCACAGCTCTATCTCGGTGCTGACGCAGTGACTGAGACACTGGGTTGTCCCGCATGGTGACAAGAAGAAGAGAGAAGCGGGGGCAGAGGGAACAAAAGATGGGCGAGGAAGCCCCCTAGGACTGCCCCTTGCGCGAACCCGTCTTAGGCGCCCACATGTAGACACGCCGTCTTAGGCGCCCACATGTAGACACGACAGCTGCAGGCCGTCCCTCTTGAGTCCGGTTAAATGCAGAAGGACACCCGTGGGGAAAACTACTCTTGACTTTTTCAGGATGTCACCATAAAATGGTCTTGAATGAGCCAGGATCAAGAGATGCTGGGGTGTCGGAGGAGGTCTGTTACCCGCTCTTCCTTGGAGGCTGATTTTCATTTGACTTGAATGATTAGGTTTGATTCTGCCTGGTTCTCTTACTGAACAAGATACTACCAGAATTATACCATTTTTTACCAAAACTGCAAGGTCAAAAAGTAAGTAATTTTTAAATTTCATATAAATTTTTGGACAGGAAACAAAAGTCAACTTACAGGACAGGTAGTGAGAATGGAAATAGTGATATTTAACACTACTTAAATCCTAAAAGGAGGTCACTCTGTAAATACCCTCCACTTACTAATCACTCTCCTAAGCTGCGTGCTAGGTGTTATTTTGCAGAGGGGAGCTCAGAGGAGCCTCATGTACCTCAGGATCAAACAGGTAACAAGCACAGAGCCCTGACTGGGACAGGAACTTCCAGAGTCCGTGTGCCATGTCTTGTGGACAACCACTACAGGCACAATGTCCCCTCCTGTCCCTTCCAGTCGGGCTTCCCATCCCCTTCAGCTTCTACCGCACCCAGGGCCCCCCACCCAAAACCCAGCTTCCCTCTCTCGCCTTAACTGAGAACCAACAGGAACTCGGTGCTGGGGAAGACGCTGGAGGAGGCAGGTGGAGTGAGAACGGAATGACAGGGCCCAGCGGCCTTTCCTTCAGCCCCAGAGCCTGTCCCTCCCTAGGCCCGGCCTCCAGCCCCAAAGCACCTCCTCACTGCCTCCATCCAGACCCGGTGATCCTATTCAGATTGTATGTCTGGGATCTCCTAATTACAGATTTCCAGGTCTGAGGAAATGAAACCCTCCTAAACTGCTAAGGGGGTACAATTAACCCTTTTAAGGACTGACCTGGACATGAGCTTCACTTCACGCTGGGCAAGCACTGGACTACTGTCCCAGCAAAACCTCCCGTTCATAAACCTGCTTATGCCCAGTCAGTGTGGTCTTCAGAATGTGATAACCAGCCCTATTTTATTTTTTATTGTTTTGAAAAATCTGCCCCGATGGTTGTCATGATACTCATGGAGAGAAAACACGGCCCAGCCAATGGATTCCACACCGCAGTGGGGCTGTGACTCTCCAGGAAATGAAGCATCAGGCATGGGGACACCCAATGAGATTGATGCCTGCAGTCACAGAGCTGCTCTGGGGGCTCCCGTGGCACTTGTCCATTGGGAGCTCTGCCCCCAGACACTAATTAATTCTGTTTACTGTTAGCTGCTTGAGTTTGTCCCAGCTTCCAGAGAAATCATCTAAACAAGTGGGAGGGACTTTAGAGAACAGTAACCAAGCCCCTTAGTGCTGCACCCAAGGAGACAGGTCAGGAACAAGCCAGCAAAGGATCCACAGAAATTCTCAGTATTACATCTGCTACTTTTCTTATATCTAAAATTATCCCAAAATCAAAAACTTATTTTTAAAAGATTCACCAGAATAAAATATTAAAAATGTATCATGCCTATGTATTTTTAATAGAAAAACTTTGGAAAGATACATATAGATTTGTTGCCTCTGAGAAGAGAGGTGAAAATAGGTATGATAGTTAAGTAGGGCTCTCACATGTTAGTCTTTATAATTGTGTGTCTTAAAATGTTTTTCCATTGACACTATATTAATATTTACTTATTGGAAACCACAAAAAAAGAAGTTACTGAAAAACCAAGGTGACCAGGCTGCATGGTGGCACAGCTGTCCTAGGAACATTGCCTTTTGAACCTACAAGAGAGAAACAGCCCTTCCAGATGCTGCTGCCGTGAGGAAGGGAAACTTCCCATCTTCACATAAATTCAGAAACGGCTTGGTGGGTCAGAAAATCAACCCCCAGAAAATGGACCCCAAAAGAGGCCAAAATATGGGGCGTCTTCATTAACTAAGGACAATAAAGTTCTACATGAATGGTCTTGTTTTGAGCAAAACCCAGTGCAACAGGGGCGAACGAGCTGACTGATGGGTGTCTAGAGATTCGCCGTCTCTGTGGTCCTGCTGGCCTTAGGGGCCCTGTGGGGGCACTTAGTGTTGAAATGAACACTTCTAATTGTCTCTATGATCTCAGAAATACTGCCTGCAGGTGGAGAACAAAACCCTTGAGGTTCCCAGCAGTCTGTCTCCTTCAGGAAATGGCTTGGAGCATCTCCACTTGTAGAAAATATCAAGAACCATTTAACAGACACATTAAACTTTTCTGAAGAACCAAATTTATGAATTTAAATATGTGTATCTGCTTATAGTTAAAAACAACCAATGAGGAAGTAATATGGGGTGTCCACAAGATGACAGATGAGGATGCTCCAAGCCTTCATACTCTCATGGAAACTCTAAATAAACATTAGCACCAAAGTAGCTTTGTGGGAATTTGGGGAGCCAGTTAAGTAGCTGTAACAACTAATCAAATGCCTAATCAAGAAACATCACATTCAAAATGGTAGGAAATTTTATAGTGCTTTTGCTCACCCTCACCCCATTCTACCCAGGTGTGGCACAACCTAGTCAGGAAGGAGCCACTGATTCCCAGTTCCTCTTTTTGGATAGAAGGAAAAGAATGGGACTTGATTGCAATTTCCTCACCTGTTTGAAGGCTGCCTAAGGGACTGATTCCTGTTTTGTCTGACTAGGAAAGCTGACAGGTGGGAGGGCATAGTTCAGAGGTCAGGTTGCAGGGGACTGCAGACATCTGGGGCAAGACATTATGGACAGAGTATACAAATTACTTATTATGACACCTAAGGTCATATATAAGCAATTTGTGACATCAATAATATAAAGTGACCTCAAGACAAATGCTGGGCATAGAAGCCACAGGGCATAAATATGCAAAGAAGTAAAAAGCTAACTTTTTCAAACAATAAGGCTTCTCTCTCACTTACCAACTTCACATTTCCCTGTATGGCCCCGGAAGATGACTGGTTAGCCAGAGACGGGTAAGATTCCTCAAGGGAGGAACAACCTAAGACAGGCACAGTCGCAGGGGGGCCATCAGGTGAGAAATTGGGGATCAACAGAGGTGAGGCTTAGAACCTCACCCCCCCGTTCTGAGAGAAATCTTCTGCATACGTGGATGTTTTATTGCCCTGGTCTAGCTTGGATTAACACATAGTCTACAGGCACACACCTGATCATCTACATTTGCTCTCTTACAACACTAAACTATGTTTTCTACCTTTATCTTGTATCTACCTACCACTTCAGCATTTTATTAAAAATAATAATAATAAAGAGAGAAATGTGGTATCCACATATAAATCAAGTATAAAAACCAAATGAGTATTCATATTTGAACTGACTGTTTATAGTTCATAATGCATGAGCAAAACCGAAAGTTTCTGTGATGACTGCCCTTGTACTGTTCACTATGTAACTTATTCATTATGTAAGAATTTGTTCTACATGTAAAAACTTGTTTGTTATGCCTCAGAAGATTGGAGACTGACAAAAATTAGGCTTGGGGTGGAATAATGATTGTGCATTGAGCATTGACTCCCCTATACAGAATTTTATTGTCGTTAACAACCATTTGATCAATAAATATGAGAGATGCCCTCACAAAAAAAAAAAAAAAAAAAAAGGACAGACTTCCAATGGTAAAATAAATTAGTAACCGGGATGTAATGTATAGCATAAGGAATATAGTCAAGATATTGTAACAGCCTGGTAGGGTGATAGCTGGAACCTAGAATTATGTATATAAATGTTCTACCACTGTGTTGTACACTTGAAACTCATGTAATGTAATACTGTGTGTCAACTACCCTTCAATAAAAAATAATTATTAAAAAAATAATAATAATAATAATATAAAGTGATGGAGAGAGTTTAAAGGGGCAGGCATCTTCTATGCAACTAAAGTTATCAATTCATAATAGTATATAATAATGCTAGGGTATGATATGTAGTTCCCACCAAAACTACATACAATATCCACCAAATACCTATATAATACACCAAATATCTATATAAACCACCAAATATCTATATAATACACAAAAAAAGAGAAGGAAATTAAGACATGTCACTATTGAAAATCAACTAAAACAAAGGAAGATAGTAAGGGAGGAAACAAGGACCATAAAAAGGAGCTATAAGACACATGGAAGGCAAGCCACAGAACGGCAACAGTAAGGCCTTCTGTGTAATTAATTTCATTGAAAGTAAATATATTAAAATCCATAATTAAAAGAAGTAGACAGAGTATATCTTTTTTAAACTATTCCAACTACCTGCTGCCTACAAAACACTCTAGATCTGAGGACAGGCATAAATTGAAAAGATAGAAAAAGATAGTCTATGCAAAGTCTAACGGAAAGTGAGCAAGTATGGCTCTACTAATATCAGACAAAATAGACTTTAAGTCAAGATCTGTTAAGAGACAAAGAAGGCATTATATTTGATTTAAAAGATCAATTCACCAAGAAGAAATAACTATTCTGAACATATGTGCTCCAAATATCAGAGCTCTGAAATATATGAACCAAAAATTGACAATTTGAAGGGAGAGTAGACAGTTCTACAACAATAGTTGGAAACTTTAATACCCTACTTTCAAAAAGGAGAGAACAATTAGACAAATTTAAAAAGGAATAGACGACATGACCAACATCATGGACCAATTGCACCTACTGACATATACAGAAAAATACCAGAGAACACATTTTTTTCAAATGCACAAGGAACATCTTCCAAAATGGAACATCTATTAGGCCACAAACTAAGTCCAAATAAAGTTAAAAGATTGAAGTCATAGAGATTGCCATTTCTAATCAAACATAATGAAACTAGAAATCAATAGCAAATGGAAAACAAAAATCCACAAATGTGTGGAAATTAAACAACCCACTCTTAAGCAACAAATAGGATAAGGAAGAAATCACAAGGAAAATTAGAAAATACCCTGAGATAAATAAAAATTAAAACACAAAATACCAAACTATGGAAGGCAGGGAATTTTATAGCTGTAAACACTTACATTTAAAAAGAAGACAAATCTTAAATCAGCAATGTAAATAGACAGCTTAAGGAACTAGAGAAGAAAGAACAAATTAAGCCCAAACCTATCAGAAGGAAGGAACAATAAAGGCTAAAGCCTACATAAACAAAACAGAGAACAGAAGAACAATAGAGAAAAATCAGTGAATCCAAGATACGGCTCTTTGCACAGTTCAACAATTGACAAACCTTTAGCTAAACTGACTAAGAGAAAAAAAGATTAAAATAAAATCATAAATAAAAGAGGAGAGAGGATATTGTCACTAATTTTACAAAAATTAAAAAGATTATGACTATTAATGAGCAATTATACACCAACAAATTGGATAACTTGATGAAAGGGACAAATAATAGAGTCACAAATACCAATACTGAATCATGAAGAAACTGAAGATCTGAACAGACCTGTAACTAGTAAGATTCAATCAGTAATCAAAACACTCCCAACAACAAATTTTAAAAGACCCAAGATCAGATGTCTTCGTTGGTGAATTCTAACAATTTTAAAGAAATAACACCAATCTTTCTCACACTTGCAGAAAAACTGAAGAGGATGGAATACTTCTAAACTCATTGCATCAAGCCAGCACTAAACTGATATCAAAACCCAACAAACACACTATAAAAAGAAAACTACAGCTAATATCTTTGATGACTACTGATGGAAAAATCCTCAACAAAAATCTAGTAAACAGAATTTAGCAACACACAAACAGAACTGTACACCATCCCCAACTGAGAGTTATTCCTGCACTGCAAGGATGGTTCAACATACAAAATAAATCAATGTATACATCACACTAACAGAACAAGGGAGACACTAACATGGTGATATCATCAATGCAGAAAACACATTTGACGAAATCCAAAACTCTTTCATAATAAAAGCATGTAAAAGCTAGAAATAGGTGAGGAGGCCCAAGATGACAGTGTAGAAAAAGCCCAAACCCACCTCCTCCCATGTACACACCAAATTTACATCAAAATACACAGAAATTCTTCCTGAAGAAGAACTGAGAACTGCATGAACAACTTCTGCACAGAAAAGAGTAGAGAGACAACATAAAAAATGGCAGGAGAAATAGAAACATGATAATGGTGGTAGCTTTGACCCTAATGCAGCAACCTGAAATATGAAGGGATATCGCTGAGGACTCCATAAACAGATTTTCCTGACCTGGGGTTTAAAGGTCAGCTAGACAATGAGTGAGTGACACTGATTTACTAAACTAGAGCACCAGCAGACTGTGGGGGAGGTACTGGAACTCTCTGTGGGAACAAAAGTGCTTACCAGCCCCACTGTTTATGCAACCCCTACATTGATAATATAAAAGGAAGCAGGGTGCAGGCACGTGACTCAGTAAGCCCTGGGCCCCCAAAAACATCAGTGCTACATGTCCACCAAGGCAGCCTCCCTGTCCATGCCCAAATAAGCCTGCCCACAATCCCCAGTCCCACTGAGGCAGCCCCAGCAGAGCATACCCTGGCACACCTGCAGCTAACACCCTCCTAAGGTCCAACAATCCCACCAAGGCAGCATCAGTGTAGTGCATGCAAGGACACTGTTGGCCTGTGCCCACTTGGAGTCTGGCTCTGGTGTCTGCGGCTCACACTGGGACCACCAGACTAATACCCAGAAAGTCCGGGACGCCTGGCCCATACCCATCCAAGCTCCAGCCAGCAAAAGCCACCAGGCACATGCATTCTAACCAGGGAATGCTCCTATACAAAGCCACTCCTTTGGATAGGAAACCCTCTCACTTCATTCATAGGAAAAAATTTCAGAAAGTAATAAAGATAGAGAGACAGCAGAGGAACTTGCTCCAAATGAAAGAGCAACAAAAACCTTCAGAAAAAGAACTAAAAGGCAAGAAGTTTATCAATTTGCCAGATAGATAGCTCAAAGGTATGGCTATAAACATATAAAGAAGAGGGAATAGACTAAGAGAGGATTTCAGCAATGAGATAAAAATATGAAAAAAATTAGAGTTGAAGAATACAACAAAGTGAAAAATACATTAGAGGGAAACAACAGGAGATTAGAGGATCAGTGATTGGAAAGAGAGAGTAATGAAAAGAAGTGCAAAGGAAAAAAGGAAAAAAAAAAACTAAAAAATGAAGATAGGCTGAAGGACCTTTGGAACAACATCAGATCATACTAACACTCACATTGTAGGAGTCCCAAGAGAGGAGAGAGGGAAAGGGGTGGAAAATTTGTTTGAAGATATAATATCTGAAAACTTCATCAAGTAGTGTAGGGTTAGGTAAGGATCCTGGCCATGGGAACTCCCATTTTCCCAACAACATATAAGAGAAACCACAAAAGGCTATCAGCTAATTTTTCATCAAGAACTTTACAGGTCAGGAGGGGGTGAGATGATACATTCAAAGTCCTGAAAGGAGATAGGTGGTGGAAAAGATGCCAGATTAGGAAGGTGAGGTGAAACCTCCTCCCACATACACCCCAAGGAGGCAACTACAGAAAATACAGCTAACTCTGAAAAAGGCCTGCAGACTGCAGAACAGGCCATCTACACCTGGGGAAGAAGACCACACAGAGAAGGGTAACATGGCAGAACCCTGACTAGGACCCAAGCCCTTCACCAATCATAGCCCACAAGTGGAAGGGAGCAGAATGGGGCAGGGAGGAGGATAAGCAATCAAGAACCATGCTCACCTTGTTGTGCAGATATGCTCTCGGAACAGCAGTCCACATTACATTACATTTGGCTTTGGTGACTAATGGGGCTGGACACCACGGACAGTCAGAGCCTCTGGGAAACTGAGCCTCCAGTTACTTGTGGAGGACAGGAGGCACCCTCCCTCAGTCCTCCTGAGACCCAGCACAGAAGCAGCAGTTTGAAAGATCTACAAGCAGTGGGAAGTGTGCCAGAGGGGTGCGGGTTGGAGCGAGCTTTGTCTGGAGGAGAGAGAGCAGGTAGATGATACTCCACCCAGCATCCCAAATGACTGGGCTCCCACAGGAGCCAGCTACAAAACTGCATCTCCTTTGCTGGTGGCTCAGACCTTGGCATGCCTCCCTGCCCATCTTCCAGCCACCACCACCCCACCTGCTCACTGCAGCAGTGGTCAGACTACTGCCTAGCAGACAGAGGGAGGCTTTCCCAGCTTTCCAGGCCCTCTCTCAGGCCAGCTGGTGAGGTGTTTGTGGGAGCCAGCTGCAAATGCTCCATCTCCCTTGCCAGTAGTTCATCCCCACAATGGCATTCCCCTGCATTCCTGCCACACCCACACTGTGGGCCCAGAGTTCACCACCATTGCAGCAGACAGCGGGAGGCCTTCCCCACAATAGTCCCAGCAGAAGCTCTGCATAATACAAACAGGGTCCTCAGAGGTGAGCTGCCAGCCTCACCAGAGATCAACCATGGCCAGCAGACAAGCACAAAGGTGGCCCTGTCCACAGCCAACCAACTACTCCATTGCAAGGAGAACCAGGCTCTGCTGAGCAGGGTCCTGAGCTTCTGGGCACCACAGGATGCCTGCTTCCTGTAGCTGTTACTCTACAGGCCAGGAAGCATAGCAGATCCATCTAATACAAATGAAGAAACACAGAAATGCTGACTAAATGAGGAGGCAGAGGAATGTGGTACAAACAAAACTACAGGATAAGACACCGGAAAAGGGCTGAATGAAATGGAGATCACCAATCTTTTTGATAAAGATTTTGAAGTAACCATCCTAAAGATGCTCACTGACGCTGTGAATGTACTTCATTCCATTAAATTGTACACATAAAAATGGTTAAAAGGGTAAAATTCATCATAATTTTTAAAAACTTTTAAAAACCTGAGAGCTTTTGTGATAATTTGATGGAGGCAGGTCTGTAATCTATACATCTGAAATCTACAAACTTATCTGGGATACTTTAAATCTCTTTTTTCAATTCTGAATGATAAGCTCGTTCGGTAGAGGATTCCTGGTTCTTCCCTTCCAATACATTCAATGTTTCATACCACTCCCTTCTGGCCTGTAACGCTTCTTCTGAGGAATCTGCTGAGAGCTTGATGGAGTTTTCCTTACAGGTAACTGTCTGCCTTTCTCTTGCACTGTTAAGATTCGCTTTTTATCTTTCATCTTTGCCACTTAATTATTGCATGCCTTTGGTGCTGTCTTCCTGGGGTTCCTTTTGTTAGGGGCTTTCTGTACTTCTAGGACCTGGATGCCTATTTCTGTCTCCAGGTTGGGGAAGTTTTCAGCTATTGTTTCTCCAAAGAGACTTTCCACTCTTTTGTCTCTCTCTTCTCTTTCTGGTACCCCTATTATGCGAACATTGTTTCATTTTGAGTTGTCACACAGCTCTTTATCGTATTTGCATTTTTAGAAATTCTTTTTTCTCTCTGTCATGAGACTCGTTGTTTTCCTGTTCTCTAATTTCCATCTCACTGATTCTCTGTTTCCAGCCTTCTACCCTTCATTCCCTCCATTGTATTTTTCATTTCAGTTACTGTATTCTTCAGCTCTTAATGGCTCTTTTTCAATTTTTTTTTCTCAAAGATCTCACTGAGATCATCAATTCTCTTCCCCAGGTCAGTGAGCATCTTTAGGATGGTTATTTCAAAATCTCTACCCATGAAGCAACACCTTGTGATTCTTGCTTCCCCCAGCCCCTGACGATCACCATTTTGCTGTCCGTATCCATAAATTTGACTGTTGTAGATAGTTCACAAAAGTGGAATCATACAATATTTGTCCTTTTGTGTCTGGCTTATGTCACTTAACATAGGGTTTTCAACATTTCTCCATGTTCTATTATGTATCAGAATTTCATTTTTTAAGGATATAAAATTTCCCACTGTATGTATTTTTAATCATATAGGGTTAAATAAAATATAATTATTTGTGCGGTGGTGGGAGCTGTCCTGTGCATTGTTTAGTATGTCTTGCTGCATCCCTAACCTCTACTCACTAGATGCCAGCAGTATCTCCTGTTGTGACAAACAGAAATGTCTCCATACATTGCCAAGTGTCCTTTGGGGCATAAAATCATCCCCAGCTGAAAATCACTCAGCTAGCACATACTGTCTCAATGGTGGCAATATCACCAGGAAGAAGGTAATTTTTAAATGTACAAGGTTTTTTTAAACTGGAGGGGTTCATTTGTTTTTGGAGGAGGAGAATCTTAGAATTTACAATGGTGTATGGTCCTCCAAAGGACCAAAGCATATAAACAGGATATCAGTGGCTCTAAAATTTTGTTAAGGGAGGAGGGAATTTGGAAGAAAGCAGGTCTAAAAAGGCTCCCCAGAGGAACCATAATGAAAAAGGTTGAGAGCAATGGGCTAGGATGGGCCACAGTGGAAACAGGGCTAAGAATGCTGGAGCGACCAGATGTAGGTGTCAGGGTGTGAGCAAGGCAGAGGCCAGTCGGGTACAGTTGTCAAGGAGTTAGGAGTTCCGGAATCTTACTGTGTGGGAGTGGAGGTCATTCAAGGGCAGAGAGGACCTCAATTCGATAGCACCAGGGTCTGGGCTATTTAAGTTTACATTAAGATTAAATGAAATTAAAACTCAGTTTCGCCTTCTAACTAGCCACATTCCAAGTGTGCAACTGCCTCAAGAGCCAAGTGGACTACTTGTATTTGTTTCCTAAGGTTGCCCTAATGGAAATGCATTCTATCACGGTTCCAGAGGCCAGAAGCCTAAAATCAGAGGGTGGCAGGGCCATCCAGCCTCCAGAGGCTCTGGTGGGGACGCCGCTCCCCATGTCTCCTAGCCGCCAGTGGTTATCAGTGTTCCAGGCTGGTGGCCGCCTCACTCCCACCTCTGCCCACGTGGTCTCAAGCCCCACCCCCTTCTCTGTATCTTCTGTGTCTGCCTCAAAACTCCGTCTGTCTCTTTCTTATAGAAATACACAAGATTGCATTTAGAGCCCACTGTGACAATACAGCAAAAATTCTTAAGATTTTTAAGTTAATTGCACCTTTTGCCAAATAAAGATATTTTACATGTTCTGGTGATTACGATGTGAATCTAACTTTGAGGCTGCCATTCCACTCCCTCAAGTGCTCTGTTAGCACAGATAGAACACGTTTTTATTATTAAATACAATTCTTTTGACAATGCTGTAGAAGGTTATGAGCCAAAGGACAAAATGAATAGTCAGAAGTGACCTAGGAGCTGGTGAACCTGTCACAAAGAATGAAGGCAGCACATGCAAATGTCAAGGTAGGTGTTTTCTTCCTATTTTTGTTGTTTTACTGTTTTATTTTATATATTACTAACATAAAAGTTCCGTCATATTCATCTTTGAGTGTTCAATACGGTAGTGTTAACTACATGTACACCATTGTGCACAGACCCCTAGAAGCTTTCACTTTCAGACTGAAGCTCTATACCCGCTGGACACCACACCTTTCTCGCACCCCCAGTCATGCCATTTTCTGTCTCTATGAACTTCAGACACTCAGGGAAGTGGGGTCACACAGCCTGTCTCTGGGAACGCCGCGCCTCGCTGCCCGGAGGGTGCGAATAGGACTGTGCACACGTGCGCCACGCTTCACGGACCCGCTCTCCCCTCAGAGACGTCAGCCCACGGCCAGCGAGGGAGGCAGGGCAGGACCCTTCGCTCCGGCCCGAACAGATGCAGCCCTGTCCGGGCTTCCGTGCGGAGGCGGCCCCAGCGCAAGGGAAAACGCTGAGGGGCCAGGACCACGCTCAGGGTGGGCGGGGCGCCAGCAGGGGCTGGCTGCCCAGGGGCCTTCTCCACGCATGCCGGGGCAGGGAGCAAGGAGAAGAGCCATAGGACTGCCCCAGCATGGACGGGGTCGCCTTGGACACCAGCGGCAGGGCCACAGCGGCCCCTCCCAGGCCACTCCCCCACAGCTCTCCCATCACGTGAGCCCCCAGGCCCCAGCTCCTCATTGGCCAGGTGCCCAAGGGGTGGGAACCGCAGAGAAGGGACCAATGGGAGCGTCCGACGGAAGCACAACCCCTCCCCCACGCATGCACAGTGTCCAGCGGCCAGCCCCCGAGAGCTGCGTGCAGGTCCCAGCCCAGCGCAGGTTTCCGGTTTCCGGGCACCTGCAGCCACACCCGGCACCCCGGACCAGGCACCCCTGCCGGGGTGGAACCGACAGGCTGGAAGCCACCCCAGGCCTTTGAAGGTAGGTGCGTCTCCCAATCAGCACGTGCGGCTGCCCACCGGGCGCTGAGGGCGGGAAGGCTGCAAGGGTGGGCGGTGCGGGTTGGGCGTGGGCGGGAGCCCGTTCCGGTCCCGGCCAACCGAGCCTCTTGCCTGGAGAAAGCCAGGCGCGGCCATGCGAGTGCCGGCCGCCAGCCGCCTCATGTGGGCCTGCAGCCTGGCCCTCGCATCCTTCCTCTCAGATGAGCACCGGGGCCTGCCCTTCCTGCCTTCCCGCCTCCCCACACCACCTTCCCGCCTCCTACCTCCCACCTCCCCGCCTCCCCGCCTCTCACCTCCCCACCTTCCTGCCTCCCGCCTCTTGCCTCCCTGCCCCCTGCTGGTTCCTACCCTCCTGCCTGGGTTGCCCCCGTTGTAAGAATATAGTAATTTATGCTCCATTTGCCCCATGGTCCCAAGCACAGAAGCCGGTGAGAATTATGCCTGGGCTTGCCTGGGGCTTGCTGGGTTTACCCTGCCTTATCTCTAAACATCCTGACCCTCCCCCAAAGCAGCAGGCTGAGTGGATCCACAATAAAAGTCACCACGCTGCTGCCCTCTCTCTCTCTCTCTGTGTCTCTGCTGCTCTCTGTCGCTGCCTCTCTGTCCTTCTGCTCTCCCTGCTTCCTCTCCCTCTCTCTCTCTCTCCCCACCCCCCCCCCCCCCGGGGCAGCCACTCTCTCCTTCAGATAATAAAGTCTCTTGCGTGGGCCCGTGTCTCCTGAGTCATTCTGGTTAAGGAGGGTCACGGCAAGATACCCTTTCATAGGTGCTGTGACTCAGATGAGGTTCTCCCATTGACTTTGCTCTTCCTCCAGGAACCTGAGCTGCTTTGAGAACCCTCACTGCCCGATCCTCCTCCACGGGCTCCCCGTCCACTTCCCTGGTTGCTCATCTTCTCGCCCAACACCATCCTTCGATTTGGTGAGTCTCCCCTTCATTGTCGACTTAAATGTCCCTTTAGAACCTGGGAAGTGACCGTTGAGTGTCCGGCACCCCCAAGGGCTCCTCTGAGACAGGGGCACCCCCAACCGCGACTTTCAGAGTCACGGTTGATCCCCATAGTCGACCCTTCTATGCCTCGCCGTGGTGAGAATCCTCATCCACTGAGGCCCAGTCTCCCTTTTTCTACGTATCTACTCAACTCAAAAACTCCTGGTACCAGGTACCAAGCCTCCCCGGCGTTTTCACCTCCAACCCCACAGTTAGAGGTGGTGACGACCCCCTAACTGTGCCTGGTCTTCTCCGCGACCTTCTCAATCGCTGAGGGATGCCTCAGTGACTTCTGAACGGTCTCATTCTCACCATGGGATCTGGCCCCTCCATTCCTGCAGATTCACTGCTAGGGTGCTTACTCAATAATCTAAAGCCCCTCAACCTCACTCCAGACCTCAAACCTGTTCGCTACTGTAATGAAATCTGGCCACAATATCCCTTAGACAATCAGTCTAAATGGCCTCCAAATGGCTCTTTAGATCCTAAAATTCTCCACAACTTATACAACTTCTGTGAGCATACAGGCAAATAGAAAGAGATCCCATATAGCCAGGCTTTCTCCTACCTCCGAACCAATCTCTCTCTCTGTCTCCCCTGCAATCCTAAACAACTACTACTTGCCTTAAAGTCCACACCCCTAAGCTTTTTTCACGTTCCCAAACATTCTCAACTGCCTATAAAACTCCTAGACAATGCACCACCACGGGCTCTCTTGTCCCCTCCTGGCTCACGCCAGGAGCTCTGTCTGTCCTCTCACTGTATCATTACATCTCAATCTGTATGTTTGTGTCTAAATGTGTAAATGAAAAATATTTTCCTACCTCTGGATGGTATTAATAAAAATTAATTTAAAGACAAGCGCTTGTAAAAATTGGGCATTCTAAAACTTCCAAAAAATTTAATAGAAGATATTAAGCATTAATGTTAATTTAAGTTGAACTGAATAGACATGTCGTTATGGTTATCAGCTGCCTAAGTTTATCTGAAGTCATTTAAGTTGATGCTATCTGTTAAATCTTTCAAAGAAAAATGCTTAAAGTGAAGTGTAGCTTTGTCTAATGTGAGTAACTATTTAAGCAAGTGCCTTAAAACTTTTAACAGCGTCCCAGAATCAAATTCAAAAAGGTGCTTTTTACTTCTAGTTCACTCTGATATTTTCCAGAGGGCCCCTGGAACATGTCAAAGGAATTTTTTCTCATTGGAGAAAGTATTTGGCTAATTTGGCTTATTTACCTGCTTAATTACCTAGAAGGCACTGTCACAGGGAATGATGCTAAACTTTGTTACTGAATGTTTTGTGTTACAGAAATATCCAAATTTCCTTATGACAACTGTCTTACAGTAAGCTCTCCTTCAGATCTTTAACCATTGCCATTTGTAAGTCTTTTGTCATCTATAGTCACTGTTTTATTACTCCTGAACTAGTAAAATAGATTTCAGCAGAACAGGTATTAGTTACATAAGATTAAGTAAACTAAGGAAGATGATTTTGTAGCTTTTTGTTTCAAATGTTGATAAAGTGTTTCAGGCTTTTTCTCTTAAGCTGACAACAGTTTAGTAAATGACTGCCTTTATAAGCAGAATTGAAACTTTCATCTTTCTCTCTACCTTGTAGAACCTGAAGAATCAAAAGTTAGCATAAGCACAGCCATCTTAAAGGCTCAAACACCATTTTCTAACCTAGAAGGAGAAAAATTACTAGAACTTTGAAAAACAAGTTAGTCAGCCAGTGTTAATTGTAGTGACCTTTAGTTAGCTAACCTCAATCAGTTAAGCTTATCTTGCTAGAACCACCCTAAACATTCCGAAAGTGATTTTATCTAACCAGACCCCCAGGATGTGGCGTCAGCCGAAAATTTATGTGTCTATGGAAAAACACTGTATTGTGACTGTAGAAAATACTGCCCCTTTGAAAATGCTATAAAAACTTCTGGCTTTGTGTGTTCGGGGTCCATGTTGAGACCCGCTGCGTCGGGCTAACGCATGGACCCCAGCTAGCTGGCCTCTGAATAAATTCCTCTTGTTTGTTGCATCAAGAGACGCCTTCTGTGAGTGATTTAGGGCAGCGTCCTCCTCTGGGAGAATCCAACAACCTGATCCCTCCAGAATTTAAAAACTCTCAGTGACTATTTTTATATTTCATGGCAGTGTGTTTATTTGCACAAGTTCAATAAGAATCTGTTTTCCTTATAAGAGGACCAATTAAAAACACTGGTTATATTGCCATGGCTTTGACTGGAACGTCATACCTGAGAGACACGTGTGTAAACTCAGATATGAACAGACAGCTTTAAGGAACTAAGATTGACTTTATAAAGCCAACAAAGCCCCTTAGAAGAACTGGCCTAGTACCTTGCTTACAGGGTTCCCAGCAGCCTTACCAGGTGAGTAAGGAAGGTCACTTCCTGGCAGGTGCAGGAACCTCAGAGAAGAGAGGAATTCACCCAAATCTATAGGTACTGCAGGCACAAGCTGATGGCAAGTCTGGCTTGGCTTTCTGGCCTCAAGAAGCCCTTAAAAGTTCAATCTGAAATTCCTTGCAAAAAGTTCCAGCAAAGCACATTTAAAAGATCCCATGTAATCAATTATTGTTCTTGCTGCACTTATACAAACAATCAAGCCAACTGTTAATTATTTTCTTAATCTGGATACTTCTAATAAAAATGAGGGTGATTTTAGAGAAAAGTATTGCTTCAATAATGCAGTCTTATCTATACTAAATCCTAATACTAGTCATTGAGATTTTTTTTTTTTTTGGCTGTCATTATTTTTTTTTTTTAATAATTATTTTTTATTGAAGGGTAGTTGACGCACAGTATTACATTACATTAGTTTCAAGTGTACAACACAGTAGTAGAACATTTATATACATAATTCGAGGTTCCAGCTATCACCCTACCAAGCTGTTATAATATCTTGACTATATTCCTTATGCTATACATTACATCCTGGTTACTTATTTATTTTACCATTGGAAGTCTGTCCTTTTTTTTTTTTTTTTTTTTTGGTGAGGGCATCTCTCATATTTATTGATCAAATGGTTGTTAACGACAATAAAATTCTGTATAGGGGAGTCAATGCTCAATGCACAATCATTAATCCACCCCAAGCCTAATTTTCTTCAGTCTCCAATCTTCTGAGGCATAACAAACAATTTCTTACATGGAGAACAAATTCTTAAATAATGAATAAGTTACATAGTGAACAGTACAAGGGCAGTCATCACAGAAGCTTTCGGTTTTGCTCATGCATTATGAACTCTAAACAGTCAGTTCAAATATGAATACTCATTTGGTTTTTATACTTGATTTATATGTGGATACCACATTTCTCTCTTTATTATTATTATTTTTAATAAAATGCTGAAGTGGTAGGTAGATACAAGATAAAGGTAGAAAACATAGTTTAGTGTTGTAAGAGAGCAAATGTAGATGATCAGGTGTGTGCCTGTAGACTATGTGTTAATCCAAGCTAGACCAGGGCAATAAAACATCCACGTATGCAGAAGATTTCTCTCAGAACAGGGGGGGTGAGGTTCTAAGCCTCACCTCTGTTGATCCCCAATTTCTCACCTGATGGCCCCCCTGCGACTGTGCCTGTCTTAGGTTGTTCCTCCCTTGAGGAATCTTACCCGTCTCTGGCTAACCAGTCATCTTCCGGGGCCATACAGGGAAATGTGAAGTTGGTAAGTGAGAGGGAAGCCTTATTGTTTGAAAAGGTTAGCTTTTTACTTCTTTGCATATTTATGCCCTGTGGCTTCTATGCCCAGCATTTGTCTTGAGGTATCTTTACCACTTGGAAGAATCATGATACTCGGTAAATTTGATACGAGGCACGAATTCTATTTAAGGGTTGTAATTAGGAAGGAAGAAGAAAAGCTATAGAAGTAGCAGGCGGAAGAGAACATGGGAAGATTGATTATTTCTTTGGCATATCTTCTTGTAGAGTACTTCAGCATGAATAGGTTTTAAGCTACTACTTAAATTGCGCACACACATTAACATAATAGGAGTATAGTTACATAACCAAAGCATATCTGTAATTACCAGCCATCTCCAGTGAAACCAAGTAAACCAGTTAGGCACCTTAGGCATTTGTGAAAACTTATCTATGACATGGTGGATATTGTCCAACTGAACTTGAACAGTCTGAGAGAAATCAGACAAATTAAAACAGCCCATTCCTGGGGACTGTTCACATGCCATATGTTCTTTTAACAGTAAATAGTCTGTAGTTGTAAGACTTTAGAGCGCTACAATTTGCACTTCCCCAAATTCTTGGTTGAGTTCCAACAGTATAGATCCAGTCAAATTTGTTGTTTTACTGTATGCACAGGCCAGCTTAGATATCTCCTTCCTCATTCCCATGGCAAGTCCAGGAACTGGTGGGATGAGTGCATCTACAGCTGTAGCAGTGCGTGGATCTTTGTTGGGGTTTTTTGATGATCATCTTCTGGCATGAGTCTTCCAGAGAGTGCTGATGTTGGAAGTTCTTTTTCATATCGTATCTTAGTTCATTTTCGGGGTAGCCCAATTAGGCTTTGATCCTCTGTATAAACACAAACAGACCCTTTGCCTACACTTTTATATGCCCTTTATACCCTTGTGTAGAACTCGTTGGAGGTTACCACACAGGAACTGCCCTTTTTTTTTTTTTCTTTGTTTTTGGTATCACTAATCTACACTTACATGACAAATATTATGTTTACTAGGCTCTCCCCTATACCAGGTCTCCCCTATAAACCCCTTTACAGTCACTGTCCATCAGCATAGCAAAATGTTGTAGAATCACTACTTGCCTTCTCTCTGTTGTACAGCCCTCCCTTTTCTCCTACCCCCCCATGCATGTTAATCTTAATACCTCCCTACTTCTCCCCCCCTTATCCCTCCCTACCCACCCATCCTCCCCAGTCCCTTTCCCTTTGGTACCTATTAGTCCATTCTTGAGTTCTGTGATTCTGCTGCTGTTTTGTTCCTTCAGTTTTTCCTTTGTTCTTATATTCCACAGATAAGTGAAATCATTTGGTATTTCTCTTTCTCTGCTTGGCTTGTTTCACTGAGCATAATGCCCTCCAGCTCCATCCATGTTGCTGCAAATGATTGGATTTGCCCTTTTCTTATGGCTGAGTAGTATTCCATTGTGTATATGTACCACATCTTCTTTATCCATTCATCTATTGATGGACATTTAGGTTGCTTCCAATTCTTGGCTATTGTAAATAGTGCTGCAATAAACATAGGGGTGCATCTGTCTTTCCCAAACTTGATTGCTGCGTTCTTAGGGTAAATTCCTAGGAGTGGAATTCCTGGGTCAAATGGTAAGTCTGTTTTGAGCATTTTGATGTACCTCCATACTGCTTTCCACAATGGTTGAACTAACTTAAATTCCCACCAGCAGTGTAGGAGGGTTCCCCTTTCTCCACAGCCTCGCCAACATTTGTTGTTGTTTGTCTTTTGGATGGCAGCCATCCTTACTGGTGTGAGGTGATACCTCATTGTAGTTTTAATTTGCATTTCTCTGATAATTAGCGATGTGGAGCATCTTTTCATGTGTCTGTTGGCCATCTGTATTTCTTTTTTGGAGAACTGTCTGTTCAGTTCCTCTGCCCATTTTTTAATTGGGTTATTTGTTTTTTGTTTGTTGAGGCGTGTGAGCTCCTTATATATTCTGGACGTCAAGCCTTTTATCAGATGTGTCATTTTCAAATATATTCTCCCATACTGTAGGGATCCTTCTTGTTCTATTGATGGTGTCTTTTGCTGTACAGAAGCTTTTCAGCTTAATATAGTCCCACTTACTCATTTTTGCTGTTGTTTTCCTTGCCCGGGGAGATATGTTCAAGAAGAGGTCACTCATGTTTATGTCTAAGAGGTTTTTGCCTATGTTTTCTTCCAAGAGTTTAATGGTTTCATGGCTTACATTCAGGTCTTTGATCCATTTTGAGTTTACTTTTGTATATGGGGTTAGACAATGGTCCAGTTTCATTCTCCTACATGTAGCTGTCCAATTTTCCCAGCACCACCTGTTGAAGAGACTGTCATTTCGCCATTGTATGTCCATGGCTCCTTTATCAAATATTAATTGACCATATATGTCTGGGTTAATGTCTGGATTCTCTAGTCTGTTCCATTGGTCTGTGGCTCTGCTCTTGTGCCAGTACCAAATTGTCTTGATTACTATGGCTTTATAGTAGAGCTTGAAGTTGGGGAGTGATATCCCCCCTACTTTATTCTTCTTTCTCAGGATTGCTTTGGCTATTCGGGGTCTTTTGTGTTTCCAAATGAATTTTTGAATTATTTGTTCCAGTTCATTGAAGAATGTTGCTGGTAGTTTCATAGGGATTGCATCAAATCTGTATATTGCTTTGGGCAGGATGGCCATTTTGACGATATTAATTCTTCCTAGCCACGAGCATGGGATGAGTTTCCATCTGTTAGTGTCCCCTTTAATTTCTCTTAAGAGTGACTTGTAGTTTTCAGAGTATAAGTCTTTCACTTCTTTGGTTAGGTTTATTCCTAGGTATTTTATTTTTTTTGATGCAATTGTGAATGGAGTTGTTTTCCTGATTTCTCTTTCTGTTGGTTCATTGTTAGTATACAGGAAAGCCACAGATTTCTGTGTGTTGATTTTGTATCCTGCAACTTTGCTGTATTCCGATATCAGTTCTAGTAGTTTTGGGGTGGAGTCTTTAGGGTTTTTTATGTACAGTATCATGTCATCTACAAATAGTGACAGTTTAACTTCTTCTTTACCAATCTGGATTCCTTGTATTTCTTTATTTTGTCTGATTGCCGTGGCTAGGACCTCCAGTACTATGTTAAATAACAGTGGAGAGAGTGGGCATCCCTGTCTAGTTCCCGATCTCAGAGGAAATGCTTTCAGCTTCTCGCTGTTCAATATAATGTTGGCTGTGGGTTTATCATAGATGGCCTTTATTATGTTGAGGTACTTGCCCTCTATTCCCATTTTGCTGAGAGTTTTTAACATGAATGGATGTTGAACTTTGTCAAATGCTTTGTCAGCATCTATGGAGATGATCATGTGGTTTTTGTCTTTCTTTTTGTTGATGTGGTGGATGATGTTGATGGACTTTCGAATGTTGTACCATCCTTGCATCCCTGGGATGAATCCCACTTGGTCATGGTGTATGATCCTTTTGATGTATTTTTGAATTCGGTTTGCTAATATTTTGTTGAGTATTTTTGCATCTACGTTCATCAGGGATATTGGTCTGTAGTTTTCTTTTTTGGTGGGGTCCTTGCCTGGTTTTGGTATTAGGGTGATGTTAGCTTCATAGAATCAGTTTGGGAGTATCCCCTCCTCCTCTATTTTTTGGAAAACTCTAAGGAGAATGGGTATTATGTCTTCCCTGTATGTCTGATAAAATTCCGAGGTAAATCCATCTGGCCCGGGGGTTTTGTTCTTTGGTAGTTTTTTGATTACCGCTTCAATTTCGTTGCTTGTAATTGGTCTGTTTAGATTTTCTGTTTCTTCCTGGGTCAATCTTGGAAGGTTATATTTTCCTAGGAAGTTGTCCATTTCTCCTAGGTTTCCCAGCTTGTTAGCATATAGGTTTTCATAGTATTCTCCAATAATTCTTTGCATTTCCGTGGGGTCCGTCGTGATTTTTCCTTTCTCGTTTCTGATACTGTTGATTTGTGTTGACTCTCTTTTCTTCTTAATAAGTCTGGCTAGAGGCTTATCTATTTTGTTTATTTTCTCGAAGAACCAGCTCTTGTTTTCATTGATTTTTGCTATTGTTTTATTCTTCTCAATTTTATTTATTTCTTCTCTGATCTTTATTATGTCCCTCCTTCTGCTGACCTTAGGCCTCATCTGTTCTTCTTTTTCCAATTTCGATAATTATGACATTAGACCATTCATTTGGGATTGCTCTTCCTTTTTTAAATATGCTTGGATTGCTATATACTTTCCTCTTAAGACTGCTTTTGCTGCGTCCCACAGAAGTTGGGGCTTAGTGTTGTTGTTGTCATTTGTTTCCATATATTGCTGGATCTCCATTTTGATTTGGTCATTGATCCATTGATTATTTAGGAGCGTGTTGTTAAGCCTCCATGTGTTTGTGAGCCTCTTTGCTTTCTTTGTACAGTTTATTTCTAGTTTTATGCCTTTGTGGTCTGAAAAGTTGGTTGGTAGGATTTCAATCTTTTGGAATTTTCTGAGGCTCTTTTTGTGGCCTAGTATGTGGTCTATTCTGGAGAATGTTCCATGTGCACTTGAGAAGAATGTGTATCCCGCTGCTTTTGGATGTAGAGTTCTATAGATGTCTATTAGGTCCATCTGCTCTACTGTGTTGTTCAGTGCTTCCGTGTCCTTACTTATTTTCTGCCCAGTGGATCTCTCCTTTGGGGTGAGTGGTGTGTTGAAGTCTCCTAGAATGAATGCATTGCAGTCTATATCCCCCTTTAGTTCTGTTAGTATTTGTTTCACATATGCTGATGCTCCTGTGTTGGGTGCATATATATTTAGCATGGTTATATCCTCTTGTTTGACTGAGCCCTTTATCATTATGTAGTGTCCTTCTTTATCTCTTGTTACTTTCTTTGTTTTGAAGTCTATTTTGTCTGATATTAGTACTGCAACCCCTGCTTTCTTCTCACTGTTGTTTGCTTGAAGTATGTTTTTCCATCCCTTGACTTTTAGTCTGTACATGTCTTTGGGTTTGAGGTGAGTTTCTTGTAAGCAGCATATAGATGGGTCTTGCTTTTTTATCCATTCTATTACTCTGTGTCTTTTGATTGGTGCATTCAACCCATTAACATTTAGGGTGACTATTGAAAGATATGTACTTATTGCCATTGCAGGCTTTAAATTCGTGGTTACCAAAGGTTCAAGGTTAGCCTCTTTAGTATCTTACTGCCTAACTTAGCTCGCTTATTGAGCTGTTATATACACTGTCTGGAGATTCTTTTCTTCTCTCCCTTCTTGTTCCTCCTCCTCGATTCTTCATATGTTGGGTGTTTTGTGCTGTGCTCTTTCTAGGAGTGCTCCCATCTAGAGCAGTCCCTGTAAGATGTTCTGTAGAGGTGGTTTGTGGAAAGCAAATTCCCTCAGCTTTTGTTTGTCTGGGAATTGTTTAATCCCACTGTCATATTTGAATGATAGTCATGCTGGATACAGTATCCTTGGTTCAAGGCCCTTCTGTTTCATTGTATTAAATATATCATGCCATTCTCTTCTGGCCTGTAGGGTTTCTGTTGAGAAATCTGACGTTAGCCTGATGGGTTTCCCTTTTTAGGTGACCTTTTTCTCTCTAGCTGCCTTTAACACTCTTTCCTTGTCCTTAATCTTTGCCATTTTAATTATTATGTGTCTTGGTGTTGCCCTTCTTGGATCCTTTCTGTTGGGGGTTCTGTGTATTTCCGTGGTCTGTTCGATTACTTCCTCCCCCAGTGTGGGGAAGTTTTCAGCAATTATTTCTTCTAAGATACTTTCCATCTCTTTTCCTCTCTCTTCTTCTTCTGGGACCCCTATAATACGGATATTGTTCCTTTTGGATTGGTCACACAGTTCTCTTAATATTGTTTCATTCCTGGAGATCCTTTTGTCTCTCTCTATGTCAGCTTCTATGCGTTCCTGTTCTCTGATTTCAATTCCATCAATGGCCTCTTGCATTCTATCCATTCTGCTTATAAACCCTTCCAGAGTTTGTTTCATTTCTGCGATCTCCTTTCTGGCATCTGTGATCTCCTTCCGGACTTCATCCCATCTCTCTTGCGTATTTCTCTGCATCTCTGTCAGCATGTTTATGATTCTTATTTTGAATTCTTTGTCAGGAAGACTGGTTAGGTCTGTCTCCTTCTCTGGTGTTGTCTCTGTGATCTTTGTCTGCCTGTAGCTTTGCCTTTTCATGGTGATAGGAATAGTCTGCAGAACTGGGACGAGTGACGGCTGGAAGGACTTCCTTTCTTGTTGGTTTGTGGCCCTCCTCTCCTGGGAGAACAGCGACCTCTAGTGGCTTGTGCTGGGCAGCTGCGCGCAGACAGGGCTTCTGCTTCCTGCCCGGCTGCTATGGAGTTAATCTCCGCTGTTGCTGTGGGCGTGGCCTGGCTCGGGCAGCTACTCCAAAATGGTGGAGTCGCATTGGAGCAGGAGCTGCTGGGAGGCTATTTATCTCCGTAAGGGGCCTCCCTGCTCCCTGCAGCCCAGGGGTTAGGGTGCCCAGAGATCCCGGATTCCCTACCTCTGGATTAAGTGACCCGCCCTGCCCCTTTAAGACTTCCAAAAAGCACCCGCCAAAACAAAACAACGACCACCAAAGAAAAAAAAAGAGAAAAAAAAATTTTTTTTAATATAAAAAAAAAAAAGGTGGTCGTTCGTTTTTCTTTATTCTCCGGTGCCAGCCTCAGGCCTCTGCTCACCGGTCTTGCTGCCCTGTTTCCCTAGTATTGGGGTCCCTATCCCTTTAAGACTTCCAAAAAGCGCTCGCCAAAACAAAACAGCAAAAAAGCAAAAAAAAAAAAATGGTCGCGCACTTTTCTTATGTCCTCTGTCGCCCAGCCTCCAGTGCCTGCTCACTGTTCTTGCTGCCCTGTTTTCCTAGTATCGAGCGCCCTGCACTCTGGCCCGGATGGCTGGGCTGGGTGCTCGGCAGTCCTGGGCTCCGTCTCCCTCCCGCTCTGCCTGCTCTTCTCCCGCCGGGAGCTGGGGGGAGGGGCGCTCGGCTCCCGCGGGGCCGGGGCTTGTATCTTACCCCCTTCGTGAGGCGCTGGGTTCTCTCAGGTGCGGATGTGGTCTGGATATTGTCCTGTGTCCTCTGGTCTTTATTCTAGGAAGGGTTGTCTTTGTTATATTTTCATAGGTATATGTTGTTTTGGGAGGAGATTTCCGCTGCTCTACTCACGCCGCCATCTTTCGCCCCTCTAGTCATTGAGATTTAAACTCAATCCAGACTTCTAGTTTCCCCATGATACCTGGCTATGATTCTCAATTAGACTCTTCATATTTCTAGTTCTCACATTCAGCCATGCATTCTTAATCTCAAGTTTGTCCTTCCAGAATGGAAAATCCAACTTCAGATGTTGCTACTTAACCGAATAACAATTTGTTCTATCTTGCCTAGAAGCCACAAAACTGCAAATAAGTAATATAAATAAAATCCAGAATAGAAACACCAGCCTTCCGAGGCCCTCTCAACTGACCAGTGATGGAGACCTAGCTGCACCCTTTACTGCGCCCCCTCTCAGCATGAAGCAGCCAGAGCGGTTGTCGCCCCCTTTCCCTAACAGCAGCTAGGGTCTCCATCTGTAGAGGGGGAATGAGACAGAGACCATAAGCTTAGGCAGAATAAGGTGAGAGCCTCTGGAGAAAGCAAGGCAGGATACTTGCAGTCAGAGCAATGTAACTACATGCTAGGAAATCCCCACCCCTACTAAAACTGTTGAACATTCTTCAGTGAGATCAGCTAATGTTCCCCAGATAAAGAAGAGTAGAACATGTTTTATTATGCTAATCATTTGTAATCGTGTGTAAGATTCACTTTAGCATACTAAAAAGCCCAGGCCTATGTGCTGTCTTTCCTTCTTCACATCTGAGGAGGTAATTTTGCAAACTGAGCAACTAACTTAGCAAGCGGACCCAGCTGTAGACAGCATGGTAAAAGGCAGGATTCTTTAGCAAATAGACCTCAGCCCACCTTGGGAGCTGGGCAGGCAGCCTTTTGATATGCTCGCAGACGAAGATGCCGGTATCCCAGAGAGAAATCAAGGCAGGAAATTCCTTATGTTAAGTTAATTTTTAATATTCAGAGAACACTTAACAAGTCCTTCCCAAGGCTTTAGGGATAGTCCCCACCTTTTTGGACAGGCTCTAGCACAAGACCCCAAATCCCTTACTCTCGAGCTCCACCCTCCTTCAATATGTAGATGATCTCCTCCCGTGCAGTCCCTCCCTACAAACCTCTCAACAGGATATTATTTTCCTTTTAAACTTTCTCTCAGAACACAGCTATCAGGTCTCACCCTCCAAAGTTCAGCTGTCTGCCACTCAGGTCACATACCTGGGAGTTCAGCTCTCCCCGCGCTACAAGGCCATTACCATAGACAGGAAAAAACTTTTCCAAACCATCCCCATTCCAAACACCAAGCAACACCATCCCTAACTCCCAAATGGCAAGGACCATACACAGTAATCCTTTCCATGCCAACTGCAGTTAAACTCCAGGGTCTTCCCCATTGGATACACAACTCCCACCTTAAGCTGTTTCTCTCCCCTTATTCCCCTCCCACCAAATCTCCCATGGGTTCCTACTCCTCCACCCTGATGGGACCTCTTACTCTCTGCATTTTGTGCTGCTCATCTCCACTTCCACTCATCACTGAAGAAGTTTCTGCCAGCACAGAGTCCTAAGACCTCCCTTAGAACCACCATGCTTCATGCCTCAGGATTGTTAACCCTGGTCTCAACACTTACTCTCTCACCAGACCTATCTTCCCAACACCAGCCCCTTCTTCTCTTTCAGACTGTCCAAAAGATTACACCATCAAAGATTCCCTTTGCCCTACAGGTTGCTTTGCTGCCTACACATAGGTCCCCATCAATGCTATAATTCAGCCATCCTATGTAAACATAGCAATCAGCCCATATACAAAAAATTTCTAACCAAACCTTTAACCAGCTTATATTACAGGATTACCAACCTTTCTCCAAAGACGATCATCCTTACTGAACCTGGAACACGCCATCGCCACTGCAGACCAAGGATTCATCTGAGGACCACCCCCATCAATACAAAAATAAACTTCATCACCCCTAATCAGCAGGAAGCAGTTCTGAAGACTAACCTTCACCCCTTCCCAAATCCTCTACCACTTATAAAACAGAAAAGGGACGAATGTAAGAATACAGTAATTTATCCTCCATTTGCCCCATGGTCCCAAGCACAGAAGCCAGTGCGAATTATGCCTGGGCTTGCCTGGGGCTTGCTGGGCTTACCCCGCCTTATCGCTAAACATCCCGACCCTCCCCGAAGGCAACAGGCCAAGCGGATCCACAATAAAAGGCACCACGCTGCTGCCCTCTCTCTCTCTGTCTGTCTGTCTTTCTGTTGCGCTCTCTCTGCCTCTCTCTGTCTCTGTGTGTCTGTCTTGCTGCTCTCTCTGTCTCTGTCCCTCTGTCTGTCTCTCTGCTGCCCTCTCTTTGTCTTTGTCTCTCTGTCCCCCTGCTCTCTCTCCCTCTCTCTGCTCTCTCTCTCCCTCTCTCTCTCTGTCTCTCTCTGCCTCTCTCTCGGTCTCTCTGCTGCTGTCTCTCTCTTTGTCTCTGTTTCTCTGTCCCCCTGCTCTCCCTGCCCTCACGCCCTCTCTCTCTCTCTCTCACTCTCTCCTCTCTCACTCTCCCCACCCCCTCTGGGGCAGCCTCTCTCTCCTTCAGATAATAAAGTCTCTTGCGTGGGCCCGTGTCTCCTGAGTCATTCTGGATAAGGAGGGTCGCGGTGAGATACCCTTTCACCCGTGCCCCCACTCCCCTGGGCTCCCTCATCCTGCACCCTGTGGCCCATGAGGGATGCATCCCTCCCAGGGGCGGGACTCGGCCCAGCCCACTGGGCGCCTGCAAACGTGCTCCACCTGCAGAGACCCCTGTCTACCACCGTGCTGGGAAGATGCCCCTGAGCACCCCTCCACTTGGCCCCCTTACCGCTTGGCTGCAGCAGACATCTGGGCCCACAGCGGCAATGGGGGACACTGGCCTGCCTCTTACCCTGTGAGGCTTACGGGAGATGATGAAGGTATGGGGCTCAGCAAGCTGTCATTCAAGGGTAACCATGTGTATGTGTGTTTCTCCAGAGAGCATGTCATACCCAAGGCAGGAAGGCAGAGAGAAAATTTCACTCCTGAACGTGAATCATGGGCCTTTGTCCAAACACTTCTGCATCTCCCTGATTGCCCTGCAGGGTCTGGGGTCCTGTGTGAGCAGCCTCTAACTACCCTGGTGGTTCCCCAGAGACACAGTATTCTGGATCTGGTGATGGGCAGGGGTCCTTCAGTGATGGCCACACACACTTTTTTTTTTTTGCCATTGTTTATTGAAGTATCATTGATATACAATATCATATTGGTTTCAGGTGTACAACATAGTGATTCAACAATTATGTACATTACAAATTGCTCAGTATGATCAGGGTAACATCTGTAACATGTTGACAGATAACTGCACCACTGGGGGTGAGGATTTAATAACATAGGTAACTCTTGAACCACTGTGTTATGCACTTGAAATGAATAAAAGGTTGTATATCAATGATACTTCAATAAAATACATCATTATCACCAAATATATTCTGATATTATCAATTACATTCCCTATGCTGTACTTGTCATCCAGGTAACTTTTTTGTATAATTGGAAGTTTTTCTCTCTATCTCTACCTATTTTGCACTTCCCCCGCCCCCCTTTCACATGGCAACTACCAGTTATTTTCCATGTTTATGAGTCTGTACTTTTTTGTTTGTTCATTTATTTTGTATTTTAAGTTGCATATAATAGTGAAATCATTTGGTATATGTCTTGGATTTATTCACTTAGTGTAATATCATCTAGGTCCATCTGTGTTGCTGCAAATAGCAAAATTCATCCTTTTTTATAGCTAATATTCCATTGTACACATGTAGCACTTTTTCTTTAATCCATTCATCTATCAATGGACAGCAGTCTACCAGGGCGCCGTAGATCAGTCAGGCTGAGAAGTCAGACTTGTTAATCAAGGTGATACGTCTGGGGGAGGTCCCAGTGAGTGTGGCCAGAAGCATGCCATCAGGGCCAGGAGTGCGGATCTGAGGAACGTCTGGACACCAAATAGGGGATTAAGGGGCACAGTCTGGGGGATTCCCAGTAAGCACTTGGAGCCGTGCTGACAGGCGAAGTGGGCGTGGAAGTGCTGTGGGCTCAGGAATTCCAGGTGTGCACAGCCCTGGGGCCAGGTCACCCTGATGGGCACTGTCAGGTGCAGGCAGGGGTGGTGTTATCTGCCTTGAGGGGTGTCTAGAGCTGGTGTGGCCTCCAGACCCTGCTTTCACCTGTGCTGTCAGTACAGGGGGGCGTAAGCCATGGAGATCCCTGGCACCTTCCATCCCAGAGAAAGTTCCAGCAGTTCCCTCACCGTGCGGAAACCAGCTTCCTTCACCCAAAGGCTAATTGTCCTTTGAACCGTGGTTTTTCTGTTCCCCAGAGCAGGCCCCTCAGTGATGCCCCCCCCGACTGCAGGTCTATATTGGGGTGGGGGCCTCTGTGGCTGTCCTTGTCTCTCCTGCAGTATCCTGTGTGGTCACTCTGTGCTCAGTGCTTCCTCACAGAATGTGCTGTGTGTCCGTGTAGATCTGGGTGCATGTGGAAGAAGGTGGCCCTTTCTATACTGTCATCTTGGACCTCTCTCTCCCCCATTTGGTCACTTTTAAATTTCTCTGGGTGTTGCCAGGACATTCTGAGGTGACCTCCCAAGCTGGCCTCCTCTATCATCAGGATAGTCCACTAATCAGTGGCCAAGTGCTTTACCTGCTCATACTCACCCTCTTCCCCCATCTTACTCCCTCAGCCTCTCATTTCCCCATCTTTTTATATGAACAGGAAAGGCCAACTTAAAATAGACTGTACAACACCTACTTCCTCTTTTTCCCCCTGCTCCATGGTGTGGTCCAGCCATCCCAATAAAAAGTTATCACTCATCAAGAATTCATTAGAAGTCACCTTAGGGTCATTGATAAAATGAGAAAGGTCACCATAATTTTACATGAAATTCCAGGTCTGTCGTAATTTCTTTCTTCCTCTTCTGCTTTCCACACCTAATAAAAGAAACCACTCATTTTATTTGTTGTTAGGACAGGCCTTAGGTAAAATGTAGAGGTTGATTCGAGTTCTCAGCCTCCCAAGTTCTTTACTCCTTCCCCAGCTCCTGTCTTCCCAGCCCTCCTACCGTTCCCCCTCCAGGGCTCAAAGCCACCTTCGCTGGGTTTTCCCTTCAAAGTTCATTTTCAAGAAGAAGAGAAAATAGTCATTCCTCACCCTGTGAGGAACAGTGCTATTAACCTGGCCCAGGTGCTCTGCATTTTAATAGAAACCAGAGCTCAAAACTTTAAAAAGCCTTTTCTGCCTTAGCAGACATAAGAGTTTGTGAGATGTGTGTGTGGGTAAGAGATGTGGACGTCTGTCTTCTGTGAAGGACACACACTCTAACTGACCTCCCAGCTCTAACTGACCTCTTGCTGCCCTGAGCGCCAACTCAGAGGGCTGGCGAGGAGGTGACAGCCCCACGTGTTCCTCAGAAACGCCCTGCTTCGCTCTGCTGGTCAGAGCTTGCTTTGTGGTTGTGACTTGTAGTGAAATTTGCTTGAATATTCCCTATAATAAGTTTTTTTTTCCCAGTTTTACTGAATACAATTGACATATATCACAGTATAAATTTGAGGTATACAGTATAATGGTTTGACTTATATGTATTGTGAAATGATTATTGCAGTTACTTAGTACCCATCATCTCATATAGATACAATAAAAAGAGCAAAAAAATTTTTTCCTTGTGGTAAGAACTCTTAGGATTTACTGTCTTGACAACTTTTATATGTCATACAGCAATGTGAACCCTAGTCATCATGCATATTACATCCCCAGTTCTTATTTATCTTCTAACTGGAATTTTATAACTTTTGACTGCCTTCCTCCAGTTCCCCCTCCCACCACCCCTGGTAGCCACAAATCTGATATTTTTTACTGTTTCTTTTTTAAGTTTTCACATATGTGGGAGATCATACAGTATTTATCTTGTCGTAGTAGTAGAAATGTTTCCCTTCTTCCTTTTATATTTTGGCTAGTCTAATAATTAAATTGACAGGAGAAAAGCAAAGATTTGGTAACATGGACACGTGTAAAATTCGGAAAACCTGAGTAATTCTGAAGTGGCCACAGCTATCACCTTAAGTACCATCTTTAGCCAAAACAAAGGAGGAGGATGGGGGTGAGGAGTCAGTTAAGGAAGGTCATCTGCAATAGCACAGTAAACAGTGGGAAGGTGTTATACAGACTGAAGTTGTTGAGTTTCTAGAGATGCAGAGTCACACCTCTTCACTAACAGTTCACTGAGCATGAAGGACTCAAGGTCCATCCATGTCACAAATGGCAGGATTCCCTCATTTCCATGGCTGATAATATCCCACTGTGGCTATCATATAACTTCTTTATCAATTCGTCCATCAATGGACACTTAGGTTGTTTCCAAATCTTGGCTATTGTAAAGAATGCTGCTGTGAACATGGTGGTATAGAGTTGTAGGTATCTTTTTGAATTTGTGGTTTTACTTCCTTTGGATACATTCCCAGAGGGGGATTGCTGAATCATATCATGGTTCTATTCTTAATTGATGGTCCTTCATACTGCTTTCCACAGCAGCCATCCCAATTTGCAATCCCACCAGCAGTGAGCAAGGACCCCCTTTTCCCCACATCCATGTCAGCATTTGTTAACTTTTTTTTTTTTTTGGCCATTTTAACAGGTGTGAGGTGATATCTCATTGTGGTTTTGATTTGCATTTCCCTGATGACTAGAGATGTGGAGCATCTTTTCATGTGCCTGTTGGCCATTTGTATATCTTCTTTGGAATAAGTCTATTCAGGTTTTTTGCCCATTTTAATTAGATTATTTGTGGGAGTTTTTTGCAGTCTTTTTCTCAGTGACAAAAGTACATTTTAAAATCTATCTTTTCCTATCCTTTCTTATGTCTGTTTACTTATATTTACTTATTTAAAGGTATATAGCTTTTTCAATAAATGTGTCCATGGTGTAAAATGCAAAAATATAGAGCAGAGAGTATGTATTTATCCTCTTCTCCTACTTAGGCCCCCAGATCAGCTCCTTAGGGGCAACCACAATTATCCCTTTCTTAAGTATCTTTCCAGAAATAGCCTGTGTATTTCCAAACATATTCAAATGTATCTTTTTCTTCCTGTGGCATCATTTTATACCTGGTGTTGTACATCTTGCCTTTTTCCCTTAAAGTACATCTTAGAGAGATTTTTGTATCAGTGCATGTGTACCTGCATATTCTATATACATGTGCTTCATGGATATGCCAGATTCTGTCATTTCCAACCATTTATTATCACAAAGAATGCTGCAGTGAATGACCAAGTATAAGAAGAATTGTACACATAGGAAAATAAGTGAGAATTGCTGGATCAAAGAGATTGTACAGTCTAATTTTTTATTCTGTATTACATTGCCCTCTAAGGAAGTTATACTACTTTATGCACCAGAAATAGATGAGAATGCCTGTTGCCCACACTCCTACCCACACACTTAAGCTTTAATTTTCACCCATCTTGCCATGAAAGCCAAGGGTAATTTAAAAAACAAATAAACACAAAAAAGAGTTCCAACTACTAATGTTAAGAGACTTTCCCATTCATAATTTCTTAGCAATATGTCTCATATCCTCTTCTCTCTTTCCAAACTCTTTCCCACTTTGCTTGAAGCTACTCTGTCCAATGTGTCTATTTAAATTTCATTAAAATTTAAAAATCAAAAGTTGAGTTTCTGAGTTGCACCACCTTCATTCAAAGTCTCAGTAGGGAGGGGCACATGGCCAGTGGCCACGTGTCCTGGGTGGCATAGATCCAGATATTTTGCTTATCACAGTACATTCTACTGGACAGCACCTCTCTGGAATTCTTGTTTGTGTTAGTTTGTTTGTTTTTTTAATTACCCTTGGCTTTCTGTCCTGTGGTCTGCTGAATGAGACTTGAGCAGGCAGCCAGGTCAGCCATTTGTCTGAGGAACTCCAACCATCGCTGAACTCCACTGACTCCTCTTCTCATATCAGCATACGGCTCTGAGTCCTCAAAAACCAACCCCCTCATGCCTAGGGCAGGGGTCCTGCTGTCCTCAGATTTGCAGGGCCCATGGCAATATGGCTCAACATTTAAGCTAAAAAAGGTTAAAATAGGTTCCTCCTCTTACCTGGGTACACTTTCAGAATGACTGCAGAGGCCTAGGATTGTCACACACTCAGAGTTCTGTGCCTCCGAATGCCCCGTCCTGGTCCTTAGCCCGCCTCCCCAACCTGCCCCACCTGCCTCTTCACTGTGAAGGCAAGCATGAGCGTGGACACGGACGTGCCAGGCCTCAGGTCCAAGCTGCCACTTCTGCCCCCTCTCCTTGGTCTGTGTGAGCAAGAAATTGTAGGATTCCTGGCATCCAGGAAAGATGGGGGAACAGCATACAGGCTCTAAGTGGCGTGTCCTCTTGGTGTCACAAACTATTCACCCTGGGAGGGTTGGCAGAGCCAGAGGAGGGTGAAGAGGAGGAAGGCAAACAGTTTTAACCACCTTGTAGTAGCCTGAGAAAAATTATGCAGATAGATACCATGACCTTTGCTCCCATCTTCCCCTCTCCCTTTCTGCAGGTTTCCACCTCTTCATTACAGTTCCCTCCGCTCTCTGCCCCAGGTCATCTCACTGGGGCAGCTGAATCCAGTCTTGTCCCCAGCAGCTGGTGGTAGTGGGGACGTTTGGAGAAAGAAGGTGTCCATGGACTTCGATTCACTGAGACATAATGCAACCGGAGCCACGTCCCAGTCCTTGTCCACTGGAACCCCTTCTTTGAGAGTCCTGTGCTCTTTTATCTGTAAGACTGAATTATTCTGTGCAAGTAGATCTCTTTCAAGCCTTCTTTCAAAATGGGCCCCCTCAGGAGGGAGCAAAGATGGCAGCGTGAGTAGAGCTGCGGAAATCTCCTCCCAAAACCACATACATCTATGAAAATATAACAAAGACAACTCTTCCTAGAATAAAGACCAGAGGACACAGGACAACATCCAGACCACATCCACACCTGCAAGAACCCAGTGCCTCGCGAAGGGGGTAAGATACAAGCCCCGGCCCTGCGGGACCCGAGCGCCCCTCCCCCCAGCTCCCAGCGGGAGAAGAGTAGGCAGAGTGGGAGGGAGACGGAGCCCAGGACTGCTGAACACCCAGCCCCAGCCATCCAGGCCAGACTGCAGACACAGTGCGTGCGCGGGGCCCTGGATACTAGGGAAGTAGGGCAGCAAGAACAGTGAGCGGGTAGCGGAGGCCTGGTGCCGGAGGACATAAGAAAGCGAGCTGCCATTTTTTTTTTTTTTCTGTTTTGTTTTGCCGAGCGCTTTTTGGAAGTCTTAAAGGGATAGGAACCGCAATACTAGGGAAACAGGGCAGCAAGACTGGTGAGCAGATGGCTGAGGCTGGCACCAGAGAATAAAGAAAAACAAGCGGCCATTATTTATTTATTTATTTATTTATTTAATTTTTTAAATTTAATTTTATTTTTTTCTGTTCATTTTGTTTTGGCGGGTGCTTTTTGGAAGTCTTTAAGGGGCAGGGTGGAAAACTTAACCCAGAGGTAGGGAATCCGGTGATCTCTGGGCACCCTAATCCCCTGGGCTGCAGGGAGCACGGAGGCCCCTTACAGAGATAAATAGCCTCCCGGCTGCTCCCCCTCGAACGCGAGGAGCAGCCCGAGCCAGGCCACGCCCACAGCAACAGCGGAGATAAACTCCATAGCAGCCGGGCAGGAAGCAGAAGCCCTGTCTGCGCGCAGCTACCCAGCACAACCCACTAGAGGTCGCTGTTCTTCCAGGAGAAGAGGGCCACAAACCAGCAAGAAGGGAAGTTCTTCCAGCCGTCACTTGTCCCAGCTCTGCAAACTATTCCTATCACCATGAAAAGGCAAAACTACAGGCAGACAAAGATCACAGAGACAACACCAGAGAAGGAGACAGACCTAACCAGTCTTCCTGATAAAGAATTCAAAATAAAAATCATAAACATGCTGACAGAGCTGCAGAGAAATACGCAAGAGATATGGGATGAAGTCCGGAGGGAGATCACAGATGCCAGAAAGGAGATTACAGAAATGAAAAAAACTCTGGGAGGGTTTATAAGCAGAATGGATAGGATGCAAGAGGCCATTGATGGAATTGAAACCAGAGAACAGGAACGCATAGAAGCTGACATAGAGAGAGATAAAAGAATCTCCAGGAATGAAACAATATTAAGAGAACTGTGTGACCAATCCAAAAGGAACAATATCCATATTATAGAGGTACCAGAAGAAGAAGAGAGAGGAAAATGGATGGAAAGTATCTTGGAAGAAATAATTGCTGAAAACTTCCCCAAACTGTGGGAGGAAATAATCGAACAGACCATGGAAATACACAGAACCCCCAACAGAAAGGATCCAAGGAGGTCAACACCAAGACACATAATAATTAAAATGGCAAAGATCAAGGACAAGGAAAGAGTTTTAAAGGCAGCTAGAGAGAAAAAGGTTACCTATAAAGGAAAACCCATCAGGCTAACATCAGACTGCTCAACAGAAACCCTAAAGGCCATAAGAGAATGGCATGATATATTTAATGCAATGAAACAGAAGGGCCTTGAACCAAGGATACTGTATCCAGCACGACTATCATTTAAATATGATGTGTAGGGGCCGGCCTACGGCCGAGGCTGAGTCCCACTATGGCTGAACACCGCCCTTCCACTGTAGCTGACCAATGCCCTAAGATGGTGCCCGCTTCCTGGGTACCACCCTTCCTGGTTTGGTGGCATTAGCATAAGGAAGTTGCTCCTATAGGCTTGCCCCATGCTTCCGCGCTCGTGCTCAACTCATGCAGAAGGCATGCTAACAATCATCTTAAAGGTCACGCATGATCTTAATCACCATAGGCCAGCTTCCTTTATATAAGGCATAAGCAGGAAAGAGAAGCACTCTCACTCGCTCTCGCTCTCGCTCTCTCTCTCCTCTCATTCTTCCTCTCACTCGCTCCCTCCGGCTGTTGCTTCTTCTCACTCACCTTCTCCCGACCTTCTGAGCAACAATAAAGAACTGAAGTGAACCAGGTCTGTGTACGTATCGCTATCGTCACCGCCACAAGGAGCGAACGAGATAATGATGGTGGGATTAAACAATTCCCAGACAAGCAAAAGCTGAGGGAATTTGCTTCCCACAAACAAACTCTACAGGTCATCTTACAGGGACTGCTCTAGATGGGAGCACTCCTAGAAAGAGCACAGAACAAAACACCCAACATATGAAGAATCGAGGAGGAGGAACAAGAAGGGAGAGAAGAAAAGAATCTCCAGACAGTGTATATAACAGCTCAATAAGCAAGCTAAGTTAGGCAGTAAGATACTAAAGAGGCTAACATTGAACCTTTGGTAACCACGAATTTAAAGCCTGCAATGGCAATAAGTACATATCTTTCAATAGTCACCCTAAATGTATATGGAATGAATGCACCAATCAAAAGACACAGAGTAATAGAATGGATAAAAAAGCAAGACCCATCTATATGCTGCTTACAAGAAACTCAACTCAAACCCAAAGACATGTACAGACTAAAAGTCAAGGGATGGAAAAACATTTCAAGCAAATAACAGCAAGAAGAAAGCAGGGGTTGCAGTACTAATATCAGACAAAATAGACTTCAAAACAAAGAAAGTAACAAGAGATAAAGAAGGACACTACATAATGATAAAGGGCTCAGTCAAACAAGAGGATATAACCATTCTAAATATATATGCACCCAACACAGGAGCACCAGCATATGTGAAACAAATACTAACAGAACGAAAGGGGGAAATAGACTGCAATGCATTCATTCTAGGAGACTTCAACACACCACTCACCCCAAAGGATAGATCCACTGGGCAGAAAATAAGTAAGGACACGGAAGCACTGAACAACACAGTAGAGCAGATGGACCTAATAGACATCTATAGAACTCTACATCCAAAAGCAACAGGATACACATTCTTCTCAAGTGCACATGGAACATTCTCCAGAATAGACCACATACTAGTCCACAAAAAGAGCCTCAGTAAATTCCAAAAGACTGAAATCCTAACAAACAACTTTTCAGACCACAAAGGCATAAAACTAGAAATAAACTGTACAAAGAAAGCAAAAAGGCTCACAAACACATGGAGGCTTAACAACACACTCCTAAATAATCAATAGATCAATGAACAAATGAAAATGGAGATCCAGCAATATATGGAAACAAATGACAACAACAACACTAAGCCCCAACTTCTGTGGGACACAGAAAAAGCAGTCTTAAGAGGAAAGTATATAGCAATCCAAGCATATTTAAAAAAGGAAGAAGAATCTCAAATGAATGGTCTAATGTCACAATTATCAAAATTGGAAAAAGAAGAACAAATGAGGCCTAAGGTCAGCAGAAGGAGGGACATAATAAAGATCAGAGAAGAAATAAATAAAATTGAGAAGAATAAAACAATAGCAAAAATCAATGAAACCAAGAGCTGGTTCTTCGAGAAAATAAACAAAATAGATAAGCCTCCAGCCAGACTTATTACGAGGAAAAGAGAGTCAACACAAATCAACAGTATCAGAAACGAGAAAGGAAAAATCATGACGGACCCCACAGAAATACAAAGAATTATTAGAGAATACTATGAAAACCTATATGCTAACAAGCTGGGAAACCTAGGAGAAATGGACAACTTCCTAGAAAAATACAACCTTCCAAGACTGGCCCAGAAAGAAACAGAAAATCTAAACAGACCAATTACCAGCAACGAAATTGAAGTGGTAATCAAAAAACTACCAAAGAACAAAACCCCCGGGCCAGATGGATTTACCTCGGAATTTTATCAGACATACAGGGAAGACATAATACCCATTCTCCATAAAGTTTTCCAAAAAATAGAGGAGAAGGGGATACTCCAATACTCATTCTATGAAGCTAACATCACCCTAATACCAAAACCAGGCAAAGACCCCACCAAAAAAGAAAACTACAGACCAATATCCCTGATGAACATAGATGCAAAAAATACTCAACAAAATATTAGCAAACAGAATTCAAAAATACATCAAAAGGATCATACACCATGACCAAGAGGGATTCATCCCAGGGATGCAAGGATGGTACAACATTTGAAAGTCCATCAACATCATCCACCACATCAATAAAAAGAAAGACAAAAACCACATGATCATCTCCATAGATGCTGAAAAAGCATTTGACAAAGTTCAACATCCATTCATGATAAAAACTCTCAGCAAAATGGGAATAGAGGGCAAGTACCTCAACATAATAAAGGCCATCTATGATAAACCCACAGCCAACATTATATTGAACAGCGAGAAGCTGAAAGCATTTCCTCTGAGATCGGGTACTAGACAGGGATGCCCACTCTCCCCACTGTTATTTAACATAGTACAGGAGGTCCTAGCCTTGGCAATCAGACAAAACAAAAAAATACAAGGAATCCAGATTGGTAAAGAAGAAGTTAAACTGTCACTATTTTCAGATGACATGATATTGTACATAAAAAAACCCTAAAGTCTCCACCGCAAAACTACCAGAACTGATACCGGAATACAGCAAAGTTGCAGGATACAAAATCAACACACAGAAATATGTGGCTTTCCTATATACGAACAATGAACCAACAGAAAGAGAAATCAGGAAAACAATTCCATTCACAATTGCATCAAAAAAAAATACCTAGGAATAAACCTAACCAAAGAAGTGAAAGACTTATATTCTGAAAACTACAAGTCACTCTTAAAAGAAATTAAAGGGGACACTAACAGATGGAAACTCATCCCATGCTTGTGGCTAGGAAGAATTAATATCGTTAAAATGGCCATCCTGCCCAAAGCAATATACAGATTTGATGCAATCCCTATGAAACTACCAGCAACATTCTTCAATGAACTGGAACAAATAATTAAAAAATTCATATGGAAACACCAAAGACCCCGAATAGCCAAAGCAATCCTGAGAAAGAAGAATAAAGTAGGGGGGATCTCACTCCCCAACTTCAAGCTCTATTATAAAGCCATAGTAATCAAGACAATTTGGTACTGGCACAAGAACAGAGCCACGGACCAATGGAACAGACTAGAGAATTCAGACATTAACCCAGACATATATGGTCAATTAATATTTGATAAAGGAGCCATGGACATACAATGGCGAAATGACAGTCTCTTCAACAGATGGTGCTGGCAAAACTGGACAGCTACATGTAGGAGAATGAAACTGGACCATTGTCTAACCCCATATACAAAAGTAAACTGAAAATGGATCAAAGACCTGAATGTAAGTCATGAAACCATTAAACTCTTGGAAGAAAACATAGGCAAAAACCTCTTAGACATAAACATGAGTGACCTCTTCTTGAACATATCTCCCCGGGCAAGGAAAACAACAGCAAAAATGAACAAGTGGGATTATATTAAGCTGAAAAGCTTCGGTACAGCAAAAGACACCATCAATAGAACAAAAAGGAACCCTACAGTATGGGAAAATATATTTGAAAATGACACATCCGATAAAGGCTTGACGTCCAGAATATATAAAGAGCTCACACGCCTCAACAAACAAAAAACAAATAACCCAATTAAAAAATGGGCAGAGGTACTGAACAGACAGTTCTCCAAAAAAGAAATACAGATGGCCAACAGACACATGAAAAGATGCTCCACATCGCTAATTATCAGAGAAATGCAAATTAAAACTACAATGAGGTATCACCTCACACCAGTAAGGATGGCTGCCATCCAAAAGACAAACAACAACAAATGTTGGCGAGGCTGTGGAGAAAGGGGAACCCTCCTACACTGCTGGTGGGAATGTAATTTCAACCATTGTGGAAACAAGTATGGTGGTACATCAAAATGCTCAAAACAGACTTTCCATTTGACCCAGGAATTCCACTCCTAGGAATTTACCCTAAGAATGCAGCAATCAAGTTTGAGAAAGACAGATGCACCCCTATGTTTATCGCAGCACTATTTACAATAGCCAAGAATTGGAAGCAACCTAAATGTCCGTCGATACATGAATGGAAAAAGAAGATGTGGTACATATACACAATGGAATACTACTCAGCCATAAGAAAAGGGCAAATCCTACCATTTGCAGCAACATGGATGGAGCTGGAGGGTATTATGCTCAGTGAAACAAGCCAAGCGGAGAAAGAGAAATACCAAATGATTTCACTCATCTGTGGAATATAAGAACAAAGGAAAAACTGAAGGAACAAAACAGCAGCAGAATCACAGAACTCAAGAATGGACTAACAGGTACCAAAAGGAAAGGGACTGGGGAGGATGGATGGGTAGGGAGGAATAAGGGGGGGGAGAAGTAGGGGGGTATTAAGATTAGCATGCATGGGGGGGTAGGAGAAAAGGGAGGGCTGTACAACACAGAGAAGGCAAGTAGTGATTCTACAACATTTTGCTATGCTGATGGACAGTGACTGTAAAGGGGTTTATAGGGGGTCCTGGTATAGGGGAGAGCCTAGTAAACATAATATTCGTCATGTAAGTGTAGATTAGTGATACCAAAAAAAAAAAAAAGGGCAGTTCCTGTGTGGTAACCTCCAATGAGTTCTACACAAGAGTAAAAAGGGCATATAAAAGTGTAGGCAAAGGGTCTGTTTGTGTTTATACAGAGGATCAAAGCCTAATTGGGCTACCCCGAAAATGAACTAAGATACGATATGAAAAAGAACTTCCAACATCAGCACTCTCTGGAAGACTCATGCCAGAAGATGATCATCAAAAAACCCCATCAAAGATCCACGCACTGCTACAGGTGTACATGCACTCATCCCAGCAGTTCCTGGACTTGCCATGGGAATGAGGAAGGAGATATCTAAGCTGGCCTGTGCATACAGTAAAACAACAAATTTGACTGGATCTATACTGTTGGAACTCAACCAAGAATTAGGAGAAGTGCAAATTGTAGCACTCCAAAATCTTACAACTACAGACTATTTACTGTTAAAAGAACATAAGGGATGTGAACATTCCCCAGGAATGGGTTGTTTTAATTTGTCTGATTTCTCTCAGACTGTTCAAGTTCAGTTGGACAATATCCACCATATCATAGATAAGTTTTCACAAATACCTAAGGTGCCTAACTGGTTTTCTTGGTTTCACTGGAGATGGCTGGTAATTACAGATATGCTTTGGTTATGTAACTATACTCCTATTGTGTTAATGTGTGTGCGCAATTTAAGTAGTAGCTTAAAACCTATACATGCTGAAGTTACTCTACAAGAAGATAATGTCAAAGAAATAATCAATCTTCCCATGTTTTCTTCCGCCTGCTACTTCTATAGCTTTTCTTCTTCCTTCCTAATTACAACCCTTAAATAGAATTTGTGCCTCATATCAAATTTACCGAGTATCATAATTCTTCCAAGTGGTAAAGATACCTCAAGACAAATGCTTAGCATAGAAGCCACAGGGCATTAATATGCAAAGAAGTAAAAAGCTAACCATTTCAAACAATAAGGCTTCTCTCTCACTTACCAACTTTACATTTCCTTGTATGGCTCTGGAAGATGACTGGTTAGCCAGAGACGGGTAAGATTCCTCAAGGGAGGAACAACCTAAGACAGGCACAGTTGCAGGGGGGCCATCAGGTGAGAAATTGGGGATCAACAGAGGTGAGGCTTAGAACCTCACCCCCCCTGTTCTGAGAGAAATCTTCTGCATACATGGATGTTTTATTGCCCTTGTCTATCTTGGATTAACACATAGTCTACAGGCACACACCTGATCATCTACATTTGCTCTCTTATAACACTAAACTATGTTTTATACCTTTATCTTGTATCTACCTACCACTTCATCATTTTATTAAAAATAATAATAATAAAGAAAGAAGTGTGTTATCCACATATAAATCAAGTATAAAAATCAAATGAGTATTCATATTTGAACTGACTGTTTATAGTTCATAATGCATGAGCAAAACCGAAAGTTTCTGTGATGACTGTTCTTGTACTGTTCACCATGTAACTTATTCAGTAGGTAAGAATTTGTTCTCCATGTAAGAACTTGTTTGTTATGCTTCAGAAGATTGGAGACTGATGAAAATTAGGCTTGGGGTGGATTAATGATTGTGCATTGAGCATTGACTCCCCTATACAGAATTTTATTGTTGTTAACAACCATTTGATCAATAAATATGAGAGATGCCCTCAAAAAAAAAAAAAGAAGTACACACTTCCAATTGTAAAATAAATAAGTAACCGGGATGTAATGTATAGCATAAGGAATATAGTCAAAATATTGTAACAACTTGGTATGGTGATAGCTGGTACCTAGAATTATCATGTATATAAATGTTGAATCACTGTGTTGTACACCTGAAACTAATGTAATACTGTGTGTCAACTACCCTTCAATAAAAAATAATTATCTACAAAAAAAAAAAATGTGCCCCCTCCCCTGACCACCTTATGAATTGCAACCACACCCAGCATTTCCTATCCTGTTCTATTTCTCTCTAGTATTTATCATCATCCTCCATCCATGTCCTTTTCTTTGCTCTGTCCACATCCCCACCAGAATATAAGCTCCATGAGGACAGGGCTTGGTGGCGCCTCCGGTGCTGAGAGTTACATGCAGACTGTTGGACTGGCTGTAGGGGAGGTGAGGGGGCTATATTTGCTGGCCAGTGGCAAGTAGCCAGTTTTCTGGGGTATTTTTGACAGTGTCCTGGGAGATTAAGATGAATGACCTAGAAGAGAAAGATGATGAATTCAACTCCGCTGGCTTTCAGTGCCCAACATGCTTTGCTGCGGTGGGAACGATGTGTGACAGTGAGCTCAAGTGGTGCAGAGCAGGTAGAAGGCAGTGCATGGAATTTCCTGGCATCATAAATACAGGTACTTTTCTAGAAGGCAGTATTGTGCCTTCGGAGCAAGAGGCACTCTCTCACAAGATTACGGGGTATGTGTCTCAAGGGTAGGAGTGAGGAGAACCCAGCTTTTGTCCAAATCTCTTAGAAATGAGGATCCGACCATGACCTGACTCTGAAAATATGTCCAGTTGGCTTTTTCACATTCTTACATTCACTTACGAATTTTTGCACACTTTTATCAACAAACACTCCACTAATTTTGAAGAAGTTAACTGTGCATATTGGCTGAACCTTCACCATCTGCAAACTTCGGTTAGTTTTTTTAAACACAAGGGAAATTTGTATTTCCCACCCCCTCTGAGTTTCTAAATTTTCAGAGTAAAAGCTTTGGATAAAGAAAATCACTAATCTTAAACCTTCTTCCAAAAGATCATAAAGCATTGCTAATTCTGTTTGCCTTGAGAAAATGCAATACAAAATTCTAAATGAACTGAAGACAGAAACCAGAATGAATGAAGGGCAGTAGGCGAGTTCCGTGAGGGCCAGGCTTTCACGGCCCTCCTCCTCCCTGTGCCTGCTGACCCTGGGGGCTCGGCCTTCTGGGAGTCCATCATCAGCGAGGTGGCTGCAGAAGCTAGTGTCGGTTGATCTGGTCTCTTATGTTTCCACTTCTGTAATTTGCACAACATAGTGTTTCTTTGCTTTAAGATGGCAGCCACTGGCTGTGCCGGCCTGAGGAGGCATTCACCAAGAGCACAGAGCGACGGCCACGTGGAGCAAGGCAGGGAGCAGTCAGGGTGACAGCTTTCCTGTGTCTATTTGCTATTTCTTAAAAGACAACTCATTCCAAGAGTTAAGAGGAGGTTAGATTTATGTCTTTAAAGTCATGACCAGTGTACATAGCTGAAACACAACCGCCCAAATCTCTACCAGCAACATGCTGGACGTGCCTAACAGAGTCGTCTGAGGACTAGTATGAGGAACAAGTCCTCACTACCATGTGCATGACGTGTCTGTAAGAACGTGCCAGACCCCCAGGTGAAACTAGGGATTGGAAACAATTAACTTAGAGAAGGTTTAGAAAATACACCAGTATGAATGGGATGGGTTGTGAGGGGACTTGAAGGCCCTGCATTGCAGGACAGCATGACAGCCCATTCCCTCTGCTAGAAAGAGCTGTGCTGTGTGACGTTTACGCAAGTGTGGCCTGGCTCGTGTCACTCCAGCCCAGTCTGGGTGGGCAAAGGGGGAGAATAAGGAAGGGGGAGGAGAGCAGGAGGATAGCAGAATTCTCACTGTGGTTTTTTACAGGTCTTAAAGACATAACTGTTGAAATGAAGAGATGCATAGAAGCAGAACTGTGCAGAAACAGTAATTTATATGGGTTTTCCAATAGCTAATGACAGTAAAATTTGCAAATCAGCCATCAGAAACGGTGCTAGGGTCAGACCCCAACTCCCATCTTCTTTGTTCTCTTCCTGGAGAAGCTGCCTCATTGAGCCCCCACAAGGGCCCAGCCATCTCACGGATGAATTAAACATACATTTTTTGTTTGTGTATTCTTTCATGTCTGCTGATACACTTATCCAAAGGTAAATTAAAACGCTCATTTATTTACTCCTCCAGCCAGGTGTACTTACTGTGCACCTAAGTCACCCGAAGCGGGTCAGGACCAGAGTCACTCAGCATCGGCTCCCGGCTCTGCGGAGATCCGGGCCCTTTAGAAAACGAGGACCTGCACAGGTGGAACACAGAGAGAGCAATCCGAGAGGCAGGAATGAGTGATACCTGGGCTCCAGCAGCCCCAGGGGATCGCTTTGGACACAAACTGGAAGTGGGAGGTCTGGATTTGCCTGGGGGAAGACCTGGGTCTTAGATGAACTCGGAGGAGAGCTGCACTGTTTGCAGTGGGCATGGGGTGGGGATACGGGCAGAGGCCAAGGCACAGCAGCTGAGGTTAGCATAGGAGAGGGAAGGAGGGGAGGGTCAGGAAACACAGCCATGCTGGACGCTTCTGTGAGTGACAGAAGTGCCGGTGGCAGTGAGCACCGCGGACGCATGGCCCTAGCACAGGCCCGCTGCATCCATGATGGAAGGCGGTCCCTCTCACTGCCATCAGGTGCCGTCTGAAGGGGGGGCATCTCTGTGGGTCTCGCCCTGACCACTCCTCAGATGTAAATCAGAACACTCATCACACCAACCACCAGAGATTGGATCCAGTTATCTGGCTTAGGCCTGGCCGTGCCCACCTACCCCCCACTTTTGTCCTTTGCTGAATTTATTTTTACTTCCCTGAAATGATTCTAATTTTCAGCTACTGTTCACGAACACACTGAGGTACAAGGAAAAGACTAAAACTCTTATCTTACAAAAAGTACATGCTCAGTTACCAAATGTCAGTTGACACAGTTTGAAAGTTGCAAGTCTACTTCAGCCTTAGGGAGTCACGCAGCATCCGGCGCAGACAACATCAGCACACTTTGTCTCAGAGGGCTTCCATGTTCATGATGAAATGGCCATTCATAACCCAAAAATCACACTCATGGCATAGGCATCTGCCAGAGAAAAATTTCAGTTAAATATAATTAAATTAGTTTCTAACATGCTGAATGGTGCTCCAGCTACATTAGGTCAAAAACCTGGATTTATTGGAATTTTAAAACCACAGGTAGGTGTTTCTCTTACTGCTTCATTCTGCTGAAAGTATTTTTGCTCATTTTATGAAGCAGCCTCTATGAAAAGCATCACGAATAGTTTTTAAAATCAGTGAGTTTATATATGCAAATGCCATGAATCATCGCCAGCTTATGGAACTGTTAAAGGAAACAGAATATGGTATATTACTGATCTTTGTGTTCTTTGTCAGCACTTGTTAGCTGAGTCACAGAAGAGTTTTACAAAAACTTACTATCTTGCCAATGGGTTTCATCTCCGGACAAGTTCACTATGGATTCAATGAGACCAAAAAATGGAATGTTCTTGAGGTGAAAGGGTGTATACCCAACTTTATTCCCACCGTGGCAGGTCAATCACTAGAATCCTGTCCACTCAGAGGGAATCTGCACGCAGCAAGCCAGCCTCTGCCTCTGGTTCTCTCGCCCCCGCAGCCGTCTCAGTCTCTGTCCTCGGCGCTGCCACCACTCCAGCCTCTGCTCTCCTGCAGCTGTGCAGCCCAGAGCACTGGGTGGAGCTCTTTATATAGAATCAGTAACAACATATTGCCCACACGTGTGCAGTAAGCAAGCTGACCAGGACCAGGTGAGAATCCCAGCCACAGGAATCTTCACTTTCTCCACACCTACCATACTGTTAGCTCCAATTCAAGATTTCCTTGAAATAAAAGGAATACTTGCCAAACATTTAATAATCAAAGACCTAAAACATACATGTAATTTATGTTTTCTCATTGATGGTACACAGCACGTGCATAAGATAAATTTGAATCTCTAAAATTAATGTGTGGTCTTACTAGAGAGATACAAGAACTTATGTTGACATTGAAACTTTCCATAAGACAAATCAGTACAGGTACACCTATTGTACATCACCTTACTGTGCTCTGACTGCTGATGGCTGCGTCTGTTCACAGGTGCAGAGAGGCAGGCATTGGTTTTTGCGGCACTTCCCTGCATCTTGCAAGCCACCACCCCACCCCACCCCCATCCAGCTCCAGGGACTGCAAGGAGATTCAAGAAGCCAGCGCCCTTTTGTAGCCACTCCATTTTTTGCTTTTCCCCTTTCGGGAGCCAGACATTAAAGACTAGGATATACAAATGCAATGGCATATAGGGAAGGAAAGAGGAAGATGGCAGTGGAGAAAGACCCCAAACCCACCTCCTATCTACACACTGAATCTGCCTACACACAGAGAGTTCATCCAGAGGAAGAACAGGCTGAGTGAACAGACAGACCACACACAAAAGACAGCAAGATACATGGAGACAACAGAGGGAACCCACCCCTGGCACGGTGACCTCAGTGGGGAGGGATATCCCAGAAGGACCCAGATGCAAATCCCCTACCTGGGGCACATTAAAGGGGCTGAGCTGTAAAATATATCAAGACTGTAAGTGAAAACCTGATTTTTAGGATGAAAATGTCCACCATTTTGTAGGGGACTGCCAGAACTCTCCAGGATGGGAGGAACTGGTGAGAGCCATTGAATTCCTTCCCCGAATTGATAGCACCACAGGGAGCAGGGTTCAGGTACACATGCCAATTTCTGGCTTGGTCTAATGGCCTCCTGGCCCTGCCCACCCCCGGGACACCAGCCAGAGTACATCTGGGCTTTTGCACACTGTGGGTGTGGACCCACCAGAGAGGGCGTCCAGGCTGCTGCTGTGTGAGCCCAGAGCTGGCAGCCACAGGTACAGAGCTTGCCTGGAGGGGACACCTGGGCCACTGCTGCACCACAGGCCCTCAGCCAGTTGTCACAGCCCTGGAGCACCCCCTGGTCACCACTGTGCTGGAGCCCAGAGCCAGTAGCCACCAGCACAGGCAATCCCTGGCAAGTCTGTTTCCCTCTAAATGGAAAATCGAGCAGACATGACAATGGAAAGAACTTAGTGCAAAAGGGACAAAGGGTCATAGAATAAAGGTGAGTGAGAAGTCTCTTAGCTCCTGCAGGGAGCCATTGGAGAAGAGGAGAGTAAAGGGAGTAATCTGGCTGCTCTGGGTGACATTCCCCAGGACCCAATCATGACTCGCCTCCCAGGGAGGGGTTCCCCACAAGGCGAGCACAAGTGGTGTTGCCTCCAGCCGGGTCTGGTGGGCATCTCACAACTGAGAGACCACGAGATGGGGGTCTCTGGGGTACCCCCAATTAGCTGACTGGCAGATAACACAAAAAGTTTGGAGGAGGGAAAAAGAGAAATGCAGCAAGTAGGAAAAATCTGAAAACACAGAAAAGGAAGTCTCTGCATGGACATATTAAACCCTGCTTGCAGCTTTGCCTCGGGGTTGGACATGGGTGCTTTTGTGATGTGCCTCTGTTGTGTGGACACTGTCTTGCAGTTGGCAGTGTGCCTAATGCAATCTTCCTTGGTCCACAACCAACTTAGCCTGTCATGGGAGTCTTCCGGCGAGCACCCTGTGGCTTTTGCTGTTCCACCTGTGCCCAGGGTGCGGCTGTTTTTGGTCCACAAAAGAGAAGGAAGAGAGAAGAGGTAGATGGTGAGTTAGTGTCTCCAGCCAGAGGGCAAGGCACATGTGGCTTACTGGGGGTGGAAATCCAAGTCTCAGCAAAAAATACATTGGGACAGTTGTTTATTTTCCTCATTTTTGTCCCAGCTGCAACAAAGAATCGAAGGGCAGAGACACCGTTGTGAAATAGAGTAAAAGTTTTATTTGAAGTTACACACTTAAAGAGAGAGAAATTTTGGGTGTCCTCAGAGAGGAGGCATCCTGAAAAGTTGAAAAGTTTTATCTGAGTTGAGTCTCTTCTAGTGGGCTTTACTGGCCTTATTCTCTTTCCACCCACTCATATCTATTCTGCCTATCAAAGCTGCGTTTTCAGTAGCACAGCTCATGTCAAAAATAATAAGTTTAGGACCGTTGGTGAGGAGAAACATCCAGGATCATCTTGTCTCTCCTTGCCACGTCCTAGCCCGCCTCCCTCCCTTGCACACACGGACATCAACCAAGCCCCCACCACATGAGTGGTCTCAGAAGCAGAGCCTCTGTCCGGAGGACACCATAAAATAGGAGTTGTGAGTCGTTTTAAGCTGCTAAATTTTGGAATAACCCATTGCCCAGTGATAGATGGCTAACATGCTCCACCCTTTAAGAAAATGAATGCCAAAAAGCTTGGGGAAATATCCGTACCTGTGCCAATAGCCTTAACACACTTTGTCTCTGCACCAGTGCAGGCGAGGAGAACCAGGTCACAAGGGATGCCACGCACATCATAGCAGGGGTGATGCTGAGCACCGTTAGGCTCTGAGGGCTTCCCAGGCACTGAGTGAAGAGAGAAAATTTTCATCTCAAAGAATAAGCTGATAAAGGAGCCGAGTGTTCTTACCCTCAAGGTCATGGTTATACCAGGATTCCTCTCCCCAAAATCAAAATCGTGTACAAATAGGTTGGCATGGAGGGTGCAGGGGAGAGGGTATTTAGCAGAAGGATGTAGCCATAGGATCTTAAAGGAACTTGGTGTTATCTTCTCCTTTCATGAATCACCCTTGTCTGTCCCAGCTGGAGAAATGTGTCTAGACAATGGAGCAAAGATAATCTGCAATTTAAGAAAATACAATTAGGGAACTGAGGAATTAAACAGGAGAGGAAAGATGGTTTTGCAGCTTGAATGGGGATGCAAAAAGTCTAAACGTCCACACTCACACTCAGAGCGCATCCCCAGCACTAGTGCCAGCCACCCAGCTGTCAGTCTCCCACACAGGAGGAAGGCATGCATGCACCCTTCCCAGGAGGAAATGCTGTCAGTGGGTGGCTCAGAAGCAGAGGCAGGTCATAGAAAGGTCCTTAGAAAGCAGCGATTCAGGCCACGGATTCAGGCAGGGCTGGGAGGAGAGAGCAAAGCTGTGCTGGCACTCACGTGGGGGTCTCCTTGGTCATACAGCTCGTCTCTGCAGCCCTGGTGCTTGTACTCAGATTGTCCCATAGCCTTGCTGGGGTCCTGAAGACACGTAAGCTTCAAGAGCAGCCTTTCTCCTGGACAGACTGTAAGAGCTGCCCAGCCCAGAAGCAGACCCCAGAAGGAATTTCCTCTGTGCCAGAGAGTGGTGCCCACGTGCACAGCCAGTTTGGTCCATGGAATGAACAGCAAAGGGAAGGTGGGTCAGCATTTGTTAGAATGGCAGCATCACACATCAGAAAGGTTGATGCTGACCCGGGACAGCCGGCATTTTCCCTGGAGTTTCAGTCCTGCCACCTCCCAACATCCCACAGGCCCAGCCCCGTCTGGGCAGGGCAGCACTACCCAAGGATGCAAGCTGATGGAAGGCACCCTCAGCAGTGGAACTCTGCCACCTTTCAGCACACAGCATCTTCCTGCCCCACGCACCATCTCCCTCTGACCTTCATGCCCAGGAGAGCAGGCAGGGGCCTGGCAAGAGGACCTGACATCTTGGTAATTCTTGTTTGTGGTTGAAGCAGCTTCACCTCTTCGGGTTATCATTTCATCTGTTCAGAAAGCACCTTGTACATAGATAACTCTCTGTGGAAAGGAAATAAAAAAATCACTCAAAAAAAATTCAGAAATGAAAGCTGTCAAGATTCATAGCTGGTGTTTTTAATAGCAGAACATTCCTGAAAGTCAAGATGCTGTGAAGCCCACTCTATGTGGGCTGAGTGGGCTCAGTCAGGCCACGGTCCCTCCCCAAGGGCCGCAGCAGGCCCCAGCCAGCCCCTGGCACTGTGCTGGCCCACCACCTCCAACACAGCTGCCCACAGCCCAAGGCTGATCGGGGGTCCCCAACACTGCAGACCCCTCGGAGCTCTTGGAGCAGGGCCTGGCCTCCCCTAAGAGGGCATCCCTCTTCTGTGTTGTCCACCTCACCCTTCCAGCCTTAGGGAGAAAGGGGCCGTCTGGTCATTCTTATCCACAGTGCAGAAGCCCAAGGAGTGAGGACGCAGGTGGAAAGGAGGCTCTTCGGGGCTGAGCATGGAGGCATGGGGGCCCTGCAGAAGGCCCAGGAGAGCGGATGGTCAGGCCCAGTTCTGCATGCAGCCGCCACACTCTGAGCAGGGCTGCCATTCACCCATGCGTTTCTTCATTCAGTAAAGTGAGAATTTGGCCCTGGACCTACCCCGCTGTGCCTCTCCTTGGGGACAGAGATGAGAAAAATGCTGCCTCTTATCCCTCCAGGGCCCCAGAGGAAGGGTTTTCCTTCCCTAGAAAGGGTCCACATGGGGAGTTTCCTTCTTGCTTGGATGTGAACGGTGTCTGAGTTCCCTCCATGGCTGAAATAGGATGTTCTCACCAAGATGCAGAAATCACCTCCTGGGAGTGGACAGGGCTCTCTACACACTAGGAGGTACCGAGCCTGTCATACACAGTGGCAAGTAGCCCCTTAGCCAGGAACCCCCACTTCCCATTTCTCAATTTACCTCCTCTCAGAGCCAGACCCCACCACGTTGGTTTCTGTCCAGCCCCACAACACACTAGTTCTCCAACAGAATGACAGAGCCAGAATTTGCTAGATGGTCTCTGACATTCTTTCTAATTGTGTCCTTAATGCTCCTTTGTAAGTGCATTTGAATTTTGCTGACTCGGGAAGGAAATCCAGCCTTCCTGCCTCGTGGAGCTCCATGAGCCCCAGGTGCACCTACATCCTGCAGGCCCTCCCAGGGGTCTAAGGAAGAGCCCGCGCCACCACTGTGGGAGGCCCGGGTAGCCATTGGGAGCCCCACCTTTTCCTTCTTGAAGGCAGGTTTTTCAGGAAATGACAAAGCCTATTTGACACTTTGAATCCCAGGTCTTACTTCCCATAATCACCAGAGACAAGTATATATAGAGACACATAATAAAATATATATTAATATATAATTTTAAAAATATATAGTGCCTTAAGAACTGTATCCAACCTCATTCCAAGTTTCTCCTGCTTAGTCTCTCTCACAACCTCAAATACCAGATAAAAATGTTGCTACTTTCATTAAAGAGAGAAAAAGTAGCAAATGAACAAACACCACACATCCCCGCAGCTACAGACTCAGACACAGAGCACAAGCCACGGTTGTCGGGTGGCAGGTGGTGAAGGGGCACAGGCTTCTAGTCATAAAACAAGTGGCAGGGATGGAAGGAGAGCATATGGAACACAGTCAGTTTTAAGGAGAGGAAAGGTTGTTTTTCAGGGAAAGAGCCTTGCTCATCGCAGTGAGGACGCGCTTTGGGACAAGGCATTTCCCTCTCCAGACCTGAGCTCTGTGGGAACCTGGTCTCAAGGTTCCACTGTTCAGAGCCACCTTTCCTGCTCTGTGCAGGGAAATAGTGATGCCTGCTTCCTGCAGAGGATGTGAGGGCTCAGGGGGGCAGGCATGAAGAGCTCACTGCAGGGTGGGCATGGAAACCCCACCTATTACAGCCTGTGAGCAAAAGCAGGCACCAGTTTGCACATGGCAGAATGGGAGCAGTGAACCTGCCGACTTCTTGAAATGCTGTCTGTGTACACGTTGAAAAGGGTATCTCGCCATGACCCTCCTTACCCCAGAATGACTCAGGAGACATGGGCCCACACAAGAGATTTTATTATCTGAAAAATAAAATGGCTTCCCCAGAGAGAGGGATCAGCAGCTCGTGGGTGAGGAAGCCTGTTTTTAAGGAGTAGGGGTAGGGTGTGTTCTGCATTGGTGATTGGATCTTAAGGGGTGGGGGTCTTAGAGCGCCAGAATTTGCCTTCATTCCCATCTTTTTCTTTTATTAATTGGGCCTCTGGGGAACTGGGCATAGAATCTCATTCTCTAGCTACTTCCTGCTGGAAGGGGGCACAGATTCTGGGGTTTGCCAGGCCATTGCTATAGAGTTGGGGAAGGATGGGCATCCTGAGATGATTCATGATGTCATCTAGCTGGTTTTTTTATTCTTCATGAGAAGGCCTTGATAGCCCTGGAGGAGTAACTGGTTGACAGTATGGTTAGAAATTTTCAAAATTTGATTTTGAATGAATTTTTGGAAAAGGTTAATGAAACAAGGAAGGAAAAGGAGAAGAAGAAAAAGAAGGGGTAAGGGAACGGATTGTCAGGGGAGTTTTCTAGGACTTTGGAGGCTTGTTCATGGAGGCGTTTTGCGCCAGCCTGGACGAGACCATATTTGTTGGTGTTGAAGCAGCAGTGTTCTTGGAGTAGGGCACATATGCCTCCTTATGCAGCTGTTAGGAGGTCCTGTTTGGGTTGTAGAGTAGATTACTGGAGGATTTGCAGTCTGTGGAGTTGAAGGTGTAAGTGGTCCCATTGGGATGGAGGAGAATCGTGAAGAATGCATTTTTGAGTCAAGGATGGAGAAGTAAGTAGCAGAGGTGGGGATAGTGGATAATAAAGTATAGGGGTTAGGGACTACTGGATGGATTAGAGTAATAGCTGCACTGATAATTCTTAAATCTTGAACTAGCCTATAAGAGCCATTAGGTTTTTTGATAGCCATTATCAGTGTGTTGTAAGGGGAATTGGCTGGTCTCAGAAGGCCCTTTTATAGAGGGGGTATTGAGATTGTGAGGGGAAGGAGGTAGGGTCTTTGAGTTTGATGGTTATGGATGGGCAGGTGGCAGTAGAGGAGGTAGAGGTGTCCCAGACTGTGGGGTTTACTAGGCAAGGGGGTAAGGGAAGAGGGGAGGGAGGTGGGTCTGGAATAGTTTGGAGAGCAAGTAGAAAAGGGATCGAAGGTGGGTCAGGGTTGAGGCGTGGGCCAAAGGTAAAGGAGATAAGAGCCCCTAGCTTGGATAAAAGGTCTCTTCCCATAAGGGGTACTGGACAATGGGGAATCACTAAAAAGGAATGAGAGAGAGCAATGCCCTTAAAGAGGCAGTGAAGCATGGGAGTTTGTAAAGGTTGATGAGGTGTGCCCTCTACCTGACTATAGAGAACTGTGAGAGGGAGGTAGGTCCCCAAAACTCCTTCAGGAGTGAGTAGGTGGCCCCGGTGTCCAAAAGAAAAGAGATGGGCCTACCCGCTACCACAATGGTTACCCTGGGCTCCTGTACAATGATGGTAGTAGTCGGGTGGGGGAGTCCCGGGCCCCCTCAATCATCAGTTGCCAGACCCAGAAGGTCTATGTGTGGAGCGTTAGAGCTGGATGGCCTGGCACCTCTCAGTGTGCGAGGACAGTCAACAGCCCAGTGTCCCTCCTGATGGCACTTAGGGCATGGACTGGGGGGCCTCCAGGGATTTAGGCAGGCTGTAGCCCAATGACCTGTTTGACCACATTTGAAGCATGGACCAGGAGGTCCTCCTGGCTGCTTCTTAGGAAGTAAGGATACCTGAGCACCAGTGGTTGGGGTAGGTTGAAAGGCCTTAGCCAGCATTTGATATTTTGTTTACGGGCCTTTTCAACTCTTCCATTATATACTTTGAAGGCCACTGCCAGGACTTCTGCCTGAGGAGTTAAGGGTCCCTCCTCTAGACATCTAAGTTTAGCCTTAATGTCAGGGAGACTCTGGGTGAAGAATCAGGTCATTAATAATTGTCTCCCATCTGGGGTCTCAGGGTCTAGGTTTGTATATTGTAAAAGAGCTTTGGTGAGGGGGTCTAGGAACACAGAGGGATTCTCATTTTTATCCTGAATAACCTCTTGGAGGTTTTCATAGTTAATGGCCTTATTGGCTGACTTCCTGAGACCCACCATGAGGCAGCTGATGAATTGATCTCGACTGGTGAGTCCTCTGCCGTATTATAGTCCCACTTAGGGTCTCGGTCAGGAACCACATCAGCGCCAATTGAATGAGCTGGAGTAGTTTGGTGAACCTCATCGGCATGAGTTCTAGCCTGTTCCCAGACTTGCCTACGCTCCTGGGGCAAAAGTGTGTTGGATAGGATCATGTGAGTATCATGAAAGGTAAGATCATATGACTGAGTTAGGTACTGGAACTCTTTTATGTAAGTAGCTGGGTTGGAGGTGAAAGAGCCTAATCTTTTCTCAATTTGAGGTAGGTCAGAGAGCGAGAAAGGGACACGGATCCAGATGACGCCCTCCGTACTGGCTACTTCCTGTAGTGGGGCTAGGATCTGGGTTCGAGAGCAAGTGACTGGAGGGCTTGGAGCGGGACTGGGTGAGGGAAGAGGAACTGGTTGTGGAGGAGGAGGAGGTGCTGAGGCCCCTGCAACGGCACTAGGGGAGCTGGGAGGGTTGGGATTTTGATCTTGCAGAGAAGGAGGTTGGAGCGGGAGAGGAACTGGTGGTTGAGGGGGAGCTGTAGGGGTTTGAGATCGGCAGGGAGGAGGTTCATCAGCAGGGGTCAAAGTCAGAGGATGTGGAGGAAATTGGTGGGTGGTGGGGTGAAGTTTTTTAGAGCGAGGAGATGTTTAGGATTGCAAGGGAGACAGAGAGTGGGGTTAGTTCGGAGGTAGGAGAAAGCCTGGATATATGGGATCTCTTGCTATTTGCCCATGTGCTCACAGAAGTTGTATAAGTCATGGAGAATTTTAGGATCTAAAGAGCCATTGGGAGGCCATTTAGACTGATTATCCAAGGGATATTGTGGCTAGATCTCATTATAGTAGTGAATAAGCTTGAAAGGTTTGAGGTCTGGAGTGAGGTGGAGGGGCTTTAGATTATTGAATAAGCACCCTAGCTTCACTAATCTGTGGGAATGGAGGGGCCAGATCCCATGGTGAGAATGAGACTGTTCAGAAGTCACTGAGGTGTCCCAGAGTGATTGAGAAGGTTGCGGACAAGACCAGACACAGTTAGGGGTCTTCACCACCTCTAACCGAGCGGTCGAGGCAAAAATGCCAAGGAGGCTGGGTACCTGGTAGCAGGAGTTTACGAGTAGATAAAGGGAGACCGGGCCTCAGTGAATGAGGATTCTCACCATGGGGAGGCAGAGAAGGGTCGACTATGGGGATCAACCATGACTGAAAGTCATGGTTGGGGATGCCCTGTCCCAGAGGAGCCCTTGGGGGTGCCGGACACTCAACAGTCACTTCCCAGGTTCCAAAAGGACCTTTAAGTTGACCATGAAGGGGAGACTTACTAAATTGAAGGCCAGTGTTTGGTAAGAAGACGAGCGAACAAGGAAATGGACGGCAAGCCCGTGGAGGAGGATAGGGCAGTGAGGGTTCCCAGAGCAGCTCAGGTTCCGGGAGGAAGAGCAAAGTCAATGGGAAAACCTCATCCGAGTCACAGCACCAATGAAAGGGTATCTCGCCGCGACCCTCCTTACCCAGAATGACTCAGGAGACATGGGCCCATGCAAGAGACTTTATTATCTGAAAAAGAAAGTGGCTGCCCCCAGAGAGAGGGAGCAACAGCTCGTGGGTGAGGAAGTGTGTTTTTAAGGAGTAGGGGTAGGGTGTGTTCTGTGTTGGTGATTGGATCTTAAGGGGTTGGTGACCATCTGGTCGGTGGTGATTGGATCTTAAGGGGTGGGGGTCTTAGAACACCAGAATTTGCCTTCACACGTCAGTGTGGGTGTGAGCATCTGAGAGCCAGATTGTGAGCTGAGTGCACACCTGGCATTTCCTTCTGACAGGACCAGACTCACAGGCACTCCCAGGACCTTGGGCCTCGGGGGAGACTGCACCGCAGGACCCCAGGGGTCCCAGGAGCTGGGCCTCAGGGCGGAGAGATGGACCCAGGGCCTGTCACTTGGATAGAGTGAAGGGCTGCATCTACTCACTCTCCTCTAAGTGACGTACAGCCTTTCCTTTCCTCGAGTCCACAAACCAGAATGAAAGCACCACCCCTAGACCCTGCTGAGGTCGTGACATCTGCACATGAATGTTCTTTGCCCTCCTGGATCCCGGGCTACCCCTGCTGGAGCCTGGCGTCTGACACATTCACGAAGTGCACCTGCTACCACTCCATCCATCAGTCAAATCGTACACCTGAATTTGTTAAAACTGTAATCCTATGCGGTTTAGCTTTTTATGGGAAGGGTGTACAGGTGCCACCCCCCACAGGATCCACATCGACAGGGCTACCACTCACTTCTGGGAAGAGCAGAAGCGCCAGCCCTTTCCCACGCTCGTGAGGGAGGCGCAGCCCAAGGCTACACCTTTTATGGTTCTCTTATCTTCCTGGCCCATTAAACCTGTCAGTTCCTAGCACAGCCTGCCCTGAACTCCTGACCAGTGGAGGTGGCTGGAGATAAGCAGGTTTATAGCAGAAGGTGTGAGGCCAGGAGGATGTGGTGGTAGTCGAGGCCCTCCCTGTTTAAATCCAGCCACCTGCTTCCATCCCGTAACACCAGTCCCCCGCACTGCCTGGCTCACACCGTGACCTGGGGCTTGAAGCACAGCCTGGGCTCAGGTAAGGCGGAGCAGTCGGGTGGAACAAGCTGGTTTTATTCTGGCTGCTGGGAAAACGTGGCCCCATCACACATCTCCATGGAGAGCAGAGTATGACACTGGGCCTGGGACACCCGACTGTGTGCCAGTTTCCCGCTTCTCGGGCGTGCCCGTCAGGGTGTGATCACTGTAGGGAGGCCGCCAGAGGCCCCTAGGGAGCACACTCCCCTGAGAAAAAGAGAAGTGGCAGCAACACCTGAAGCATGGGAGTGTCCAGTGTTCCTCACCCCAGTCGTGCCCTCTGTGCACCCCTGGGCTTCAGCCATCTGAGGGCCCTGCAAGGCCCCCTCTCAGGTCACTGTGCTCATTCTAACCAGAAATGACACTCTGCGCATGTCCCAGAAAACAGCCATGTTAGGGAATTAGCCCCACCAGCCCCGCTCCTGGGTGCAATTCTGAAGGGACCCACCCCCTCCGGCTCAGCCCACACCCCTGGAAGCCACACCCCTGCCCCTCTGGCCCTCGGTTGGTGTGGGACCTGGCCTGCTTCCTAGGTGTGCTCTGCACTGAGAGCAGCTTCTGCTCCATCCAGTGCCTCCGTGTTCATTCTCTTGGCCCTCAAAGATCAGGCAGCATTTGAATGGAGCATTTGCTTCCAGACCAGGCCCCGGGATGGTTCCGGGGGTCGGACAAACCCCACCCCAGACCGTGCCAGGCCGACCGGGGGACAGCAGCCCCTTTCTCCAGAGTTGCTCTGGTCCTGCCCGGGGCCCTGGGGGAGCCTCGGGCTGGAGGGAGGCTTCCGGCCCGGGGGGAGTCCCTAGAAGCCCCTCCCTGAGGCTGGGCGGAAGAATCGGATGCCCAAGCCCGGGTCTCCAGGGGCCTCAGTCAGAGGGGCCCCTGGAAGGCCTGTGATGTGCCAGGACGCCAGGCTGGGCCCGAAAAGGGCCGGGTGGCAGGAGGCCAGAGTGCCTGCAGAGTTCAGGGCGGGAGCGTAGCGCCCCTGCAAGGCTGAGCACTCCGGGAGGGACGGGAGCAGGGACGTGCCCCAGTCCTGGTGGGCGGTGGACCCTGAGGGAAGGCAAGAGGCAGGGCCCTGGGGACCACCAGTCAGAGCGGCCGCCCAAGGAGGCAGGACCCCTGCCTTCCCCTGGGCCCACCCGACCCTCTGGGCTCAGCACGGGGCCAGCCCCCAGCCCCACATCAGCCGCAAGATTCAGGCGGCAGTGCCCAGGTGTGGGCGAAGGCGGGAGATGGCAGGCAGCAGAGGGTCAGGCGGGCATGGGCCTTGTTCGCGAAGGAGAGCAGGTTTGGAGGAGCTCACCCCTGGCCACGCTCCCGGGTGCTGGAGAACACCAGGGGCCGCAGGAGGCTGGCCGTGTGTGCCCACCTGCCTTCCTGGCCCCGGGTCAGTGTGCGGGGTCTCAGAGCTCCGTTTGCTGCCGGTGTGACCCTGGAGATGGGGGCGCCGTAGGGGGCCCTTCCCCGGCCCAGGCACAGCTCACTGTGAAGGGACAGGCCAAGCCCCTGAGCGCCGTGCTCCCAGGCACCATGTTCTCCAGCCCGAGGAGCGGAAAGCGTGTGTAAGCTCTGAAACCCTGGGTCTTTGAGTCAGAAACTCCACTACCCCTACAGGGGGGGGGGAAGTGGTTGGCCTTCCCTGGGGTTCCTGAGGCCTGACAGGGCCCTCCCAAGAAGGGAGGTGGGAGGACACCCAAGGAGAGTCACCACCCACTCCCTGAGCCCAAGGGCGTCTGGGGCCAGGATGAGCCACAGGCAGCGCTAGGATCGGGCACCTCTGGGCAAGGCCAGAGCTGCCCCAGGAGGGGACAGTGGCCTCTTCACCATCTGGACGGAGATCCAACGTGGCTTGGGGGGGACACTTACGGGTAGAGGTGCCTCAGGGCCAGGAGCTGGGAGGCTACAGACAGCAGAGCCAGACCCAAGCGGGCCGTTCTGGGGGGAGCGTGGTCTGCAGAGGGCCCTGCCCCGTGCCCTGTCCTTCCCACCTGCTGACTTTGCCTCTCCCGTGATGACGCAGCACAGAAGGCTTCACTGCAGGTTCTGAACAGTGGCCCACTGTCCTCAGACATTGAAAGCCCGGTATTAGCAAGTCCCTCGCAGGTCAAGGTGAGTCAAGGCAGAGCAGGGCTGAGAGCCTTCACTCTTGTTCAAGCCCTTTGTTTATATATTAACCCACTGGCATTTTTCCCAAAAGTTAATGACAGTCTCTCTCTCTCTCTCTCTCTCTCTCTCTATATATATATATATATATATATATACTATATGCACACTATCATTTATTTCATATAAATAAACATATCTATACATACATAATTCATATATAAAGATACTCATCTTTTCTCATATTACTGTTATGTAGCTCAAGGTCTATTGTTTAACACCCAATTTGGGAGATTTTCCCCATTAAAATGCTTTAATTGTAATGTAGACAAATCTTCCCACTGCCTTCCTGGAAGCTCCTTGGGGTGGGCTCATCCCTTGCTCCCCGCCCATGCTCCCTGCCCCGCCTGGCTGACGCCAGCTGGCACTTGGTAGCACTGGTGAATGATCGCTCCTGTTACTCTTGATCTGAGATCATCAATATTCTATCACCTGATGCTTGCCATTTAACTCTTAAAATATATGAGAAACAAGGTGTACTGCTATGTGGTGATAGATGTCAACTTTACAGGCCACCTTTACTGAGTTTAGCCTTTCCTTCCTTTGATTTACTTTTAATATACTTTGATGTTTCTCTGAAGAAAGCATAAAATACGATTTTTCCTTAATCGAAGGAGCTGAGTTTACCTCTTTGACATAAGGTTTCCCCTAAAGGTCCTTACTGTGGGCAGCACCTGGGCCACATCCACTTTGAAGTGTCCCAGCTGCCTGGAGAGTGTCACAAACAAAGCTGTTAAGCTCCAAAGTGCCCCGTGGCTGCCTTGGACTTAACGACCGGGTCGACACTCTCCTACACCCACAGCTGGGCCTCTTATCTCGCAAAGGACACACACAACTCTAATCTAATCTAATCTAATCTGCCCTCTTCTTTCTTCAGAGTCCAGAAAATCTAAACTGGCAGGTTCTGCCCAATTCAGAACCCAGAGACACCAGGCACTTGCTGGAAAACCTGCCCTCCATAGAGGAATAAACAAGCAGAGCAACGCCCGCCTTCATGTGCACTCACACCCATGCCCATGCACTTACACACACTCACACACACCTGTGCACACTCACGTGCACATGATTATGTACACCCATGCACACTCAGAGGATGCAGGGAAGGGCTTGAGTATGTCAGGGAAAATGAGCCTTATGAAATAGGAAACCTCACTAAATAAAAGAAAACCAAAAGCAATAATGAACTGTAGAAATGAGACATTAAGATATAGAGGAAAGAGGGTGAAACAGGGTATGGGGACACAGGGTGGACAGCAGGGGGTATGTCCTGGGAGCATTGGGAGCGCCAGCCTCACACAGCCACCCTTCATTACCATATCCCTGCTTGTGAACAAGAAGACCGGGAACAGGGGAAATGCTTGCCTGGAACATGTGCACCAACTTAGCAATAGGTCCGGTCAGGTAACATGCAAATGGTCCAAGAAGCCCCCAAGTTGGTCTTCAGGTCTTACAGGTCTCATAACAAATGTCCAGCACCTGAGGTCATGGTAGTCAGCAGCAGATCACAGGTCACATAGCCCAGCTGCCCTTCAGAATAGCCAGCTTATGAACTACTGGCCTGGAGAAACTCAAATGTCTCAGCTAGCACTGACATCTCTGGTCTGCACAGTCACCTGACTTCTCTCAACCTGGACCTACAGTCCTGGAAGGCTGAACACCATGGATGAGAAGGAAAGAGGGAAATGGAAGTAGGACTGGCATGAGCAGCCTCAGCACTAGGCAACCTCCAGGTGGGCAGCCCCAGAGTGAAGGATTTCAGCAGGAGCCAGACTTGACCAGCTCAGCTTTCCCAGGAATGTCTGGGGAATGCCCAGTCCATCTGTCAGATTCAGCACCATATGCTCAAGGAATCTGGCCTTTCTCAGCAACTCCAGATTCAATCCCATCACAGTGACATTAGCTGCAGATACCCAGCTGGCATGATGCTCCTGCATATTCACACATAGATGGCGCCCCTCCTGCTGTACAAATAGTCCGCAGGGAATTCCATCTCTAGTAAACACAATTTATAAGCCCAGCAGCGTTTGGGCTGGTGTTCCAGTTTAATCCCATGATCTGTCTCCCTCACCATCCGGATCTCTGGGCCCTTCATTCTGCATCTCACCCAACAATCAGAAGGCACAGCAGCAAGGCCACTGGCTCCCTACAGCAACGTGCCCATCAGTGGCTGCTTACTGCCAACCACCACCACCTCACCCACATGCACCTGGTAACCCACAGCCACCCAACGTTGGCTAAGGAGACACTCAAAACATTTCAGCAGAGCCTCAGGAGACAGGCTGTCACCAGACACCCACAAAAACAATCAAAATGACATTTATCTGGGTTGTGAACCCCATCTTCTTCTTCATCCACAGCCAGACATTAATGAAAATCAGCTCTGTTTTCATAGCTGCCAGTCCCCCAGATACTAAGCAGGCAATGTCTGTAGTGAACATAAAGTGCATGTTAGCTAAAGACACTGAGATGAACAGACCGCAACGTCAGCCCACGCTGCTCATACCTACAGACTCTGGGGCACCCGTGCCTGCAGAATAAGTCCAGGTGAGTGATGGTGAAGCTGGTCTTTGTTACCCCCCCACAAATATCAAGTAAAGGACAACCAACACTGACGCGGTCCAGCCGCGCCGAGTCGAACCGGACGGACCTGGCAAAAGGGGGGTGAGACTGGAGAAAAAAAGAAGACAGACAACTGGGAGGGCTGACGCTCCTGTGCGTCCCAGCAAAACTTTATTGAAGGTCCAGGGTATTTATACAGCAAAGACATACATGATTCCAGAAAATAGCCTTATCTAATAAACAGTCGAGCACAATATTGATGTCAGCGGCAGCCAGGCAAAGTTAAGAACAATAGGGCTCCTTCAGTTCCTCATGGAATGCGTAAATAGGATGTTCTTTGCTTGAGAACAACCGGCGCAGTCCTTGGAAGTCGTCTGCCACAAAAACACATCCCATCCTCGAAGACGAGCCAAGACACCCCACGCTGTAAACAGGGAGACCTTGGGGATGTGCGAAAACACCGCCTCCACTTATTGGGCTGATTGTAAGAAATCAACAGGATGTTCTTTGTTCTCCATTCCTGCCACATCAGCAAGTGGGGGAAGGGGCATCAGCCCGCTCCCCACACAACACTCTGCCTTCTTCCCCAGCCGGGGTCCCCAAACCACACAAACATCTGTTCAAAATCAGTTTCTGACCTGAGATTTCACCAATCGGGTATCAGCGATCTTTGAATTTTTAAATCCCCTAAACCTTCCCAGTTGTTGTGCAGAGGCAAAGTGTCCTCAGCAACTCAAGGGCCCCCTAGTCACGCATGAGTGCAGACTGGTAGAACCCTGGAAGCTGAGTGGTACTGGTCATCATAAGCTGCGTTGTGTCCCCTAAAAGTTCATATGTTGAAGACCGAACTCCCATTACTTCAAAGTATGACTACCTGGAGATAACTTCTTCAAAGAGGTGATAAGTTAAATGGGGTCAATAGGGTGGGTGCTAATCCTACAGGACTGGGTTCCTTATGAGAGGAGATTAGGACACATGCATAGAAGGGAGGAGGCCATGTGAAGGCACAGGGAGCAGGTGGGCTTTTCCAAGACAAGGAGAGAAGCTTCAGAAGAAACCCACCCTCAGAAAACCCTTTGATATCCCACTCCTAACCTCCAAAATGTGAGAAGATAACTCAAGCCATGCAGGCTGTAGCACTTTATCATGGCTGCCCTAACACCTAGTGCCTGGTCAGACCAGCATGCGGGACAAACTAAAACCTAGAGCAAAAAAGAAAGAATAGGCTGAATCAAAGTTTCCTAAAAAGCATCGAAGTCCATATCACAGAAGTCTGAAAGCTCCGTTTTAATCCAAAGGACAAGTTTGAATGTGTAGGTTCTGTGCTGCCAAAATGCAAGACAAAAGCCTGGCCGTGCAAACTCCAAACACAGTGAGCAGCAAGGGCTGCCAAGGAACTCCTGAACTGAAAGGCCCAATATATTCTCCAAAGACATCCGAAGTTTAGGAGGAATGACAGCATTACCGTGGCAGAATACGAGTTTCCTACCATCGTCTCCACAAAGAACACCAATTTTGATAATCACCCACAGACAGGAGTGCCTTTGTGGAAGTGGGGAAGTCCAGCAGAAAAGTCGCAGGATGTGTTTGGGGCTAAAAAATCCAAGATTAGGTGCATGAAAGAGGGTAAGAGAGACACTTTCACTTCACCCACATCACCCTCCTCCCCAGGCTGCCCGGCTCAGCCCCAGACAGAGCTCCTCAGCCTGAGAGCCCTGCCGTGGAGGAGGTGAGGGCCTGAGAGAGCCCGGCTTCCCCAGCCGTGCAGGGCGCTGCCAGAGACCCGCTTCTTTCTCAGCCCAGCCAGAGGACTGAGTCCTGTGCTGCAAAACTGGAGACGAGTGGCTGGGAGAGCAGGAGCTAGGCCCAGGAACGGAATGTACCAAGCACCGCAGACCCGACTGACCGCTCCTCAGCCTCCATCAGGAGGACGCCCACCCCGCAACTGGCCCGCAAGCACCCCCAACACTCTGCACGCCCCTCTATCCTATGGCCAGCTCCCTTCGCATGCTGCTGATGTGGTGAAAACGAGCCTTCACGGAGGCTGCTGAGCACACGTAGGAAGCCAGTCCCGTTCTGCAGGATGGGTAGAAAGGACACAAACCTAAGAACTCGGCACCACTGTAGGAAAAGCAAGCAAATAGGAGGCTGACATCACTGGGTCTGACTTTGCAGGATCAAAAAGAGGCATAAAATCTTGTTTTATTTTTGATAAATTCACACCTCAACTGGTGAAGTTACTATCTATCTACACAGCAAGATGTTACAGAGCTACTGACTGTATTCTCTATTCTGTACTTTCATCCCCATGACTATATTATGATTGAGAGTTTATGCCTCTTTATCTCCCTCACCTACTTCACCCCCCACCCAAACCCCTCCCCATGTAACCAACAGTCATTTCTTAGTGTCTATAAGTCTATTGATGTTGAAAAAGCATTTGACCAAATGCAACATAAATTTATGATAAAAATTCTCAGTGAAATGGGTATAGAGGGAAATTACCACAATATAATACAGGTTACATACGACAAGCCCACAGACAACATCATAATCAATGGCTAACAACTTAACAACCTGAACCAGATAAGGATGTCCACTATCACCACTTTCTTCAACACAATGCTGGAAGTCCTAGTCACAGAGGCAAGAAAAAGAAATAAAAGGCATCCAAATTAGAAAGGAAGCAATAGAAGTGTAACTATTTGCAGATGACATGATATTATAAAGAGAAAACCCTAAAGACTCCATCAAAAAACTGTGAGAATAAATGAATTCAGCAAAGTTGCAGGACACCAAATCAATACACAAATCTGTTGTGTTTCTATACATTAATAACAAACTATCAGAGAGAGAAATCAAGAAAACAATCCCATTTACAATTGCACCAAAAAGAATAAAATACCTAGGAATAAATTTAACCAAGGAGGTGAAAGACCTGTACTCTGAAAACTAAAATATATTAATGAAAGAAACAAATAAATGGAAAGACTCTGTGCTCATGGACTGGAAAAATTAGTATTTTTCACTGTCCATACTCCCTAAAGCAACCTTATAGTCAATGTAATCCTTATCAAAATATCAATAGCTATTTTCAAGAAAATGGCACAAATAATACTAAAATTTGTATGGAACCAAAAGAAAACCCCAAATAATCAAAATAACCTTCAAAAAGAACAAAACGAGACATCATGTTCCCTGGCTTCACATATTACAGAGCTATAGTAATTAAAACAGTGTGGTATCAACATAAAAACACACATATAACTCATCGAACAGAATAGAGAGCCCAGAAATAAACCCATGCCTATATAGTCAATTAATTTATGACAAGGAATCCAAGAAAATACAATGGGGAAATAACAGCTGCTTCGATAAATGGTGTTGGAAATAAAAGCTGGACAGTTGTATATAAACGAATGGAACTACAGCACTATCTTACTCCGTACCCAAAAATCAACTCAAAATGTATTAAAGAGCTGAACATAGGGCTTGAAACTATAGAATTCCTTAAAAAAAAATACAGGGGATAAGCTCCTTGGCGATGATTTTTGGATTTGTCACCAAAATCAAAATTAACAGGTGGGAGTATGGCAAACTAAAAACCTGCATAGCAAAGGTGACCATCAACATAATGAGAAGGCAACCTATGGGATAGGAAAAATATTTGCAAATCACATGTCTGATAAAGAGATAATATGTAAGATATATGAAGAACTCATATAATTTACTAGCAAAAAAAGAACATGGTTTTCAAATGGGAAGAAAATCTGAATAGACATTTCCCAAAGAGGACACACAGATGGCCAGTCAGTATATGAAAAGATGCTCCACAGCACTGGTCATCAGGGAAATGCAAATCAAAACCACAATGAAAATACACCTGTCAGAATGGCTATTATCAAAGAAACAAGAGGCAGCAAGTGTTGCGAGGATGTGGAGAATGAGGAACCCTTGCACGCTGTTGGCAGGAATGTAAATTGATACAGCCACTATGGAAAACAATAAGGAATTTCCCCCAAAAAATAAAAATAGAACTTCCATATGACCCAGCAATCCCATTTCTGGGTGTATATTTGAAGGGAATGAAATCACCATATCAAAGATATATCTACACTCCCATGATTTTTCAACATCATTCATAATAGCCAAGACATGGAAACAACCTAAGTGTCCATCAAGGAATGAAAAGATAAAGATGTGTTATACACACAATGGAATATCATTCATCCATGAGGAAGAAGGACATCCTCCCATGTGTGACAACATGGCGAGACCTTGAGGGCATTATGCTAAGTAAGGTAAGTCAGAAAAGATAAATGTGTATGATCTCACTTACACTTGGGTAAGCCAAACCCACAAGAATAGAGTAGAGCATGGTGCCAGAGGCAGGGCATCAGGGGACATCCGTGGATGCTGTTCAAAGGGCACAAGCTCCCCATTATAAGTTCTGGTGATCTAATTTACAGCATGGCGACTACATATCATATTATATGCTTGAAATTTGATAAGGGAATAGATTTTAAATGTTCTCACCACAAAAAAAGTAACTGTATGTGTTCACTAACCTTACTGTGATATTCATTTTGCAATATGTATGTGTTTCAAGCCACCATGATTGCACACTAAAATTCCAGTGTTATATGTCAGTTACATACCAGTAAACTGTAAGAAAGAAATGTATTGGAAACTAGGGCAGAAAGTTTAATGAATACACAGGATTTTTCCAGGCTGAAGGGGTCACAAGACAGTACATTTCAGGTGTGAGCTCTCAGCCCTGGGGCTGCTAACACCTCAGTGCAATGGGGCAGCAGGCACAGGCATTGGGAACCCCCTGAAGGGCTCCGCAGGCAGAAGTAAAGGGGCAGACGGATAGCTTCTCTCTTTGCAAAGCTTCTAATGCAATTCTATACATATAAAGAAAGGACAAAGTTCAACAGTCTGAACTGTTTGCTGCCAAAGGTATCGATGGTCAGGGAGAAACTTCCAAAATCTGTGAACCTCTTGGCCTTGTGCCTGCCTTTCTGAAAATGCCTGCATTCCATGAAGCTGTATCTAAGGTGCGCAGGGGGCAGGAAAGGGCACACGCTGTCCATGCAGTGGCAGTGAGGTGCTGTGCAGAGGTCTGGGATCTGCTGGAGGTGCTTTTGTTTCTTGTGTATTATTTTCTTGTATCTCTAGACGTACAGAGTAATAGTTGTCTTAAATAGTCTTACTGAGATGTAATCCACACACTAGACACTTCACCATTTCAATTACACAATTCGGTGGGTTTGGGTTTAATCTCAGGGTTGTACAATAATCACCACAATTAATTTTAGAGCATTTTCACCAGCCCAGAAAAAAACCACATACTCCTTAGCCATCAACACCCACCCCCTCCATCCCCACCCCAGTCCTAGACAAACAATAATCTATTTTCTGTGTCTGTAGATTTGTCTGTTCTGGACATTTCACATACATGGAATCATACAATATGTGACACTTTGTACCTGGCTTCTTAGCAAAAGTTTTCAAGATTCACCCACATAGCACATAGCAGCACCTCATTTCCTTTATGACTGAATACTATCACACTAAATGGATTGACCACATTTTGTCTACACGTCAGCTGAGTGATAGTTGGGTTACTTTCACTTCTTGACAATCATGAACGTTGTTAGCTGTTATGAATGAACATTTGTGTACAAGTTTCTGCATGAGCAAATGTTTTCAGCTCTCTTGAGTATATACCTGGGAATGATAGTAGCTCAATATTTAACTGTGAAACTGCAGACTGTTTTCCAAACCTACACCATTTAATATTCTCAGATGCAGTGTGTACTGGTTGTAATTTTTTTACATCACCAACACATGCTATTATCTTTCTTTTCGACTATTGCCACCCTAGTGTGGGTAAAGTGGTGTCTCATTGTGGCTTTGATTCACATTTCCTTGGCGGCTAAACGGTGAGCATCTTTCCACGGGATTGTCAACCATGTGTACACCTTCCTGGGAGGATGCAGTGGTCTTTTGTTAGCTGACTGTTTTCTCTTTTAGTATTAAATATGGTCATGTCCTTTCCAAGCCTTATCTGAGCAAAGCGTTCAGTGCCTGAGCATCAACAGTGCAATAAAACGACACTGCAAGTGACCTTCCTTCACTGACATTGGTCTCTGCACACAGAACAGCCAGGGTTCCAGGATGATCTGCAGTCACCACACAGTGAAATGCAGAGAACATGAGAATAATGTGCTCAGGCTGCATTGCACTTTTGCCATGGATAGTAAACAGTTTGAATATCTTCTTGGGGAAGGTGTAAAACAGAAGCTAATCAGCCTGCCAGCACACTAGCAAATTAAGATTGCTTCATCTGCACAGTGCCCTACAGAACGTTCACAAGAAATTATGGGAAAATACCATTTCAAAACTGGCAACAGCACCCAAAGCCCTTTTTGGAGAGGATTTTAAAGCTTTCCTGTTTGGGCAACCAGTCTTCAAAACTGAATAGATTATAATATCATAGATATTTTTTAAAATAAGCTGTATTTAGGGAAAAAAAGCTGGGGAAAGAAAACGAGCAAACTTGAACGCAGAAGCACCTCAAGCAGCTCTTTCTTTCGATGGTATGTTTTGTAAGGAAATGAATATCCAGTGGATCAAGAATGTATACAGTTGAGTGAAAGCAAGCATCAGAAAGAGCAGAACTGTTTCATGAGTAGAGAGTTTTGGTTTGAGGTGATGAAACATTTCAGAGATGGGCAGCAGTGACGGTTGCACGACCTGGCAGATATCCTTAATGCTGCTGAACCGTACACGCTAAATGTGGTTAGAATCGTAAGCACTGTGTCATGTATATTTACTACAATGAAATAAGTTGTTAAAGAAGTAATAGAATGCATTTTAAAAGACAGTTTAATGCCTAGAATTGGGGACAAAAGAAGAGCTGAATTGTAGAACAGGAGACAGCGCAGCACGTCCTGCTCGGGGGAAACTGCCGCGCGTGCTCAGCGTGAAGAGTAAGACAATCCTAGTTGCCTGCGAGAGTGGGACGCTGCGTTACAGGCTTCGCGCACTGCAAATGGGAAGAAATGGGACATCCCAGTCAATTCAACTGGAGACCAGGGTTCATGCCCTGGGTGCATGTATTTAAAAAAAAAAGACCTTCACGGGGTCAATAGAGTTAATGATTCTGTAACATCTCACTACGCTGACAGACAGTGACCCACCGGAGGGGGCGAGGCACTGATAATATGGGGAACTGTTGGCCCACTGTGTTGTGTGTTTAAAGCAACATAAGATTGTACACCAATGATACGCTAATAAAAAAAAAATTCCTCAGTAACTCAAAAAAATAGACCTTGTTTTTCAGCTTTATCTGGAGTTCTATGTGAAGCCATACCAATCAGCTTTGACATGTTTTATTAAAACCAAGTTTGGATATCTTGAGAATATATATTTATATATAAAGCCAAAACAACGAACTGAAGGAGGCTGGAATTCCTGGGATATTGAGGGCAAACGGGCTGTTAGATTAGAAAATCTGAGTCAGGAATCAGCATATGGGATTTCAAGAGTCTGTGAGTGAAAACAGCACACAGAAAAATGGGCAAATAGTGGGGAATGTGTGTGAAAGTGTCCTTCAAATTGGGAGGAAAACCCCAAGACACCAAAGGGGAGCCAAGAGATGAGGGGGAGAAACCCGGTGCCGGGGCAGCGGAGGGAGACAAGCTCATATCCAGGACAGCAGCGCTGGAGCCTAGACGGCGCCCCGCCTTCTGCCGCCCAGGGAGCGACGCTGGCGCTGCTCTTGGGCCGAGACGGGGCCTCCCTGCCCCGCTAAGAGCAGGAATCGGACGGGAGGGCAACCTGAAAAGCAAAAGCCTTGAAGGGCTCCCACAGCCTGATGCAGCACTTCCCCTGGGGAGTCTGTCCTCGGGAATGCCCTGTGCGGGGGGGAGCGCGTGCGTGACTGAGGCCCAGCCCTTCACGGTGGTCCCCCACGACCGTGCGGGGATCGCGGAAGGGAAGCCAGGGGCGGGGTCAGAGGATGAAAAGTGTTCTTTACAGCAGGGGCAGCAGGAATTGGGGAAAGTCACCTGCGCTCCGGCAGAGGTGCCTGCCGGGGACCCCGAGATCGGGAGCTCGACTCTGAGCACACAGCCCGCGGGGGGTAAAGTCCCGGTGGGATGAAAGCTTTCGGGAAGTGAAGCCACCTGCCTGCCAGGGGCAAGTGCTGGGTGCCAAATGCCCAGCCAGATGCCGAGAACCTAGTCCAGGCCAGGCGATACGTCCCCCAAGCAGCCTCCACTATGACTGCCCCGTGCGCAGCCGGAGGGGACAGTGAGTAAAGGAGGGCACACCAGTGTCACGGAATTGATGACCGAGGGGAGGTGCTATTCGTATGCAGCAATGTTCATGGGACATTATCAAGGTTAGAATACGGACACAAAACTACATAAGAAGTGACGCCAACTGATTTGAAAATAAGTGGATGAGATTAAAGAAAAACACCAAAATGTTAGAAGTGATTGTCTGATAAGAAATCTCATAGTTATTTTCTTCTTTTAATTTTGATATCATTCTTAAAAGTTTGAAAGACGTCTGCCGTACTTCTGTAGCCTGAATAAAGCCACTTATTTTTTTAAATAGTTTTAAACAGTGCATCATTTTAGCAAATAAAGGCTATTTCAAAGACAGCGTCCCCAGTGGTGACAAACGTCAAGGTGTCCTATGGGTTGGATTGTGGGGGCTGAGCCTGAGCACCTGTGTACACCCTGGGCTGGGCTTGGGGCACAGGATGCCCCCTCGCGGTGCACAGCTGGAAACCTGAAGGTTAGCTGGGATTGGAGCTTGGGAGATGAAACACTGAGGGCCAGGCGGGTAAGCAAGGGTTTAGCCCTGTGGATGGAGCACCCAGAAAGAGGGTTTGCCAGGTGGTGGGAGGAGGCTGGGCAGCATTCACACACCACAGGGGCCCTGAGGGTGGAGAGGGGCCAGCGCCACGGAGCCCTGGAGCGGTGCCCACCCCAGAGCCCATCCAAGGCAGCCCTCAGGAGACGGCTCCAGGGAAGTGGCCGCACGGAGCGCAGACATGGGAGGGGACCCAGTCAGCTGGGTGAGCAGGGGCCAGGCCTGAGTCCAAGTGGAGGAGAAGGATAAGGAGCCCGGGGCAGAGGGGAGCCACACCGGGTGTCTGTGAGCCGTGGCGCCTCTGTTCCGGCCTCCCCTCTCCTGCCCTTCATCTTTCTTAGCAGAAAACCAGTTCGTGGTGCCTGTAGCCAACAGCTCTGTATTGTACACTTGAAATTTGCTGAAAGGGTAGATCTTCCGTTAAATGTTCTTACCACACATGCAAATAATAATAAAGGGGTACAGAAGGAAACTGGGAGGTGGTGGACGTCTGTGGCTTGGTGGTATGATTTCATGGTGAGCACCTACCCCTCCACTCATCCAGTTGTATGCATTAAATACAAACAGTTTTTTATATGTTGATCACACCTCAGTTAACTGGTTTTAAACAAAAAGAAAGAAAGAAAACCTCTTCTTCAAGAATCTGCTGTCCCCTTCCAGAGCACGAGGGAGGCGGTGCAGACATGCCCCTCCCAGCCCTCCTGCCATCGCCAGCTTCCCCTGTGGACTGCCCTCCATGTGTGTCTGGGATGCTGCTTGCCCATCTCCACGCCCTGGCGGCCTCCACCTCTGCCTTCATCTCCAGTCTCTCTTCCTTCCTTCTATCTCCCAGCCATCCGGCCCTTCCATCCCCAGAACTGGCCTTTTCATCTGAGTCTGGGGATGCGTTCAGGCACCCCTGACCTCCCTGAAAGTGTAACGTGTGTGAGAGGATCAGGGGCTGCACGAGACCACCTGGCCATTCCTGTCAACCAAACATGGCAAAGCTATAAAACAGCTGCTCTCACTTGCAATCTTGGACACACAGATTCAGGGAGAACCCACACTGTGCTCCTAACTGCTGGCAAAGTTTAGTGTTTAAAGGTTAACAGTAGGAAGTTTATGCATTTGCCTAAGTTATTCAAGCATTCTGTGATTGGGGCCAGCAGAGAGGTGTGTCCGTTACTCAGCTCTGTCTGTCGCTGTGGCCCGAGCCAGGCAGGAGCCCTCACAAGCCCATCGGGATGGCGGCTTCAGGGATGCCCCTGGAGAGACGCGTCTACCCACGTGCATGGGCCCGTGTCCTACTGGCCTCCAGTTCCACTCTTCTTGTGTCCCATAGCCATGCTGACCCCATTTAGACTTCAGTTTGTCACACTTCACACCCCTCACCTTGACTAAACTTTAGACAGGCTTCTTCCAGACTCGAGGCCCCTAAACTCCCTTTTTTTAGAGCATTTACTTTGGAAAAGCTGTCATTGTCAATCTTTTATTTTTACAACGGATGTACATCCTTTTAAAAGCCTCTTGCCAATTCTACAACCTCAGGAACTCTTTCTCAAGGACCCAGGCCCTGTCCCTCTGAAATGGAGTCAGTGGAAAAAGCAGCTCCATCCCCAGCCTCTGGTGGGAGTCTAACTCCAAACTGCAAACTACCTCCTAACATAAAGATGGAAGTTTATCTTTCTTTAAGATAAATCCAGTTAGCAGACACAGGTGGCTAAGACTTCCCTCTAATGTCCACCACCACTTTCCCTGTAACTCACCCCAGTCCCTAAAAAATCTACCCCCTCCAGCTCAGTGGAGTTAAGTTCGGATTGAGTTCTGGCATCTCTCCCCATTGTAATAGCTTTAAAGAGAGTCTTCCTTGCCTATTTAACTTTGTCCAGAGCTTGGACAGTGAATGGATGCCCTCTCCCACAGAGAGGGGCTGGGCTTCCTCCAGCCTCTCATATGGGCAGTGACAACACAGGATTCTCTGTTATCCACTGGCACCTCTCAAGGGAGAAACGGAAGTCCATTTCAAGTCTGCTTTCTTCTGCAAATTTGGGAAATAAAATGTGCTATCTTTTCCCGAGGTGTCCATTCATTGCACACTCACTGTTTCCTCCTGTTATGGGCCACACATACCCCAAGGATGGTGGAGCTCAGGCTGTGAACACAAAACAAAATGCATACACGATATGCTGGAGGCTGCCCGGTGCAGGGAGGCAAAATGAACGAAGGGAATGGGGGAGAGAGGAAGCCCCCAGACATGCCCCTTCCTAAAGGCCACTCTGAGCAGGGCCATGGAGCCAACCTGCAGAATGGAGGGGTGAGCCCCACAGACCCACGGGCAGGACACCCGCAGAGGCACTCTGAGCCCTGAGGCTCTGAGAAGGAAGCAAGTACGAGGGAGAAGCCAGGGAAGCCGGGGCACCGGTGGGAGGGCAGGTGTCTGAGAGGCCCCTGGGTGGCGGTTCAGAGCCAGAAGGGCCAAAGAAGGAGCTGTGGGCTTAATTTTGAACTTTGGGAGGTTTTGAGCAAGGGAGTATCCATAACCACCACAGGTTTCAGCACCCCATGTCCACTGCCCGTCCCACCTGGAACCTCCTCACTCCCGTGCTCAGATCTACAGAAGCTTGAAGCCCCTGAAGAACATCTGGAGACCAGCATCTCTCTCACTGCCCCCTGCAGTGTATTCACTCATCCAGTTAAAAATGGACATTGAAGGGACTTAAAGTGATTCATGGCTTTAGCTTTGTTTCAGTTCAGATCAAGAATTATTTGAAGACTTAGTTCAGATAATAATTCAGCTGAGAAGTGCTGTGTCAGTCTGTGGGTAAAATTATAATACTTCCAGAATACCTCACCTGCCTTTAGTACATCTGCATATCAAAAGGCGCTCAAGGGTGGAGAGAGTATGGTTTTAGTGCATTTGCACCATTCCTCCGGGGTGGAGAGAAGGTCATCTCCATATCAATGGGTAATAACTTGGGCGAGGAGGGCTTATCAGTAGGAGAGGTGAGGGGAGGGCCGGTTTTCTTCTGCTGGAGCAGGAAAGAGAGACGGCCCGGGACTGCAGCTTGTGAGCAATAAACGGATTTTAAACTTTATTTCTCCCTTGACTGACTTTGGTTTTTAGAGGTATTTTGCCCCGGGATTTCCCTTCCCCAGCCTTACACAGTCCACAACGAAGAGGACCCCACACTTTCCTCTGTCTTCCTGACAAGGCAGTGAGGACAGGGGGGCAGTGGGACCGCTGAGACTCTCGTAGAAATGGCCCCCTGACCTCCGCCTTCCACGGGGCAGAATCGTTGCTGGGGAGAGCTGACCCCCCTGCGCTGTCCCGCCTGCGCCCTGGGTGCAGCCAGTGCCACGTGACCACTGCCCAGTGGGGTGCGTGCGGAGAAGACGCCTGTCACGCAGGAGGGGAGGGTAGATGCAGGCGGGGGAGAAACGGGGGGGTCTTCTGTCCCCTGACTGGAGGAGTGCTCACGTGAGCCCATTGGCCACACTCAGCCGCCTGCACACCTAGTTTTATTGTGTGTAAGTCATGGCTGAATAAAGCTGAATCTAAATAGGATAAAGTAACCTGGGCTGCAAACTGTGAAGGGCCCGTGGGAAGACAAGACAGCGGCTTGAGACTGGCCCAGGTGTAGCGTTACGCGTAGAATTCTGTGGAGCTTCTCAGATGGGGTCTCCCCAGAGCCGCCAAAGGGGAAATCAGCAGCAAAGGGCTCTGCCTGGGTGGGAAGTCCGAGACCCAGCCGGAGGAGGGGACCAGCTCGGCTGGCCAGGGGACGGAGGGTGGGCGCCCAGCAAGGCACCCTGCGGCCAACTCCCGGCTCTGGCGAGGAGGCCGGGGCCAGCAGGGCCAACGACGGGCGCCGGAGTCGCTCTGACTAGGCGGCAGGACAGAGCCCCTGCCTGGCCAGGCCCCTCCTCGTCTCCGCCCGTCTTCCCACCTGCCCCCTGCGGCCCTGACCCACTCCCACTCCCTCGCCGTGCTTTCCTCTGCCGTGGCCCCCTCAGCCCTCAGTCCGAACCCCACGTTACAGCCCGTGGAACCCTACTGGGACCTGCCGGCACTCACCCTCTACCTTCCCAACCCCGGGCGCCCTGGCTCCCATTTCTGTGCGGTTGCAGGTTCCCAGAGGTCCCACTGCTTCCTCGCATCGACACCGAGCGTGGGGCTCCAGAGTTCTCGGAGCAGATCGGCCCTGGAGGTGCCCTCGGCCTCCGGGGTTGGCAGCCACGTGGAGCTGCTGTGGGTGGGCTGCGCCCCTGCGGGTCTGGGGAGGGGGTAGGGGGAGATGGGTCCTGGGACACGGAAGCTGCTGTAGCCTCCGTGCGGTGGGCACGGGCTGAAGGACGGGGACCGGGGCTGCGCCTTCCGTGTCACCATTTCTGGTGGTCGCCACACACACACACACACACACACACACACACACACACACACCGGCGCTTGGGAGAGCCGCTTCCAGAGCCACCTGCTAGTGGCTAGTGTTTATTCCTTGCCGAGGAGAGCTATGCCGGCAGCTCCACACCCCGTGTGACAGGCAGTGGCCCCTCCCTGCAGCACAGGTGGGAAGCGGGGGCACAGAGAGCTGATGTCTGTTGGCCAGCGTTCCAGGGCTGGACTCTGAGGCCACACTCTTGGTTCTGGAGGCCGGTCGACTGAGCCACAGAGCCTGCAAGGCTCATGTGAACAAGCTACTTCCTCCCAGGCCCAAGACCGCGTTCAGGCCGATGCCAGGGACAGACGTGACGGCGGGCCCGGCCCCCGGATCTGCGCCGCCCTTTTCGCTCTGCCTTCACTTGCCGGCAGCTGGTGCGAACACCTAGCGGAGAGCCCAGGTCCCAGGGGACGGAGGACCACGAGCTAAAAGGAGCCCAGCCCTTACTCCCCTTGCGGGGAAGCCGCCCGGGACAGCTGCCTAGGCTGGAGCATAAGCACTGAGAAATGAACTTTCACTGAATTAAAGCCCCAGTAATTCACTGAGATCTGTTTGCCCCGCAGCACAACCCAGCCTGTTATGAATCACAAAGGCGAAAAGCGGCAAGTCTTCAGAGGAGCACCCGGCAGACATCACCCCAACCGCACAGTCAGCGTCACCCGCGAGGACATTCCTCCGTCACGTCGCTCCCAGCAACATGCTCGGAGGTGGGCGCGTCGTCGCTGTGGGGTTCTTGCCCAAAATGCACAACCTCAATTTTGTCTTGAGGAAACTTCAGACCAGCTCAAATGGAGGGACATTCTGAAGAACAGCCAATGACAGGCTCCAGGGCTGTCACACCTGGTAGGAGAGGGAGGAGACAGATGCTGGAATTAAAATAACTGGGTCCTGGACCAGAGAAAGGACACTAGTGGAAACTGGCAAGATGTGAGGTCTTTTAGTTAACAATGTTGCTTCCATGCAAATGTCCCGGTTTCGGTAATGTGGCACGGTTACAGATGTCAACGTGAGAGGATGGTGGGTGAGGTTTTTGCAACTCTTCAGCAAGCCTAAAATTACTTAAAATAAAAAGGTTAGACAAGTAAGAATGAATGTGGCGATGAGCTTGGCCAGATTCTTCCTGGCTGCTTTGATCTTGAAGCATTGTCAGTAAACCTGATCAATAAAGACACACGAGGCGGAGCCAACATGGCGGCGTGAGTAGGACAGTGGGAATCTCCTCCCAAAAACATATATACTTTTGAAAATACAACAAACACAACTAGCCCTAAAAGAGAGACCAGAAGACGCAGGACAGTGGCCAGACTGCAGCTACACCAGCGAGAACCCAGCGCCTCGCGAAGGGGGTAAGATACAAGCCCCGGCCCTGCGGGACGCGAGCGCCCCTCCCCCCAGCTCCCGGCGGGAGAACAATAGGCAGAGCGGGAGGGAGACGGAGCCCAGGACTGCCGAACACCCAGCCCCAGCCATCCGGGCCAGAGCGCAGACACAGTATATGCCCAGGGGGCCCTGGATACTGGGAGAACAGGGGGTAGACCTCAGAGCGGGTGCTGAAGCTGATGCCCCTGTGACAAAGAAAAGCGGGGGCTTTTTTTGAAAGTCTTAAAGGGACAGGGACTTAACAGCTTGACGGAAACAACCCAGGTCACAGTACAGCAGCTGGAAATTACAGGGAAAACCGGGTGCACTAACCCCCTGGGCAACAGCTCTGAGACCCCTCACGGAGGCAAACAGTCAAGCAGCCCCCCCATCCATCACCCCACCGGGCGCTGCGAAAGCAGAGAAGCAGCCTGAGACAAATTCCGCCCACAGAAAGGGAAATTTCTCCCTTCCGGCCAGGCAAGACACAAAGACCCACTCTACACGCAATTACCCAACACAAGCCACTAGGGGTCGCAGTTGCCCCAGTAAAGAAAGGCCAGTAGTAAGTGAAAATTTTGGCCCTCCCAGCTGACAGTCAATAGCACCTGTCAACATGAAAAGGCAAAAAAATATGATTCAGACAAGACTAACCCAGACAGCTTCGGCATCTGCTACATCTTCCCCTGAGAAGGAATCTGGGGAGATAGATTTAGCCAGTCTACCTGAAAAAGAATTCAAAACAAAAGTCATAACCATGCTGATGGACTTGCAGAGAAATATGCAAGAACTAAGGAAGGAGAATTCAGAAATAAAACAAGCTCTGGAAGGACTTCAAAACAGAATGGACGAGATGCAAGAGACCATTAATGGACTAGAAAACAGAGAACAGGAACGCAGAGAAGCTGATGCAGAGAGAGATAAAAGGATCTCCAGGAATGAAAGAATTCTAAGAGAGCTGAGTGATCAATATAAAAGAAATAATTTAAGAATCATAGGCATTCCAGAAGAAGTAGAGAGAGAAAAGGGGATAGAAAATGTCTTTGAAGAAATAATTGCTGAAAATTTCCCCAAACTAGGGGAAGAAATGGCCTCTCAGACCACAGAGGTACACAGAACTCCCATGACAAGGGATCCAAGGAGGGCAACACCAAGACACATAATAATTAAAATGGCAAAGATCAAAGACAAGGACAAAGTATTACAAGCAGCCAGAGAGAAAAAAAAGGTTACCTACAAAGGAAAACCCATCAGGCTATCATCAGACTTCTCAACAGAAACCCTACAGGCCAGAAGAGAATGGCATGATATACTTAATGCAATGAAACAGAAGGGCCTCGAACCAAGACTACTGTATCCAGCACGAATATCATTTAAATATGAAGGAGGGATTAAACAATTCCCAGACAAGCAAAAGTTGAGGGAATTTGCCTCCCACAAACCACCTCTACAGGGCATCCTACAGGGACTGCTCTAGATGGGAGCACTCCTAAAAAGAGCACACAACAAAACACCCAACATATGAAGAAGGGAGGAGGAGGAATAAGAAGGGAGAGAAATAAAGAATCATCAGATTGTGTTTATAATAGCTCAACAAGCGAGTTAAGTTAGACAGTAAGACAGTAAAGAAGCTAACCCTAAACCTTTGGTAACCACAAACTTAAAGCCTGCAATGGCAATAAATTCATACCTTTCAATAATCACCCTAAATGTAAATGGACTGAATGCACCAATCAAAAGACACAGAGTAATAGAATGGATAAAAAAGCAAGATCCATCCATATGCTGCTTACAAGAGACTCACCTCAAACCCAAAGACGCGCACAGACTTAAAGTCAAGGGATGGAAAAAGATATTTCAAGCAAACAACAGAGAGAAGAAAGCAGGTGTTGCAATTCTGGTATCAGACAAAACAGACTTCAAAATAAAGAAAGTAACAAAAGACAAAGAAGGACATTACATAATGATAAAGGGCTCAGTCCATCAAGAGGATATAACCATTATAAATATATATGCACCCAATACAGGAGCACCAACATACCTGAAACAAATATTAACAGAACTAAAGGAGGAAATAGAATGCAATGCATTCATTCTAGGAGACTTCAACACACCACTCACTCCAAAGGACAGATCCACCAGACAGAAAATAAGTAAGGACACAGAGGCACTGAACAACACACTAGAACAGATGGACCTAATAGACATCTACAGAACTCTACATCCAAAAGCAACAGGATACACGTTCTTCTCAAGTGCACATGGAACATTCTCCAGAATAGACCACATACTAGGACACAAAAAGAGCCTCAGTAAATTCCAAAAGATTGAAATCCTACCAACCAACTTTTCAGACCACAAAGGCATTAAACTAGAAATAAACTGTTCAAAGAAAGCAAAAAGGCTCACAAACACATGGAGGCTAAACAACACGCTCCTAAATAATCAATGGATCAATGACCAAATCAAAATGGAGATCCAGCAATATATGGAAACAAATGACAACAACAACACTAAGCCCCAACTTCTGTGGGACGCAGCAAAAGCAGTCTTAAGAGGAAAGTATATAGCACTCCAAGCATATTTAAAAAAGGAAGAGCAATCCCAAATGAACGGTCTAATGTCACAACTATCAAAATTGGAAAAAGAAGAACAAATGAGGCCTAAGGTCAGCAGAAGGAGGGACATAATAAAGATCAGAGAAGAAATAAATAAAATTGAGAAGAATAAAACAATAGCAAAAATCAATGAAACCAAGAGCTGGTTCTTCGAGAAAATAAACAAAATAGATAAGCCTCTAGCCAGACTTATTAAGAGGAAAAGAGAGTCAACACAAATCAACAGTATCAGAAATGAGAAAGGAAAAATCACAACAGATCCCGCAGAAATACAAAGAATTATTAGAGACTACTATGAAAACCTATATGCTAACAAGCTGGGAAACCTAGGAGAAATGGACAACTTCCTAGAAAAATACAACCTTCCAAGACTGACCCAAAAAGAAACAGAAAATCTAAACAGACCAATTACCAGCAACGAAATTGAAGCGGTAATCAAAAAACTACCAAAGAACAAAACCCCCGGGCCAGATGGATTTACCTCGGAATTTTATCAGACATACAGGGAAGACATAATACCCATTCTCCTTAAAGTTTTCCAAGAAATAGAAGAGGAGGGGATACTCCCAAACTCATTCTATGAAGCTATCACCCTAATACCAAAACCAGGCAAAGACACCACCAAAAAAGAAAACTATAGACCAATATCCCTGATGAACGTAGACGCAAAAATACTCAACAAAATTTTAGCAAACCGAATTCAAAAATACATCAAAACCATCGTACACCATGACCAAGTGGGATTCATCCCAGGGATGCAAGGATGGCACAACATTCGAAAGTCCATCAATATCATCCACCACATCAACAAAAAGAAAGACAAAAACCACATGATCATCTCCATAGATGCTGAAAAAGCATTTGACAAAGTTCAACATCCATTCATGATAAAAACTCTCAGCAAAATGGGAATAGAGGGCAAGTACCTCAACATAATAAAGGCCATCTATGAAAAACCCACAGCCAACATTATATTGAATAGCGAGAAGCTGAAAGCATTTCCGCTGAGATCGGGAACTAGACAGGGATGCCCACTCTCCCCACTGTTATTTAACATTGTACTAGAGGTCCTAGCCACGGCAATCAGACAAAACAAAAAAATACAAGGAATCCAGATTGGCAAAGAAGAAGTCAAACTGTCACTATTTGCAGATGACATGATACTGTACATAAAAAACCCTAAAGACTCCACCCCAGAACTACTAGAACTGATATCGGAATACAGCAAAGTTGCAGGATACAAAATCAACACACAGAAATCTGTGGCTTTCCTATATACCAACAATGAACCAACAGAAAGAGAAATCAGGAAAACAACTCCATTCACAATTGCATCAAAAAAAATAAAATACCTAGGAATAAACCTAACCAAAGAAGTGAAAGACTTATATTCTGAAAACTACAAGTCACTCTTAAAAGAAATTAAAGGGGACACTAACAGATGGAAACGCATCCCATGCTCATGGCTAGGAAGAATTAATATCGTCAAAATGGCCATCCTGCCCAAAGCAATATACAGATTTGATGCGATCCCTATGAAACTACCAGCAACATTCTTCAATGAACTGGATCAAATAATTCAAAAATTCATATGGAACCACCAAAGACCCCGAATAGCCAAAGCAATCCTGAGAAAGAAGAATAAAGTAGGGGGGATCTCACTCCCCAACTTCAAGCTCTATTATAAAGCCATAGTAATCAAGACAATTTGGTACTGGCACAAGAACAGAGCCACAGACCAATGGAACAGACTAGAGAATCCAGACATTAACTCAGACATATATGGTCAATTAATATTTGATAAAGGAGCCATGGACATACAATGGCGAAATGACAGTCTCTTCAACAGATGGTGCTGGCAAAACTGGACAGCTACATGTAGGAGAATGAAACTGGACCATCGTCTAACCCCATATACAAAAGTAAACTCAAAATGGATCAAAGACCTGAATGTAAGTCATGAAACCATTAAACTCTTGGAAGAAAACATAGGCGAAAACCTCTTAGACATAAACATGAGTGACCTCTTCTTGAACATATCTCCCCGGGCAAGGAAAACAACAGCAAAAATGAACAAGTGGGACTATATTAAGCTGAAAAGCTTCTGTACAGCAAAAGACACCATCAATAGAACAAAAAGAAACCCTACAGTATGGGAGAATATCTTTGAAAATGACACATCCGATAAAGGCTTGACGTCCAGAATATATAAAGAGCTCACACGCCTCAACAAACAAAAAACAAATAACCCAATTAAAAAATGGGCAAAGGAACTGAACAGACGGTTCTCCAAAAAAGAAATACAGATGGCCAACAGACACATGAAAAGATGCTCCACATCGCTAATTATCAGAGAAATGCAAATTAAAACTACAGTGAGGTATCACCTCACACCAGTAAGGATGGCTGCCATCCAAAAGACAAACAACAACAAATGTTGGCGAGGCTGTGGAGAAAGGGGAACCCTCCTACACTGCTGGTGGCAATGTAAGTTAGTTCAACCATTGTGGAAAGCAGTATGGAGGTACATCAAAATGCTCAAAACAGACTTACCATTTGACCCAGGAATTGCACTCCTAGGAATTTTCCCTAAGAATGCAGCAATCAAGTATGAGAAAGATCAGTGCACCCCTATGTTTATCGCAGCACTATTTACAATAGCCAAGAATTGGAAGCAACCTAAATGTCCATCGATAGATGAATGGATAAAGAAGATGTGGTACATATACACAATGGAATACTACTCAGCCATAAGAAAAGGGCAAATCCAACCATTTGCAGCAACATGGATGGAGCTGGAGGGTATTTTGCTCAGTGAAACAAGCCAAGCAGAGAAAGAGAAATACCAAATGATTTCACTCATCTGTGGAATATAAGAACAAAGGAAAAACTGAAGGAACACAACAGCAGCAGAATCACAGAACTCAAGAATGGACTAACAGGTACCAAAGGGAAAGGGACTGGGGAGGATGGGTGGGTAGGGAGGGATAAGGGGGGGAGAAGTAGGGGGGTATTAAGATTAGCATCCATAGCGGGGTGGGAGAAAGGGGAGGGCTGTACAACACAGAGAAGACAAGTAGTGATTCTACAACAGGTTGCTACGCTGATGGACAGTGACTGTAAAGGAGTATATAGGGGGGACCTGGTATAGGGGAGAGCCTAGTAAACAAAGTATTCGTAAGTATTCGTCATGTAAGTGTAGATTAATGATTAAAAAAAAAAAAATGCAGTTCCTATGTGGTGACCTCTAATGAGTTCTACACAATGATATAAAGGACATATAAAAGTGTAGGCAAAGGGTCTGTTTGTGTTTATACAGAGGATCAAAGCCTAATTTGGCTACCCCGAAAATGAACTAAGAAACGATATGAAAGAGAACTTCCAACATCAGCACTCTCGGGAAGACTCATGCCAGAAGATGATCATCAAAAAACCCCAACAAAGATCCACGCACTGCTACAGCTGTAGATGCACTCATCCCACCAGCTCCTGGACTTGCCATGGGAATGAAGGAGATATCTAAGCTGGCCTGTGCATACAGTAAAACAACAAATTTGACTGGATCTATACTGTTGGAACTCAACCAAGAATTAGGAGAAGTGCAAATTGTAGCGCTCCAAAATCTTACAACTACAGACTATTTACTGTTAAAAGAACATATGGGATGTGAACAGTGCCCAGGAATGGGTTGTTTTAATTTGTCTGATTTTTCTCAAACTATTCAAATTCAGTTAGATAATAACCATCATATCATTGATAAGTTTTCACAAATGCCTAGGGTGCCTAACTGGTTTTCTTGGTTTCACTGGAGATGGCTGGTAATTACAGGTATGCTTTGGTTATGTAACTATACTCCTATTATGTTAATGTGTGTGCGCAATTTAAGTAGTAGCTTAAAATCTATACATGCTGAAGTTACTCTACAAGAAGATATGTCAAAGAAATAATCAATCTTCCCATGTTTTCTCCCGCCTGCTACTTCTATAGCTTTTCTTCTTCCTTCCTAATTACAACGAATTCTTAAATAGAATTCGTGCCTCATATCAAATTTACTGAGTATCATAACTCCTCCAAGTGGTAAAGATACCTCAAGACAAATGCTGGGCATAGAAGCCACAGGGCATAAATATGCAAAGAAATAAAAAGCTAACCATTTCAAACAATAAGGCTTCTCTCTCACTTACCAACTTAACATTTCCCTGTGTGGCCCCGGAAGATGACTGGTTAGCCAGAGACGGGTAAGATTCCTCAAGGGAGGAACAACCTAAGACAGGCACAGTCGCAGGGGGGTCATCAGGTGAGAAATTGGGGATCAACAGAGGTGAGGCTTAGAACCTCACCCCCCCTGTTCTGAGAGAAATCTTCTGCATATGTGGATGTTTTATTGCCCTTGTCTAGCTTGGATTAACACATAGTCTACAGGCACACACCTGATCATCTACATTTGCTCTCTTACAACACTAAACTATGTTTTCTACCTTTATGTTGTATCTACCTACCACTTCAGCATCTTATTAAAAATAATAAAGAGAGAAATGTGGTATCCACATATAAATCAAGTATAAAAATCAAATGTGTATTCATATTTGAACTGACTGTTTATAGTTCATAATGCATGAGCAAAACCAAAAGTTTCTGTGATGACTGCCCTTGTACTGTTCACCATGTAACTTATTCACTATGTAAGAATTTGTTCACCATGTAAGAACTTGTTCGTTATGCTTCAGAAGATTGGAGACTGACGAAAATTAGGCTTGGGGTGGATTAATGATTGTGCATTGAGCATTGACTCCCCTATACAGAATTTTATTGTTGTTAACAACCATTTGATCAATAAAAATGAGAGATGCCCTAACAACAACAACCAAGAAAAAGTACACACTTCCAATTGTAAAATAAATAAGCAACCGGGATGTAATGTATAGCATAAGGAATATAGTCAAAATATTGTAACAACTTGGTATGGTGATAGCTGGTACTTAGAATTATCATGTATATAAATGTTGAATCACTGTGTTGTACACCTGAAACTAATGTAATGTAATACTGTGTGTCAACTACCCTTCAATAAAAAATAATTATCTAAAAAAAAAAAAAAAAAAAAAAATAAAGACACACATTGGTTCGCCCCTTTTAAACTTTTTATTACAGAAAACCTCATTCCTCCCAGTCCAACTCAAAGTGCACCCTATGTACTAAGCCTGGATTTCTGTGCATGTTGGGGCTGAAAGGTTTTCTTAGCCCCTGGGTATCTGATATGGAGTCCAGGACTCTGCCTTGAAAGGTCGCCAGAGGTGCAGGGCTGCAGGCTGAAGATGTCAGCAAGGTGGGAAGCTCTGTTTCTCAGAAGCAAGCTGGGCAGGGATCACGGAGGTCCCGGCAGCCCACGCAGAGGCACGTGGATTGTGGAGCCACTTGTGGAGCAGGTGCACAGGGAGGGGAGGGGAGGGCACGCGTGGGGGGAGCCTCAGAGGAGCAGCCCCAGCAGGAGGCTGGCAAGGGCCGCAGGGGCAAAGGAGGCTCTGCAGCCGGCGTTGTCGGTGGGGGAGCTGGGCAAGATGCCAGTGGAGTTGGCCGGTGTGGGGACAGGAGTGGACGAGGTGTCAGTGCTATTTCCACACTCAAACTTTCGGAGGATGACTCCCCCGACCGTCCGGTTTGCAGCAGACAGGAACCGACAGTTGGAGTCACTGATGAGGGAACAGCCTTTCAGCACGAACTTCTGAGTATCTGCAAGTGCAAAGGAGAAGAAGGACCTAACAGCCCCGCGCCCTGCCTCCCCAGAGCTCTAAGGTCTGCTTGTGCAGCTTACCTACAACAGGAGCTTAGCTGCAGGTGCCCAGGAGCAAGAACAGCACACAGTGATGGCAGAGGGATCGTGGAGGTCAGGGCCCAAACCTGCCCCCAAGCTGAGGCACCAAGGTGATGTGGGCCTGAGCTCACAGGTGGGGGCAGAGCTTGACCTGGGTTTCAAATAAATGTCCAGTGCTTTCCTGAGTAGCTGGCGGGTGAGGAAATCCAGGGACTGGCTCAGACCTGGCAGACCTCTGTTCTCAGTCTGGGAGGGACCCCTCCTGGGCTCCCTCCTCCTGGTTCTGCTTTCCATCTCTACTTCTCTCTAGACCTGACTTCTCCCTGCCCGACTTTTCCCAGAGAAGGAGAAGCTGCCAGAGGAAGTGCAGAGAGAAATGCATCTTTACTCTGAACTCAAGTTGCATTGTGCTTAAACCTATTTTAAGGTAGAGATCCTAGGAATTTGCAAGCCTGTGGTTGTGACTGTGGGCAGATTTTATGGCGCACTTGCTATATAGATGCCGGTATTGCTCTGTTAGGGCCTGGAGGACAAGCAAATTCACAGAGCAGGGAGGGGCTGGAGGAGGCAACGGGCTGCTTGTCAGAGAGGCAGGGCTGCAATTTGAGTTCAAGGCTGCCTCCAAACTTGCTCTTTGAAGGAGGGAGAAGCCTCCCAATCCCAGTGAAGAAAGCAGCTCATTGCCGTCTTGCAGCAAACGTCAGTGCTGGACATTTAGCTAGACCGAGTTAGGAAGTATGCTGTTTGACACATGTCTACATATTTAAAAAAGAAAGTGGGGAGAATGGGAGGGAAGGGAGGGATAAGGGTGGGGAAGAAGAAAGGGGATATTACGAATAGCATGTATAATGTTGGGGGAGGAATGGGGAGGGCTGTGCAACACAGAGCAGACAAGTAGTGATTCTACAAAATCTTACTACGCTGATGGACAGTGACTGTAATGGGGTTTGTGGGGGTACTTGGTGAAGGGGGGACCCTAGTAAACATAATGTTCTTCATGTAATTGTAGATTAATGATAACAAAATTTTAAAAAGCTACAAGCAAGAAAAAAAGGTTTATGACGCTGAAAAAAAATAAAGTTACCTTAAGCATAAAAAAGAGAAAAGAAAATCTACACATATGATGTGGCTTCAACCTGTCTAGCTTTCAGATTAACTTAAACACTCTGGAGTTTCGTTTTGTTTCTGTTTTTGTTTTTAAATCCTTCCTTTGCACCAGAAAACACCTGGGAACAGGCTGAGCAGAGAAAGCAAAATTCTTCTGATGTTGCTGTTGCCCTCAACACAGATTTAGAATTAATTATCAGATAAACATCTCAGAAATTTCAAAAGTAAAAAGATGCATATCACTAAGTGAAAGAAGTCAATCTGAAAAGCTACGCACTGTATGGTTCCAACCACGTGCTGTTCCAACAAAGGAAAAACCATGCTGAGAGTAAAAAATCAGGGGTTGCCAGGAGTTAGGTGTGACTAGACTGAGAGCAGAGATCTTTAGGGCAGCGAAACTGCTCTGCATGACACTGTAACGGTGGAGGACGCCGTCCCACAACTGCCAGAGCCCAGGGAACGCATGACACAGCAGAGAGCCCTGGTGTGCACTGTGGGCTGCGGCGGCAGGGCTGTGTTGGGCGGGCTCCTGGAGTTTCCTGGAGGATGTTGACAGTGGGGAGGCTGTGTAGGTGTAGGGTACTGGGGAAATCTTTGTACCTTCCTCTCAATTTTACGATGAATCTAACACTGCTCTTCTAAAGTTTTTTTTTTTTCAAGTAAAAAGAGATTCAGGATGTGTGGCCCCACTGAGATAGCTCCATTCACAATTAAACACTGGTTTCCAACACTATACTTGCCATTTAACAAAAGCTTTACTCAAATTGCACCTGGGTGTTAATGCTCTTGAACTCTTATTATTCTGAGCCACGTAGGGCAAAGCCTGGCCGGATGTTCATTTTAGCTTCATGCCACCAGCAGGCCTCATTTCCACCCTGTGGTGCGGACCCAACCAGGGCAGGGCGGGAGGGAGAGAGCCTTGCCTGTAGAAGTCTCCCTGCCTTCCTCCACAGCCTCTCGTCCTCCGCCTGCTGGCCAGACGCAAAAACACAGCCACAGCTGCGCAGGACTGGGTGGGCTGAGACCAGAATCCGGACACAGGAGCCCACCCCGCCCCTGCGATGAGCTGCTCCACAGACAGGAAATGAATATGTGTTGCATTGAGCCACAGGAATTAGAGGTTGATCTTTAACAGTAATTAACTTACCTTGAGTAATAACTATTATGCTTGACTATTTAAAGAATAATATATAGTTCTGTATTTTATAATGGTTAATTCATATTTCACAATGGCTAATGTCTTTTGTAGAAAAGATGACTTGATTATAAACCACAGGAGAACAGGGTTCAGGACACGGACAGCCCCAGAGGAAAGGTTCTGGACTAAGGAGGCAGAAACAGCCACCTGCACAAGGCTAGGTTGACAGGCTCTCCATCTCAGAAAACATTGACCTGTTCCCCTTATCCTACTAATCTCCCCCAGCCCTTTTTTGTTCACCCAGAATTTACAACCCAAGGATTGACATGTTTCCCACTAAAGCCCCTGGAAAGGAGTTGGAACTCCAAGACATACCATTTTTAAATTCTGCGATCAGACTGACACACCGTTCCCCTTTGTAACACTTCCAGGATTTCCCGCCGCAGGAAGTTTCGTTAGATCCGTAACACGCAGGGCACTCTAGGTTGGATGCATCTCCCGGCACAAAGTCTGATGGAGTAAGAGCCATTAACTCAGAACACTGTCACCCACACAACACAGCGCCCTTGGGGTGGGGCAGGGGGGTGAAGGGGCCAGGGCGGCGGCACTGAGGAGGGGGCAGTGTACGCTCAGAAATCTCAGCTCCTTCCCCGACACACCAGCCGCCCCCTTTTCGTGTCCCGCCACAGCCCGGCCGGCCCACGACCCTGCAGGCCATGCGGTCTGCGAGAGCCGTGGTGAGTGCGCTGGGCTGAGTGGGAAGAAGATCTGAGCTAAAACCACCTACAGCCAAGTCAACGCCAGCCCACCGCTGTTACTGGATCTTGCTGTGACAGAATAAACTCAGGCCATTTTTTAACACCTAAATACAAAACTTCTGTGAGACCCAGCCCCTCCGGTAATGAAATGGGCTCTGTGACTATGCAATCAAATCTGCCTTTTTAGCCACATTTTCTCTCTTTATAAAGAAGGCTTTGGTCTCTACCAGCAGCTCTCTGAATAGTGGTCCAGGAACCGCAGGGGATCCCCAAGACCCTTTCAGGACATTCACAAGATCAAAACCATCCTCATGACCACACTAGCATGCCGCTTGCCTCCGCCACTCGTGAAGGTACAGTGGGGTCTCAGAGACCACCTGACACCTGAGGTCTCAGCGAACTAAACGCACAAGCAGATCTGAGAGCCCAGCTGTCTTCTATTCTGCCGGGAACTAAAGAGCTTTGAAAAAATACGGAACATGGCCACTCCTCTCACTGAATATTTTTTGTTTTAGGAAATATAGTTATTTCTATGTAAAAATGGTATTCATATTAACATGTAATGGGTTTACTATTTTTAGTGAGCTAACAAAGATTCTTAAAAACCTCTTAGCTTTTATTTCTAACATAGTACATATTGATAAATATAGTCCACATATGCAAAAGTTCGTTGGGTTTAAATAATTTTTAAGACTTAGAGTCTTAAGAGAGGGCCTGGGAACAACGTTGGAGAACTGCTGATGATTCTCTCGTGCCTTTCCAAGCAACCTGAGTGCCCCTGCTGTCTGTGCTGAGGAGGGGGAAAGCCTGCTAGTAGTGAGGGGGGTCTCCCGGTTTGCTCCTCACGTGACTTCTGTGAATCAGCTGTTAATGGTGCCCAAATGTGCACTGGAGCACCTGGGCCTGAGAGGTCTACGTAGGGCCGAGGACGCAGGTGGCCGAGGCTGGCCGAGGAGGAGAAGCAGTGCATGGCCAGCACCCACCTGGAGCCCCGCCCGTGTCATTGCACGCCTTTCCTTGACAGCACTCGCTTGCGAAATGGAAGCGCTCCGCGTCAGACACATGGACAGTGAAGGCCCTGGCCTCTGTGCAGTTCTCTGCGGAGCAGGCCTTATCCTGGTACAGCGTGACGTTTCCCGCTAAACGGAAGCAAACACAGTCAGTCAGTCCCAGGCGGGGAGGCTTCAGGGAAGGCAGAGACCCTGTAGAGCGCCCTCTTCAGCCAAGGGCAGAAAACACACCCTAAGTTCCGAACAATATGGGAGACCCTGGAGAGGGGTCCCTGAGAAAAGAAAAATCCTTCTCTGTGAGGCAGTTCCTTCCCTCAGCAGCAGATTATCAGCGATGCAGAGTAAACTCAAGGTAAAAGACCGATGGGGAGCCTGGACATGAGTGGCTCAGGCTGACACCCCCAGAGCCCACTGATCAATCGTAGCATCTCTAACAGTAACGAAGCAGACATGATGCGCCTGTGTGCAATACGACGCTGAACCCGGATCCAGTCCAGCTTCTAGACCAGAGACCTCCAATATGGTAGCCACCAGCTACATGTGGCTCCTTAAAATCCAGTCCCTCCATCATATGACCCATATTTCAAGAGGTCAGGAGCTCCATGTGGCTACCAAACAGGGCAGCACTGATATGGACACTTCCATCACTGAAGAGAGTCCTGCGGAGCTGTGAGGGCCCTTAGGGCAGCCAGGAACGGGAGCAAGAGGAGTTACACCACAGAGAAGCCAGGACACAGGGCACCTGCGGGGCGAACGGCCCTCCTTCCAGCACATCGGTGGCACTGAACAAAAAACGTGATGGCAGGTATTATAAAACATACCAGACATGATAGACCTGACAGCAAAATGCGATGTGGGGATGTTCGGATCCAAATCCCACACTGGCCATAACCTTATCTTAGGAACATTGGGGATATTTTCTAGGTGGCCTAAGTATTAGAAGAAATTAAAGCATCACAGCCAATTTTCTTAGGGGCGATAAGGCATGGTCGTTACGTACAAAGAATCAAGTCCTCATCAGAGATGATTAGTGAAGCATTTACAGGGGAAACAACATGATATCTAGGTCTGCTTTAAATACAATGCAAAGAAGGGCGTGTCGGTGATCATCCACGCCGGACGGCGGCTGCATGCAGCTCATTATAGGCCTCTTCCTGTTTGAAAACGTCCAAAATAAGAAGTCAAGAAGAAGTGCAAAGGCTGTGGGAGAGCGGTGACTGTCCTGCCGGCAAAATGCGCTGAGAGGAGTCTGAACGGTGAGCGGGCCTGGGCAGGAGAGAGAGCCGGGGGACGGGAGCGGGGACGGCCGCAGGCAGCGCGGACGGCCTGGCTCCGCGATTTCACCAAGGGCCGCCCTGTTTCTCGCAGCCACCGACGACGGTCCAGCCCGAGCTTTTCGGTCGGGGCAGCAGCCCCCGCCCCGCCGCCGTCCTCGCGCAGCCCGCCCCGCCCCAGTCTCCTCCCCGGTTCCCTCCCTGTGCCCGTCACAGAAGCAGGGGCGAAGAGCACCCCAGCTCACCTATGGAAGAGTTGGCCAGGAAACTGGTGCAGCTGGTGTTGGCATCTGAGGGACACTCGGTAAGGCTGCTGTTGACACAGGGTTTTGTCAACGAATTACACTGCACACAGCTCAGGGATTCTGGGGAGACAGACCGCCAGCATCGTCAGCAGTCGGGAGCCATCCACGCGGAGAGCTCCGGGCAAGGGTTCGTGCCCCTCGGGGCCAAGAAACAGCTGAGCGAGAGCCTTCGCCCCCCAACCCTGAGGCTGCGAGGTGGAAACGCCCCATTAGCTTCTCCCCATGGTCCGCCGTTCCCCACTGAAGACCCACCTTGATCCACAGCACAGAGCGGCTGCTGAGAGGGCAGTGCCCATGCAGGGTCTAAGGGTCTCCACCGACCACACCCGGACACGAGCAGTGCCACGTGAGGACCCCGGAGCACCAAGCGCGAGAGGACTCGGGTGAGGGGGGCAAGGGGCCTTCCTCCCCCAGGGGGGCGCGCTTCCCCTCACCTGCCGCTGTGACTGCCAGCACTGCGAGGACGCCGGCGAGGAGGACACCCCTCATGGCGCCGGACCTGCCGTGCCCGCGGACGAGCACCCTGGCGTGGAGCCTTGAGCCTGAGGGGACACAGGAGGGCCGGGCGGCGCCTGAGCCCGCTGCCGTGCGAGTGCCCTAGGGGTCTCTGCCGCAGGCCCAGTCCCGGCGCGCCGCCCCGGCGGGGGGCACGGGCAGCGAGGCAGGCCCCCACCCCGTGGACCCGTGTTGTCTGGGTTGTCTTAGCCCTGGATCGCCGCCGAAGCATCTACACCCAGGTAGGAGACAGCCCGGGGCTTGGCCCGGCTTCCTACGGACCACTTCAGGGACGGGGGCGGCCCCACTGGGGGCGGCGAGCCAGGGGCTGACCCCCCGGAGCGCCGTGCCCGTCCTCCAGCTCTGTCTCGCCCCGCTCACGTGGTGCACAGGCAGACGCCTGCCAGGCGTTTACTCGGCCGCGATCCCTATGCTCAGGGACTCAGGAAGCTCCTCCGGCCCAGCAGGCAGGTGCTACCATGAGCAAAACCTTCAGTCCCCGACCCGGCCTGGACACACGCAGCCTGCAGCCCCCGCAGCTCTACGGGGCATCACCGACCGCCCTGCACCTCCGCATCGTCTGATCAGGGTTTGTCTGTATTCAGTGTCTGAATCAGAGCTCCCCGAATGTCAGCTGGCCTGTGTAGCAAAGCAGCATGGAGCGGAGCGGCTCGGCTATGCCTCCGGACCAGTAGGCCTGCCCCTTACCCTGCACACTGCAGCCAGGGGCCTGCTTAAGTTTAAAGGAATGAAAAGGAGGCAGCCGTTTCTCGGCCTCCAGCCACTTTCCCATGCTCAGCAGCCACACACGGCTAGAGGCTGCACTGGCCATCAGGGGCACAGGACATGCACTCCGAGGCAGAGTCCTGCACGGCGCTGCTGTGCGCGTGAGGCAGCCGCCCCTCCACAGGGACCAGCCTGGGCAGAGGGGCAGTGGAAGCCTCACCCGCGTGTGAGCCCGCGCAGCTGCATCCCGGCCTTCCAGCCCCAAGCCAGGTGCATGGCGACCCTGCTGCCTACCGCAGGGCCGACCTTCACCGGGGAGCTGCAGCCTGCTCCCGCCTCCCTTCAGCACACCAGGCCACGCTGGCACCCACACGGGCACGATGCCACACACACACAGCGGAGGGGAGGAGCCTAGAGGCGCAGGACCGGGACCCTGCTCACCACCTCTGTGCAGAACAGGGGCGGCAGGCGGGGTGGGGGTCCACACAGGGCCCGTACGGAATGAGAGCAAGAGCCATCTGTACACCCCTAGGCAAGCCCTTCCCACCTGTCCTATAACCGGATATTCTCAACAGTCTGAAATTGCGCTCATCTCACTCACAGGGAGGTCAGAGATCAGAGAGGCTGTGAGAAGGACACAGCACATAGACGGCTGCAACCTCACAGGCCACCCCTGCCCAGAGCAAATCCCGCCCTCACCTCTCTGCTTCCCTGCCTTCCCCCACTCCCCACCTCCCCTCTCCTCCTCACGTTCCCTCTACACCCCAGGCTTCCCTCTGCACCCCAGGCTTCACTCTGTACCCCAGGCTTTCCTCTGCACCCCCTGCCTTCCCTCTGCACCCCAGGCTTCCCTCTGCACCCCCGCCTTCCCTCTGCACCCCAGGCTTCCCTCTACACCCCAGGCTTCCCTCTGCACCCCAGGCTTCCTCTACACCCCCACCTTCCCTCTGCACCCCAGGCTTCCCTCTCCCTGCCTTCCCTCTGCACCCCTCCCTTTCCTCTCCCCAGCACTGTGGAATGTGCAAGAGCCACAGGAGCACCCTGGGTACCAGCTGGCCCTGAGTGCCCTTCCCCTGTGACAGCTTCTCCCCAGCTGGGCCCCCTCACAGCCCAGCCCCAGCCCCTCACCTCCTGAGTCTGAGATGGAGCTGCAGAAGGTGGATCCCAGAGGAGGGTTGGAGCAGGTGCATCAAGGGCCTTATATAGCAGGTGGCCTTGCAAAGAGCCCAGCCTGCAGGGAGGGGCTTCAGGCCAGATGGCTTGCCCAGCCTTAGGGCCGCCAGGCTTAACCCTTTGGTTGGTCAACCCTCCAAGGTCTCCGGAAACTGGGAGCCGTTCTGGTCATGACCTGCCCTGAGCAAAGTGTCAGAGGGAGCAGGTGTGTCCCCACAACGCCCCAGGTAGGTTGAGACCCACTGAGTGGGTCCGTCGGGTCTGCTCATGAGTCACAGTACCCTTCTCCAGGCCTGGCAGAGCAGCAACCTCTGTCACGCATTTCCAGACCAGGAAGCCAGGGCCTAGCAGAGGGACTTGCCTAGTCACACAGTGGGGCACAGTCAGACTCAGAACCAGGCCACATGGGGGCCCTGCAGCTCGCCTGGGGGCTCAGGGCCCCTGGGGGCAGGGCCTTAACCTCACTACCCACTGCCCAGCTGCACAGGGGGAGGGCACCCTGCCTGCTCCCTCACCCTCAGGCTGCCTGTGAGCTGGCTGCCCACCACCACTGCTAGTGAGAACCGGGCCTCCCAGCTCACACCTGGGGGGCCTGCCGCTGAGCGTACACTGGCTCCTGCCTACTGTTTGTGTGTGTGCTACAGCTGAGCACCTTCATGCTCACACTCACACATGTTCACGCTCACTATACTCACATGCAATGCTCACTTGGTGCTCACACTCACACACATACATTCACACTCACACACATTCTCACACTCACTATACTCACACACACTGTTCACAGTCACACACATGCTCACATACACTCATGCACACAGACCACACACTCCCTGCTCTTGAAAATACCCCTTGCCCATGAGTTGCCCACTCCGCCCAGATGGAGGGCTCAGCTCTCCCTCCCTTCCCCAAACTCTCGCCTTCATCCCACAAACAGTTTTTGAACAGCCACCATGCACTGGGCCTGCCGGAGGTATCTGGAGGGTGTCTGAGCAGAGGCAAAGACCCGGCCCCACTGGAGCATATTCTGGAATGGGGGACAGAGCAGAGCTGTGATAAGCAGCTGCAAGGTGGTAACAGGCAGCGGGCTCTGGCAGAAAGAAGAGAGTAAGGCTGAGGGACGGGCTGTGCTGGGGATACAGGACTCACTTTCACCCATGGAGGCCTGCATTGGTCCCATGGTGAAGGTGGGATCTGGGTCATTTTATAAGCAGAGCCCCTGACCACTTATTTTCTCCTCTCCCTCCCTTTTCTGCGCTCTCACCACCTACAACAGCACTTTCCTAAACAAAGTCAGTTCCCTCCCCAACAGAATCTTGCTGTGTCTTCCCTCTGGCCACGAGGCAGGGCCCAGTGGGGGAGAAGGGCAACCCAAAGGATACAGGTGAGGGTGTCCTCTGCACTCGGCCTCCCCAGCCAAGGACAGAGGGATTGAGGAGCCCACTACACTGCCTCTGAGGTGACAGCCCCAAGGACCCCTCTGGCAATGAGCTGAGAACTGACGGGTGAATCTGCTAATCCACACTGATTCTTCTCCGGAGGCACCAGATTTCCTAGCCAGCCACAGGCAACCGCGAAGGTCCAGGCCTGATGCAGGCTTCGCCCATCACGTCACTTTGGTTACTTAATGACCAGACTCATGGGGTCTAACCTCTCCATCTGTAAAATGGGAACATCAGACCCTGAAGAAATGATGGCTAGTTATCTATTATCTGGTATCCTCACCCCATCCCACTATGTTTTCTCCAAGGTCATCTAACAGTGAGGCCACGGTGGAGCTGATCAGATGTGAGGCAGTGGCAGCCCCCGAGCAGGGCTGTGCATGGTCGCTTACAGCCGGCCTGCGTTCGCACTCCCTGAGGCCTGAGGCCTGAGGCCCGGACAGTGCGCTCATGGTGTCCTTATCCCCTTGATGGATGAGGAGATGGTCCTGGGAGGCCTTTCCTCAAGCCTTTAGACACCAAGGCAAACAATCTTCCCAACACAGCTGATGCAAACCAGCCTCTGCCCACAGAGCTCAAAACACTGGCCCCACTCCATTCTCCTGCCCCACGGCTAGTGCCCGTCCTCAGCTCGGGGCTCTCAGGGGCCGAGACTCCAGGAAAGCAGACCCTCAGCCAGGAAGTCAGGGGCGAAGAGAAGCAGGGCCTCGACACACGACCCAACTGGCCCACCTCAGGCATCCTGTCCACTATCCCCCAAGGGGAGGGCACGGCATCCTCACGATGGCTCAGCAGGGGAGCTGGGACTGGCCTGTGCCCCAGGAAATCTCCCTGGGGTGTGAACCTGGCACCGAGGTGGGAGACAGGCTTCCCCCAAGATTCCCTCAACCACTCGCAAAGCCTGGAGGGGAGTCCCTAGAGAGGTCCGCCCCGCTTCGGAATAAACACACAGAGATGAGCAGGGCCAGGGCAGGACCGGGCGCCCTAAGGGGCTCTCGGTGGAGGGAAGCTCTGGGTCCCATCGGGAGCCCCCGCCCCTGCCCCCCTGCTCCTCCTGCTCTGTGTCTGCCTCAGGGCCCTTTTGTGGACTGGCTTGCTCCTCCCACTTGGAAACAGGAGAACAAGCTGAAAATAGTGAGATTACTGCCCCCAGCATTCTGACCCAAGGACCACACAGGCGCCATGTGCGCCGCCTGGGAGAGAGGCCTCCCCCAGCTGTGCGGGACACGCACCGGTTCCGAGGGCTGACGGAGGCCCCAGGCCTATTCCTGGGGTGGGGGGCTGCAGAAACCACGACTCCGTGCGTGGTCCCTGTTCCCTGAGCTAAGCTGGGGCCCAGCGAGGGCCGGGCAGGGCCGCAGGCTGAGGTGCGGCCCCCTCAGAGCGCCCCTCTGCCACCCACCCACTGCTTGAGCTTGGACAGTCGGCTTCACGTTCTCTGAGTTTCAGTTTCCTTGCCCAAGAGAAGGAGGAAATGCCCAGCTCGTAAAGATTACAAGCGAATACAAGGCGTTCTTTGCACAACACACACGTTACACACTCAGCTCAGGGACATGCTGCTACTTTACCACGGACGCGGCCATGGCGGTGGGCCCGTCTGGGCTTTCCTCAGTAGGCAGTGGGTCTGGGGCTGAACTGGTGATGATCTCAGGGAAGTTCTGGTATGAACGTTTCCCTCAAAACTGTAAGCATAAGGCATATTTGAAGAACTGTTGCTTCCAGCATCATGAAACCAGTTTGTCTGCATGACCCACTAACGGATACCTGCACTGAGCCGGTGAGGAAGGACAGAAAACACCAGGCCTGGTGTGACTTGTCTACACGGTTACCAGCCGTGTGGCCTTAAGATTCGCAGCATCTCCCTCAAAGGGACGAGGATGCGTGTCTCCAGGTGCACTGACTCACAGAGTGGCCCACACACACAGGGGCACCCAGGGGGCTGGCTGCTCCTCCCCCGCCATCCTTCCCCTTAACTGACAGCTGAGCCCTAAAAGTCCTTGTTTATCCAGCTAATATGTGTTTGTGCCTTCTCTGTGCCAGGCACTGGGTATGTGGCCTGCAAAGTTAATGAGACAAATGAATTCCCTGCTGTAAGATTTTTTTAGCTAGTAACAACTACAAACAAACACGGGAACAAATCTTTTTGAAAATAAATAACGTACAGACAAATAAAAATAATTTTAAATCAAAGAGTTGTGATGGAAAGCAAATGGTAGATGAGGGAGGGAAGGACAGGCTTGAGGAGGGAGTAGGAATCAGCCACGGAAGGAGGGAGCCCACGTGGCTCCAGGAACAGCCTAAAAAGCATTGGCCAAACAGGCTCCCTGGGAAGAGCACGCAGTTCTCAAGGGCCTGAGCAGAGGGATGGCAAGGTCAGTATTCATACCCTCCTGAGCTCATTGCAACATTTTATGCTGCTCTTCTCACAAACAGCTTAGATGAAGTGCAAAGAGAACTGGGCTTATTGGTAGAAGACAGGTGTTCCAAGCTAGTATTGCAATTTATTGGCTATTTGTTAACTTTTCTGGATGAGTCACAATTTCCTTATCTGTAAAATGGTGAAATTAGTGATATATACCTGAAACCATATGCATGGTGACTCCCTGCCCCTCATCTGTGAAACAGAATGGGAAATGATCCATTTGCCACTGGCCCCACCATTCCTAACCAACGTGGCAGGAAGAAGTCTGGTATCCCTAAGAGGTCATGCCAAGGTTATTGTGTCTATGTGATGAGAACAATATGCTTTCTTAATATAGGACTTAATTACATCATCTTGAGAAGAATGTTGCTCTGCTTTCTGGGTAGCTAGCAAGGTAACCTGCAGGCAGGCCCATTGTTGAGGAATCTGACCTGCACCCGCTTTCCTGACCCCCAGCTCACCTCCCACCCTCCAGATACGGAGCTGTGAGTAAAGAACAGCCTCCACTGGTGGCTGGCCGGGCCAGAGTGATGGTGCTGCTGAGGCTCTGGAAGGGAGCAGGCAGGGGTGGTACTCCGTGTCCCTGGGGTTCCCTGGAGTTGTGTGGTAGGAAGTAGAGGAGCCAGAGAGAGGGAAACGGGGGCAGGGCGAGCAGGGAGACCCCGGGAAAAGAAGGGCCTAGCTTACTCCTTCCTCCATCCCCCTGCTCCATGAGCCCCCAGCACGGAAATTAACTGACCAGATCTGCTCTGGACTGTGCGTCAGTCAGTGGGCAGGGCGGGTCCACTGCAGAGCAGGTGACAATAGCTCTCCCACCACTCAGCTGGTGGTGCTGGTTTTGTTTGTGTCTTTCTTTTACAGTATTTACTTTCTGAAATAAGATCTAGACTCCCTATGGAAGTTCTATGTATCCACTTGGGAACCCCTAGGGCATACACCTGACTCATTCAGCTCATCCTAAAGATAGCAGCCAGAATGGGGACGAGTTAAGAAAGTCTGGCTGGACTAAGGGAAGAAAAACAAGCACAAGTGTGGCTGAACATGGACCATGAAGGAGACCCTTTCCTGCATCTTGCTTCTGAGGCTGTGTCTGTTTGCTCATGGATACAAGAAGAGGCTTCTCATGCCTTTGTGACTCATTCAGATGGCATGTTCCTTTACTGAATATCATGCTGTTTCAGAAGCTTCTAAAGGATGGAAGTGTGAAGGACCCACATCGATGTGGATGGCAATAAGGCATGTGAAAATGCAGGCCTGGTCTCTGTGTCTGGTTCTCATAGGCTGTGTGACTGTGACCCAAGTCGCCCCCCTTCTCATGACCCAGGGGAGACACTGGTGAGTCCAGCACTCAGTCTATATTCAAGTGTGCTCTTCTGGCAGAATCAGCTGCTCTGAGGCTTCAGTCCCCAGCAGGTCTCTTTTCTGAGTCCAAACATGGTCACTGAGTTGGGCAACCTGGCCTAAGTGCAGACTGTGTGCAAACCCACCACATAAAGAGTCATGACTATCTCATGGGTCCACATGGGCTTAAAATGTTCCTAGGGGAAAAACAGAAACAATCCTGATGAAAAGAAAACATGGTCAAATTTTAAAAAGTGGATTCCACTTCAGGAATGGCAGCATTACACATTCTATAGACCCACTCCCCCATGGAATGAGCATAAGTGGCAAGAATATTTAAAACAACCATGTGGGAAATTGTACTAAGGGCATACGGCAAATGAGGAAATATTTATTCAGGAAAATCTACTAAAACTGAAAGAACAGTGAGTATCTGCAGCATTTGAATTACAAGCCACTTGCCCTCCACCCCCAAGCCCAGCATGAAGGAAACCCCATTCCAGGTGGGTGAACCAACTCCCCTCCAGCTCCCAGCAGAGGGTCATGGTATCCTCCTGGGACGAGCAGGCTGCCAGCATTTCTCATTCCTCACAGTTGCAGTCCTTACACCATTCACAAACATTAACTTGAAATGGATCACAGACCTAGGTGTTAAATGCAAAATGATAAAACCCCTAAAAAATAACCAGAAAAAATCTTGGATTCAAGGTTTAAACCCAGGATTTTTTAGATACAATACCAAATGCACAGCCCATGAGAGAAATAAATGGATAAACTGGACTTCATTAAAATTAAAAACTTTCACTCTGCAGAACACACTGTAAAGAAAATGAAAAGACAAGCCACAGACTGGGAGAAAAATATTTGCAAAAGACCTATTTGATAAAGGACTGTTACCTAACATATACAAAGAATTCGTAAGCCCCCACAATAAGAACCACCCAACTTAAAAATGGGCCAAAGGTCTAACCAGACACCAAAGAAGATCTACAGAGGGCAAGTAAACATATGAAAATATGCCCAACATCATAAGTCATTAGGAAAATGTGAGTTAAAACGAGGTACCACGACACACAGTTTAGAATAGGTGAAATCCCAAACACTGCCACCCAAAGCCAACAAGTGCGTATAGCAACAGGAGCTCTCGTCCAGGTTTTGGTGGGAAAGCAAAATGGTAGCAGAGGGATTTGCTTCAATACATCAGTGATGTATTCAGTAACATCTTTATGTTCAGTGTACTGGGTCAGGGACCAGAGATCCTATAATTAGATAATAACTAATATTTACTAATGGTTATTTTTCTCCAGGGAGTTTCACATATATTAGCTGGGAGCCTTCATGTAAACTAAATATACTGATTAAATACTCATAGCAATGCTCTAGGGTAAGTGTTACTCTCAGTTCCATTGTAAAGATATGCGAACTCGGGGCTCACAGAGGTGAAGTGACTTTCCTGAGTGTGAGTGGTAAGAGGTGTGGAGGAGACAGAGAACCTGCAGGAAAGGAGCCAGCGACCTGAGGGATAATAAAAAATGCTGGACCTTCTCTCCTAAGGCTGGTAGGGCTTCTCAGGAATGTGAGGAGGAAGGAAGTAGATCAGGCCTGTCTGAGAATACTCACCTTTTGGAGCCTAGCCACTAAACTTTACAGCCATTTTTTTTCATCAAGTCAATTTCAAGGAAATTCCAAAGGAGGTTTAAGACACTGAGTCATCTCTGGGGAAAAATCCAAGCTAGGTGAGACTGGCTCCATAAGAGACAGGTCCTGTGGCTCAGGCAAGGTCAGCCCCTTGTTCTACAGTCATCTCAGCCTCCCATTCCCATCTCACCCTCATGAAGATGTGATCAGAGTGCTTAGCGCCTTGGTGTGCTTCAGCAATTGGTAGCTGCCAGGGTAGCCTCACACATGATATTGCATTCCATTACATTCTGTGCATCACTGTGCTGACTTAAAAAAAAAAAAGTCAGTTATTTTATAAGCAAAAATGGATTTATTTGGGAATAGCACAGAAGAGCAATTCAGGACAAGCAAGCTCTGGCAAAAATAATAGGCTAGTCCAACAAACAAAGAAGAGGAACATTGTTCTATGAAGAAGAAAGAAAAAGCTGGGGGGTATTGTTTTGAATGAAAGTACATTGGAGAAATTCAAGAGTTCAGGGTGTTGGTCTCTCATGGGCTGAGCTGCTGAGCAGTCAATTTCTTGCAGGAGATGTGGTGCACATCTTTTCCTGTTGGGCCCGGAATTAATGACACTTTCCTGTTGAGGATTTCTCTTTTGGGGTCTATGATTGACAATTCTTCCTGTGATTGACATCGAGTGGGACTATGTGAGAGCTCCCCCTTCTGGCCTCCCGACTCCACTGAAGTGAGGTTTCCTATTATTAATTTTCACAATCGCCACCTGGAAATTAAATCATAAATTCAGTCTACAATGAGCTGAACCATATATTCGTAAATTTACATCAGAGGTAATATCTTCTGGGCTGATGAGGATGTTTCTAATTTTTTAGCGCAACAAATTTTAAGAAATAAATTCCACATTGTTATCCAACACACACATACACACACACACACACACACACACACTCACAACTGGAATAAGTTTCAAAAGATAGTACTTAACCCGAACTACATGCAATCTGATATTCTCTATTCTATTTCCTCTTATGTTTGTTGTTTTTTTCCTCAACTTTTTACTATTCTGAGGGACAGAACACATAGCAATTAAGAACACAGAGTTTGGGGTCAGTCCATTCAGGTTCAAACCCCAATTCTGAAGTTGCAGAACGCAAAATCAACAAACAGAAATCAATTGCATGTCCATACACTTATATACAGGGATAAAACATCTGAAAAAGAAATGAAGAAAACTATGCCATTCACAATAGCAACAAAACCAATAAAATACTCAGGAATAAATTTAAATAAAATAAATTTTACAAGGAAGTGAAAGATCTGTACAATGAGAACTACAACACTTTGCTGAAAAAATCTGAAGAAGACACAGATAAGTGGAAAGACACCACATGTTAATAGATCAGAATTAATAGCATTAAAATGGCCATAGCACCCAACACCCACTGTAGATTCAACACAATCCCCATCAAAATACCGGGGGCATTCTTCAAAGAAATAGAAAAAGCAATCCCAAAATTTGTACAGAACCACCAAAGACCCCAACTAGCCAAAGCAATCCTGAGGAAAAAGAACAAAGCTGGAGATACCACATTATCTGACTTCAAACTATGCCACAAAGCCACAGTAATAAAGAGAGTATGGTATTGCCACAGAAATAGACACACAGGCCAGTGGGACAGAAGAGACAGCCCAGAGTTAAACCCCTATCTATACCATCAAGAAATGTTCAGCAAGGGAGCCAGGAGCACCCAGTGGGGGAAGGATGGTCTCTTCAACAAATGGTGCTGGGAAAACTGGATAACCATGTGCAAGGCAATGAAACTGGACCCCTATCTTACACCACTTACAAAATTAACTCAAAATGCATCAAAAACTTAAACATAAGCCCTGATGCTATAAAACAGCTGCAAGAAAACATAGGGAAGAATGTCCTTAACATTAGCCTTGGCAAAGATTTCTTAGCTGTGACACCAAAAGCACAAAAAAATAAAAGCAAAAGTCAACAAATGGGACAACATCAAACTTAAAAGCTTTGGCAAAGCAAAGGAAACATTTAAGAAAATTGAAAAGCAAGCTACAGAATGGGAGAAAAATTTTGTAGACCATGTATCAGATAAGGGGTTAATATCCATAATATATAAAGAACTCAGACAACTCAAAATCAAAATCAATCCAATTTTTAAAATGGGCTGAAGAGCTAAATAGATATTTTTCCAAAGAAGATATCCAAATGGCCAATGGGCACATGAAAAGATGATCCACATCACTAATCATCAGGAAATGCAAATTAAAACCACAGTGAGATATCCCCTCACACCAATCGGAATGGCCACCATCCAAAAGACAAGACACAACAAGTGCTGGCGAGGATGTGGAGAAAAGGGAACCCTCCCATGCTGCTGGCGGGAAGGAGGTGCAGCAACTACAGAAAACAATAAGGAGGTTCTTATCACTGTAACTAGCATCCATCTTTGTTTATCTCTGCTACCCTCATCTCCTGGGGATCAAATCCAGGGACCCAGCTGATCAAATACAATGCTGAGAAGGGCTCCAGGGTATTCAACTCTGCTTAAAGTGCAGGTCTCCACAAAATATTGATCAAACTCTTGGATACACAGTGCTACCCACGTGCAATGCCAAGAGAACACAACTTGGGAAAGAAAATCGTATGGTAAGAAAAAGAAAACCTGCGCTGTTGAGCATCTTTACATGTGTCTGTTGGCCATCTGTATTTCTTCTTTGGAAAAATGTCTGTTGAAGTCCTCTGTCCATTTTATAGCCAAATGATTGGGTTTTGGGGTGTTGAGATGATGGAAATGTAAATTGGTGCAGCTACTATGGAAAAAAGTATAGAAGTTCCTTAAAAAATTAAAAATAGAAATACCATGTAACCCAGTATTCCCCTTCTGAAATAACAAATAGAAATACCAAATTCCCCTTCTGGGTATTTACCTGAAGAAAAATTCACTAATTAAAACATATTTATGTGCCCCTACATTTATTGTGTCATTATCTACAATAGCCAAGATAAGGAAGCAATCTAAGTGTCCATCAGTAGATGAATGGATATGAATGGATAAAGAAGATGTGGTACATATACACAATGGAATATTATTTAGCCTGAAAAAGAAAGAAATCCTACCATTTGCAACAACATGGATGGAGCTAGAGGGTATTATGCTCAGTGAAATAAATCAAAGACAAACATCACATGATTTCACTTATATGTAGAATCTAAAAAAGTAAAACAAGTGAACAGAAATAGACTCATAAATACAGAGAACTGGTGGTTGCCATAAAGAAGGTGGGAGAGTAGGTGAAGGGTACAAACTTCCAATTATAAAATAAATAAGTCATGGGGATGAAATGTACAGCCCAGGGAGTACAGTCAATAGTATTGTAGTATCTTTGCACAGTAACTATACTTATCATGGTGAGCATTTTGTAATGTATATAATTGTCAAGTCACTATGTTGTACACCTGAAACAGGTGTACATATATATACATTGTGTATCAACTATACTTCAATTTAAAAAAATAACCTGCAAGAACAGTGGACTTTAAAGTCTTACTGACACATCTCATGCACATGCCTTTTCAGGGCACTAAGGGTTAAAGTATTTCACAAGAAGCTGACATCAGGCTCTTTCTAATTCAGCATCTACAGGTATTCTGTTAATTTTACAGCGATGCTTCTACATGTGGAGAAATATAGTTTGTTACATGCAGATATTTGAAGGACTGTTAATTGTTTACAAGGTTAATTGTCTGATAGCAACATGGGCGTTAAACAGCAGCATGTGCCAGGCTTCAGGCACAGAAACCTCTGGCACAGTGAACTCCGGGAGGTGTGAGGTGTGACACACGGCTGTACTTCTTTCTTTTCCGGAAGAAGGAGAGGCCGGGAGGAAGGGAATTTCCAGAGTCGCTAGGGGAAGGGATGGGCGGGAGGCTCATCCATGCTTAGCCACAAGCCAGGCAATGTCCAGTGCAGCTGGGCAGAGGAGAGAGTCCCCAGGCGGGGTCAGCCTTCCCGGGGGCAGGGTGGAGGGTGAGCGCCAGTGCTCTGTTTCTCTCTAGGCAGCGCGTGAGCAAGATTCCTGGGTGCCCCTCCTCTGCACCCTTGACCCGAACCCTCACCTGGCACCTTCTCAAAGGTGTGTTCTTCCAGGGGTGCCATCTGAGTGCCCAGGGTCAGCCAGCACGTGGGACTGGGGGTCAGGGGGCGTGTGGTGCGAAGATCTGGGCAGCGCTGGGGCCACCTGGACAGCCACACTGACTGCCCGTCCTGGCTGCAGGCAGCCCAGTCTCAGAATGGAGGTGCCTGGACACGAGGGTTGGTCCTCCACCTCCCGCATGAGGTCCAGAGTGGGGCTGCTTGTTCCTCTTGTCACACACCCCTGGTGCCCTGCAAGGACTGACTGCAGCCCACCCTAGAAAATGCTAGAAGGGCATTTCCCCTAGACTCGGGCTCTGACTCATCGTGTGGTCTTGGATTGACCTCAGACTCCTCATCTATAAAATAAGGCCATTGTCCCAATTACCCCAACACTTCCATTTGCACCTGCCCGGGGGAGGGCATGCAAGTTCTGAAATTTTAGTGCTTATTCAGAATTCATGTAGGGATATCTTAGATTTGCTACAAGGAGGTAATAGCCACAGCCGGAGACACCACTGCAGGAGAGGCAGGAGGCTGACGACAAGAACACACAGCCCTTCATCTTAAGGGGCTGACAGTTTGATCCAGAGATGTGACATCCAGTTCCTTTTAGTTCTCCTAAAACTCTTAAACCTCCAGGTGCCTGGGAAGGAGGATTCTCAGGGTCTGGGGTTAGGGACAGGATTCCAGGCGACTCTCTCCAGGGCCTTCGGGTGTTATATATGCTGGGGAAGCGAGGGTTCCCCATCTCCTCTCCTGGGGATCAAATCCAGGGACCCATCTCCTACTGGCTTCCCCTGGCTCCAACATTCCAAACCTCCAGCCCTGAGGGTGCTGGTCTACCCCCCGCCCCAGCCCTGCAGGATGCCGCTGGTCCCCAGTCACCGGTTTAGCAGACTCGGGGGCCCGCACCTGTCCTCACGCTCATCGCCTAGGGTCCACTTGTTCAGCACCATTCTGTGATCTTCTGCTCCAGCCGGGGCTTCCCAGGCAGACCTCATTTCCCAGGACATTTGCCCACTGGCTTCCAACCACGTTTGGCCAATGGGAGGCTCCAGTGGGATGCTGGAGAAGGGAGGTAAGGAGGAAAAAACCAGATGATTTCCTCCTCTGTCTCTGCTCTGGGGGGGTCTCCAGCTATGGCTACTCTTATTGTAGCAACTCCAAGATGTCATATCCCCCAGAACACTCCTGAATACATACTCTGAAAAACATGCTGTTTGCTTGCAAGTCACAAAGGCGTGAAGCTAGCCTCTTCTTTACAGCCGGCAGCTGTGAAGGGGCAGAGCTGGCACTCAGACCAATGCTTCTGACTCCCAACATCCCCCAGACCACAGCCCCACCTGGCCCCACCTCCTGCCCCAGGACCCAGCTTGGGTCCTGGAATATTCCGCAGGGTTCCTGACACACGTGTCTCCCCCAGCATAGACCTCAGGCCACTCCAGAGACCTTCAGAAGGTACCCTGCACCCCCTTCTTCTCTCTCCCTTTTCACATGGGTGACACCTGCTTACAGTGAAGGCCAAGGGCAGGCAGAGGAGCAGGTTAATCATTCACAGCATTTCCCTGTGCATTTATAATGGAGTTACTGTGCAAAAATAGGGGCCTCCGCATATGGAAGGCCACCTGCAGATGATCCCTGGCAACAGCCCTGCCATCAGGCTGGAGCCCTGGCTGACATGCTGCTTCCTCGGTTAGAGACAGGCCCTGGGTGGGGAGCAGGCGGAGCCGGTCCTCTCCACTGCTCTTGGAATAGGGTTCCTCTTAGCTGGGTTTTGACACCTATAACCTGAAAAAATATAACATCACACAAGCACACCCATCAGCCCAGAAAACAGACTTTCCTAAGGGCAGCCCCTCTCAAACACGGGGTTTTCTACAGCCTCCAATGAGCTGTGAGGTGTGTCCAAAGCAACCTTCATAGAAACTCAGGAGCCAAAGCCGAGAGCCCCCACTGCTGGGGCCTGGGGGCCCTTCCTTCATCTGAGCCTGCAGCCCAGACCTCTTGGTCACTGCCTGTCAGTTCAGCATCTCTGTCTCCACCAGCATATAGCCTGGCAGCCGAAGCTCAAAACCAGTCCAGCTGAGCCCAGCCCTTCCCTGCTGTGCTTCTCGAACCTCTTATTCTCCTGTCCCCTCCCCCACTGTAGGTAAAGGTAACAGTTCAGACCCAGCCACTCCAGAAGCCAGGGAGTCCTCCTAAATTCTTTCCTCTCCTACTAGTCCTTCTGGCCTCTGAGCTGGGGCACATGCTACTACCAGCTAGCTCGACAGTCCACCATTTTAGTTTCTCTGGACGTTTATCTCTGTAAGAGGAAGAGGGCCATGGAGGCTCCTGTCCAGGACCAGGGGCTGGAGCACAGCTGCCCTCTCCTGCTTCTATGCCAGCCTGCAGCTGCCTCCCTGCCCCCGCCCGCCCTCTCTGCTGTCGCAGCCCCACACTCCTGGCAGAGCTCAGCCTTAGTTGAACAGCAATAGCTCCCATGCCAGCCATGACTCTCCTCAACTCACCCACTGGGGAGAGGGTGCCGTGCATCCTGCCGGGCATCCAGCTGGGAGACCAGGGTGAGGACAGCAAGTCCACAGTGAGCACCTGCTGCGATCTGACCAAGTGAGACAGTTCTGGGCACCCGCTCACGAGAGGTCTGCACCAGGGGGTACCACCGCAGAAGCAAGCAGCCCATCTCTGGGGCCTCCAGCTTGAGCTGCCATCGCCAGTGCCCAGACAGGATCCTCCTGCTGGCTGCGCCCAGGTGGGCCCTACCATATATGCTGTCCCCCCACCTGCTTTCACACAGCTCTGGGCCACAAGCCCCCAGCTCCAGGGACTCTCATGTGTGAGGCTTTGCCTGTCCCTGTGGATCTGACTCAGGCTTTCTAAGCAGAAGGGCTCCCCTCTCACCTCCTGCAGAAACAGACCCAGGCCAGAGAGCAGCATGCTGTGAGGGGCACAGGCCTGAGAGGCAGAGGGTCCCCTTCCTAGGCCCCACTGCTCATGCAGCTGAGACACAGCCCCTGGCTGGCCTTGCAGGCAGCTCGAGCAGAGACCACCCAGCCATCAGAGGCCTTGGCAAGCCGTGACAAGCCAGGGCCCTGCAAGCAGGGCAGGTCTACATGTGCCTGTGACAGCAGCGACTGGAACACTGCTGGGGTCAAGCACACGGAGCATCTCCCCGAGACAGTAAACGTGCGTGTCGCCGAATCACGTGCCGGAGCCCTGCACAGCCCGTCGCTAGTGCCTTCCCCTAAAGCAGAAGGAGCACCCTGTGCACTGCCCAGAGCTGATGCTCCATGCCTCTCTGAGCTTCTGTTTCTTCGGCTAGAGCTCTAAGAGTGTCTGCACCTGCCCAGAAGGGGCACCTGACTTCCTGTGCACTAGCAGGCCTCAGAGGCAACCGGAGGTCAGGGATACCTGGCCTAATAGTTCACTCGGGCCCAAAGCCTGTCACTAACAGTAACGGAACAACACCCCTTACTACCTGGAAATGAAGCTTGTGGATAAACTCAGCTACCGACAGACATGACACCACTTCAAACAGAGCAATGCCTTGAACTCCATCTAATGGGCCAAAAACAGAAAGATCATTTACATTAAAATAATGAGCATTCCACTGTGGAAATGCTTTAGCATGACTGCAGCAGAAAGTATAACAAAAAAGCCAGACAGATTTAAAAAACTGAATTTATGAGAAGTATTATACTTTGACATTTCGAAATAAGGACTAAACACACATAGTTGCATGTATACATAAAGCCGTAATGAATTCTAGAGCAACAAAGGCCGACAAGAACAGATGTGTTGATGGTTCACCTCCTCAGATCGCCACGGATGTCACCGCTGTACAAGATGTGGCTTTCCCAAGTGAATGGCTCCGAACCATAACTTAATGTCTCTCTCTATGTACATGATGGGTGAATGCTTGGAAAACCCAGTCCAAAAATGGTGCCCCCAGATGCTCTGTATTTACATGCAAATCTAAGTTAGGTCCCAGGACCCAATAATTAAATATTTCTGACTGACATGACACATTCTAGTCATGATGGATGTGAAGCCAGTCTTTGTCACTCAGGACTATCCCAAAAGTTGCAAGGTGTCCAACTTCCCCATTGCCCACTAAATAAAATGAATGACCATTGCCTTTTAAATTGCAATACTAAAACACCTCCATAAACCTCTAAAACACTTCCCAGGAGATGGTACCTTCATGTTGAGAATTACTGACCTATCACTGAAAAATTTGGTTAATGGAAAGGTAAGTATTGAGTGAAATAAACAAGACAGCAGGATCCTCACCTGACTCTAAACTACTGATGATGTAATTGGCCCACTGCTAGGCTACTGCTTCTACACCTGCGGGCAATAAGCTGTTACTGACTGAGTCACTGAATAAAGAGCTCTGCCCAGCGCTCTGGGCTGAGGCAGAGAAGAGGGAGGATCACAGACCTGCAGATAGCTGGGTGCAGATGGGATTCTAGCACTCCACCTATCCCTGGGGGGGACAAGCAGGGTAATAAACCCTTTTACTCCAAGAACGTTCCACTGTCATTTATCGGTCTCACCAAATCCATAGTGAACTTGCCCAGGGCTGAAACCCTCAGGCAAGACAGAAGCTGGTCAGCCCTGATTGTTGGTTTTCTGGGGGTGGGGTGGATGGAGGGCACCAATGTCATGGAGACCCAGAAAGTTGTCAATAATCATACGAACCTTTCTCTCTGTGAGTGTACCAGCCATGCAGATTAGGTCCTGCTGCAGGAACAAGTGCCCAGCCCCAGGGCCCTAACATGGAGAATGTCTGTTTCTCTCATGTCCCACATGAGAGAAACAGATGGTTCTGTTCACCTTTCATACAGGGATGAGGCCTGACAGAGGCTCCATCCTAACGTGGAGTTCACAGCTTCCGCAGCTGCAGTAAGAAGGCAACACAGGGAACCCCTGGCTTCTGAGACTTTGTCCCACAGGTGACACATGTCACCTTTTATAAAAGCAGGTGTCGTGGTCATGCAACTGCACAGGGAGTGGGGAGGCCAGTACAGGCCCACAGGGGCCATTCAGTGAGTGGCTCCAGGGACGCCCACCCTGGGCTCTGGAATCAGAAAGACCTGAGCTCACACTCAGCCCCACTTCAAAGCTGGATGTGTCCTCACTACCTGGCTTTTCTGACCCTGTTTCTTCACCGGTAACAGTAATAATAATAGCAACCACTGCTGCTTGTTGATCATTCACTACATGCCAGACATGGCGCTAAACATTTTACATTCCACTGGGTCGGCACAAGACTTACAAGGCAACACGGTCATGGGGGAAATGCCTTCCTTATGATGATGTTATGAGAATCAAAGGGGGAAATGAGGTCATATATAGAAACCATAGCTGGTGCCTTAAAAACTGAAACTGAGTCCAGCTCTGTGAAAGGTGAGGCAGGAGGTGGGAAAGAGGCAGGAGGCTCAAGAAAAGGCATGGGGATGTATGTGACCTTCAAGAAGGTCATAGACAGCTGGGAAGGTGAGTGTGTGAGCCAGGGCGCGGAGAGACACCCCTCCTGCCACGGGAGGGCTCTGTTCCTCCGAGGAGGAAGGCAACCAGCCTTCGAGGGAGAGAGAAGGAAAAGAGGGAACACCAAGCTGGGGGCAGGTGGCCAAGGTCCAGAAACAGGAGGGGTCCTGGTGAAGGTGTGGAGGAGGGTGCCACCATTGCACAGGGTGTCCCGCCATGTTGGGACCCAGCATGTTTCCCGGATGGATCTGGGCTCTCCATGTAACTATGAGCAGCCCTAGCGAGCACCGACCTCATCAGTTGTCTATCCAGTCTCCTGTGTCCTTTTTTGCACTTTTTATTGAAGTATAGTCAATATACAGTATTACGTGGGTTTCATATGTATAATACAGTGATTCAACAATTACATGCATTGCTGAATGTTCACGGTGCTAAGTGTAGTTACCATCTGTCACCATGCAAAGATATTACAACATTATGAGCTATATTCCCTATGCTGTACTTCATCCCTGTGATTCATTTATTTTATAGCTGGATATTTGCCCCACCCCCTTCTTTTTCAGATGAGGAAATTTAAGGCTCAGAGAAGATGGAGAACTTGGCTGCAGCTTAATAGAGTTGACCCAAGTCTCCTGGCTCCTCCAAATGCCCATTGCCCCCACCACTGGTGGCCATCAGCATGGGGGATGCCAGGAAAGGCCGCTCTACCCTGCTGCCCACCTCCCCAGCCCTGGGAGAAACAGCCATGTGCTTGCTCTTGCATCCAGGGGGGGTCTGGGAGAATGCACTAATATTTCTAGGGACTCACTGACCCTCCTGGGGTAGATCATGCTCCACTGTCTCACTGGTGACAGATTTGGCCAGACGACTTGTTCTGTGGGTGAAATGTAAGCAGAAGAATGTGTGAATGTGTTTCACTTTCCATAGGAAGCCAGTGTGTAGCTAGTATACAGTTCTCCATGCTCTTTCTCTCTCTCTCTTCTTTTTCCTTTCATTTTTTTATTGTGGCAAAATACACATAAATAGAATTTGTTATCTTACCTATTTACAATTGCACAGTTTGGTGGTGTTCATTTCCATGCTCGTTTTCCCTCCACATGACAGCCAGCGATTCTTCCCATGAGATCTTCTCCAGCCTGCGTCCCAGGCTAAGAAGACCTGGAGTAGAAATGCAGTTTGGCTCAGAGAGTGTGAGTGAGAAATAAGACTTTGGTGTGTACCTCCCAGTACCACAGGACCACTTGTCACACCAGCACCTAGTCTGTCCCGGCTGGCCCACAGGGTAACACAACTGTCATTTCCAGCTCGCTATCCACACTACTGGCTAAAGACCCTGAATGTCCTGTGCTATAGCATCTGACTTGTACAAAACTAGAAGATGCTGTTTCTACCCTCTAAAATCTCAAGATGCAGGATGCAGACCAAAGCTGTGAACCGCTGAAAAGCAAGGGAAATGCACATGGCCGAGCAAGTGCATTTGTCCATGTGGGTCTGAAAGGCCTGAGCCTTCAGGCTACTGAAAGGAGGATTTTCTTCAGAAAGGAGTCTTTTGAGACAGGAAGTCACATTCAGTTTCCTCCTTCCAAAGAGAGAGGCAGGACTATGGAAAGCAGGATGGAGGTTCTTCAAAACACTAAAATTAGAAATACTATATATGACCCAGTAATTCCACTTCGAGGAATTCACCCAAAAGAAAACAAAATCTATGGTTTGAAAACACTTATGTTGCCACAGTATTTACAACAGCCAAGATAAGGAAGCAACCTAAGTGTGCATCAGTAGATGAATGGATAAAGAAGATGTCTATACTGACGAAAATTAGGCTTGGGGTGGATTAATGATTGTGCATTGAGTATTGACCCCCCTATACAGAATTTTATTGTTGTTAACAACCATTTGATCAATAAATATGAGAGATGCACTCACACACAAAAAAAAATGTATATATATATATATATATAAACACACTTCCAATTGTAAAATAAATAAGTAAGCAGGATGTAATGTATAGCATAAGGAATATAGTCAAAATATTGTAACAACTTGGTATGGTGATAGCTGGTACCTAGAATTATCATGTATATAAATGTTGAATCACTGTGTTGTACACCTGAAACTAATGTAATGTAATACTGTGTGTCAACTACCCTTCAATAAAAAATAATTATCGAAAAAAAAGAAAAAAAAAAGATGTCTATATACACAATGGAATATTAGTCAGCCATAAAAAAAGAGATCCTGCCATTTGCAACAACATGGGGTGGACCTAGAGGGTATTATGCTCAGTGAAATAAGCCAGGTGGGCCAAGACAAATAACATGATTTCACTTATTTGTGGAGTAAAAAAAACAAAGCAAAACAAAGTGAATAAAACAGCAGTAGACTCACAGATACTGAGAAGGGCTTGTGGTTACCATGGGGGAGGGGAGGGGTGGGTGGGTGGGGAGGCTGAGGAGGATAAAGGGGCACAAAATCTCAATCACAATGTAAGCTGGTCACAGGGATGGTACAGCATGGAGAATACATCTGATGGTTCTGTAACATCTTATGCTGACAAACAGTAACCATGATCGTGGGGGTGAGGGTTTAATAATATGGGGAACTGTTGAACCACTGTGTCATATGCTTGAAAAAAATATAAGACTATGTATCAACTACACTTCAATAAAAAGAAACAAAGAGAAAGACAGGTTATACTCTCTATCTTGGAGTTCCATTCCTATGACTAAGTTATTTTATAATTTGAAGTTTTTTCTTCTTTATCCCCATCACCTATTTCAGAAATAACATTGTAATATCTCAGCATGGTAACAGGGGGAACTACACATACTGCGGTGAGCCCCTGGTAAGGTATCTAATTATCGAGTCTCTCCATCGTACATCTGAACCAGTATGACTTACTGTACATCAGGTGTGTTCCAACAGAGAGCAAGTGAGGCAGGGAGGAAGGGAAGTGGGCAAAAGGGAAGAAGCTCCTTATCACCGCATATCACCTCGGGCAAGGAGATTTATGACTCCCTACACCTGGGCACATCGGGGCAGACGCAGACCACAGAGATGTGACTGTGTCAAGCCATCCTGCCCCAGCCTGGGACCACCCACTGCTTGCACAGCCCTTGGCAGCCTGCCACCCAGGAGAACAGGGTGTGGGCTGTTCACGCCCTCTTCCCTTCAATGACAGGGACAGATGGTGTTTGCATTTCTTGCAAAGGTAGACCTGTGCCATGGGAAGGTGGAGGAGGAAATAAAGTCTCCCAGACACACTCCATTCCCCTTTATGGAGCCATTTATATACCTGGCAGGTGTCCAACTCACCAAAACCCCACTCTTCCTGCACATGTGAAATGGGTGCAAAATGGCTGGGGTCAAAGTACAAGGAGCCAGGCAAGGGCCTGGAGGTGACAGCGTTGGGCTGAGCACAGGCAGTGCCCACAGTGAAGGCCAACCTGGAGGGGCGGCCACCTGCGCAGGTCCCCTCGGCTGTGGGCCCCAGGCAGACCCATGTCTATTATGCCCCTTGCAGGCACCTGGGCACGACGGAAGCTCATGGCTCTCTTACCTGGACTGGGACAGGAGGGCTGAGCACAGAGCGCCTGCCCACGTGCGAGGTCTGCATAAGGCTCAGTGGCAGCGGCTGCCACAGCTCTCACATGGCTTCCCTGGGGTCATGACCCAGGAGCGCAGATGTGCACGGCTGGTTTGCCCTGGGACCTGGAAGGCAAGTGGAGGCTCAGACAGGGCACCGGCCTTGATCTGAGAGAGTCCCACTCGCTGGGGCCTGGTGGGGAGTTGAAGAGCCAGGTGGCATGTGCGGAGAAACACTAGACAATGTGTGAGGACCCCAGCCCCAAGTCCCAGCTTTTGGGTTTAGTTCCAGAAAAGGACGGAACTCATGGAAAACCACAGCCTGGGGCCAGGAGAAAGGGGTCGTCTGAGGCTCACTGTGCTCACCCGAGATGGGGGCATTCGGAGCAGGGGTGCCCAGGGAAGGGCCTGGTGCTGAGGAGCAGACCAGCAGGGAAGGGCACGGTTCAGAGCCTTGGGATGTGCCCAGAAGCCCTGCCAGGAGACCAGCAGACCCGCTAGAGTCCAAGTCCGCCCTGCCAGGCCCCCTCCCAGAGCCCGTTCCCCAGCTGCTGTGGGGACACCGGAGGACGTGATTGGAAGCGAGACAGTGTCACCCAGCCACCTCTCACCGCCAGCTTCTAGCCCCTTTCCGCATGCACCGTCCCACAGGACCAGGGAGTGCTGTCTGACCCCATATAGACATGCACAGGCAGAAGCGGGGTGGGGACTTGGACTGACTTGAAAAAGGGTTTGGATGGAACTGTGCCAGTGTTCCAGAGAGCAAAGCAAGCCTGGGAGTCAGAAGTAAAGGGGCTGCATGGGGGTCATGCTGGGGCCGGTTGGATGGGGGTTGGGTGTGTGAGGCCGGGCAGCAGGAGGGCACCCTGGGCCCACACGCAGGGGGCTGTCTTCGCGCCCCCGGCCTGCCATAACAAAGCACAAACCACTGAGCAGCTTGAACAGCCAAAGCCCATCCTCTCCGCGTTGTGGAGACCAGGCAGGCGTCCGATGTGCGGGACCCGTGAGGCTGGTCCACTCTGGAGACTGAGGGAGACGTGGCCCGGGCCTCTCCGGGCTTCTGGTGGCTGTGCGCTCCTCGGCGCTCCTGGGCACTCCTGGACTGGCACCCGCATCTCTCCGCTCCTGCGCCTGTCCTCACACGGAGTCCCCGTGTGTCTCTCTCCTTGCCTTACAGCCCACTAGTCACACCACCCTGGGCTGGTCCTTCTGCGGTCTGACCTCGTCTTAGCTGAGCGATGGCCTCATTCCCAAATGAGACTGCATGCTGAGGTTCCAGCGGTTAGGACTCAACACACCCCTTATGGGGGACACAACCCAACCCATAAAAGGACCATAAGCCTCTGGCTCTCCACTCCACTACCCCAGCCCCTCTCCCCTCTCCCCTCTCCCAGTGGCTGTCTTCCCAGGTGCCCATCCAAGCGGCCAGCACTCCTTGGAGACACTCTGTCCTGTATGAAAGCACTCCTTCCGGGAATGCATACCATCATGGAGAAGAGTATGGAGGGTCCTCAAGATGTTAAAAACAGAACTGCGCACAATATAGCAATCCCACTTCCGGGTGTACATCCAAATGAAACAAGATCACTATCCCAAAAATACCCGCACCCTGTGTTCACTACAGCATTATGCATAGTAGCAAAGACGTGGAAACAAGGCAAGTGTCCTCCACAGGGGACTGGATAAAGCACATGTAGCGCACACACACACATGGGATGCCGCTGCACGAGGGAAGGAGACCCTGCACCATGCGGCTACACGGGCCGACCTGGAGGGCACTGTGCTCGGCGGAGCCACTCAGACAGAGAAAGACAAGTACTGTGTGATCTCATTTATATGTAGAATCTAGAAACAAGCAAACAAACTCAGAAAGAACAGATTGGTGGTTACCAGGTGGGGGGCAGGGGATGGGGGAAATGGGTAGAGGTGGTCAAAGCGACAATTAGCTAATTTTTTTAAGTGCTCCTGTCCACACATCTGAGATGAGATGGTGCTGTTATCCTTCTTGGCCTTTTCCTGGGTCCGTTTACATTCTTGAGCTTGTCATGCCTCCTGCTCCTTGGCTCAAAGACCTCCAGTAAGCAGAAAGGCACAAACACCGTGATAGCCAAGACTTACCATCCACGTGAGCCGTTCACCCCTCACAGCAGCCCTGTGACAGGGCCACTGTCATCATGGTCCTGTATTTCAAAGATGAAGAAGCCGAGAAAGAAGCTGGAATGACATACCCAGGCTGGGGATGCTAGTGGCAGAAGGGTTGGGGTGTGAACTCAGGTGGGGGTGCATCCAGGGTCCACCGTCAGACCCACCACCCTAAACCACTTCCCTACAGTTCACAGGAGCAGCTGTTGCCTCAGAAAAGCTGCACCCCAGAGCATTTCAGCTCCAAGCTCGGCCACAGGAAGTGGACGCCACTAAAAGAGAAGGTAACTTCGACTGTTTGTTTATACACTCCTACAGGCTGAGGTTTTTGCAAAAGGTGTGTGTTCTTTGTAATGTTCTTTATCCATCAGGATGGTATTTAAGATGGCAGGCAGGGCATGAAAAAAACAACTTAAAGAAAAAAAGAAACGAAAGAAAATGAGTCCCAAGATTCTAAAGCTGGGCTAGGAGAATGTCAACAATAACATTGACATTAATCATTGACATACATCACATTAGATTATTAACTTAGTTTCCAGTTAATATTAAATTAAATGAAGATTAAATAAATTTAACATGGTCAGTGTTAGGCCCTTGAGCAGGAGAGTGGCCTGAGGAAACTGTAACCAGTTTCAGGTGCGGGATGGGTGGGCCTCCCGTACGCGCCAGGCAGGAGAGGCGGGCAGGAGTGGGCATGGCCTCCTGCGGGGCCCGTGGCCAGGCATCTGGCAAGCAGGGCTGCACTGTTAGGCTGGAAAGCACAAGAGAAACAGTGGACTGTAAGCACGGCCAGTGAGTGTTTTCCTAGGAAATAAATCCTTTGCCGGCCATGTCCTTGCATCTTTCTGTATACGTGCCTTCCAGGCAGAACACCACACTCTATCAAAAACGTTTCAGTTTAAGAACTTAGTAACTGTTGGGGTCAGCAGAGCACCCCCATGGAGAGTCGGTTCACAGTGCCCAAGGATGCCTCAGAAGCCCTGAGTGTGGATCTGCTCCAGAAGGATCCTTTTGAAATCACACCATCCTGAGTGCCATGCGCTCACCGCTGTTCAGGCGGGAGAAGTCATCTCCCAGTAAAGACATTCAACTGCGGATGTGATTTTCATGGGAAAAGGCCCAGTATGTCCACAGGTCTCCTGCCACTGACTCTTTTCTCAGTAGAATTCCTTTTTTCCAAATGGACTACACCTACCTCAACAGGTGTCCAGTTCCTTGGTCTGAAGCAGAGCTGGACTGTGCCGACTGGAGGATGTGTGGACCAAGCAATGAGACAGATAAGGGACACTTGTGTTTTGGTAAATAAGTCTTTTACTCACGTAGTCACACATTCCAAAACTGAAAAACTGTCTTCAAAAAGCTAAAAAATGTGATATGAAATATATTTTATTCAGACCACATCTAATGCAATCAGTTGTTTTCTCATCCATATATTTTCATCAGCTACATTCATCATTTCTGCTGAGACTGGCTTGGCAGCCCTACTTAGATTCTGAAGTGAGTGCATGCAACTCAAGGGGAGGTTGAAAGAAGGCAGGAAACTGCAAACAGTTCAAGGCTCTGAGCTTCCGAGACTGGGTGAGCATTTGTACCTTGACACACACAGAGGAGTCAAGGGAGGGGGTGGCTATCGGCTCCAGGAAACTGTCAACCCCAAGGCCTGGATGGCAGCAGGGGCTCCCACTGGGCAGGGAGTCAGGGATCAATAAAGGTCTTTATGCTGGGTGGGCCCCTTGGGGTTAAAGAGCAGCCAGAACAAAGCTTCCTGTTGGTCATCAGACCTGCAAGGCAGGTTTGGACAGGTTCCCAGAGCAACCCGGACTCCCTCGTTTCTTAGCATAATTACTTTATTGATGTTTAGGGGATCCACATGGCCCTGGCAACCCTATGTGAGTAAGAGCTTTTAGGAATTAATTGTTGGGGTATAGCTGCAGGTACCAGTCCTCACTATGAAATAAAACCATCTAGGGAACTTCAGCATTAAACCCACGGCCAGCTCTGGTGGCCAGGGGTGTGGGCACCTAGGTGTCCTTACTCGTTCATTCTTCCTCAGAAATTCACATGCAGTTCAGGTGGAGAGCAGGAACCACCCGACCAGGGGCAGCTGCAGCCCATTACCGCTGCTGTCTGTGTGGACATCGTCCCAGTGGAGCACAGACACAAACGCCATGGCTGCTCTCGAGCCGAGCGGCTGGGACACAGATCCCCGGGCCACAGGCAGCAGACCTAACAAGGCCCCAAGGCAGCAAGGGCTCCTCCCCTCTCCTCTCTTAAGGACCTCCTGTTTGTTTTAACAGGCAGGATCGTGCTGTGGCAACAGATAAACCTCAAACTTCCATTGTCTCAAAAAATAAAGAGTATTTCTGCCTCATGGCACATATCAAATGAGGGGTAGTGGGAGGTGGGGTGTGAGGCGGGTCTGCTCCCCCAGATTACTCCTGTGTAGGTGAACCTTCTGGAACACGAGGCCCCCGTCGCCCAGGAGGAAAGGAGCTGCGGAAATCTCACGCTCGCTAGGGTCCATCTTTAGCCCTGAGGGGATGAGTGTCCCTTCCCCCCTCACCCCTTGCTCACAGCTGGTTGTGTGGCTCTGTTGCACGACGAAGGGGGCTTTGACGTCCCCAGGGCAGGAGAATCGGAGGCGGGCGGGGAGCAGCCGCACCTGCAGGGCTCTCTGCTGCTTCGGAAGGGGAGTGCGCTCTCGCCCGGGGGCCGCCTGCCCGTGTGAGCGCCCACGGCCCTGCCCACCACCACTCCGTGAAGGCACCTTCTCTGAGCCAAGGGCCCCACGGCCCTCCCCACCGGCCGCCAGGCCAGGGATGCAGCGACCCGGCGCGGCAGACGGCGCTGCGCTCTGCTCGGCACGTGCGGGAGCCTGGGGCTCCTGAGGCCCGAGTCTGAATGCCCGTCCGCACTCTGTGCTCCTGGGAGCCGTCCTGGGAGGGGACGCTGCTGGGAGGGGGACAGCCCCTTGCCCTGCCTTCTCCCCCCGCAGGGCTGGGCGGGCGTCTGCGGGGATCGGGGACGCGTCCTTGCTCTGCGTCTGAGGGGCGGCCGCGGCCGTCAGCTGAGGGCCAGAGCGGGGCTTCGTCACGCGCGGACTTCACGAGGGGGCGGGTGTCCTCAAGCCTGGCGGGGGTGAGGCCGCGCCGGACCGGCGGAGCCCAGGCGAGGAGCGGGGACGCTCGGGAGGGAGGTCGTCTGGGCGCCGAGGGGACGCAGGCCGCTGTCTGCTGCGCAGAAGAGCGCGGGCGGGGGGCCCTCGAGGCGAGGCCCGCGGGGGCCGCTGAGCACGGGGAGCGGCAGAGGCCGCGGGGACAGGGCCGCGCCCGCGGGGAACAGCTTCGCCTGGATGCCCGGACAGGCTTCCTCAAGGGAGGCGCCATTCAATGACCGTCCAGAGGCGGTCGCAACAGCCCGGGCGTTACTGCGGCCCAGATCCACGCCCTGCGTGCGCCTGGGGAAGCGAGCTAGGAGCCCCCCGCAGGCGGGCGCAGCCGGGAAGCCAGGACCGCCTATCTCGCCTGCTCTGGCCGAGCACCGCCGTCCTGCGAGAGGCGGAAGGAGGCCTTCCTCACGCAGCGCCCCTCCTCGCTGAGGATGAGCGGCCCAGGGGAATGTGGCTGGAAGCTGGGGCTCCCTTCCTCACAGCCTCCACCTATGAGACGGGGCTTTGCCTCGAGGACCGCGAGGACCGGGCCTGAACACCCCTGCCCAGCTCATGGCAAGAGAACCCAGACGTCTGGGGCCGCTGACCCTCCCTCCACTGAGCACTCGGCTCCTAACGCGAGGGGGTCGCTCAGGGCAGCTGTGGCCCCCACCCCAGCCCAGAGCCAGGGCCCAGGGTCTGTCCCACGGGAGAGGCAGACCAGAGCACATGGAGCTCCAGACTCCTCTCCAAACCGACTCCATGTGCAGCAGAGCGGAGAGACGTTCAAACCTAGGAGCGCTCCACAAACAGTGAAGGGTGTCTGGGCAGTGGCTGGGAAGCAGTGGACAGCTCCGCGGAGGGTCTCAGCTGTCAGAATGCCTCACCTACCCGGGAGGCTGGTCTCTTTCTATTAAGGCCCCCTGCTGGTTGGGTGAGACCCACCCACATGATAGTCATCTGCTTTACTCAGTCCACTGATTTTAAAAAATACCTTCACAGAAACACCTGTAATGTTTGACCACATATCTGGGCACTGTGGCCTAGCCAAGTTGGTGCATAAAATCAACCATCACATTCATCAACCTCGTCAACTTGCTGCGCACACACACCTCCTTAACCATACTCCAAACAAAGACAGTGACAACGTCATAATCCTGCTTGACGTGCTACGACCATCTTACACACAAATGGAAACTCACCAAGCCTTTCCCTGAAGAGTCTGCAAACCCTTGGGTAATATCTGCTCTTCCCGTGATACCCGCAAGTTAAATACTATAATGTGATGTAAAAATCCTTGAATGCTATGATATAAAGTCAGTACGTCTTATCTTACATAATAAGTGGGTAAAAAAGTAGGGAAGAAAACAAAGATATTTGCTTTATATAAATATACAGATACATATATACATACACACACATTCATATTTATAACAAAATAATGAAAGATTACAAGGACAGTTGCAGTCCCCGGTTCTGTAACTGGTCATGTGGCAATGCTGGAGTTAATAACCACCCCCATCTACTACTCATTCAGTGTTACCTTTGCCTTCAGCCAGTGCCTCAGCTAATCCTGATGGAGTAACCCCGCCTTCATTCCTGAAGGGGCTGGGTCACCAGTAGTCCAGGCTGGCTTGTAATTGTCCTGCCAGCTGACCCTAACCACAGGGCATGTTAATACCAGGAGATGCCATAAGGCATCTCCTGTATTCCAGACATACTCTTTGCTATGGACTGAATAGCTGTGTCCCCACCAAATGCATAGGTTAAAACCCTGATTCCTAGAATACAGTAGTTGGAGGTGGGAAGTGATTAAGATTAGATCAGGTCTGCTCCACATCACTTGTCATCAGAGAAATGCAAATTAAAACCACAATAAGATATCATCTCACACCAGTAAGGATGGCCACCATCCAAAAGACAAACAACAACAAATGTTGGCAAGGTTGTGGAGAAAGGGGAACCCTCTTACACTGCTGGTGGGAATATAAATTAGTTCAACCATTATGGAAAGCAGTATGGAGGTTTGTCAAAATGCTCAAAATAGAAATACCATTTGACCCAGGAATTCCACTTCTAGGAATTTACCCTAAGAATGCAGCACTCCAGTTTGAAAAAGACAGATGCATCCCTATGTTTATCGCTACACTATTTACAATAGCCAAGATATGGAAGCAACCTAAATGTCCATCAGTAAATGATTGGATAAAGAAGATGTGGTACATATACACAATGGAATATTACGCAGCCCTAAGAAAAAAACAAATCCTACCATTCGCAACAACATGGATGGAGCTAGAGGGTATTATGCTCAGTGAAATAAGCCAGGCGGAAAAAAGACAAGTACCAAATGATCTCACTCATATGTGGAGTATAAGAACAAAAGAAAACTGAAGGAACAAAACAGCAGCAGAAGCACAGAACCCAAGAATGGACTAATAGTTACCAAAGGGAAAGGGACTGGAGAGGACGGGTGGGAAGGGAGGGATAAGGGCGGGCAAAAAAGAAAGGGGGCATTACGATTAGCATGTATAGTGTGTGGGGGGGCACGGGGAGGGCTGTGCAACACAGAGAAGACAAGTAGTGATTCTACAGCATCTTCCTATGTTGAAGGACAGTGACTGTGAACTTGGTGACAAGTAGTGATTTTACAGCATCTTACTATGTTGATGGACAGTGACTGTGAATGGGGATGTGGGGGGGACTTGGTGAAGGGGGGGGCCTAGTAAACATAATGTCCTTCATGTAATTGTAGATTAATGATACCAAAATAAAAAAAAAAAAGATTAGATCAGGTCACAAGGGTGGGATGACCATGACGGGGTTAATGCGGAGGTGGGGACATGAGCTCTCCCTCCGCACGTGGGCACCAGGGAAGGCCACAGTGAGGACATGATCAGGACGAGGGTTCTCATCAAGAGCCCAGCCGTGCTGGCACCGATGTTAGGCTTACAGCCTCAGGAAATGTGAGAAATAAATGCTTGCCACTTAAACTACCCAGTCTGTGGCAGTCTGAACTAAGACACTATTCCTGGCCCCCACTGTGCAATAGTTGCCCTATTCCCCATGGCAGTCAGGGTCAAACACAGCAGCCAGGACAGCCGCTTCCTTCCTCTCCTGTCCTTCAGATCCCAAGGAGCCAAAGAGGCCAGGCGGCAGACAGAACTTCCAGCTCAGGGGGATCATCCCTGCATCTCTGGGAGGATTATTCCTCCCTCTGAAGCCAAGACCTCTGGGCCAGCCAAGCACAAGGTCACGGGGACAAAAAGCAAGTGTGTGCACCGTCACAGGTGTAGATGCACTCATCCCACCAGTTCCTGGACTTGCCATGGGAAAGATGAAGGAGATATCTAAGCTGGCCTGTGCATGCAGTAAAACAAAAATTGGACTGGATCTATACTGTTGGAACTCAACCAAGAATTAGGAGAAGTGCAAATTGTAGCACTCCAAAATCTTACAACCACAGACTAATTATCGTTAAAAGAACATATGGGATATGAACAGTCCCCAGGAATGGGGTGTTCTAGTTTATCTGAATTCTCTCAGACTGTTTAAGTTCAGTCGGACAATATCCACCATATCATAGATAAGTTTTCACAAATGCCTAAGGTGCCTAACTGGTTTTCTTGGTTTCACTGGAGATGGCTGGTAATTACAGGTATGCTTTGGTTAGGTAACTATATTCCTATTATGTTAATGTGTGTGCACAATTTAATTAGTCGTTTAAAACCTATCCATGCTGAAGTTACTCTACAAGAAGATATGTCAAAGAAATAATCAATCTTCCCAGGTTTTCTTCTGCCTGCTACTTCTGTAGCTTTTCTTCTTCCTACCTAATCACAACCTTTAAATAGAACTCGTGCCACATGTCGAATTTACCGAGTATCATAATTCTTCCAAGTGGTAAAGACACCTCAAGACAAATGCTGGGCATAGAAGCCACAGGGCATAAATATGCAAAGAAGTAAAAGGCTAACCATTTCAAACAATAAGGCTTCTCTCTCACTTACCAACTTTACATTTCCCTGTATGGTCCCGGAAGATGACTGGTTAGCCAGAGACGGGTAAGATTCCTCAAGGGAGGATCAACCTAAGACAGGCACAGTCGCAGGGGGGCCATCAGGTGAGAAATTGGGGATCAACAGAGGTGAGGCTTAGAACCTCACCCCCCCTGTTCTGAGAGAAATCTTCTGCATACGTGGATGTTTTATTGCCCTGGTCTAGCTTGGATTAACACATAGTCTACAGGCACACACCTGATCATCTACATTTGCTCTCTTACAACACTAAACTATGTTTTCTACCTTTATCTTGTATCTACCTACCACTTCAGCATTTTATTAAAAATAATAATAATAGAGAAATGTGGTATCCACATATAAATCAGGTTTAAAAATCAAATGAATATTCATATTTGAACTGACTGTGTATAGTTCATAATGCATTAACAAAACCGAAAGCTTCTGTGATGACTGCCCTTGCACTGTTCACCATGTAACTTATTCACTATGTAAGAATTTGTACTCCATGTAAGAATTTGTTCGTTATGCATCAGAAGATTGGAGACTGATGAAAATTGGGCTTGGGGTGGATTAATGATTGTGCATTGAGTATTGACCCCCCTATACAGAGATTTGTTGTGGTTAACAACTATTTGATCAATAAATATGAGAGATGCCCTCACAATATATATATATATATATATATATATATATGTATATATATATATAAACACACTTCCAATTGTAAAATAAATAAGTAACCGGGATGTAATGTATAGCATAAGGAATATAGTCAAAATATTGTAACAACTTGGTATGGTGATACCTGGTACCTAGAAATATCATGTATATAAATGTTGAGTCGCTGTGTTGTACACCTGAAACTAATGTAATGCAATGCTGTTGTCAACTACCCTTCAATAAAAAAAAAAAAAAAAAAAAAGCAAGTGTGTGGTCGGCTCACAGGGGCACACGTGAGCTGTGCCACTCCCATTCCGCAGCTTGGTGCCTGGCCCTTGGTTCTGGCTCCGGGAGGAGCAGCCCGTGCACGACACTGATGCGGAGCACACATCTTAGGGGAAACTCGCCCAGCCCTGCAAGGCTTGCTGCGTAGCTGGCATCATCAGGAGTCTTCAGAAAGCCACTCCACTGCTCTACTAAACCAGCTCTTCAGGACAGTGGGGCACGTGCAAGGCCAGCGCACTCCGTGAGCAGGGTGCACGGCCACACTGCCCGTGCGGTGAAGTGAGTCAGCCAGAGCAGGGCCATGTGGGGTGCCGTGATGGTGGGCAGGGCATTCTGTGAGCACAGGGATACTAGCTTGGAAGAAGCATTGCATTCAGGGGGGCAAGTCTGTACCCAAAGTGAGCTTCCATTCCAGCAAAAACAATGCACTGCCTTCCCTGCTGCAAGCAGCTCCCTGAAACCAACCTGCCACCACGCAGCCAGCTGATAGCCCCAGGGAATGACACCAATAGGGACTCAGTGCTGCAGATCAGGCACTCGACTTACCTGGAGTTACACAGCCCTACGGAGTGGAATTCCAAGCTGCTGAGCCTGCTGAACCACGACAGGAGTTGTGGGGAAAGAGGCTGATGGTACCTACATGACTGGTCATCTTATCTATCTGATTATTAAAATCCTCCTCTGCTGCGATCACCCTCTGGTGACATCCACATGGGACACAAACACCCTTCATGTTTTTGCCCATTCAGAGATTTCTATCCACATACCTCTTCCCCAGACATCCTTGCCATCAATTCCCCAATCATGTCCCTTCCAAGCCCTTGGCCGCCCAGCCAAACCATGGCCACACCCCTGGAGTCAACAAACAACCGCACATCCAAGAGCTTCCCTTCCAAGGCTAGTGAACAGCCAAGTGCACATCCTGAAGTTCTGCCCTGAGGAAGGATTTTTCCTGACCACTGGCCTTCACAGTGTCCCAGAGGGGGGCTGTAGAGCTGAGGCCACCCACTGCCGGGCGGAGCCGCAAACTGTCCAGGACCACCTGTAAGCTGGTTCATGCCTTCTCTCCCTCTGCCAGCCAACCCTAGGGGCTCCCCACAAGACCAGGTGCAGGCGGGAGAGAGAAGGCCACGTACCAGCAGTGGGGGCCGTGGGCACGTGGACCACATCTCTGTGGGCCTATCTGGACCTGATCTCATTTATACCACTCCAGCTACTCTACATACCCAGCTTTATGGCTTATTGGGTTAAATAACACCCATTTAGTAATGGGCAGCTCAGGTCACATGGCAATGTGGTGCCTCACAGTTAAGCATCCAGCCCACCAAGGCCCAGAAGCAGGCCTAAAGCTGCTTCTCAGAGGGAAAGCAGTGAGCCACAGGGGACATCAGGGATTCACTCCAAAATCCTGAGGGCCTGTGCCCTGATCCATGCACAGGGCCTTCCCAGGGGTCCGCAGAGCATCCCTATCTGCCAGAGAACACACCCAAACGAGGAATATATTGCCTTTAAAATCCTAAGAGGCCCTGTACAGGATGTGCCCCATTCTTGGAAATAGGAGAGAGTCCAGATGCGACAACTTATTTTTCACCCTAGGAGGCGTATCTTGACATCCCCCCCAACAACTGCACCTCTAGGAATTTCACTGAGAGGGAAGGTCCCTGAAATTTTGTTGGGTTTATTTCTCATAGTCTGACACACAAGTATATTACCAGTAAGTATAGAGTCATTGCTACTTCTGGCTCATTAGATCCAACCACCAGTGTCATCAAGGTCACAGAGCTGAGCAACATTTTATAGAAGTAAAGGCAATATATATACACAACTATAACACAGGGCGGGAGCATTGCTATGACTCTGAGGTAGGACCTGGAAGGCATATTGCTGACCTTTCCAGCTTAAAGCAAACGTCTTCTGCAGGTCTTTACTAAGAGATGGAGAAAAAAGCATCTGCAAGAACAATTGCTGCACACGAGGGGCCAGTGATTGTGTTAGCAGCTCAAGCGGTGAAACCCAATCTGGCACTGCTGCAGCAGTTACAGCACCACCTGGTTGAGCTTCTGACAGCCCGCTGTCATTCTCCAAGACCCATCTGTCTTCCCCACAGACGAGGTCGGCAGGTTGCGTGGGGCTGTGATGGGAACCACTGCACCTGCAGATGCCAAGTCCTTGAAGGTCCAGTTCTCTGCAGCCCCTTCAGGGATGCAGGATTGCTTTGGGTTTACTATTCTCTGGGCAGAGGCCATTCTAGTGGCTTTTGCTTGGTCTTTCCCACCAGTATAGCCTCACCCCAGAAACTGGGGGGACACGTGGGGATTCTGCCAGTTGTTGAATATGTCTATTGCAATTATGTATTCCAGAATGGGAAATAGCCATAGGATAGGGTCAGGGTCCTACTGAACTCACTGTGACACCATCCGCACGTCGCTCCTCTGACTGGTGGGCCTCAGCGGTGTGTTGGATCTTCTGGAATCAGTGTCAGTTCAGAGCCACTGCCCGGTAGTCCTCCGAATGTGTGATTATTTCCTTTTCCCAAAATGTCATATAATTCAAAAATGTCACATGTCATTTAGCTTTTCCTGACTGGATTATTCACTTACCAACATGCATCTCAGATTCATACATTTATTTCCCTGACTTGAAGTTTCACATCATTTGTCACTGAAGAATATTCTGTTGTATGGATGTACCATGATTTATTCAGCTTTGGGGGATTGTGAATAAATCTACAATAAACATACACATGCAGGCTTTGGTGTGGACCTACGTTTTCAAATCTGTTGGGTAAATACCTAGGAACATGATTGGTAGGTCATATTATTATGAAATTATGTTTAGTTTCATGAGGAAACACCGAATTGTCTTCCAAAGGGGCAGTATCATTTTGCCTTTCCATCACTAATGAGAGTTCCTTTTGCTCTGATCCTTTCCATCAGGTGGTATTATTAGTTATTTGCATTTTAGCCTTTCCAATAAGTGTGTAGTAGTATCTTAAAGACATATGATGTGGGCAGCTTTTCGTATGCTTGCTTACCATCTGTTAATTTGTATCCCCTCTTTCTTTCTTGGTTACCCTGCTTTATCAATTTTATTGATCTTTTCAAAGACCAGCTTTTGGTTTCATTGATTTTTCTCTATTGTTTCAATTTTTAATTTTATGGATTTCTGTTCTAATTTTTATTTTTCCTTTTTTTCTGCTTAATTTAGGTTTTAAGTGCTTGTCTTTCTTAGTGTCCTAAGGAAGAAAACTTGTTATTGCTTTCAGATTTTTTTCACATGCATTTAATACTATAAAGTTCCCTTTAAGCAGTATTTTCATTACACCCCACAAGTTTTGATAAATTGTATTTTTATTTTCATTTATTTCAAAAAATTTGACTTCTCTTTAGACTTCTTGATTGATTATTCAAAAGTGTTTTGTTTCATTTTGAAATGTATGAGGATTTTCCAGCTTCCAGTCATTGATCACTGATTCAATCCTACTGTGGCCTGAGGCCACACTTTGTATGATTTCTGTTCTTTCAGATTTGTTAAGATACTTTTTTATTGTGAGAAAAAATATATAACTTAAAAGTCACCATCTTAGCCATTTCTAAATGTACAGTTCAATTAATCTTCAGAACTTTTTTATCTTGTAAAACTGTTCATTGAAACTATACTTGTTCAATAACTGTTCCCTACTTTCTCTTCTCTCCATCCCTTGGAAACCACCATTCTACTTTGTTTTTATAAATTTGATTACTCTAGATACCTAAGTAGAATCATATAGTTTTTCTTTTTTTGTGACTCTTATTTCTCTTAGCATAATATCCTCAAGGTTAATCCATGTTGTAGCAGGGGTCAGAACTTCACTCCTTTTCAAGGCTGAGTAATATTCCATCGTACATATATGCCACATTTTGTGTATCTATTCATATGTCAGCAGACATCTGGGTGTTTCCACCTCTTGGCTGTTGTGAAGAGCACTACTTTGAATATGGGTGTGAGAGGCTCCCTTCAAGATCCCACTTTTAATTCTTTTGGCTATATGCCCAGGAGTGGAGTTGCTGGAAAGGTACTTTTTAGGACCCAGAATGTGGTCTATTTGTGAATAGATGGAGTTGTGTAAATACAGTTTTTCTCTTTGGGGAAATACTTTGGAGTATTGTGTAAATACCAATTAGATCTGGTCAATTCATAGTACTATTCAAGCCAGCTATATCTTCATTGATTTTTCTACCTGCTTTATCTATCACTTACTGATGAGAGGATGAGAGGTCCTGGGATCTCAGTCACAATGAGTGGGTTTGTCTGTTTCTTCTTTGAGTTCTATCTGCTTTTGTTTCACATATTTTGACACGCTTTTGTTACATATACATTTTTAACACTGCTGCCTTCTTAGAGAATTGTACCCATTATCGTTATGTGGTACCTCTATTTATTCTGGATAATTTTTATTGTTCTGAATTCTCCTTTATCTAAAAGTAATAAAACTACACCCATTTTCATTAGATCAACATTAGCAACCTTTGTATTAAACCTAACAAAGTCTTTATATTTAAAGGGGTTTCTTGTAGATACATATTTTGGTTTGTTCTGTTATCCAAAAGACATTTTGGTCTTTTAATTGGTGTACTAGGATCATTCACATTTAAAGTGATTACTGACATATTTGAATTAATATCAACTATGTTTGTGCCTTCTTCTATTCATCACCAGAGGCTTCTTTATCTGCCCTCTCTGGTTTAACTGAGCATTTGATATGATGTCATTTTGTCTCCTAACTTAATATATCATTTCTACTACCTTTTTTTAAAAAGTAGTTTTTGATACATAAATTAAAATATACCTGTTTAATTAAAGTATACCTTCACATTGACACAATTCCCCTTTATACATAATGTAGGAATATGGATAACAGAGTTATCCACATGCTTAATCACCCAGTATGGTGGTACTATTATTAAACAAATGGTTATCTTTTAGATAAAGTACAATAAAATATTTTATTTTAATTTAATATATATCTCCTACAGTGCTCTCCCTTTATTTATATAGATCCAAGTTTCATTATCTTGTGTCATTTTCCTTCTACTTCAACAAAATATTTTTAACATTTCTTGCAAGGTAGGTCTGCTGGTGATGAATCTCCTCAGCTTTGGTTGTCTGAGTCTTTATGTAGTTTACATACAATACTGTATTTATTTCAGGTGTACATTATGATTCAATATTTATATACATTACTAAGTACTCACCATGATAAATTTAGCTACCATCTGTCACCACAGAGTTACTACAATAATTATTAACTATACTCCCGATGCTATACATTCAAAGAATAACTTTGTTGATATTGAATTCTAGGTAATGTTTGTCTTCCAGCACTTGAAATACTTTGCCCCACTCTCTTCTTGCTTGTGTGGTTTCAGATGGGAAGTCTACTGTAATTATTTGCCTTGTTCTTCTATAAGCAAGATAGTTGTTTTTCTGGGTGTTTTTTTCAGAGTTTGTTCAAAAGTTTCTCCTGTTTGGTTTTCTGAAATTTGAATATGATGTCTAAGTGTATTGTTGGTATTTATTTTACTTGGTGTTCTCTGACTTTCTTGGATTTGTGATTTAGTGCCTGTTATTAATTTTGGAAAGTTCTTGGTCATTATTACTTCAAACACTTATTTTGCTGCAGTCTGTCTTTCTCCTCTTTAGGGCATTCCAATTATGCATATGTTACACCTCTTAAAATTTCCCCACAGTTCTTACATGTTTTGAGTGGTTTTTCTTTTTCTATTCTTTTTTTCTTGCACTTCAACTTGGGAAGTCCTACTGACGTACCTTCAAGGTCATATTTCCTCAGCCATGTCAACACAACCAATGAGCCATTCTTCATATGTTATATTTCTTTTGATTTCAAGCATAATGGTTTTTTTTTCTTAAGTTTCCTTCTTTCTGCTGCATTATCCATCTGTGGTTGTATGTTGCCTACTTTTTGTACCAGAGCCCTTAACATATTAATCATAGATATTTTAAGTTACCTGTCTGATAATTCTAACATATGAGTCCAGATCTGATGCTCATTTTGTCCCTTCAGATTATGTTTTCTTTTCTTGCCTTTTGGCATGACTTGTAATTTTCTGGAGAAAGCAGAAAATGTTTTCTTTGGTAACAGAAACTGAGGTAAACCCTTTGTTTGAGGAATTGTGTTAACTTGGTTATGATGCGGGATTTGAAGTTGGGTTTTATTTAATGCATTCTAAATGTATAGATACCAGAGGCTTCAAATTCCACTAGTTTCTTATTTTTGCGACCTCTATTACTTTGGGCTTCCCTAAGCATCCCTCCTCAGAGAGACTCTGTGTCTTGAAGCTCTTTCAACTGTAAGCCACACTTACTGTACTGGAGCCGGGGTGGTTTGGTGGCAAGATGTGCGGGAGAAGCAGTCTGTGATGGTTCAGAACAGTCAGTGTTTTGGCAGGCCTGTGACCTTCACAAATACTTCCTCTTTTCTAACTTCAATATCCTTCCTCCTTGGGTGAGACAGAAAAGCCAGAGGCAACTGGAGTGGGAGAAATACCCTTTCCCCAGGTGGGGCAAGCTCTGAGGGGTGTCTTTTCCCTGGAGAGTAGGCTGTGAGGGACAAATTCCCTGGGCATATTTCACAGTGTTATTCCGAGGGCAGGGAGAGACCTTCTTCTTTTTCTTATAAGCAGGAGATAAAATTCCTACATGAAAAGTATCTTCCCTTGTCAAGGTAAGAACCATCATCCTTCTTCCCGCTGGTCATGGAGGCTGCAGTGGGTGGTCCATGCACAGGCGCTCCCTGCATCAGGGCTTCCCTGCTCCGTGGAGAGTTAGGCTTCCTTTATTCATTTCCACATTTGCTAGGGCAACTCACAGAACTCAGACATTTCTTGCTCAATTACCAGTTTACTACAAAAGGGTATAACTCAGGGACAGCCACATGGAAGAGATGCAGAGGGCAAGGTATATGGGAAAGGGCAAGAAGCTTCCATGATTTCTGGGCAAATCTACACATATTTACCAAACCCAGAAGCTCTCCAAACTCATCCTTTAGGGCTTTTATGGAGATTTTATAACGTAGGCATGATGGATTAAATCTTTGGCCATCAGTGATTGTACTCCATCTCCAGTCCCTCTCTCCTCCCAGGAGTTGGGGGTGAGGGCGGATGGACTAAAAGTTCCAACCCTCTAGTCACCTAGATGGTTCCCTTAACAGCCTTAGGTTAACTAGGGGCTTTCCAAAAATCACCTTGAGATAGACGCAGGGACATGGGACAAGGGTCATGCCATTGTAAAATCTTAGCCTGCGAAAAAGGCCCAGCCAATTCTTTAATTTAACCTATATGCTGTTCTTCCTCTTCTTCTATACCCTTAATCAATTAAGTAATTTTGTAACTGGTACAGGAGATAGACCTCTAATGTGCAAATAAACTATGTGGTTAAAGAATGCTGAGATCTAGGTCAGCAGTGTCATCCGAATAACCCTGTCCTTAAGACAAAACTTCAAAGGAATTATGAATCACCTGTATGCATCATGCCTTATGCTGAGCCCTACCCAAAAGGCCGTATAAAACCCCAGACCCTGAACCTGTAAGCATGCCTCCTGAGGTTGCCCACACTTCCATCTGAGTGTGTTCTGTCTTACTTAACCAAATAAACTTTCTGTGTGTAAGCCGATTGCACTTGTCTCTGGACTCTTTTCCCTGATAAAGACAAGACCTCTCCGATCTCCACCTCCGGGGGTGTCTGTCACTGGCTTTTGCACTCAGCCTCTTTCTGCAGTCCCAACACAATCCTTTTCTCCCTCCCTGTTTTATTTCAGACCAGTAGGGAAGTGGAGTTCTCAGAACATACTCTCACTCCATCCGTGCTCTGCGGCTCCCCCCAGTCCTGGGGTGGTAGGGACCCAGTCCCCACACCGTGCAGATCCAAGGGGACACTGAGCACCAGATGACCTGGCTTCTGGAATGGGCAGGGCGTCTGCCCTGTGCCGAGCAGCTCAGTGAGCTTCCCCAACCTCCCTCTGCCCTTCCCTGCTCTCCGCTGCCTGCCCAGCTGCTGCCATTCGCGGCTACTCTCGCTTTAATGAATTCCTTCCTTACCTGCACTCGTCAGACCTGGTAGAGAATTCTTTCCCCATCAGAGCTGAGAACCATCAGCCATCCAGGCTGAGGTTTGACCCAAAAAGCAGGGAGAGACCCCACTGACGCAGCTGCCTGACAACAACCTCATTAACATAACAAAAGACACCTTGTAAAACTGGGGATCAACAGAGGTGAGGCTTAGAACCTCACACCCCCTGTTCTGAGGGAAATCTTCTGCATACGTGGATGTTTTATTGCCCTTGTCTAGCTTGGATTAACACATAGTCTACAGGCACACACCTGATCATCTACATTTGCTCTCTTATAACACTAAACTATGTTTTCTACCTTTATCTTGTATCTACCTACCACTTCAGCATTTTATTAAAAATAATAATAATAAAGAGAGAAATGTGGTATCCACATATAAATCAAGTATAAAAATCAAATGAGTTTTTGATTTGAACTGTTTATAGTTTGCATGAGCAAAACCAAAAGTTTCTGTGATGACTGCCCTTGTACTGTTCACCATGTAACTTATTCACTATGTAAGAATTTGTTCTCCATGTAAGAACTTGTTCATTATGCTTCAGAAGATTGGAGACTGACGAAAATTAGGCTTGGGGTGGATTAATGATTGTGCATTGAGCATTGACTCCCCTATACAGAATTTTATTGTTGTTAACAACCATTTGATCAATAAATATGAGAGATGCCCTCACACACACACACACACACAAAAAGTACACATTTCCAATTGTAAAATAAATAAGTAAGCGGGATGTAATGTATAGCATAAGGAATATAGTCAAAATATTGTAACAACTTGGTATGGTGATAGCTGGTACCTAGAATTATCATGTATATAAATGTTGAATCACTGTGTTGTACACCTGAAACTAATGTAATGTAATACTGTGTGTCAACTACCCTTCAATAAAAAATAATTATCTACAAAAAAAAAAGATAGAGGCACAAAGTGAATCTGGAGAGAATGTGCATTTGATTATAAAAACCTTATATACTTAAAAAAAAACAAAAAAAACCAAAACAAAAGACACCTTGTAGTACCAAAGAAATTCCAAAATTTTTAGGAATTCTATGCCAGGAACAGATAAAGTGTGTTCCTGTGTGTGTGTGTGTGTGTGTGTGTGTGTGTGTGTGTGTGTGTGTGTGTTAATCTCAGTATCACAAAAGTCAAAAACGGTTATCCCCCAGGCCTATGTCCTTGACAGACCGGGCAGCATGAGCAGTCAGGCAGGGCTCCTTGCTGCCAGGGGGTTTGGTGATTGGTGAACACAGTGCTGTGGCCCCTGCAGAGTGCGGCACAGATGCTCAGGGGCTCAGGCCCCACCCCAAACGCGCTCAATCAGACTGCATATTACCCATGGTCCTATATGATTTGTGGAAATGACGGCCTCAGAGGCATGGACTAGATGAAGCCACTTAGTGCCCCAGAGGCAATGTATGGGGTTTGTTTGGACCTCAGAGACCATGCACGGTAGACGGGTATTTATAAAGCAGTTGGGGGATGGTAGTTTGGCCTAACAGATGAAGCCAAGAAATTTAATACCACCTTGCTTATGTGTCAAAGGCTCTATTTTTCAGACATTCATTCTGAAAACAGAAAGAGCAAACCCTAGTTTCTACCATCTCCCCTGATAATGTTCATGGTGTTTTTTCCAGTCTATGGCCTAAAATACCCTGGACTCCGTCTTCCAGGGCACATGGTAAGATCGCACTTTCCACTTCTGTAAAGTTGGGCTGGGTGACCTGATTTAGCCAATAAAAGGTGAGCGAAGTGCTAAGCCTTAAGAGCTCCATATCATTTACCACATCCTCTATACCTGCTTGAACGCCAGTGAGCACCACTCACATGGAGGGCTTGATAAACAGGTGCTGGACTCCCCCCCCCTGAGTTTCTGACTCACCACCTCAGGAGTGAGTGCGGCCTGAGAATGTGCATTTCTCAGAACTTCCAGTTGTCATTGAAAAGTTCATGAAACTCAGTTTGACATAAAAGCAGTTTATGTGAGCCAAAGTGAGAACTTAAGCCTGGGAAAGTGTAACCCCTGTGAGCAGGCAGGAGAAATGTTCCAAAGAGCCCGAGTCATACAAAAGTTTTACAAGCTCAAGAAGACAGACAAGAAAGACAGAACTTCACAGGGGCGCATTTCACATACATGAGATATGCAATGTAAGAGAAGACTTAGGGTGGATGATGTATGTCCTGACACTGAAGGAGATTAAGGGGAAGGGCAGACATTCTTACAATCATTCAGCAGGAATTCACATGCCAATTATTTAGCCTGTAACCTAATTCGCAGATGGTATTAGATAGTTTAGGTTTTCACAGGTGGCCATTTTTAGACTCCCAGAGTTAATGAAACCTTCAACACATAGTCTTAGAAAAATGGAGGTCAATTAATATGCAATAAATTAAAATGAATATACAATGGGGAAAAGACAGCCTCTTCAACAACTGGTGTTGGGGAAACCGGACAGCTACATGCAACAGAATGAAACTGTATTAGTGTCTAAACTCCATCCACAAAAGTAAACTTGAAATGGATCAAAGACCAGAATGCAACACATAAAACCATAAAACTCTTAGAAGAAAACATTGGCAAAAATCTCTTGAAACATAAGCATAAGTAATTTTTTCCTAGACACATCTCCTCGGGCAAGGGAAACAAAATAAAAAATGAACAAGTGGGACTACAACAAACTAAAAATCTTCTGCACAGCAAAGGTCACCATCAGCAGAACAAAAAGGCATCCTACAGTATGGGAGAATATATTTGTAAATGATTTATCCAATAAGGGATTAACATCAAAATAGATGAAGAACTCAAATACCTCAACACCCAAAATACAAATAACCCAATTAAAAAATGGGCAAAGGACCTGAAAAGACACTTTTCCAAAGAAGACATACAAACAGCCAACAGGCACATGAAAAGATGCTCCACATTGCTAATCATCAGGGAAAATGCAAATCAAAACCACAATGAGAAATACCTCATGCCAGTCAGAATGGCCACTATCCAAAAGACAAGAAATAACAAGCATTGATGAGGATGTGGAAAAAGGGGAGCCCTCCTACAGTTTGGTGGGGATGTAAGTTGGTGCAGGCACTGTGGAAAGCAGTATGGAGGTTTCTCAAAAACCTACAAGTAGAAATACCATATGACCCAGTAATTCTACTTCTGGGATTTACCCAAAGACAACAATTCTGATTTGAAAAGGTATATGCACCCCTATGTTTATGGCCATGTGATTTGCAATAGCCAGGATATGGAAGCACCCTAAGTGTCCATCAACAGATGAATGGATAAAGAAGATGTGGTACATATACACAATGGAATATTATTCAGCCATAAAATGGAAAGAAATCCCACCATTTGTAACAACATGGATGGACATAGAGGGTATTATGCTCAGTGAAATATACTAAGCGGAGAAAGACAAATACCATATGATTTCACTTATTATGTGGAATCTAAAAACAAAAAACAAAATGAACAAAATAGCAGCAGACTCATAGGGAGAAGGGACTGGTGGTTACCATGGAGGATGGGCTGAGGTAGGTGGGTGGGTTAAACAGGGGAAGGGGATAAAGAGACACAAAATCTCAATCATAATATCAATAGTATACTCACCAGCATGGAGAATATAGCCAATGGTTCTGTGACATCTTCCTATGTTGACAGATAGTAACTGCCTGGCTGGGTGTAAGGATTTAATAACATGGGTAACTGTTGAATCACTGTGTTGTATACTTGAAGCCAACATAATATTGCATATCAACTATACTTCAATAAAAAATTTATATTAAAAAAATAGAAAATTTAGAGGTCCCTCATTTGGTGGTCAGCTTTAGCTCACACAGGTGGTGTTCCCATTGCTGGTCTGGAGAACTGTGAACACATTTCAGGAACCAGGGTTTTAAACCTGCACTCTCTGGACCAGGTCTCTGAGCGATACCTGCGGACTGAGGCACGTTTAAGATGGAGGGTGCGTGAGAAGCAAACGTTTCTTGTCTGCTTTCACCGTGAGGACTTTCTTGCTCATAACAACAAGAAAGCACCAAGAAGCCTACAGTTTTTGGAACCCACAAGTCCTCAAGACAACAACATTATTTGGATTAAAGAGTGGCTTGTTAAGCTCTGGATGGGTTCCAGGGACACAAATCCTTGTGGAATTAATAGTGCCAAGAAGTCCTTGGGTGCATCCTAAGGCACAAACCCCCAGTCCTCTTCTACCTAGTAATAGGATGGCGGCTTCCAAGAAGAAATGCAAGGACTTTCTAGGACGGCAAGTACTTCCCATGACCTCCATGGACCCTGCCTATGTCTCAAGTTCACTCTGCTAAAAAGAAGACAAGAAGCCCACAGTGAAGTCACTTATGCTAAGCCCCACTTCACCACACCAAGACTTAATACTGTTGAAAAACAAAATTCGACCAAGTAAATCTGAAGATCTAAGTGGCTTAAGTGATCCTGAATCAGGCATCATCCCATCTAGCCAGTAGAGAGATGCTCCACATTGTACAAAATGGAAGATTTTATAGGAAGAAGGTGGAGCAAGGAGTTATTAGCAAAGGAGAAAGAGAGATTGTCCCAGGCAAGGCCACCTTTCGTTAGGCGGAGCATGGGGGCCTTCTGCAGACGCCCTGGTTCTCTTTGGGGGAGGGAGAGGCCCATGCAACAGTCACTTCTCTGCGGCAGACCCAGAAATTCCTGAGCGGACCGTGTCTCTGGGGGAGGCTGACACTGCCATTAGGTCAGATAGTAAGCCCCGGTTTGGTGACCTGGCTCAGCACAGGTAACATCATTTGGGGCCTGTGATTTTCTTTGTTAACAACGCCTTCCTTAATTACAGTTTGTGCCTCCCTCAGGAATGGAATCCGAAAGTCCTGGAATGGCCTCGTCAGCCTGGAGAGGTCGTCTTCCCGGAGGGGTCTGATGGACGCACACATCTCCCGGAGAGGGCGCCCCTGCCACGGCCAGAGCGCTGCCCACGTCTATGGCTTCCTTGTCCCGTCTCCGCTCCTCAGAGCTCCTTCCTGCCTGCTAGAACGGATGCCACCCGGCTCATGGAGCATGGGGTAAGGCCAGCCAAGTCTCCACAGTCCACTCAGTTGGATTCTGTTTCTCGACTCACAGGATCTGGCTTCCTGTGATTGGATATCAAACAGCATTGGAGCCAACGGAGGGTGGGGCACGTCTGAAATAAGGTTTATCAGTGGTTTCCCTGACATCACAGCCATAAATTTCTGGCTGTCAGATGGCTGCAGAATTCTGGCAGCTCCGGGAATAGCCCCACACCTAGGAACCTTGAGAAAGAACAAGATAAGAAAGGGCTCTAAATATGACCTGTGCTCGGTTGTCCTGGCGCCACGAGCACCCTTCCTGCCGTTAGCTGGTCCCCGGGAGGTGTTTCCTCCCCTTATCTCTGCGGCCCCTCCCTCCAGCGGGCGCTCGCATCTTCCCGCCTCTTCCCCTCCTGTCTTCTCCACCTCTCACTTCCTCCAATTCTTACGGGTTCTCTGGATGAAGAGCGATTTCTCCCACGCCCCTCCTTTTGCTTCCAGATCAATCTGCCTTTCAGATTCTGCCTTTTTTGTCTGCCACATTCTATGTGTCTTTGAAATATATATATTTTTTAACTAACTCAATTCAGAAAAAAAAAGAGCCATTCTGACGTGGCAGGTGAACTGAATACCGGGGTGCTTTCGTCGGTGCTGTGGAGCGTCCCCACTAAGGGAGGCCACGCCGGGGCCCGTGTCCTCCCGCGTGACCGGCAGGGCCCTTCCAGCGGGGCAGCCGCAGCGCCCTGTCTGCGGGGAGGAGCGGTCGCGAGTGGGAGGAGCGCGGCGGGCGGGCTCCCGGGACGGGGCGGGCGGAGGCCGCCCCCTGCCGACGGGCAGGGACACGACAGCCGGGGCCTCTCGCGGGAGGGGCTGCCGAGCTGCCACGGGCACTGCGGCCGACGGCCGACAGCGCCCGCTGGGCACGCGGAGGCGGGCCCCCAGGGCTGCAGCCCCGGGTAGCGGGGCCCAGGGAGCCCATGCAGCTTCAGCACGGCCGAAGGTAGGCGCAAGCGCCCGTTTCCCGCGCCCCGGCTCCGCGCACGGAGACTGAGGCCCAGCCCCTCACCTGCGGCGGACGCAGCTCGGAACTCTGCGCTCGGAGAGCCGGGTGACGGGACGGGCACAGCAACCGGGAGGGATCAAGGCCCGCCCCTCGCCGCCTCGCCTCTCCTCCCACCCAACCAAACCACTCTGACCTCACCCCCTCGCACCTCACCTCACCACGCCACCACCTCAGGCCCTCACCTGCTCACTGTGAAATCCCTTCGCCCTACCGTTCTCAGCTCGCCCCTGTAAGGCTTCCTGAACGCCGACGGCACCCCCACCGCGCCCACATTCCACCTGAAATTGCACGTGGTACCACCACCTGCCCGTGAGCGCTGATGGGGAACCGCCTGTGCCCGGCACATGGGGCCAATGCGGGAGCGCCAGCCACTGCCAAGACACACCTGGGGCACGTTTTCCGCAGCTGTCTTCCACACCACTGGCCCCATGAGATGGCCCCACTCCTATCCAGCAGGTGATTTTGCAAGGGAGCCGGGGCATAGCCAGCCCTTCTTCGCTAGGGCTCCTTCATGCCAGGAGCCTTTCAAGTCCCGCACTACCAAGGGGCAGGGCACTGGGGCGTCCTCTCAGAGGGCCCACCTGCCCAAGGACGCGGGTGGTGCACTCACAGTTGCCCTTTCCGTGATGAAAGAAGTATCGGGCACCCATTTGCCTGTCACACTTACCTCTCAGGGAAGCCAAGCCAGGAAAGGAGGCCTTGCACCTGGACGCCTGCCAAAGCGCACAGCACGCACGCAGTGGCTCCTGACCGCCCATCTGTCGTCTGACCTCACACCCTTTCAGGTCTTGACCTCCGCCCTGCCTTTAAGGGTCCTCAGCACACTCACTTCCCATCAGACCTTCAGCGGTTCTCCTGCCCTCCTGGCGGAACCTTCTCCAGCCCTTGGCTGACCCCCCAACTCACCAGGCTTTGCATGCAGGCACACCCCTGGTGGGGCTCCTTCTCCACTCCATAGCTTCTGAAGTTTCCATGCCCTCCCCAGATGTTTCATAGGCTGTGGGTTCACACATTCATACCCCTTCCACCCCGTAACAGGTCAAGCCCTTAGAGTCACCTTTTATGTAAGATTTTAATTTCAGATGACAAATAACCTAGTGTATGTCCTAAATGTTGCAGGGTGCAAAATTCATTATCTGAAATGCAAGCCTAACTGGGTTTCCTGCATATTTATTTGCTAAATCCCGCAAATCTATGTCCTACCCTTCCTTCATGCTCTTGTCCAGGGTCAGCACTGACAATGCCCACTCCACCCTGCAGACCCCTCCATGTCCGCAAGCAGCAGTGGGGGACTGTCCCCTGCCCTGACTACACTGAAAGGCCCCCCCACCAGTTTGCTCCAGTTGTTCCTTCCCCATCACCCCTTTTCCCCCTTCCTCCTGACAGGGACAGCAAGCATTACTGCTACATACATAAACTATTTTATTTAAATAAAACCGATGGCAGACCCTTTACCCACACACACACCAGCACATGCACGCACGCTCACCCAATTCCTCCTTGCTTCCCTACACCCATGGCCACCTCAAACCTGGCAGTTCTCATCGTGACCCATGAGAGGCGCCTGCACGTAAAGGCCCACCCCTCCCAGCCGATGGCAGCAGCATGCAAGCCTGGGCACAAGCTCTCCTGCCCAGGGCCCAACTCTCACTCCCCCAGGGATGGGGCAGGACAGAGGTCTGGCTCTCCCAAGGCACCCAGATCCAGTGTGGCTTCCCCACTTTCCACCCACACAGGTTGGACACCACCAGACACCTGGAGCTGCTTGCTCCCAGTGGCAAGTGGGTCCCTTCAAACCAGCCAACCTGTCTGCACATCAGCAGACTCAGCAGCCAGACTGGAGCACCCCCATGGGGTCCGGGAGTAGGTATTGTTTGGTTTAGGGAAGAGCAAGGGACAGCAGTTGAGCACCAGATTCCCTAACTCCACCGGAGGAGGCCACTGAGAGTCAGCTGGCATCCTCAGCTCCTCATCCCAGAAGAGTGAACCTGACTGCAGTAGAGACAGCAAAGGCCTCAGCCATCAGGCCCTCAGTGCAACCCCCGACATGGGCCCTGCTGGAGACCCACTAGCACCTTGGCAGCATTAAGGGCCCAGCCCATCTGGGAACCACCATGCACTTGGGAGCACGCACGGACTGGGGAGTGTCACTGATGCTGACACTGGGGCGGTTTCACCTTTCCTGACACCACCATCCTTCACGTCCTGCTTTGGGGCACACGTAGCAAAGTGGCTGAGGTCCCAAGGGAGTGCTGAGGGGAGCAGTGCTGTCTTCCACAGCACGCCTGACAGGCCACCCACAGGCTGGGACAGAGGCCCGGGATGCAGGGTGGCCAGGAGGGCTCTGAAGCAGCCCAAGGGAGCCCCGGGAGAAGGGCACCTGGAGTTCCTGCAAGCTGAGGGCCTAGCACCCACCCTGACAGGCTTTGCTGTGCCTCCTAGACTAAGTTCCCTGAAGGAAAAAGCCAGACCCTGGAAGGAGAAACAGCAGAGGGCATCAGACAGACTGTGGGCAGCCAGCAGGGCAAGGGGAGATGTGAGCGCCAGACACAAGCCCTCTGAAGGGGTAAGGCAAAGAGCTGCCACCTGCACGGAAGGGTGGGGGTGCGGGGTGGGAAGCCTCGCACGCAGGACTCAGCCGGCCAGCCTGACCTTGCCTGGGGAAGCCAGACCCCAGGAGAGGGCGCGGGGCCTGCCCTGCCCACCGAGCCAGTGACAGAGACGACCAGCCACGCCGAACGGAGCTACAGGCTGATGCTGCGCTGGTGGCGGCCCGCACGGCCCTTGCCGTCACTGCCCCTGCGCCAGCCGCTCCGGGGCCCCAGCTCCTGGCCATCCAGGCTGGCATGGTCTGAGAGGCCCCGCAGGTGCTCCACGGAGTCACACTTCTGCAGGTCCGAGGCCACGGTGCGCAGGCTCAGTAGGCTCAGCGTGTCTGTGTCAGGGCCGGGCCCGGGCCCCAGGCCGCCGCCCTCCTCCAGGCCACCCCCCTCAGCTCCCTCCAGGATCCCACTGTCCCCGTCCTCGCTGCCATCAGGCCCAGCCTCGGCCCCCACGGGGGAGGAGCGCCGTTGGCCAGGAGGCCCAGGGGGAAGACCCCGGCGCCGGGCATGAATCTGCTCGCTGATCTGCTCCAGGTTGCGCAGGGCTACCGAGTAGCGGGTCTTGGCCTGGGCCACCTGCTGCTCCAGCTCTGTCACCTTGGCCTTGTGCTCCTGCAGAGGGGACAGAGCAGATGACCCTCTGGGCAGCTCTCCTTGGGCCCGGAGCTGGGCATCTCATGAGACCACTTAGCACTCTGGATGGGGCCTCTTCTCTGAGCCCTGGTCCTGCTCACCACCCACCGCACACCTGCGGCGCCCACCCCCGGGACCCCCTTCCCAGGGTCCCCTTTTCCCAGCAATCCTGCCCTGCTGACCTGGGCCCAGCCCTGCAGGGCCTCCTCCCAGGCCTTCATTCCTGCCCACCCTCCCTCCCCTGCCTGCTCGGCTACCTCCAGGATCTGGCTGAACTGGGCCTTGAGCTCAAAGTAGGGGCGGCTCTTCCCAATGGCCCGCCGGAGTGTCTTCTGCAGAGCCTGGACCCGCGCCTCAGCCTGCTGGCACAGCCGTGTCACCCGCTGGTGCTCCCGCTCGCCACGAAGCCGCTCCTCCTCCGCCTCATTAACCTGGCCCGAGGGCGGCAGAGGACACACAGCCCTGAGCTGGGACCCACACCACTGCCTGTCATCTGCCCCAGGCTGCCAATCCAAACGTTACCCTGGGGGAGCCCCACTGTGGGCAGAGCCTGGAGAGGACCCTGAGCTTCCAAGACACAGAGGGCAGTGGTCCTTGTCCACGTCCCCTGCCACTCAGCTCTGTGCCTGCAGGAGGTGCCAGGGCTCTGGACCACGCCTGAGTGCCATGAGTCACAGCGTATCTACCCCAGCCGCTGACCTCAGGGTGCGAGGGACCCCAGCGTGGGGAGCCCAGCAGTGTGCCAGGTCTTGAGGTTCCCAGGCACTATAGCCATGTCACCCACCAGCGCTGGGGTCTGGCCTCAGCACACCCTGGGCAGGCGCGCACGCAGCCCCACCACTTCAGCAGCCATTGCCCCAGGCTGTGCTCTCCTCTGTGGGCTCACTCAGAGGGAGGCCGTGGGCCTGGCCCACAGAGCACATGAACTGAGGCACGACTGGGCAGCAGGCACTGCTGGACACTAAGTGTTTATGCCCCCCACAAATCCTGTGTTGAAATCTTAACCCCTAAGTTGATGGTACTGGAGAGGTGATTAGGTTATGAGGGGGAACCTCTCAAGCTTGGGATCAGAACCCTTATAAAAGAGATCCTGGGAGCTCCCCCCTCACACCCCCTCTACCACTTGAGGCCATGGCCAAAGACAACCAGCCTCCTGGGAACCCAGAAGTGGGCCCAGGACACCAAGTCTGCCTGGGCCTCAATGTGGCTTCTGCGCCTCCCACGTGCAGAAAGAACACCTGCTGTTTACACTGCCCGGCCTGTGCTGTGCTGTCCTAGGAGCCCACATGCACTAGGACACTTGCTTCCTCCACGGGGATGGAGGTCGACTGTGCCACCTGGGGTACTCTGCTCCCCGATCCCCTCGGAGTAGCTTGGAAATGATACACAAGTTACACTTCAAAATTTAAGGTGCACTGGCCAGAGAAAGGAAAATGATCCTGAAAACAGCCAAACGTAATGAAATGTGAGCTGAATCCAGAGCACCCAGCAGGGGTGGACTGTTCAGGTTAGTCCCACATCTGGAGGCAAAGGTCAGGAAGAGCCCAGAGAGAGATTCTAAGTCACAAGAAAATACATGTGGGAAGCCCTGGAGGCCAAACAGGGCAGAGAGCAAGAACAGGTTGTGCCTGAAACGGCAAAGCTGAAGGAAGCTGGCGAGGAGGGAGAGCAAAGTGACGGCGCCTGCGGAGGGGACTGCTGGCACTGCCCACCTCACCTTGCAGGTGGCGTGGTTGAGCATCTCCTGCCACGTGGGGTCCAGCCGGTTCTTGTCAGCCATGACACCCTGCTCAGCCACGAACACCATCTCCCGGGCAGCATTGTGCATGCTCACAGCGCGCTCGTACCGCAGCGCTGCCTTCTGTGTCTCCTGCTGGGCCTGTGGGGAGAAGTCCATCAGGACGGGGACCCGAGGACCACTGGCCACCCATGGAGACCTGTCCTGGGCAAGGACAAGGTGGAGAGAGAGGCCCATGTACACCAGCTGCACTCCCAAACTGACTAAGGATAAATGTCACAGAGGCAGCATTCCATAAGAGATATTCTGTATGTAGACGGCCTAAGAAATAATTAAATGTATTAATAAAGACTGAAAAAAATAACATTTCCAGTGGACAGTATATGAAATCTGGCATTTTCAAAGGCTGGAGGTAGCCAGTGGGGAAGATGGCAGAGTACAGGCAGATGGAAACCTCCTCCCACAGGCACACTGAGGAAGAAACTGTGGCAAATACAATGACCCTGGAAACAACCTGAGACTACAGAGCAGCCCACCTCCACCTGGGAAGGAGGAGCGGCCGCACTGAGGGCTCAGGGCACAGCCACAACCCATCATCCCACAGGCAGAGGGGGAGAACTGGGCAGGGAGGCGGTGGATGCTCAGGAACCTCGTACCCCTGGCCCTGGAGATCTGCGGGAGCACAGGCCACTCTGCATTGGGCTATGGTGACAAATGGGGCTGACGCCAGGGGGAGCAGGGGCACTCTGGGGCAGCCGGTATTCCTGTCCCTTGGGGAAGACAGGCAAGCTCTGTCATCCCTCCGAGATCCAACACTGAGACTGCAGTTTGAAAGGTTTACCAACAGCTGGAGGTCTGCCAGAGGGGTCGCAAGGAGTTCTCTCAGGAGAAGAATGGACTGCAGCCACTTTCCCAGCCTGCCCTCAGCCCCAGGTCAGACAGTCATGAGGCCAGCTCCAAATGCCCCATCTCCCTCGCTGGGGGCTCAGCCCTAATGTGCTGCTGCCTGCACACTCACCCCACTTGGCCCACTTGACCCAGCTATGGTCACCTGGCAGGCGGAGGGTCGACCACACCTCCCCACCTCCCCCACAGCCCGAGTGGTTGCACACCTGTGGGAGCCAGCTCTGAAGCTCTCCAGCTGCCTCACTGGTGGCGCAGCCCACGAGGAAATCCCTGTTGGCCTGTCCCCGCCGGGCACACTCTTCCCAGCAGCAGGCCGCCACTGCTGACCGGCAGGCAGAGAACAGGCCTGCCCACGTGACTCCCAGCAGAGGGCCTCATGCCACATGAAGGGCACATAAAGCCGACCAGTGAGGATCAGCCACTGCCAGCAGACAGGCATAAAGGCAGCCACACCCAGAGCCCACCAACAGCAGAACGCGGCTGGCCACAAGAGATGCAGACTCTGGGTCTGCTGAGCTCCTGCACAGCGCAGGACATATCACGGAGACCAGGAAGAACAGCTCATCTGCCTACTTCAAAGGAAGACACACAGAAAGCCAGACACAGTGAGGCAGAGGAGTATGTTCCCAAAAAAAGAGCAAGACACCAGGAAAAGGGCTAAATGAAAAGGAGATCACCGTTCTTCTTGATAAATAATTGAAAGTAACAGTGATAAAGATGCTCGCTGACCTGGGGAAAAAACTGATGATCTCAGCTAGAATTGAGTGGAGAGAGAAAAATAAAGAAAAAAGCCATGCAGAGCTAAAGAATACAGTAAACGAAATAAAAAATACAATAGAGAGAATGCAGAGAAGACTGCTGGAAGCAAGGAAAGAATCAGGGTGATGGAGATAGAGAACACAGAGCAACCAAGCTGGGGAACAGAGTGAGAAAATAATTACTAAAAATGAGAAGATGCTGAGAGAGCTGTGCGATGACCCCAAAGGAAACAGTATTCACATAATAGGGGTCCTAGAAGGAGAAGAGACAGAGGGATTGGAAGTCTCTTTGAAGAAATAATACCTGAAAAGTTCCCCAAACTGGGAAAGGAAACAGGCACCCAGGTCATGGAAGTGCAGGGAGCCCCTAACAAGAGGAACCCCAGAAGGACAACACCAAGACATATAATAATTAAAATAATAAAGATGAAAGACAGAGAATCTTCAAAGCAGCGAGAGGCAGACAGTTGCCTGTAAGGGAAACTCCATCAGGCCATCAGCAGATTTATCAGCAGAAAGTTTACAGGCCAGGAGAGAGTGGCATGAATTATTTAATGTATTAAAAGGGAAGAACCTACAACACAGACTCCTTTACCCAGAAAGTCTATGTTCAGAACTGAAGGAGAGATTAAAAGTTTTCCAGATAAAGAAACGTTAAAAGAATTCACCACCACTAAAATGGCCTTACAGGATATGTTAAAGGGACTTCTATAAATGGAAATGTTCTTAAGTCTAAATATTTTTCATCAGTGAAAATAAACCTACAGTAAAGGTGGTAGACCAGTTACTAAGCAAGTAGAAAGATAAAAACACAAAAACAGTAAAATCAATTATACACAAAATTAGTAAAGGGACACACAAAAGATATAGATTATGACATACAAAAAGTGTGGAGGAGGAATAATAATATTTAGGAAATTATGAACCTCATGGTAACCACAAACCTAATGCCTATAATAGATACACCCAAATTTGAAAAAAAGGAATCCAAGCACAACACTCAAGAAAACCATCAAATAGCAAGAGAAGAGTATAAGAGGAAGAAAGGATCAGAGAGGAACTATTAAAAACAACCAGAAAACAATTAATAAAATGGCAATAAGTAAATACCTATCAATAACCACCTTACATGTGAATAGACCGAATGTACCAATCAAAAGACACAGGTTGGCAGAATGAATAAAGAAATAAGACCCCATCTATATGCTGCCTACAAGAGACTGATTTCAGACCCAAAGACATATACAGACTGAAAGTGAAGGGATGGAAACAGACATTTCAGGCAAACAATAGAAAAATGCAGGAGTAAAAGTACTTAGACAAAACAGACTTCAAAACAAAGAAAGTAACAAGGGTCAAAGGACGACATATAGTAATGATAAAGGGGTCAGTCCAATGAGAGGATATGACCATTATAAATATCTATGCACCCAATATAGGAACACTTAAATATATCAGACCTGGAGGGATAAACAGACATCAATACAATCATATTAGGGGATTTTAACACCCCACTTATATCAATGAATAGATCCAGACAGAAAATAAATAAGGAAACAGAGGCACTGAACAATATACTAGAACAGAGGGACCTAACAGACATATACAGAATACTCCACCCCAAAGAAGCAGGATACACATCTTCCTCAAATACACATGGAACAGTCTCTAAAACAGATCACATCTCTAAAACAGAGCCTCAACAAATTCAAAACGATTAAATTGCATCAAGCATCTTTTCAGGTCACAATGGTATGAAACTAGAAAGAAATTACATGAAGAAAACAAAAAATAAAAACATGAAGGCTAAACAACATGCTTCTAAAATAGTTAAATGATAAATGAACAAATCAAATGACATCAAGACAAGTGAAAACAGAAACACGGGGTTCAAAATACATGGGATGTAGCAAAAATCACATGATCATCTCAACAGATGCTGAAAAAGCATTTGACAAAATTCAATATCCATTCATGGAAAAACTCTCAACAAAATGGGTATAGAGGGTATGTACCTAAGCATAATAGTAAGGCTGTATACGACAAACCCACAGCCAACATCATACTTAATAACAGCGAAAAGCTGAAAGCTTTTCCTCTAAGATCAGGAATAAGACAAGAATGCCCACTCTCCCCACTTTTACTCAACATAGTTCTGGAGGTCCTAGCCATGGAATCAGACAACACAAATAAAAGACATCAAGATTGGTAAGGAAGAAGTTAAACTGTCCCTGTTTACTGATGACATGATATTGTACATAAAAAACCCTAAAGAATCCACCCCAAAGCTACTAGAATAACTGAATTCAGCAAAGTTGCAGGATATAAAATTAATACACAGAAATCTATTGCATTCCTATATACTAATGATGAACTAGCAGAAAGAGAAATCAGGAAAACAATTCCATTCATAATTGCATCAAAAAGAATAAAATACCTAGGAATAAACCTAACCAAGGAGGTGAAAGACATATACCCTGAAAACTACAAGACACTCATAAGAGAAATTAAAGACAACAATAAATGGAAATACATCCTGTGCTCATGGATAGGAAGAATTAATATAGTCAAAATGGCCATCATGTAATGGTTCTGGTAATATCTTTCTACGTTGACAGATAGTAACCACACTAGTTGGGGTGAGGATTTAGTAATGTATATAACTGCTGAATCACTATGTTGTATACTTGGAACCTATATAATATTGTTTATCAAATAAATCAATTAAAAAATAGCAAAAAAAGAAAAGAAGGCTCTGGCCTTGTTTTAGGGAAAACAGAAATCCACACCTTTTAAGCCAGAGGTGGTTAGCAACATGGATGAATCTTACAGAAAGTACACCCAAGACCTCCCTGTGCAGTCTAGAGGGTGAGCTGAAGAAAACAGACATGTGCTCACAAAAATTCAGTATGTCATTCTATATTTATTCACACATCAACAGAAAATCTGGAAGTAAATCTAAGTTTTCAGTTACAGGGAACTGGTTAAATCAATAATAGTAATCTAATAGAAGAAAATATTAAGCAGCTCTTAAAAAGGATGGCATGGATGTGTATTTACTGACATGCAACCATGTCACAATTAAAGTAAAATAAAGGAATAAAAACAGTACATACTGTGTAATCCTATTTTGGCAGGATATTTATAAAAAACTGAACAGGTTATCTGCTGTATTAATCATGTTTTTTATTGTCTGCGTTTTGTGACACTCTGACATGTGGGGTCTTGCTGGCCCTCCTCAGCCTGGCCAGCCCCCTGCGAGGACACTTTCAGATGCTCACCGACCAATCCAAGGCCACCGCCTCCTCTCCCTGGGTGTCCCACACCAAGCCAGTACCCCCCCACCCTCACCAACCAGGGCCAGGTGAACAAACTTGAGCCCACCCCAATCATCCAAACCACACCCCTAGGCCTAAGCCTGCTGGGCACTGCCTTCATGGCCTTCCCACTTCCGGCCTGCCACTATGAAGGCTCTGGGCCAGGCCTCCCCTGGCACCCTCTGCCTGCTGGCTGACCCAGGTGTTTCTCCATGGCACCCACATGGCATGTACCCCTTCTTGGGAGTTGCAGGCAATCAACTTGTCTTTCAGGGCAGTTGTCTCTGAGTCTGTCATCTCACTGAACTTGACTGAAACAAATCCCAGGTACAAAAATCACTAAACGTGCTTGGCAGGATTTGCTTGGCGGGATTTGGGGTGACTTTGCTTTCTTCTCATTTTAGTTACGATTAGTCTGTCAACAGTGACTGCACATTTGTATAGAAAAAAAGAGGAAGGGTAAAGGAAGGTAGGAGAAGCAAAGGAAAGAGATGTGAACTAAAGGGAAGGGGGGATGGGAAAAGAGAAAAGTGTTGTCTCCCACTCATGCAGAGGCCCAAGAGCCCAGGGCAGGCTCTGCATGCAGCCCGCCCAGAGAGCAGGCAGCCGGCCTACCTCCTTAGCCAGCCGCCGGGCCTCATAGTAGGGCCGGGCTTTCTCGATGCAGCTCCCCAGCTGGGAGCCCTGCATGTTGAGCTTCCTCGCCGACTCCTGTAGGATCCTCCGATAGGTGGTCCTGGCCTCCTGGTGAAGGGATAGGGTCGTGGGCAGCGGGGAGGCATGTGTGTGGGTCCCAGCCCCGGAAAAGGGAGGGAAACACAGACAGCCCCTGACCCTGGGACCAGCCCGCTGAGGGCGCAAGGAACAGCAGCACTCACATCCAGCTGCAGCTCCACCTGGTTGATCTCCTCGCTGGCCTGGTTCAGGTGCTCCAGCTCCTCCTGCCGCGGGAAGGGGCAGTCAGAGCCAGGCTCATGGCACACGGCACACGGCACACGAGGGAAACCCGCCTGACCAAGGCAGGGAGGAGCCAGAGGAGGAGGGCGGGGGGAGGCCTCCTTGTCAGAGTCTAGTGCTCAGTCTCTGGCCATCCTCACGACTGCACCTTGGCGCAGGCAGCACAGCCCCCACTCCAAAGAGGAGGACATCAACGTCCGAGAACAGAACACCGTGTGTACACAGCACGGCAGCACCAAGCCTGTGCTGTCAGACTGCACGTCCTCATCGCCCTCCAGCCCTGAGTCACCTCCTTGGAGCTGACAGTCTCTGACCCCAAGAGGATGACCCCCCCAGGGCCACTCACTCATCACAGCTCAGCACCACGAGACCCGATAAAGCGGAACAGAGAGGCGGCCCTCAGTGGTATGAGGACCCACGTGAGGGGTGGGTATGCTGGAGTAGCAGGTGCCAGGGGCACTCACTCCCAGCTGGGCCTCCATGGCCATCCAGAACCCACACCAGGGAGGGCCAGGAATCAAAAGGAGAGCAGTGCCCAGCAGGCAGGTTGTCAGGTGAGGAGGCAGCAAGGCTGAGGCACAGGGGAGGGAATTCCAGAACTTTTCCCAATCGTGGGGTGTTGCAGGGGGCTCCCTGGAGCCTACAGTTACCTGGGCTGTGGGTTAGGAGGCAAATCTGAGCAATTTGGGGCAAGTCTGGGGAGACCAGGGAGGCAAAAGCAGAGGTAGTCTGCAGTATTTCAGGTGGGAGGAGAAGCCAGATCCCAGGGAAATGCATACAGGATGCAGAATCATGAGGGCTTGGTGGACAATTAATTAGATAGAGAGATTAGGGAAGAGTACATGGTTCCAGAGGGCTCTAGGCCTACTCGGGCACTGGGGTGACAGCAACCCCAGGTCCCCACACAGCACGTCCCATGAGAGGGGCAGTCTCAGGGAAAAGTGGCCAGGCATACTCACTGGCCCCAGGGCTGGGGAACAAAGCAATGGAAGCACCTGGGCCTTACAGTGACATGGCAGAGAAAGGAGAGAGGTGCTGCCTCAAGTATCCCCCTTTCTCAGTCATGTCCTCAAAACCCAGTGAGCCAAGGACACTCCTAAGAAGCAGTGCCAGGGGAAACTCCTGGTGCTCGGCAATGGGAGGCTCCTCCAGGAAGCCAACAGGCCAGCAGGCCAGCCTCGTGTGTGCCTGCTGCTCGAGGCCCAGACATGACCTGCACTTGGCAGTGGGTGACCCAGCCCTTCCAATCCCATGCACGACCCCCTTTAGTTCTTCGGTGTCTGTTCCCCTCCTTGACCCCTAACAGATTTGAGTCAGCATGTAAGAATCTGGGAGACCATCACATACATGCCCCAATTACAGTGAAAGGAAGAAACATTTAACATAAACATATAAAACATGCACACCCACAATGTAGTCACTGCCTCAAAGAAGACTAAACATCTGGCTCTGAACTTTCCAGAACAGAGCTATCCTACAGAAACACATATGAACCCCATACAGACTTTTTAACTTTGTAGCAGTCACATTTAACACAACAAAACCAAACAGGTTGAAATTGTAAGAATATGCTTCGTTTAACCGAACATATCCCAAACACTGTAATTTCAATGTTATCAACATAAATCATTAACAACACTTTTATATTCTTTTTTTTTAATTACGCCTTTGAAATCCACACACACTTGACCCTTAGGGCACTTCCCAACTTGGGTAGCAGGTAATGGGCAGCGTGGGCCTAGAAGCTGGTGCACATGGGCAACCTGCTCAGTCACAGCCCTGTGTCCACTGGTGACAGGACTCTGGGCTACAGGCTGCCAACCTGGCTCGGTGCACCCCACAGGCAGCCCTGGGGCGACTGACCCACCTTAACACACAACTCCAAGTCTCATGGAGCCTTTGGGACCAGGATGACCCTTCAGCTGATGGCAGAGACACCCCAATGGCCCTCCAAGAAGGTAATTCCTACCGGGTTGAGGGGCAATCTCCCCCTGGTCAGCTTCCTATGGTCGACATGCTCCAAAGTGGTTGAATACTGAAACAGTATTTGCAGCAGCTTCTGCTGGAATATTTTCGCTCTCAACTCACTTCCATTTCACAGACGAGAAACAATGAGGTAGGGAATCAGGGGCAGGTTGGGACTGAACCCAGGACCCACCTTTGATCTGGCTTTCCTGCTATTGTGACTAAGAATATCTCTGGATGGTCGCCTCCAAGAGGACAGCGTACGTCACCTAGGAAACCGTAGGCCTGGTAAGACAAGGATGGGCCTCGAGAGGGGGATAAGCACTGATTCTGAGGGAAGAGAATGAGGTGAAGGGCCACCCTGCGGTGTTCCTGTGGGCAAACCCAGGTCCAAGCCTAATCCTACTCTGTTGCACTGCCCAAAGTGCTCGCATCCCGACGAGATTATCAGAGGAGCGAATGGCTTTACGTAAGTCATCGCCACTGGAGAAGGACACGGACGGGCTCTGACTACTGACAAAGGGACAGAGCAGGTATGTCTTCCTACATGGGAACTTGTATCCACACAGCACCTCCAGCTACACAGACCAACAGGACAGAGAAGAGACCAGAAATAAACCCACCCTGGGGTCAATTAATCCAGAACAGCGAGGCAACACTGAATGGGGAAAAGACAGTCTCTTCAATAGGTGGTGTTGGGAAAACTGGACAGCTTCATGCAGGAGAATGAAACTGGATCACTGTCTAAGCCCATATACAAAAGTAAACATGAAATGAATTGAAGACCTACATGTAAGACCTGAAGTCGTTAGACTCCTAGAAAACATGGGCAGAAACTCTTGAACATTGACATGAGTAACTTTTCTGAATACATCTCTTCAGGCAAGGAAAACAAAAACAGAAAGGAACAAGTGGGATGACATAAAACTAAAAACCTTCTTCCCAGCAAAGGACACCATCAGCAGAACAAAAAGGCACCTACAGGATGGGAGAATATAGTCATAAATGATTTATACAGTAAGAGTCTAACATCCAAAATATATAAAGAACTCATCTGCCTCAACACCAAAAAAACAAATAACCCTATTAAAAAATGGGCAGAGGACCTGAATAGACATTTTTTCCAAAGAAGACATAGAGATACCAACAGGCACATGAAAAGATGCTCCATATCACTAATCTTCAGGAAAATGCAAATCAAAACCACAATGAGCTATCACCCCACACGAGTCAGAATGGCCATTATCCAAATGACAATAACAAGTGTTGACGAGGGTGTGGAGAAAGGGGACCCCTCCTACTACACTGCTGGTGGGAATGTAAAAGCAGTATGAAGCATCCTCAAAACACTAAAAACAGAAATACCATAGGACCCAGTAACACCACTTCTAGGAATTCACCCAAAGAAAATGAAATAATCCATTAGAAAAGATATATGCACCCCTATGTTCATTGCAGCATTATTCACAACAGCCAAGATGTGGAGGCAACCTAAGTGTCCATCAGTGGATGAATAAAGAAGAGGTGGTACATATACACAATGAAATATTATTCAGCTATAAAAAAAGAAAGAAATCCTGCCATTTGCAACAACATGGATGGACTGGAGGGTATTATGTATATAATCAGAAAGATGACTACCATACGGTTTTACTTGTATGTAAAATCTGAAAAAAAAAATGAACAAAACAGAAACAGACTCATAAACACAGAGAACGGCTGGGTGACCACGGGACGGCAGTGGGTGAGTGAAAGAGGTGAAGGGGACAAAGAGGCACAAGCTTCACATCATAAAATAATGCGGTCAGGGATGGAAGGACAGCACAGGGACAAGAGCTCACAGTACTATCTTTGCAGGTGACAGATGGTCACTACAGTTATGGTGAGCATTGAATAATGTATGGAACTGACAGTCACTGAAACTGTTTATCTGGAACAAATATGATATTGTATATAAAGCACACTTCAACAAAAAATGGCTTCTGTTGAAGAGGTCTGCCCCTCAGAGTCAGAAAGCTCTTTATAAAAGGACAAGGCACCTGGAAAGCAGAGAGGCTGGATGGCAGAGGGGGCAAGGGGGTAAGGGGGCCAGCCAGCCTGGGGCAGACCCCAGGCAAGGCAGAGCAGGAGGCCAGTGAGCACCTGGGCCTGACTTGGGCACTTGGCGTCACATTTAATTTGGCCTGCTATACCAGGGAGCCCTGGCACCTGGCTGAGATGGGGCTAGGGGAGGATGAAGGCTGAGTCAGTATGCCTGATGAGCCATGATGTTCCCAGGGCGCCCAGGACGTGCTTCCAGGAGCCAGGCCCCAAGTCGGAGGCATGGGCGCTCAGGCCAATCTTCTCACCCACCTTGTGTGGGACATGATAGCACCCAAGCCCATGGTCAGGAGGTCAGGCCAGGGTGATAGAGGCCAAGGACTCAGAAATAAGGTAAATGCGACTGTCCTGTGAGAGCTAAACCTACACTACAAGGGGAGGGAGCAGAGGCTGCAGTCACTGAAAGTCTGGGGAGGCACAGGTGAGTGAATGTTCCAGTTACCTGAGGAAAGAATGCACCCATCACAAAGCAGGCTGAGGGGCGGAGCAGGACTCCTAGAACCCCCAACAGCCTCTCCCTTCCCTGGGGTCCTCTCGCTCTCTCTCAGAAAGCGGAGGACTGGCCTGGAAGCCTCCAAAAACTATGCTGAGGTCAAGACACAGAGACATAGCAGCCTTTCCTGGGAGACAGCACGTTTTAAGGGGGCCTGGAAGCTAGCTTCCCTTCAATGGCCAGAGGGATCCCACCAGACAAGGGGGGCATGAGCTGCCTGATTGCCAGGATATCAGAAAGAGCCTCACCCTAAGAGCAGCTATTTCTGTGAGTTCCCAAAATTAGGTGATCAGGGTCCCTGCCCTCAGGATATCCCTGCCCAGGGGACTTGCCAGGGCTGCATGTTAGAACCACTTCCCACCCCACCCACACTAGGAGAAATTACAGGTCTGAGCACGGCTCAGGAAAGAGTGTTTTTACAGCCCCCAGGGGGGGTTCTGATGGATCTGTGGGTAGAGACCCACTGAAGCACTGAGAGTACATGTAAAGTGCTGAAACAGTGTCAGGATGACATGGTCCTGTGCAGTGCCAACACAACACACCTGAGAAGACCCCCGCCCCAGTCTCCTCATGTGGAAGAGCCAGACCTAGCAGGGCTGGACCTCCAAGCCTCCTGCAGCAAGGCACCCCTCCCATGTGCAAGAGGCTGAACCCCTGCCAGGGACAGAGCATTGGCCAGGCCACGAGGGAGCCACTGATGAGAGCCTCTACATGACCTCTCCTGCCTCCGTGAGCCACAATGTGCCCTCCAGTTTAGCAGGAAACTAGGATGTGCCGGCCCCTCGCGCTCCAGTACCACTGCCAGCTTACCGGAAGCCGGGGTGATCTGCTGCCTGCTCAGTTTCTCCAACCCTCACAGCTCATCCCCAGAATGGTCTACAGGATGGAAATCTCCGTTTCTACACCTGAGGAACTGCACGTTTAATTCTTATTTAACTTTAATTGATTCTATTTGAGTAGCCACATGCAGCTGGTGGCTACTTTACTGACAGGCAGCGTGACACTGATGCCCTGACTCCGCCTGTGCTTGTGGGCCCTGGGAAAATGCACAGGAGCAGGGGAGATAAGCAAAGAAACTGCAGGGAATTCTCCTCTGGAGCAGGGGGAGTAAGAAGCATGTCATGTGGCCTCTTCCCCAAGGAAAGAGGGGTACCTTTCCCAAAGTGCTACCTACAGACTTTGACAAACAAGTAAGACTTTGTGCAGAGTGTAGGACCAGGCAAAAGGGCAGGGAGGAGTCATGCAGATCAGCCAAAACCAGCCCTCCCTCTAGAAAGGAGGAAACTGAGGCCCAGGGAGGTTGTGTAATTTGCATTAAAGCCACATTTCAAGGGACAGGGGTTGCTTGAATGTCAGCCCAAGGCTCTTTTAACTACAGCTTGTTTCCTCAGAGGACAACAGACCTGCGGAACCAGTAGCAGCAATGGGGCTGTTTTCCATGCACTGCCTGTGAGAAGAGGCCAAGACAACGGACTGACTGGTGCCAGAGAGCACATGGCTCACCACGTACTCACAGTAAGCACGGGCATCTTCCGCACACATCCTGGAACCCCCAGCAAGGGGCAGGAAGGATGCTGGGAGCAGCTCTGATTTCTCCCTGACTCACTGAAATAGTCTGAGAAGGTCTGTTGACAGGACTCACATTCCTGGGATGCTCTGGCTCACCCAAGAGGCGTGAGTCACAGCCACAGCAGAACCGTGGAGACGCTACTGGTCCTAATGGCCGACTCAGTCCGAACATAACAACATCATCCTGGCCCTCACCTGCCCAGCAGCTTCCCCAGGGAGCCTTCCCCAGTCACTGCCCAGAAACACTGCCACCAGCCTCAGCCGACATGCATCTCCTCCACAGTGTGCCTGTCCTCTTCACACACTGTCTCCTTCAGGGACCTGCCCCGCCCACCAACGGCCCGATTCTCAGCCTCTAATCCAGGGTCAGGTTCACAAATGCTTCAAGGCGGTACATCAACTCTTCTGTTCCTGTGAGGGCCCAGCACCCTCAGAGCAGAGAATCTGCACTATTAAGGCCTGAGCACAACTGCTACAATGCCCGGAACTCATCGGGCTTCCACAGAAATCTAAACCCACTGATCTAGACCTGCTGACGCACCTCCATCAGACATGAAAGGTCTCACCCTTTACTGTGGCCACCGTGCTTGGAGAGGCACCAACAGGTAAGAAAGCTTCCAAATTGCCACGTTCTCTCACTCCTCCCTGCGCAGTACCCCGGAGCCAACAGCCCTTGTGCCGAGTCTCTGCACTGACCTCCGGCACCTCCCGCATCTGCTGCCAATGTGCCGATTCGCTTCTTCCGCAGGCCGCTGCACAGCCCAGGCACCCGGCGGGCCCTTCCCTTGCCCCCGCGCCCACAGCTCGGCTGCTGTCACACTGCAATGCCGTGACTTGCTGACCGACTTGTTTCCGGTCCTCCCGGTGAAGCAGGGGAACGTCTCACCATTCATTTATCGGACAGCCCCTTGGGACAGCGGCATCTGGGACCCACCCCCCGCACCCGCCTCTCCTGCCTCGGTCTTCTCACCTGTATTCTAGGATCCAGTTCTTCCTCTTCTCTTGGGGACAACTTGGCCTCCCCGCGGCTGCTTCCACCTCCTCCCGGCTCCTCTGCGACTGGGCTCCGAGGGGCTTCATCCTGTACCTCTGGACGAAGCTCCCCCTGCGGGGTTTCCCGGCCCCCTGGAACCGGCCGCAACTCAGCCATGCCGGCTGGGAGCGGGCACTGCCCTATGCACAGCAGAGGACGGGCATGCCGGGACCAGGGCCCTAGCCTGGGGCTTCCCGGGCTCCTGGCTTTAGGAAGGGCGGGAAAGGGGCACAGTAAGAACCTCACACCGGATTAGAGGCTGGGCGTCAAGCTGTCAGTGGGATTCCGGGAGCTGCAGCCGCGTCGGCGCCGTTCTTCCCTCCCGGCCGCGGAGAGCCCGCCAGGACAGGCTGGGAGCGGCAGCTTCGGGACGGGCGAGGCCGGGGGGCTGGATCCTGGGCCGAGGCCTGCGAGGAGGAGCACCATTCGGGAGGGCGGAGGCAGGCGCCTCCAGGCTGCGGCGGCGACCGTAGAGGCTGGGCCCGAACAGCGGCTGCGGGCTGCGAGTCTCGGGGGACCTGCGGGTAAACTACAGCCAAGCGCGCGGGCAGCACCAGAACATGGGCCCCGGGCTCGCCGCCCCTCAGCCTCCCGAAGACCCAGCCCCGTCCCCCAACACCTCCACGTCCTCTCCAGCGCCCCGGCCCTGCCGCTGCCCGTCCCCCCGCAGCGCCTGCCGGGCGTCGCGCCCGCCCCGCCCGGCCTCCCAGCTCACCTGGCAGCCCAAGCGCCGGGGAACCTCCGAGTCTCCCGCCCCGCCCACGTTCCTCCATCGCCAGGAACTGCCCCCGACCCCTGCAAGCCGGCGCGGTAAGCCTTCCGGGCCGCGCCTCAGCTTACCTTCCCGGACGCCGCGCTCCGCGCTGCAAAGAACCTTCCCCGTCCCGCGGCCGCCGGGCCAACCAGTCGCGCCGCAGCCACAGGAAGCGGAAGTACGACATCCGGGAATAAGCCCCGCCCGCCAGCGGCGGCCGTACAAACGGTGCCCCCGGCCCAGGCTCGCTTTACGGAGCCTCCAGCCCATCTACCACCACGGCCGAGTCGGACTGAAACATCAACATGTTGCTCCGTAAGCACTGGCGCGGACGGTGGGCCGCACTCCTGGGGCACGGGGAGGGCTAGACAGCGCGGAGGCCGGAAGACCGCCCCGGAGAGCGCGCGGCCATCTTGCGTTACGGCGCGGCCGCCGCCTCGGACGTCGGAAGTCGGAGGCAGTGTCGGAATGCGCTTTCGTGCTTCCGCCCAGGCGGTCCTACCCCAGGCTGGCTCCGCTGGGGATGAGCGGTCGGTTGCCATGGGTGACCGTGCTCTCCGCGGTGTCGTCCGCGGTAACCTCAGCGAGGTCGCCTGGACTGACAGTCAACCGTCGGAGGCCCGGCCGGCGCCAGCCCGCCCACAGACGGGCTGTCCCGGGGGACGCGCGCACGTGGAGTCTCCGGCCGACACGGGCTGCGTGCGCCCGGTGCGGGACCCTTCCCGACCCGCCCGGTTCTGCCGACAGGGCCTGCGGGACCTGCGGGACGCACCGGTGTTCGCAGAGGCCCCGCTTACTCAGTCGTCGAGAGGCGCCCGCCGGCGGTGGGAGCAAACGCCGGCAGTCCTTCCCTCCGGATCCCTCCCTCCAGCCCCTCGCCCCCTGAACGATCACTGGAGAAAAATTCTACACTTTTCCGAACGCAGTCTTAAACGATGTAAAAGAAAGAATTTTTTTCCTCCGAAAGTTGTAAATTTTATTTTAAAAATTCCAGAAGTGGCTTTTCTCACTCCAGTGCGTCAGGGAGACTCCGAGTAACAGTGTCTGGATAGACCTGATGGATACAATGCCTGGTGTTCCGTCGCATACCTTTTTGTTATTAATGTGCCACACAAAACCGTGAAAATTACGCATAGAAACTAGAAACTCTTTGTTTTCTACCAGTCACTTTAGTTTTGTAAAATGAGTTTCATGATGATTCGGCTTAACCCATTTTCTGTTCACCCCAGCCTACACTCTCCCAGCCTTTCCTAGTCAGCCCTATTCCAGGATATCATACTTAGTTTGTCCCACAGCTCCTTGTCCTGCGCATTCTGCCAGCATGAGCTGCTTGTATCTTCACCTATTTTTGTTGCATTTGGTGGGAAACCATGAGTAAATGTAATGCCCATACTGCCACTAGATCATCTCCTGAGGTGCAGGAGCCTCTCTGATGTGGCCACTGGCCTCTCCCAGGGTTAACTCACTCACTCAGAGCAAGTGTTACCACGTCAGGTATATATTGTAATATAATGTAATATAAAATTCTACATCAACTCAAAAGTACGAACATCAGCCGCATGGAGCCATGGAGCACTTGAAATGGGGATGGTATTAAAGACCTGCGTTTTTAATTTAACTAATTATAACTTAGCCACACATGGCTAGGGAGTCCATTATTGGACAGCACAGTTCTAGAGCATTCCTTTCCCATGTAATCTCTTCCAGCTCATGTTGAACTTTAACATCTTCAATACAAAACAAATGTCTCTCAATCGCCACTGTCCTTTGTCTCATCTCCACTTTCTCACCTCCCAATTAATTTCACAGTCTCGCTTCTGCTCCTGCCAATCCCCAGAAGTTGCAAAGGTAAAGCCATCCATACTCTGTGTATCCCCTGACCACTGACATCTGACACTGGGTCTCTTCAACTTCTGAGTCACTCTGGTCCTGGGTTCCCTCTTACAGGCATACCTCATTCCATTGTGCTTCGCTGTATTGCACTTCGTAGATACTGCGGTTTTACAAATTGGAGGTTTGTAGTAACCCTGCATTACTCAAGTCTGTAGTATCTCTGGTCACATTTGGTAGTTCTTTCAGTATTTCAGACGTTTTCATTATTACCGTATTTGTTATGATCTGTGATCAGTGATTTTGGTGTTATTATTAGAAGTGTTCTGGAGTGCCACAGATGACTCCCATGTAAGACAACAAACTTAATGGACAAATGTGTGTGTGTTCTGACTGCAGATGTGGTGAAAATAGCAAGAGAACTAGACTTACAAGTGGAGCCTCACAACGGGACTGAATTGCTGCAATATCATGAAAAAACTTGAACAGATTAGCTAATTCTTAGGGATTAAAAAACAAAAAGTGGTGTCTTGAGACAGAAACTATTCCTGGAGAAGATGCCGTGAAGATCGTTGAAATGACAAGGGATTTAGACTATTCCAATAACTTATTTGATGAAACAGCAATTTTGAGAGGACTAACTCCAATTTTGAGAGAAGTTCAACTGTGGTTAAAATGCTATCGTCCAGTATCGAATGCTACAGAGAATCATTACAAAGCAGGAACTGATCAGTGCAGCATATCTCACTGTTGTCTTATTTTAAGAAATCGCTGCAGCCGCCCCAACCTTCAGCAGCCACCCACCCTGATCAGTCCTCATGGAGGCAGGACCCACCACCAGCACAGGTTTCCGTTCCCTGAAAGCTCAGATGATGGTTAGCGTTCTTCAGCAATGAAGTTATTTCTTCTCAAAGGTAGATCCATAGTTTCTTTAGACATGTTTTTGCACATATAGTAGACTACAGTATAGCATAAACATAACTTGTGTGTGCACTGGGAAACCAGAAAGGTCATTTGACTCATTTATTGCAGTATTTGCTTTACTGTGATAATCACTGTCCTATGGTCTGGAACGAAGCCTGCAGTATCTCCAGGGTGTGCCTGTACTCCTCCAGCCTGTTGATTCATTCCTTCATGTGCCGTGTCTTAGTACTGAGCGCCTGTCGTGTGGCAAGATTTGGGGTTTTGAGAGAAGGGACACTGCTCCAGTTCTCGCATGGAGTTTATAGTCCGTGGTGCTGATTTTATAAATCGGTGGCATTCAAATTAATTGTACCACACCCAGAAATATGTTTTACCTTGCAACCCAGTTTGTAACAAAAGTTTCAGGCTCTTTACTCAAATTATATGCAAAGCATGTTAATGTTTTCTATACTCTTTTTTCTAATGCTGCTAGAGACGTAGTCTAATGATTTCATGACCCACTGACGGTTTGAAAACCCAGCCATAAAGGCCAGTGCTTCCCAGGCCCTGGTGCTGGCCTATGACCATCCCATGCAGCCCGATGGCTCTGGGAGCCGTCGCCCAAGTGCACGGCTCTAGCCCTCACCTATGGCTGCCGCTCCTTCCTTGCCACTCTGTCTCCACCCAGACTCCCCACAGATCACATTCTGAGACCCAGCAGCTTCTCAGACCACTGGTGCCAAGGATTCCCTTTCATTCACTAGGTATATACCTGACTTCATCTCTTTTTCTCAAACACATCTTCCTCTCTTGGTAAATGGTTCTACCACCCACCCTTTTACCCTAGGGAGAAACCTAAAGACATTCTCAAGGAATTTGCCTATCATCACTCTGCGTCACATTAAATATCTCAGAGAGATCCCTCCTCTACATTTCCTTGTCACTGCTTCAGCTTAGACTTCTCATCTCCACTATAGATAATGCACCTCAAGAGTCTTTTAAAAATCAGCTCTCTCTGGTAGAACTTTCAGCGGCTATAGAAACTTCTATATCTACATTGTCCAATATGGTAGTCACTAGCCATGTTTGGGCCTCTGGAGAACATAAAATGTGGCTGTTGCACACTGTGAACTAAAATTTTAATTTGCACTGTGAACTAAATTATTTATTTAAGTTTAGCCATGTATCTACTGTATTAGACAGCACAGGTCTACATGCTCTCCGTAAGTGTACCCACTTCCAGTCCCCCAGCACAAATTGCCAACCAGCCGAACCCTGCTGGCTAAGCTAATGTATGAGACATAAAAACATAAGCCAGAGAATGACGTTCATAACATCATCAATTGTTCAGTAGTGTACAAGTTCTCAGTGAAGTGAAATTTTCTCATAAATTTGTATTGGTAACTTTTATTTTTAATTCCCTCACACAAATACTCTTAATTACCTTCATCTTTAAAAACTGCTTCTTTTAGTTTGTTTTTTTTCTACCAGTAGACACTACCTTTCCATGTTGATTTTTTTCCTATTATCAGTTGAATACTTAGTAAATACCACCATCAATTGCTAATTAAGCATATTAGTTACTAATGTGTAGTGATAGCAGATCAGTGCCTGCATAGGGGGGAGGTGGGAGGAACGACAGTGGCACAGAAACTTGCAGGCAGAGGTTGTGCTCTCTGTCTTGCCTGTAGTGAAGGGTTGATTTGTGTATACAGATGTCAGAACTATTCAAACTACATTCAATGTGTGAGATTTTGTATGTCAGTGTAGCTGTTTTTAAAAAAATCTGGTTGAAAAGTTTCTCTCAGAAATAGATCATGTAAAATCTACTAAAAATATTAATAAGAGGGACAGCCTATATTACTAAAATCCCTGAATTATTTCTACCCTTGTTAAATCTGCTGGGTTTTCCAGAAGTGAATTATTTTCCCCTGAGCTGGTCAGCTCATTTAATAATAAAAACAGCAAACAGTTATGCAGTGTTCACCTGTGCCAGGCTCTGCTCTGAGTGGTTTGTATCTATTCATTTGATGCTCATGACAAACAAAGGAGATTGGTCATATTTGCATTTTACAATTAAAGAAACTGAGGGACTCGAGGTTGAATAACTCTCTCAAGGTCACACTGCTGGCACATGGCAGTGCCAGTCTCTGAACACAGACAATCCAGGCCCTTAGGCACAGTAACATAGTACCTCAATTAAGTTTTATAAGGAAAAGTAAGGGTATTTAAAATCTTTTTTTTTTTTGCATTAGAACTTTGTAATGCCATGTTTTACATTTATGCAAATGATTTAAGATGTACCGTTATTTTATACACAATCCAGAAAAAACATGCCATTTAAGCTATATTACAGTGCTCATTTTATCAATTAAAATAGTGATACTTATCACAAGAGCTATTTTTTACTTATTTAGACAATTTTGAAATCACATCACACTTATGCATGCCTAAAGAGGCACATACAGGCAAAACAAGTTGGTTAAGGTATAAATTGATTTGTGTGCAGTTTGACTTTTTAACAAACTGAATCCTGTTTTACCTTGCCCTGGATGTTTGTACTTTTTTTTTTTTTGAGAGGGCATCTCTTGTATTTATTAATCAGATGGTTGTTAACAACAATAAAATTCTGTATAGGGGACTCAATGCTCAATGCACAATCATTAATCCACCCCAAGCCTAATTCTCGTCAGTCTCCAATCTTCTGAAGCATAATGAACAAGTTCTTACATGGTGAACAAATTCTTACATAGTGAATAAGTTCTTACATGGTGAACAGTACAAGGGCAGTCATCACAGAAACTTTTGGTTTTGATCACGCATTATGAACTATAAACTATCAGGTCAAATATGAATATTCATTTGATTTTTATACTTGATTTATATGTGAATCCCACAGTTCTCCCTTATTATTATTATTATTATGTTTAATAAAATGCTGAAGTGGTAGGTAGATGCAAGATAAAGGTAGAAAACATAGTTTAGTGCTGTAAGAGAGCAAATGTAGATGATCAGGTGTGTGTCTGTAGACTAAGTGTTAATCCAAGCTAGACAAGGGCAATAAAACATCCATGGATGCAGAAGATTTCTCTCAAAACAGGGGGGGTGAGGTTCTAAGCCTCACCTCTGTTGATCCCCAATTTCTCACCTGATGGTCCCCCTGCGACTGTGCCTGTCTTAGGTTGTTCCTCCCTTGAGGAATCTTACCCGTCTCTGGCTAACCAGTCATCTTCCAGGGCCATACAGGGAAATGTAAAGTTGGTAAGTGAGAGAGAGGCAATATTGTTGAAAAGGTTAGCTTTTTACTTCTTTGCAGATTTATGCCCTGTGGCTTTTATGTCCAGTATTTGTCTTGAGGTATCTTTATCACTTGGAAGAATTATGATACTCGGTAAATTCTATTTGAGGCACGAATTCTATTTTAGGGTTGTAATTAGGAAGGAAGAAGAAAAGCTATAGGAGTAGCAGACGGAAGAAAACATGGGAAGATTGATTATTTCTTTGACATATCTTCTTGTAGAGTAACTTAAGCATGTGTAGGTTTTAAATTAAAATATTTTTGGCAACACATCGTATGTTAAGTTTAAATGCATCTACTTAAATTTTAAATTGCCCCATCTGTGAAAATAACCAAGATCAAAATAGTTATTAAAGATGCTGCAAGTTTTCATGTGATAGTAGTATTATTTATGCTATTGCTCTCCTTAGCCTTTAAAATGGTTTCAGTCATAAAAGCTGGTTTAATCCTTACTTTCTATTTTCACTTTGAAACTGATTTTCCCCTGAAAGTTCTGCTTCATAATTTTAAGCCCATTTTCTACATCTTATTTTGTGAACTACTGATTCTTGGATAGGACTTTTGAACACAATTTTTAAAAAATAGCATAACTTTAAAAAATGTTATTTTTGAAGACTAAGCAATTTCATTAAGGGCTAAGACATCATTAAATACTAGGAAAAAGCCTCTATTTTAAAGAAAGTTGATCTTTAAATGTCCTCTCAACAAATACTGTATTTTTGTCCCATTGCAAGTTTATTCAGTTGATCTGTATCTAGTTTATTAAGTTTTTCACAGTTAGTTTACCTGCATAAATGTAAAAACAAGTAGCAGTATCTCAGATGGGAATGGTTGCCTGAGACCTTGATGTTCACTGCACAGTGTAACTGGCACAGCCACCAATCATTTTCTATTAAGATGCTGTTTAAATTAGCTTAAAAGACATTTAATCATGTGTTACATCATTAAAATTAGTATATGTTATTGGTGTAATTGGTAAGTTTTCCGTTGGGTTCCTCCTTCATTTCCTGAAATCCATTTTCACCTGACTTTACGATATGTTTGCAACTTGAATAATAATCCTCATTGCTTAAAAAAAATCTGCAATTCAGGATTTCATTACATTGATCCATCTTTCCTGGTATCACTATTCTAGATAGTTAGATTTCACTTTTCTGTACTTGGAAAATTGTGTGAGTTGACATCCGTGGAGCTGTTTGGGTGGGGAAGACCTGGATGCTCCCGTTGGTTCTACAGGCCAGTGTTTTTATTGTATATGTGACTGAAATTGGAATACTTGAAGAATGAAAACATATTTAGTAATATAGGAAGTAAATGAAATTGAGGCAGTGTTCTCTACCTTTAAATCACTGGTGACATAACCAGCCTTCCAAATCTGATTTTAGACATTTGAATACCCACTGGGCTCACATTTCAAACAAGAGATCTGAAAGAGTGCTCCATTCTTTGGTTCTGCTTGTTTACCTTTCAGTTGCCTCTCAGCTGCAATGTGAAGCATGTACTCTGTGCTTGTTCTGCATGCCCATGACCAATAAATATTCTTTATTTGTACTCTTTTCTGTGTCTGTGTTCTTGAACCGCTGACAGTGCCCTCTGGTCACACCCAGTGGACTGATGCTACTGTGATGTTATTTGAGTAACTACAGCACTGGGGAATGATCATCACTTCCTCACATGGGACCCATAACCTGACCCTCCTCCTCCTCAGCGCCTTCACTGGTTGTCCTTTCTGTAACTACCTCCTTTTGGAGACTGGTACTCGAGGGTTCGAGCCTCAGCTCCCATCCCTTCCTCCTATAGCACCTCTGGGAAGTGTCACCCACTCTGATAGTTTCACTTTTTCACCTCTGACTTCCTAGTCTTTGCAAATCCTGATGTACCATGGCTTTTGCCCACTGAGAGAAGCCCAAACTCGTGAGTGTGGCTTTTATTGATTTAGATTTGTAGGGAAAACAACCCTTTAGGTCTGATATTTTCAAGCTGACAAATATGCACATAACTTAATCCGTGACCTTCCAGCTTTCTCTCACTATATTCAGCGTTCCTGTTCCAGTTATCACCGCCTCTGTAATGACTCACATAAGAAACAAAAATCCACCCTCCTGTATTTTTCCTCCATTTTTTAGTTCTTTCCCTTATAGCTATACAAAAGATGCCCAGTCCAGCCCTCTTTAACAAGAATTTGTCACATTTTGTGTCCAGTTATCAGGTACAGGTTTCTCTTTTTTCGGTTAAATATCCCCAGTAGCAATGATGTAATGCATTTATCACCATCCTAGTTCTCCTCTAGAATAGGCCAAGTGTGTCAGTATACCTTAAACAAAGGATGTCAACCCTGAAGAACCAGTCTAGAAATGTCCTGATTAGTCCATTTCTCTGGCCTGAGAGGCTCTGAATTTATAAGTAGTCATTCTCTACGTAATACTACCTTATCTACGTCTGGCATATTTCCCTTTTCTGTCTCCCACCTCCATCCTTCCTAGTTCAGGCCCTCATCACCCCAGCCCTGCGTCCTGTGTCTCCTACTGCTATTCTTTGCACCGTGCTATCATCGCGGGCCAGCAAACACTCCCTGAGCATCTGTGATGTGCGGGCACTTCAGGGCATTGCTTATGAGGACAAGGTCTGTCCCTTAATTATGGGGACGACAGCCTTCATCACACTCTCAACGTGTAGAGGTTTGCATGCAGCACTGATGCACACCCAGGACTAAGGATAGAGAAGGGCATTCGGGCATAGTTTATGGAGATGGCGTTTGACTAAACCTTTACGAATGGGTGGCGTTAAAAGCAGAGCAGAAGAGCGTTCCAGGCTGTGCTGGGTGGAAGGGCACGAGAAGCCTCAGTGTACACTGATTTAGGGATCCCTGCGCAGAGCAGAGGGGCGGAAGCTCTGGATATGCAGCGGAGTGAGAAGTACTAAGCGACCTCGGAAGGTTAGGGCAAGTAAAGAGGGGTCCTGAGCACCATCCTGCGGAGCCTGTGCTGATGACAGGCAACCCTGCGGTGGGGACTGTACCCGCTCCCAACCGCAGCTCCGGAGCACAGCTGCCGCACCTCTTCAAGACATTAAGACAGGCAGCTCTGCAGCGAGCTGCACAGAGGCATCTGGCCAGCCGGCCTGAGTGCCCCGCCACGCGACGGCGGCTCCGCGGGGACAGCAGAGAGCAAACCGAGACGCTCGCGGGCAGACGAGCCTCTGGCCCGGGAGCCGCCCGCAGGGGCAGGAGGCGGAGCGCAGGACTCAGAGCCCTATGCTCTGATTGGGGGGTCGAGGCCCGGGGCGGAGTGACAACCAAGGGAGAGGCAGGACTGGTTACCCCTGGAGAGGGGGCGGGAATTGGCGCTGAGGAGGTGGGGCCTGAGCGTCCCAGGCCCACCGTTAGTCCCGCCCCCGCACCGGGATCCCGGCCGCGTGGCTGCTGCGGCGGGTCAGCATCCGTGCGCCTCCTTCTCTTCCCGGCAACCGGTGACACGCACGCGCGAGGCCGGCCACTGGCAAAATCGCGGAGCGCGGCCGGAGCGTGACCCCCGTCCGAGTCGCTTCCACGCTGCCCCGCTGTGGGGCGTGCTCCGGCAGCCCTTCCTCTCAGCCGCAGCCCCGCAGCCCCGCAGCCCGGGAGGCGGGGCGGAAGCCAGCCGAGAGGGAGCCGCCCCGCGTCCGAGGAGCCCGTCAGCGGCCGGTGAGGGGCCGAGGGCCGAGAGGCCGGGTGGGCGCGGGTCAGTATCCCCAACTGTCGCCTCTCTCCGCTTGCTCCGGGCGTCTCCTTCTGCCGCGGGTCGGCGCGCCGCCCCGGCAACAGGTGACGCGAAGGCGCGGCGGGGCGGGCGATTGGCCGCCGCCCCCACGCCGCGCGGCCTGCTCCTCCTAGGCCTTGCCCTCCGCTCGTCCTCGTCCGTCGCGTCCCGATGACCTTCGGACTGGCGGCCCCAGGGCGTAGGCAGCAGCAGCCGCCTGGCTCTGCCGCGCGCGACGCCCCCCGCGCCCCACTGCGTGTTCGGTTCCCTGTCTCGCCACCGGGTGGGCAGGCGCCCCGGGCAAGGAGCCGGATGGGCCCAGAGCGGGGAAGTTTTCCCGGGCAGAATATGCCCAGCAACTGGTGACGAACGCGGACTGGCGGCCGGGACTGGCTGCGCGGCGGGGCGTCTGCGGAGCGACCTGCTCAGGTGCGGCGCTCACGTCCCGTTACGCACCAGGCACCAAGGTTAACGGGAGCTGCCCTCTGCTCCCGAAAGGCCGACGCTGCCCTCACCATGTGGAAAGGGTTCTTCGGGGGATGGGGGGAGGACTTCGCAGGTCTTGCAGACCCTTTAGGGTACTTGGTATGGAGATAGGTGTCCGACCCCTTATTCAGGGCCTCTCTTTGGAAGAACGGTCCTGAGGAGAGTAAATACTAAAAACTCGGCAACGGGCATTTGGTAGTTTTTAGTAGTTCTGACTTACACCTATATTTAAACCTACCCTCTTTTCATATGAAACTTTGTATCTCCTTTACTGAGTTTTCACAGGCCGGTGCGTCAGACACCTGAAGTTCCCCCGCCAAGGCCATACAGCTAGTAATGGAAGAATCAGATTTGGACACTTGCTCTTCTGGTTTCCCTACACAGGTTGGAGTCCCGACTCAGTTACCCAAAGGGAGCATACATGCAGTGGGTAAGGCCATGGAAGTTAAGAGGACTAGAGAGGCCCTGTCTACCAGGAGCCTGACATGTGAGAGAATTGTATTCCAGGCTAAATACATCATTTTCAAAAAGCACTGAGTGGCCAGCTTCATGCTCGGTCCATGGGAGGGTGCAAATCACCATATAGTCCCTTCCAATATCCCAGTTGTGGGAGGCTCTGGGTTGCAGTTTTGCCCCTGTATCAAAGGTACATAGAGAATAAGTTATCTTACTACGTATGTTCTTTCCCTGCCAACATTCATACTTTCTCCAAACTTCCCAGATTTCACAGGAAAATCTTTGTGAAAGCAGAACTTTGAAAAGAATATATTTGGATCACAGTCAGGCTTGGGCACACGAGATGTGAGTTTTCCTATTTCCATCAGCTCGTTAAACATGTCACATCAGGTATGAAGCTGTAAGGGGTAACTTCTGAAGTACTGGACCTTGTTCCTGTCATGGAGGGTTCGAGGAGTTGGCCCTTCTGGGGCCTGGAATTCCACACCCCATCCTCACCTAGAAACGGGGCTGAAAGCTTTCCAGAGTGGTTGGGAATTCTTGTGTCCTCTCACTCTCATTGATTATTAAGGTTAAAGCTGAATAAGGGGATGGGGATGGGAGAAGTGAGGATACTCCCTGGAGTTCCTCTGAGGAAGGCCCTGCATGAAGGTGTGAGGAGGAGAAGCTTCCCAGGTGGAAGGACCTGCAGTTGGAAAGGCTTCAGCAAGCCGGGTAGATGTTTCCATGCACCTGACTCCTCTACCCCCACAGAACGAGTAGACAGTTTGCTTCTGTCTGGATATAAGTTCCAGCATCATCTAGGGGTATCTCAGGGTCCTGGAGACACAGTCCTTGGGCTGGGGTACAGGGTAAGCATGCAGAGACCAGCAGAAGAATCTCCTCTCCCAAATGTATCTACTGCTTCCCAGCTCACTTCTAATGCAGACAGTTCCCTTCCCCTACCAGTGAGGTAAAGGGTCAACACACACATAGATGGAGCCCCCTCCCCATGTGGTTGTCCCTGGGGCTGCCCAGGGCTTCTCTGAGTAGCTTCCAGCTAGGGCCAGGAAGATTTGGGGGCTGAGAAGGACAGCTAGAAATGTCCACCTGGCCTGCTGACCCCCTACAGCACTCGTCCTGTGTAGCTCTGGACAAGCTCCATGGGAACCTCAGGTCATGTGGAATGAGCCCTACTACCCCCCTCAAAGGACGCCTTGAGGATGAAAGGGGAACATACAGCCAAACACATAAGAGTTGTCACGTGTTGATGCTAGTGACAACTGGGAGAGTAGCAGTGAGACACACCCCATGAATCACAGCCCCAAAGCCCAGCCAGACCTTATAGAGGGCAGCAGACAGCCACTCTCCTGGAAGAGCAGGCAGATGCCCCCGGGAGGTGTGACCAGGGCTGGGCTTTCAGGAGACTGGAGAAATGGCCCTCTTCCATGGTTACTGAAGTCCTGAGAGTCAGGCCAATCAGTGACCTCTTCTAGGCAAATCTCCCACAAACTGTGGGGTGGGCCAGCCTCCGTTTGCATATTGTTCCAGGGTTTGGAAAGGCCATTCAAACAGGTACTGTCCAATAGAAATAAAATGTGAGCCACATTGTAATCTTCACTTTTCTTAAAAATAGGTGAAATTAATTTTAACAATATATTTCATTTAACCCAATATATCCAATTATCATCTCAACATGTAATTAACACTTGTCATTATTAATGAGCTATTTTGCTTTCTTCTTTCATACTGACTCTTTGAAATTAGGAGTGTATTTGACCCTTACTGCACATCTCAATTTGGACCAACCACATTTCAAGTGCTCAATTGCCACACACAGCTTATGGTTGCTGTAGTGAACAGCACAGCTGGGACAGCCCTCAGCCCCACCCCTTTGACCCAGACCTGTTTACCCAACCCTGGCTTCCAGATGCAGGAATTGCCCCTTCATCCTGCCCCAGATGTGCTGACCTTGCAGACAACCAGGAAGAAAAACTTTATACTGATTGAAAGACACAACTCAGAAGAAAAACAACTAAACTGCTCTTGCAGTAGACTGTTAGTAAATGTACTAAATCCTGAGTAATTCTAATACTCTTGTAATATGTGATCGGTTAGATATGGTATGAAATACCTGCAATATTTATTAGGAAACAAAGTGATATACAAACCCTTTTTAAAAGCTCATTTTTAATCTATTGCAAATGTTAATTTGCTCAGTTATGTTACTTCTTAGTACCTGTTTGTATTAGTTATATGTATAGTATTTGTTAATACTCATGAGCATTAAATGCTTGAAAGTACTGAAGTATTTTAAAGTATTGAACAGTTAGGACTTTTCACCAGTTCATATGTAATTACCCTCCTTCCCTCTTTCCAAGCCTTCCTTGTACTTATTTTCCAAGGTACAACAAACTTCAAAACTTCCATCAGGAAAGTGGAGGTTAGAATGACTTCTAGAAGTCATTCTGTTTTTGGCACAGTGACATTTTATTTTTTCTTCCAGATTTTCTCCCAGGGATAGACTCCTTTGCTTCCAGAGCAAGCTCCAACATGGGGTGAGGCCCAGAAGAAAGACTTGAAGGGTGTTCCCTGCAGTCAGGCACAAACCCGCACCCTAGACCGGGGTCTCCCTCCCTCCACACCTGTAACGGGGGGAAATGTTCTCTTTGCACATATGCCATTGATATGTGCATGTTTGTGCACTTGTTTGACCATCCTTGGACCTGTGCCCTGAGGGGCAGTAGCCTGGCAGAGGGTGGGTTTCCAGATACTTTGCCTCAGAGATGCCACGGTTCCCAGAGTCCCCCAAGTAAGGTGGAATACTCACTGGGGTATGAGCACTGCTCTCTTTGGCATTTCAGATCAACCATTGAGTCCCGAAGGAAGGTTTTATTTCCATGAGGGCAAACAGTCCCTTGAATTGATGACCAGTAGAATCAGCAGCCCAAGTGTCTAGGCTAAAAATTCCCTTTGGAAGAACCAAGAGACTTCCTCCCCTAGGGTTGGCTCTTGAGTCTGCAGGACTCCTGACTCTGCTTGTGGATTTTGTTTAAATCCTCTTTGAATAAGATGTCTGGGATTTAAAATACTCCAGACAGAGGAATAAAGTGTGTAGGGTAGGGGGAATGTCCTAGATGAAACACAATAGCAAAATGCAGACAGAGGCTGAAGGTGAGTGAGTTGTGATCCTCTTCTTAGTTTTTTATATTTGAAGATGTCCATTAAAAACACCGTCCTCAAGGAAATACTTCCCTCTTCTTTCTCCTGCTTCTGACCCCTGCTCAGCCAAAATTCATGTTGTCCCTTCTGCTTCCTCCCTGCAGAGCACAGCACATCTTGCTCCAGAGGTATGGGAGGACCTCCCACATTGGCCACTCTCGCCCAGGGCAGAAGGGAGCAGACCCGCCGAGCCCACCCCTGCAGGTTTGTGGCTTCCCAGGCTGTTTTCAGTGGACCAGTCTGGGGTGTTTCAGCCCAAGCTCCGGGTATTTAGGTTGAGTTTCTGTCTGCTGATGAGAAAATGACTGCTGACCATTTTGTCTGCATCCTGCCCCTCATCTGTGTCGACAGCCTATAGCTGATTGTGACCGCACCTCATCTTCAGTGTCCCACTGGACAGATGGGGACAGATCCATGGGCTGTGAGGAAGGCAGGGAGGCAGGGAGGGCAGCCCTGTTTGTGCTGTGTGCGCAAAGGCAGACCCTGTTCCCAGACAGCTGCCCAGACCAACTCATCACTCATCAGGATTCTGGGATACCATTGAGGTAAAGAAGATAGCACAGCAGGTTTTATCCCATAAAGGGGCTTTGTTGCTACTCCAGGTTCTCAGATCCCTGGAGCTAAGGCAGTGGGGTCGACAGAATGTTTGCAAACAACCTGGATGCCCTGAGAATTAGGGTGCCCTTTCTTTCTCCCCAGTCTTCCCCGAAAATGTGAAAAGCACTTTCCAACTTTTGACAATACTCTTTATGAATCCCCGTGTTCCCTCTCACCGCTTTCCCAGGTCCTGGGTCACCTTCTCTAGGCTGTGTCCTGGTATAGAGCGGTTGTTTACCTGGCACCGTTCAAGCCAAGGAACAGTCCTTTGGGTTTTCTCATATACCTTCCCTTTCCCAGGCTGCTGCTCTGGACTGCTTTATGCTGTGTTTCATTGCCCTCCTCGTCCCTCAAGTGCAGGCTGGCTGGGTTCATGTCAGTGACTCTGGAAACCCAGCTCTCAGGAGGGCCTCCTCACTGAGCATCCCTCCTTGGTTTCTTGGTGCGTCTCAGGGCCAAGACCCCCAGCCAAAGGTGAGGAAAAGGGCTGGGCACGCCTCGCTGCCGAGCACGTGCTGGAGGCAAACTCCCCAAGGAGCTCCTCCCCTTGCTGGTGGCCCGGTCCCATACACGTAGGCCGCCCAGGGATTTTCCTTGCAGAGAACCGAGTCTGTGAGATGGCCTAGCTGAGGAAGTTGCAAGAAATGGGGAGCCTGCTTGTCCCACCATCCCCAATTGCCTCCGTGGGGCTGACCCTGACCTTCTCCTCGCAGGGCTCATGGTGCAGGGCAGACCTGGCTGACATGCACCTACGAAACGGCCGCAGCCTCTGCCAATGAGAACTACTGCCCTGGCATCCGCGCCAGCTCTCCACATCTCTGCGCTTCTGCTGCCAGTCCCTTCCCAGGCCCTAAATCTGAAAACAGCTCGCAGCCCGAGGAGGTGCGCCGCCATCGGGCATCAGCCTGGTCCTCCCCGTGTTGGCCATGGTAGAGGCGGCGGTTGCAGGCAGGCCTTACGCCTGCAGTGAGTGTGGCAAGAGCTTCCGCTACAGCTCGGTGCTGCTGCGGCATGAGCGCACCCACGGCGACTGCTTCCGCTGCCTCGACTGCGGCGAGCGCTGCGCGCTGGCCGCCGACCTCCGCGCGCATCGGCGTGCCCATGCAGGCCAGACGCTCTACATTTGCAGCGAGTGCGGCCAGAGCTTTCGCCACAGCGGCCTCCTGGACCTGCACCAGAGCGCACACAGGCGGCGCAGCTGCTCCTGCCCTTGCCGCACCTGCGGCCGCCGCTTCCCACACTTCCCAGCTCTGCAGCTGCACCGGCTCCGCCGGCACCCACCGGAGCAGCCCCGCCGCTGTCCGCTGTGCACCCGCGCCTTCCGCCAGAGCGCGCTGCGCTTCCACCAGGCGCGGGCTCATGGCTGCAGTACACCCGCCCCGCCTGCCGACCTGCTCCTGCGATGTGCGTGGTGCCCGCGGGCCTTCAGCAGCAGCGCGGGACTGCGGAACCATGCGCGCGTCCACGTGGCCCAGAGCTTCGGCAGCCGCATAGCCCCGCAGCCCCGCACCCCTGCTGTGCACCAGTGCGGGGTGTGTGGCAAGAGCTTCAGCAAGAGCTCCACACTCAGGCGACACCTGCAGACGCACTCGGGCGAGAAGCCCTTCAAGTGCCCCGAGTGCGGTAAAGGCTTCTTGGAGAGTGCCACGCTGGTGCGCCATCAGCGCACGCACACGGGTGAGAAGCCCTACACCTGTGGCGACTGCGGACGCCGCTTCAGCGAGAGCTCCACACTGCTGCGCCACCGCCGCAGCCACCAGGGTGAGCGGCCGCACGCGTGTGCCACCTGCGGCAAGCGTTTTGGGCAGCGGTCCGACCTGGTGGTGCACCAGCGCATCCACACGGGTGAGAAGCCCTTCCCGTGTCCGGAGTGTGGCCGCCGCTTCAGCGACCGCTCGGACCTCACCAAGCACCGGCGCACACACACGGGCGAGAAGCCCTACCGCTGCGAGTTGTGCGGCAAGCGCTTCACATGCGTATCCAACCTCAATGTGCACCGGCGCAATCACACTGGCCACAAGCCCCACAAGTGCCCCGAGTGCGGCAAGGCCTTCAGCGTGGGCTCCAAGCTGGCGCTGCACCGCAAGACGCACCTGGGCGAGCGGCCAGTGCAGTGCGCCGAGTGTGGTAAATGCTTCAGCCATAGCCGCTCACTGTCGCAGCACCAGCGGGCGCACACGCGTGCCCGAGCTGCCACCACCCAGGCCGCCGCAAGTGCTGCCCTCTTTGCTGGGCAGGCGGGGCAGGAAAAGCTGGGACTTTGTGTCCCATTTAAGGAGACTTGCTGAGAGGCTTCTCTGCTAAGGGCTATGCAACCACCGATATCCCGCCGCAGCGACCGCAGACGGCAGCCTGCTTAAAGACGAAGTGATCCGTCCCCTTTCTGCGCCCCTTCCCGGCCACCTGCCGCGTCCCTATACCTACTTCCCTTACCGACCCTTCCTGTCTTTGGCCCTTGGGGTGTACTGCAGGGCCTCAGGAAAACCTTCCTCACCCCAAGCATGGAAGAGTGCCCAGGTCCTGGTGCCGCATGGCTGCCGCTTCATGCTCAGGTGTGTCTTTCCTTTTCTCCCACTTGTGTTGTCTTCTCAGCTGAGATCGCCTTCTTCCAGCCTGGGTCACCTCTACCTCTCACTGGGTGCTCTGCTATCCTGCCTTTCTGGTAGCAAGCAGACATGGCTACAGTCACATCCCATTTGCCCTATGGTCTTGCTTCCCAGCCCCACTGACTCAGTCTCTGCTGCTGTCTCCCTGGGCTTCTGAAAGATGGGAAATGGGCAGCCAGAAAGATGATGGGGGGCTCACTGCGGCGACCAGGTCTCCAGGCCAGGAACTGCTGGCCTGCTGCCTGCAGAGATGCCTCCATGTGAAAGGGCAGGAGCCATCAGCATGGCCATGCACTCACACCACAGGCCAGGCCTTGTGGTGTCCAGATCAAGGTGCCTTCTCAGACTCGTGTTCCAGCCAGGTGGGGGACATCAGCCCCCAGACCTGGGCCAAGACCATGTGGGTCCACAAAGCTGGGCACTGCCAAACGAGCATCAGCATGGTACTTCCAAACGGAGCTTGCAGCCTTGGGGAAACGCCGCTCCAGAGGCAACAGGACAGGGTGCGCAAATCCCCTGGAACTGGCCAGTGATTTTTGGCTTATGGCTTGTGAAATAAAGAGTTGTTTGTTTGAGCCCCAGAAACCAAGGCCCCCTTTGTTAAACCTGAGGATGCTGCCTTTCCAGACCAGGAATGGTCCAGTCAGCCCTTTGGACGCTCCAAGGTCTCTCGTCTTCGCACAGTAGCCCAGCCCTCTTGCATGTACAGCCTCCTCCATTTTGTGCTGAAAGGTGAGACTTCAGAGGCCTACACATCTGGTTCTCTCGGCTAACAGTACACACGTGGCCCACGACTGCATGCCTCTACCTCTGCTCCAGCCTTCTCCTTTGGAATGACCCAGTGCTCTCCGTAATGGCACAGGCCTACCTGCCCAAGTATAGGAGTAGGTGTGACATTCCACAGGGAAGGTCACAGAGGGTCACTGGGGAAGCAAACTGGATCCCACGGCGCGCCAGGCGCAATCCAGCAGAGCATGCTTCCAGAGGCGTTGGGTTTCCTGCACCTTGGATGCCGAAACACTCTGCCCACACATCCATGTAAAATGATGGGTTTATTCTGTCCTTTTGGCGCCTAAAGTTGCTCCCTTAGAGCCCAGTCTTGCCCACCCTGTGCTCCCTGAGTCACCCTGGTTCCTGAGGACCAGGCCTCTGGCCCTTTTCCTGCTTGTTCCTTTTCAGTTCTTAGAGTCTGGCTCCCCCAAGCCCTGGGAATGCTCACTACTGAAGGAGCAGTGCTGGAGCCTCACAACCAGAGAGGGCTGGGGCACCGGGTCAGAGATGCCAGCACAGGGTTCCAGGGCACCGGGTGACTCCTGGGCCGGGAGCAGGGATGGGTGGCTCTTGCTGCAGTGAGCTGCCACGCTGTCCGGCTTCTCAAAGCGCTTGCCACAGAACTCACAGGGGAAGCGCAGGGTAGCTGCTGTCTCCGCGTGCTTGCGCCGGTGCCAGTTCAGAGAGGCCTTCTGGCGGCAGGTGAACCCACAGATTTCACACCTGAGCCAGGGACAGCAGAGGAAACCAAGGGGCTTCAGCCATGTCGGCTTCCGCAGAGGTTCCTCTTACCCACAGCTGCCCTGGTGTTCGGCCAGCACCCACCTTGGCTCCAGCACCCCCTCCACACCCCCTCCCCATTCCCATGCCCCCACACTCACTGCAGGGGCTTCTCTCCAGTATGGATGCGCCGGTGGATGACCAGGTTGCTGCTAGTTCGGAAGGACCGGGCACAGAACTCACAGATGTAATCTCGGGTGTCTGCAGGCACAGAGGAGATGCCCTGTCACCCACCCCAGGCTGCGGCCCTCCTCAGACCGCCCCACATAGGAGTACTGCCCCCACTTTGCAAGCATGTCCCCCACTCCCAGTGCCCAGCAGGGGCCTGTGCTGTCAGCTGCCACCCCACCTGCTCCCGGCACCTGTCCTTTGCTCTCACAAGCCTGCTGTGCCTTTTCTCTCACGCCTCCACACCTCAGGGCCTCTGAGGAGGGGCTGTTCTTGCTCATCATGGAGTCCTTCAGACCTCTGCACACCCCGCAGTCAGACCCCACGTCCGCCTGCAGCCTCCAGCCCGTCCCTCCCCGGTCGCAACACACGAGCTCCAGGCTCTGTCCTTGGTCACTGCTCCTGGTATCCATTTGTTTTCAGCCTGTCCAGCACTCCTGTTCCCTGATCTTCAAAAGGACCTGGCGCCCTCCCTTCAAAGCCAGCACTCCTGGGTCATGCCCCATCAGTGCACTACTGTGAAACTAATTTCAAGCATCCCAGTTCCAGCCAGGGACTCCTACCTTGTTCTGCTACAACAATCTCGAGCTGCTGGCCCAGTGACCTGCCACCTTCCTGCTGTACTGCCTTCTGCAGCTCTGTTTCCAGGGCATCTTTGTAACCTCTGTTCACTCACACCACTGATTCGCCTGTCCCTCTCTCCCTACCTGTTCCTGCTTGTTTAAAACCGAACTCAAACACAACCCTGGCCTGCTCCAGGCCTGTGCTTGTGTGCTGAGTGGGGTCAGAAAGAACCACCCAACTTCTTCCTGTGCACAAGCACCAGGCTCAAGCCCCCCGAGCTCATGCCCCTGCATTTGCCTCGTCAGTTCACTGCCCATTCTCGAGACCAGAAGGCCGTTTTCCACACCACCTCCTCTCCCCACCAGCCTCACTTGGTTCTGACCAAGTTTTTCGAGTCCCCAAGAAGAGAGAAGTCAAGAGAGAAGCCCACATCCTCCACTCCACCTAACGCTCCAGCAACATGCTTCTGTGCCCACATATGGGAACCCTCTCTGCTCCTCTGTGGCCACCCTCCAACTGTGCCTGAGAGCCCTGCCCCACCAAACCTCTCAGTGGGTCATTCCTATCTCTGGGCCCTGGGCTCACAGCCCTCCAGCGAAGACCCGTTTCTCTGTTCATCCTCACAGCCAAACTCCGAAGAGCTGTCCAGAACTGCCTGTCTCCAGTTCCTGTGTGTTCTCTGCCTTGAGCCATGCCCTCCTTTCATCTCCCTCCTGGCGGTCACCCCCCCCCTTGTCACATGGCCTCGTGACAGCTGGTGCAGGACGGCCTACCCACATCCACACCTCATTCAGCCCCGCAGCGCCGGTTCAGCTCACCCCGCCCTCCTCCCTGGAGCACCTTCTCCACTTGGCTCCTCAGATGCCACATCCTCACCTGCCTCGCAGGCCCCTGGAGCGGCCCTCACACCCGCCCTGCTCAGGACTACTCTCCACTCCAGCTCACTCCACCCACAGCTCCCAATGCCACCCACATGCTTATGACAATTGTTTTTTTCCATTTCCCGAACTCCAGGTTCACATCTGGGATGCCTAGTTAGCATGTCACAAATAAAATGTTCCCTTCCTAAAGCCTGTTCCTCCTCATCTTCAGGAAGTCACTTCTGCCCAGCTGCTCAGGCTGGGATCCAAGGTGCCCTCCTCATTCTGGACAAGGCCAATCCATCCTTCCCACAGCAGCCCTCTGGCTCCATGCTCACACTCATAGCAGCCTCCAGCCAGTTCCACTCACTGCTCGGCACAAGCACATGCAGGCCCCGTGGCGGTGCACAGCACATCCCTGCAGTCCTGTCCCCAGGGAAGCCATGGTGCTGTAAAGTCAGGCATGTCCTGGCACCGTCCAGGACCCTGAAATGCCTGTCTCACCAGGCCAGGAGCCAGTTGTCCTGATGTAGAAGGGAGGGCTGGCCCCACCACCTGTCTGACCTTTCTCCCTTCCCTTCTAACACCAGGCCTCCTCTCCATTCCTGGAACATGTCACACAGATGCCAGCTCAGGGCCGTTCAGTGCCGACTAGTCTCCATTCCTCCATCCCCTTAGGTCTTTGCTCAGAGCACCCCCCCCTTCCACAATAGCATCCCCCGGCTCCTGCTCTCCTCCGTCCCTACCACGGTGGTCTAGGAAGGAGAACAGCTTCCCGCAAGCAGGACTCAACACACAGAGGATGCAGGACAAGTGTGTGAATGGGCGCAGTCCTGCAGGGGGAGGGGACGGGCCCCAAAGGGGAGATGGTGAGACCCACAGTGGGCAACGGGAGCCACAGGGAGGTGAGGGCCCATTCCCAGCTCTCACCACTGTGGAGCTTCATGTGCTCCTTCAGGTGTTTCTTAAAGTTGAAGGACTTCCCGCAGGCTGGCTCCGGGCAGGAGAAGGACTTCTGGTGAATATGCTGGTACTTCTTGTGGTGCTGGGGAAGGGCAGGTGGTCTCAGGGGGTCCACCAGAGCCGACCTGCTGGGCCTCAGGAGCCCCACGCCCTCCAGTCCTCCCTGTACCCTGGCCCACCCTCACCCACACATCAGCCCCCAGCCCACCCCTCTGCCCTTGGCTTCCACCACCTCCCCTTCCTGCCACAGCCCTGCTGTGCAAGGCCCAGCTCCCTGAACCAAGTACAGTTCTGGGGACATTCCCAGTTCCCTAGCCATGGGTTTGCTGTCTGCCAGGGATGGGAACATGGCTTGGGTGGGTACGTCACCCTGTCCCATCAGTACTGATGTACGACGATATCACCCAGTTGCCTCCTCCTCACATGCAGCTCACCGTGGCTACCCACTGTCTGCATTTCTTAAACTCTCACTGGAAGCAGTCCACACTCTCTCAACCTGACACACTTTCAAGGGCGGTGTATCCTTCAACCTTAACCCCTAGATATTTCTGGGAAATATTTTCTCTTTTATCTGACCTCATGTCACATCCTCGCTCATAAAACTGCACGGGCTTTCCGCGTCTCCACAACCGTACTTTCCCACTGTTGGACAGCTGCTGGAGGCTGCTGAGGTCGCCTCTATGAACAGGCTCGAGTGTGTGCAGCCGACGCTGCTGGGTGTTCTCAACCCAGACCTTCACCACCACGTGGGACTCCCCCCCTTCCTCCCCCAGATCCTGTTCACCCGCACTCGCCAGCCCAGTGTTATGAGCCTCCCTCAGCCTCAGGTCGTGACCTGGAGCACGCTGGTGAGTGTGGGGCAGGGGCCTTCCTTCTCTGGGCCGCACCCCTCCTGCGGTGAGGCTGGGGCCTGGGACGGGACCATCCGCGTCCTCCCAGTGCTAGGACCACCACGCGAGTCAGCAGGGAGAGGCAGTCTAGTGTGGCCCCAGGAACCCTGGCATGCCACACACTAGCCAAGGAGCCCTGGGCAATGCTCCACCTCTCTGCGCCCCGGGTCCCGCATGTGCACAGCAGATGGTGTCAGCACTACTCCACAGGGCTGTTGCTGAGATCAAAAGACTTGACTCATCTCAAGGTCTTAGAAGAGTTGCTTGCTCACCCCCCAAGACCCAAGGAATGCCGTGGCATTTCTGTGTAGTCCTCAGGGGCCCGTGCAGCAAGCACACTGGCAGGAGCCGTGTCGTGTAGCCTGAGACTCACTTTTGTCCTTACTGACCAGTCATTTGCCCTTGCGTACTAAGTGTCAGTGTGCTCCGTATGTCCAGCCCAACCCTCTCTTCCCAGTGCGAATCCACACACACCCCAGGCTCCTTGCCTCAGCTTCCCCTCCAGCCATGAGCCACATCGAACCCAACTGGGGCCTGTCACACCCTCACATTCAAATACTGCCTGTTGGAGAAGATCCTTCCGCAGCCAGGGAAGTCACACGGCAGCAGCTCTCTTTTGGCAGCCTTCCTGGGGGAGGAGAACAGGGAGAAGAGTGAGGACTCCCATTGGCTGCCCTCTGCCTGCTTTTCTCCCCACTCCCCACAGCCCCTGCCCCTCCCACCTAATTCTCTTGGGGCCGATCTGTGCGGTGTCCTCATCCCAGGCCGAGGCCAGAGCAGACTGGGCCTGACTCCCAGGGCTACGGGCAGCAAAGAAGGAGCAGAGGGCCTCGAGGGAGGGCCGTGTCCCAGGACGCCCTGCCCTCTGTCTCAGCCATCAGGTTACCTGGGCAGGGGCTCAATCTGCAGGGCCGTTTGAGAGGTCCCGCTGAGCTCCAGCTTTACCCCAACTTCTGCAGGCAGAGAAGCTCCAGAACCCAGTGTGGCTGCTGCTGAGGGCAGTGCAGCAAGAGCAGTAGGGGCAGTTGTGGGGACCAGGGGGCTCTCCCCCTCCTTAAGAGAATAAGGGACAGAGGACAGGGGTGGTCTGGGGACATCCAGCTCACTGCTGAAAGAAAGGAGGGCATGTTCTCCCTGGGCCCTCAGCCAGCCCCAGCCCCTAAATCACAAAGCTCCCAAACTCCCAGCTTGGAACAACCCTACCCCGACCCCAGGATATCCACTCACAGCTGCCCTCAGCCTTCGTTCTCCCCAGGGCCAAACTTCACCCCTTTCCACCCAGTTCAAAGCTTCCAGCTCCTCCTGCCTTCCTCAGAGTCCACCCTGCCTTCCCCTTGCTTCTGTGAGGCTCTAGGTCCCCTGACCAGCCACCCCACCCTCCTCGGGCTCTGCTCAGCAGCCTCCGTCAGCCCCAACTTGCTCATCTGGGGAGGAGCTGTAAGTCCAGGGGCTGGCATCACTGAGCATCTCCTCTTCGTCTTCATCTTCCTCCTCTCCTTCTCCTGGGGCCAGGAAGGTCTCCGGTGGGGGTCCCACCCCCCTGCAGGTTCAAGGAAGGCCAGCCTGAGTTCCTGTCCCCTCACCCTACCCTGTCCACCCAGGTCTATCTGCCCGCGCTCCAACCCCTGCCCTCACCTGGGCAACCGGGCCTGCTGAGTCTGCTCATCATGCTCAGATTCCACACCTGTTGGCACAGGCAGGGTCAAAGGGGAAGAAACTCCGGGCTGGAGGGATGAGGACAGATGAGCTCTAAGGTCTGCAGCAGTGGGAGAACTCTTAGGAAGAAGGGGGAGGGGGAGGGGACAGGGGCTACTGGAGTGGGAGAGGGTTTGATTTTAGAGATGAACCTTTCCCATGGTTCTAAAAGTAAGTGTGGAAAGGTTCACCGTGAGGAGTCTCCTTTCTAATACTGCCCCCCAGTCACCAGGTTCTTCCTACAGGCAACTTCATTTCCCATGTCCTTCCAGAGATATTTTCTACATTGCTAAGTACATACAAATAATTTTCTCCCCAATGGTAACATACCATACATCCTGTTCTGTATTTTGCATTTTTAGCTTAAAAATATATTTGAGACATATTTTTCTGCCAGCACAGAGCTTTTCCACTGAGAAAAGACCACTTTTAGAAAATTGCGGTTCTGAGCTACAGAGATGGGCACTCTCTCCCCACCACCCCTGCCCCCATTTATCCACAACTCTTCTTTCCCTGGCCTACCTGCAGGCTCCTGCCTGTTCCTGGCTTCTGGGCACCAGCTTCTCTGGGCAGTAGCTGGAAGCGGGGCTGGCTTGGGCTCCTCCAGAGGTGCAGGACCTGAAGAGGGGCCCCAGGAGAAGGTGTGGCCTGCTGAGCACTCCCACACAAGCCCCCCATCTCGGCCTCCAGGCCCCCGGAGCCCAGGCACCAGGCTGCATTCTCGGCTGTGTGTATGAGACAGAAGCACCAGATACTGCAGACCTTTGGGGGGTGAAGGTTCGGGACCTGGAGGGGTGAAGGGGAAAGTTAGGGTAAGCCGAGGAACCCCCTGCTGCCAGACAGCCCTGTCCCTCATCCCCAGAGCAGTCCTGGTCCCCAGTCCAGTTTACCATTCTCCAGAGCCCAGAACCCACAGGTCCTGAGATACTGCTCCCTTCCACATAGGCTGCCCCTATCAAAAGACCCTGGACTCCCCAAGTACCCCACCTCTTCCCGAACTCGCTCAGAGTTTCCTGTGCTCCACCCACGTAGGGAGGGTGTTTTGGGGTCACACTGCTCCCTATTGCCCCTCTTCCCTCTTGGGTCCTGAGCCTCCACCCCCAGGCACTACCTGCCTACCTGCACAGAGCACACAGCCTGAAGAAGTGTACCTGCCGGGGGGACAAGAGGCAGGTCAGGTCTGGGCCCTCACACATTCCAGAGCCAGCCAGAGGGGCCCGTATGTGCTGGGGACCGAGAGGAAGGGCAGGCAGGACTGGAGGAGGTCATAGTCCCAGGCTGTCCCGCTGACAGGAGCAATCTGCAGTGGGCTGGAGCAGCAGGAAGCGCCTAAGCGGGTCTGGGGTGGCGGGTAGCACCGCCGCTGTCTCCTGGGTGCCCTCCCCGAGCCCTCGTCCCGGCCCTAACCGGTCCAACAAGAACTTGGCGAGCTGCGAGTGCAGGGAGAAGCCGAGCCGCTCCTTGAGGAGGCACCACTGCTCCATGTGGCCGCCCAGGCGGATGCGGCACTTGCTGCGCCTCGCGTCCAGCTGCCGCCGCTTCTCCCGCCGCTTGCGCGACGTGTCCGCCTGGGCGGCAGCCATGGGCCCCGGGACCTGCAAGGCGGCGGAGTCACGCGAGTGGGCCGACTTGCCCTGGGGCCGGGACTGCACCCGCGGCGCGGGTCTGCCCTTCCCCCAGGAAGTGGGGCAGGACGCAGCCCTTTCCGGAGCCCTCGCTGCCTCCGGGCCCCATCGGAGGGCGCATAAGCCGCGGCGCGGGGCGGGCGTCGTGGCCTGGGGCGCAGGGGACAGGCGCGGGGCCGCCTGCGCGCGGGTCGAGGGGGCTCGGAGGAAGTGGTGCTGGACCTGCAGCAGGAACTTCCCGGGGGCGGGACGCGGGCGGCTGAGTTTCATCCCGAGCGCGAACGGGCCTCCGCGCTCGGTGGGCGGCAGGGCGTGTGCCGGGGACCGGAGGATGCCCCGCCCGGCCGCCCCGCTGAGCCCCACAGCGCGGGGACCGGCCAGCTCCAGGGCCGCCCCCAGGTCGCGCGGGGCGCCCGCCGTACCAGCCCGGCCGCGGCCTTACCTGCGCGCCCCCTCCCGCCCTCACCCGACTGCGCCTGCGCGCCCCCGCCTTGCGCGCACGCCGGGAGAGCCGCAGGAGGTCGGGCCCACTTCGCGCGCCGCCGCCGTTTCTCCTTTCCGAGGAGTCGGGCCCCTCCGTCGGTGGCGGCCGCCGGGACTGGGGCCGGCGGGGGAAGGCAGAGACCGGCGGCGCGCGCCTGCGCACTGGCCTCCCGGCGCAACGCCCGCCGGGAGCCGCGGTTCCCGTACGCAGGGCCAACGCGCGTCGCCGGACCCACGGGCGTGATGGGTGGGGGCCGCGGCTAGAGGCCCCGGCGCTCGAGGACCAGGGGCTGGGGACATGGGGATGGTCGGGTGAAGCCCCTGCAGCCTGCCCCGGGTGTCGCTCCTGGAATAGTTCCCACTTGGCTTTTCACCTCCATTCCCCCGGAGAGCTTACACGTTCTGCAGAAACCAGTGCCATCTCTAGACCCCAAGGCGCGCCAGCTGTAGCACAATCCCTCTTCGCATGAAGAGTCCTCCGAAGAGTTGCCTAGATTCGCCAGGCACCATCCCCGCTTCCCATTCTCTCTTCCTTGACTCCAGTGGAGCTGTCCTCCCCATCAGTCCATGGTAGTGGCGCTTGTCAAGGCCACTCGCCCTGGCCCTGTTGTTAGGCAGAGAGAAAGATGCGCAGGATGGAAAAAGGGTGGGGCCCACGAAGAATTCAGAGGGCCAGAAAGGACTCACGAGAGTTCATGCCGTTTTGCAATGTGAATTCAATCCACATGCTCTGAATCTGGGCTGACCTTGAGACACCCTAGCTAATGCAGGTGAGAGAGGGCAGAGACATGGGACAAGTGTTATGATCAATTTACCTAGGAAATGCTGAGATGGCAATAGCACAGTGGGAACAGGAAGAAAAGGGATGATCTGGTTAGCCTGTGCATGAGTGCAGATTAGCCTATGCTTGAGACTAAGATTACCTTATAAGAGCAGAGAGTTGTGGGGTTAGATCCTTAACATATTCTTTGGTAATCAGCCAATGATTTATCCTTAGGCATGACAAGCAGTCTTAACTGACTTGTTCCCAGTGCTTGGAGAGGAACAAAAAGATCGTCCTACAGAATTACCTAGAAGACTAGCTGTAGACAATGACATAATGTCTCTTGCTGGAGGTAGGCATTGTGAGACTGCCTGACAAGCCTACACCCCCAAACCTTTACCTTTATCCCATTCCTGAAACTCCTTAAAAACAGAATCCAGCTTGTGCGTGCATCTCTCTCTGAACTTGCCCACACTCACCTTTCTTCAAGTGTGTCACTTTCTGTTCTACTCCAGATAAGTAGGGAAGAGCTCCTGAGAGCTCTGATTTGAGCTTGCAAGTTCCCATTGCCTGGGTGACTCAGACACGACTGCAGCTGTGTGACCGTACTCCTTAGTAGCCTGCTGAAAATCTCTTTTCTTTGCCTTGGGAAGTTCTCAGAACATAATCTCACTCCATCCAGTACTCTGTGGCTCCCCCAAATCCTGGGGTGATAGGAACTCAGTTCCCACATGGTGCAGATTCAAGTGGACCCTGGATGCCAGTGACACTGGCTTTAGGAGTTGGCAAGGGATCAGCCCTATGCCAAGCAGGAGTTCAATGAGCTTCCCTTCCCTCCCTCTGTTTTACCTTCCTCTCTGCTTTATTCAAGTAAACCTGCTTTTATCTACCTTGACTCTGGCCCTCTCCTCCCTTAGAGTGCATACAAATAAAAGTTCTATTCTGCTTCACTACCATGTCTCTGCCCTTCTGTGATACCAACACCACACACATCTGCTAGTCCTGTTGGCACTGTTGGGTGGAAGGAGAGACAGAGCAACTAGGGAAGATAAGGTTTAAGGGAAGGGGGTCCCAGGCAGGGGGTCCCACTGAAGACAACAAAGGCTTTGCAGGGAAATAACTTGCCTATGGGGACCAGGCCAATGCTGTCCCAACAGGTCCAAACACAGGCTCAATCGAACAAAACTAAGAACAGCCCAAGCCATACCTCATAATCTCATTAAAATAAAATTGCTTTTTTGCTTTTCTGTGTGCATTTTGGGAAAAGACCATGCGCCCAAGAGGAATTGGTGTGTTAACTAGAGCTGTCCAGCAAATGACCTCACCCTGTCAATCAAGAGAAGTACCCCCCAGCCAGGTGGTGATGAATAGACCCTCCCTTAACAGTTCAGGGCCTTTGTGTACCATTACTCTGGCCAGCTCCTCCTTTGGAATGGATTCAAATAAAATTTCACTCTGCTTGGCTACTGTGTCTCTGTCCTTCAATTCGTTGTTGGAGGGTGGGGGACAAGAACCGGGGGGAACAAACTCAACCCGTAAAAACACTATATCCAAAAGTATGTCTTAAATCCAATCACTTCTGGCCTTCTCCACTTCTAAAACCCTTCTCCAAACCACCTATGTCAGTGTCTGTCGTTTCCGTAACAAATCGCCACTACCTTAGTGGTTGAAAACAACCAGAATTTATTCTCTCAGTCTGGAGGACAGAAGTCTTAGTAATCAAGGTGTCGGCAGGGCCGTGCTCTCCATGAGGGATCTGGGGGGAGTCCTTTCCTTGCTTCTTGTAGCTTCTAATGGTGGTCAGGGTTCCCTGACTTGTGGCTCCATCACTCCAAATGTCTCCCTGGCCACACTGCCTTTTCCTCTTTTGCCTGTGTCAAATTTCCTTCTACTGCTTATAAGAAAGGATGCTTGTGATGGCATTTGGGGCCCACGTGGATAATACAAATAATCTCCCTGTTTTGATGCCCTAAAACAATCACATCAGTGAAGTTGTTGCCAGATAAGGTTCTGGGGATTATTACATGAACACCATCAGACGCACTTTTTCAGCCTATCAGATGGCCATCCTCTTTCTTCCTGTCTGTGGCTAACTCCTCATTGATCTTACTACTTCCAGTCTTAACCTCACAGGGAGAGTAACCACAAAGAGCAAATCTCCTGCTTAAAGCCTTAGAGACCTAGTGGTCTCTAGTGCAACCTAAAACCCTTACCATGGCCTCAAGGCCCTGTGTGATCTGGCCTGGGCTTGCTTCTCTGGCCTCCTCCCCTTCCTGTCCTCACTTTGTCCAACTCTGTCCTAGTTACTCCCACCTTCTCGCTCTTTCTCAAGTGTGCCTTTATGTTGGAGGGAATTCCTTCTCTCGGGAATGCTCTCCAGTCCCCCACCCCCGGCTCTTAATGTGGTTGTTTCTTCCTATGTAAATCTCAGCTCCAAGATCACTTGTTCAGAAAGATCATCTTTGTGCTTCTCTGCCACACTGTGCCCTATTCTGTCTCTTTCACAGCACTCATCATTCTCTGAAATCATTTTAGCGACTTGCCTGCATGTTCGTTGTTGGTATATGATGGCGTTGGCTATTCTGGGCTTGTCCTCTGTGTCCTAAGCAGCCCAAATGACATGGTATGCAATCATGAGCTCCCCTTAGAGGAAGCCCCGTATGGCCTGCTCCAAGTGCCTTCTTGATTTGTGGTGCCCATGACTTGTCTGCCTAGTACAAGTTAGGAAGACCACCTACCTTGTTCCAAACACTTTACGCATTAATGAAGGTCTAACCCTTACATGAAAAGAGCAGGATTCCATGGGGGACAGACAGAAAACTCTGCCTCATGGTCCCTTAATGGTCACTTGCAAAATCCCAGCTCCTCTAACCTGTGGATGAAATCACAAGCAGGTTCCATAGTCCTAGCTATGCTTAGATAATAAAAAGCCCTTTATTCGCTTTGAGACCCAAGAATACTCCTGGTTGGACACTGTTCAAGTTAATAAAACTCCTTAACCCTCCAATAACCCTCTCCAGGGAGACCCTTCTTTCCTTTCAGCTTCTCTTCAAGAGGATGAGCAGACCCCTCAAACAGTCCCAGCCCCTCCTTCACCCTGAGGGGAGCGCTAATTCCTTCGTCAGGGAGACGAGGAGTCTCTGTGTTTGTTCTCTTCCTTCAGTGCTTCCTAGGCCCAGTCTGAGACTTGGTTCCGTTTTATCACCCGGTCAGCAAAGGCTAAGATTGAATCTCAGCTTTTTCATGGCTTTACCCCTGTTGAGTAGCACAGAGTTCACGACCTGGTGAAACTGCCTTTCCCGCCCCCGGATGTGGAGTTCTCAGGTGTCCCCCGGATGAACTGTGACTAGCTTCAGGGGTCGCTATGGAGGACGTCATATTTATCCTCATGACATTTATTATTCCTGCACTCTAGATGGCACCCTATCCCCGTTCTCTTTACCTTCCTTGGGAAAAACTCAGTCTAATAATATTGCTGAACCCTCTGAACTCTCGGTATCTTTTCTCCAAATAGGAAAACCACGTTTCACAACCCTGGATCCAGAGGGAAGAGCCAAACTGCTACAGCGTTGGAATCGGCCCCGTTCTCTGAAATCCAGAGAAGGTTCCCTTGCAGCGGAGAAGGAGCGCTCCGCGGGCGGTCAGTGTCCTGAACCTCACACCGAAGGAACCTGCCGCCCTCTTGGGCCCCAGGCATTTGTCCAGACCCTGCCCTTTTGTCTCCGCTCTCATCCGATCACCGTCGTCCATCTGTTCTCTCTAGCCAATCATCATCGCCAGAGAGCTTGTCGCCCTGACAACCAGTGGGCGGCACCTGCGTCCTTGGCCAATCACACCCGAGCGTGGCCCTTCAGAGACAGTGACGACACGGGTGGGCGGGGAGCGATCTATAAAGGACGCGAGTGACGCTAGATTCGGAGGGCTGACGGGAAGGGCGGTTACGCCGCGGTCTGGTGTTCCGGGTACTGAGACGACGGCAGCCCAGCGACGCGGAGGTCGTGCTTCACGAGGTGGAGCAGTACCTGTTCAGTCAGCTTGCGCGCGCGGGGACCCGCACCGCACTCCGGTAGCTGCGCCTCGCGGCCCGCGTGCCTCTCCCGGCGCGCGACTGCCCGGCGGCCGGCGCTGCGCTGTCCGAGGCGCGCTTCCTGCGTGGCGTCGCGGACCCGCCTGGCCGCAGAGTGCTTGCGGACAGTCGCGGCTCTGCACATGGGTTGTCTTCCTGGCTGCAGCGGAGATCGTGCATCTGGGCCCTGCGAGGGAACGAAGGTTCTCTCCAGAGCGAAGGCCGAGGCGGGAGGAGACACGGGAAAGGCAGGGAAGTCATGGGCGCACGGCAGGAGGCGGCCAGCAGACCGGGGAGGTTGGGTCTAGGCGCCGGGACCACGCCTGTCCCTTGCCCCGCGAAGACGAGCATGAAGGGAAACCTGCTGTGGCTTCCTGGGCGCCGCTGTGCCGGGTGGGCCTCACTGGACGGGGTGGGTGTGGAGAGCGGAAAGAGGTCGTGCGGCTGGAGGAAGTGCCCTGTCTGCTCCCCGCAGCCCCGCCCTCACTCGTTCCTCAGCTCGGTGTTTCTCCAGTCCTGCGTCGGGCTGCGGCGGCACCTGTGTGCGTCTCCGTGAAGAGACGAGAGGTGACGCCGGAGGCGCAGTACGAAGTGCTAAGGAAACAGTAGTGACCTGCACACCAGGGTCTCTAGGCGAACGGGATCCTGGGATGGGAGCCGCAGAGCGGGGGAAGGCCCTCTCCCCGCACAGGCCCCCAGCATGTGCTCCTGCTACATCCTGGTGAGCCGGGACTCATCTAGAATTCCCCATTGCCTTTCTCTTTCTGCTCCTCTTCCTGTGTTTATTTTCCTCTGCTCTGTGCTATCCTTTATCCTCTACATTTACTGCCTTTTTTCTGTTTTATTTTCACCTACCCTTATCCTCCTTTCTGGCCCTCGTAGCATATATCATGCCCCCTTTTTCTTTCCTTTTGTCTTCCCTTTGTTGCTTCATTCGTTTACCTTTGTTCCTCTACACCTAGAAAGTTTTGGGCCAAAAAATGGATCCAGCCAATCATCTACTGCCATTCCTCCAGCACCAGGCTTCTAATGCAAAATTTATGAGCTACCAGCATTCTGAACTACTTTCTCCTGATTATGTTCTTGTCGCATTCCCTTCCTGGTCTGGTAACTCCACTAGCCAGGCCGTATTTGGGTAGCTCCCCAAATGAACCATTTCTGCTTGTTTTCCATTACCAGGACCTCTGAATCTTGCCCTCCCCAGATTGCCCATCCAACTGGTGAGAACTGAAGCCCCCTCCACCAGTGAGAACTGAGAAACATGGGTAGAATTCCATCATTGTGAGTTTACTCTAACAGGAGCACCTAAAGCAGCTTGTGGTTGAATGTCCCATGTGGAGCCCTGAGCAGCACCTGCAGTCTGCTGGATCAGCGTTGGGCTTCATGCCTCGCCAACCTCGATGCCCTTCAGGCTTTCTCCTGCACTCATGCGCAGGCTAACCAGACCATCCCTTTTCTCCTAGGCCAAAATCCTATCAAAGATGCTAAATGGACAGGACTTAATCACAAAGCATCTCTAAGAATTCCAGGAGCTGAAAGCTTGCTGTAGCTAATGGTCCCCATCAGTGTCCCTCCCATAGGCCTATTCAGGCCTGGGAAAGGAGGAAATGAGGCAGTCTACTAATAGCCCCAGCCGCAAAATAAGGTGAGAAAAGTGTGTAGTAAGTGAAGATATGTTTTGGGAAGAACTTTTGTTGTAAGGTCTGCCTCTGGTTATGACAACCCTCCTTGTACTGTGAAGATACCCAGCACGATGCCCAACACAGATGCCTGCCCCTCAGCCCTCTCCACCAGGAAAAACCAAGTCTGGCTGCTGCATCTATTGATGACTACAAAACCCTGTATTTCAAGTTTATTAACTGAAGTCTTGGTATCCTGAAGGCAGTCATTTCCAACCAGAAAGCAGAACTGAGATCTGGGTGGACATGGAGAAGGAGATGAATCTAAAAGTTGCTTGGTAACATAATGTGGATGGTGTTCAAGGGGCACAGAAGAAAATCACTGGAGAGAAATGAAGTGACTATATTTAAAGTGATAGCAGACTTGGAGGAGAGCTCTCTCCCCTGCCACACACACCACTGCAATCCAACATGGAGAGAGGAGCAGGCATGGCAGAACACTGGAAGGCTTTGTAGAGGCTAGTGTAAACCTCTTATAACCCAAGCATCTAGACTTCAGTCTCCAGCCCCTGCTAACGTTATCCTGGAGACTAGGAGATGGCAGGTGGGATGGTGCATGTGCCCCAGGATCTCCGAGCCTGTGACGAGCTGAGGGTTTGGGCCTTGCTGAACTATCAAAGTTAAGTTTGTCTTGGAGGAGGGTAGAACTGCAGAGAAACAGCTGGGAAGTTTGAGGGAAGGGCTCTGAGGCACTAAGAAGACATGGGGAAAAAGGGTCTGGGAGCAGGAAAAAAAGCCCCTCTAAACCCAAGTCAGATGACTCCATCCAAACTCCTCTTCATTACTATCCATCCTTCATCCCACAACCCCCAACCTGCCCTTGTCTGGCACCACCTCTTCCTCTGCCTGACCCCACTTCTTGCCCCTCTTTTCCCTTCAGCCCAACTCTGTGTAACAATAAGGTAAGAAGACCCTTTAACACAAGTGCAAGGGCACTGTTATCTCGTACATGTGCAAATACTTACAGGAAGTGAAACTGAGCAAGAGGGCAGCCCAGCAGAGCTAGAGCCAGAGGCAGAGCCTGTAAGGAATTTAAATACAAAAATAAAACCAAATAAGTCAGTGTACTTTTTATTACCACCATGCCCTGTCAGTTGTAAACAGTCATATTACACGGTTGTTGCATGTAATGCATTATGGATACTTAGCGCTAATTCAAAATGCTACTATATCTTGTAATATGTTAATGAGCACACACTACTATGTCAAATTAATTTTACTATTTTGATAATTTCAACATAATTAGTTTCCTTTGTATGCCTTTGTCTTTTGTCTTACGCATTTAAAAATGCAAATGAAAAATGAGGGCATGTAATAACATGAAAAAGGGCATGTATGAAAAATAGCTAACATCACAGTTGATAGGGAAAAATTGAAAGCTTTCCCCCTGCTCACAGAGGAAGACAAATATGTCCAGTTTCACCACTGTTATTCAAGATTGTGCTAACAAGTTCTAGCCAAAGCCACCAGGCAAGAAAAAGAAACAGAAGGCATCCAAATTAGAAAGCAAGTAGAACTATCTCTAGTCATAGATGACATGATCGTCCTATATAGAAAAAGTTTCAAAGAATCCACCAAAAAAAACACAAAAACCTAGAGCTAATAAAAAAATAAAATACTTACGCATAAGTTTAACCAAGATGGTTAAAAGACGTGTACATTGAAGACTACAAAACATTGGTGAAATGAAAGACCTAAATAAATGGAAAAATATCCCATGTTCATAGACTGGAACACTTAATATTAAGAATCAACACCACCAAAATGATTTTAAATAGAGTCAGTGCAATCTTTAACAAAATTCCATGGGTTTTTTATTTTATTTTTCCAGAATTGAAAAGCTAATCTTCAAATGCATCTGGAATTGCAATTGCAAGGGCCCTCAAATATCCAAAACTTGGAGAAAAAGAACAATAGTCTCTTCAACAAATGGTAATAGAACAACTCGATATTCACATGCAAATAATGAGATTGGATCCTTACTTCATTCCACACACAAAAAAAACACAACTCAAAATGAATAAATGACCTAAATAAAAGAGCTGAAAATCATAAAACTATTGGGAAAAATTATGGGCAAATTTTCATGACCTTGGATTTGACTCTAAATCTCTTGCTTGATGGCTTTGGCTAGAACTTTTTAGCACAATACTGAATAACAGTAGTGAAAGTGGACATATTTGTTGTGTGTGACTTACCTTGCTTAGCACACATTAAGTATGTGTCCATATTGTAGCATGTATCAACACTTCATTCCATTGTATGGATATAATACAATTTGTCCATTGTTGGACACTTGGGTTACTTTAGCTATTGTGAACAGTGCTCTTATAAACATTGAGTGTACAGGTGCTTAAGTACCTGTGTTCAATTCTTTGGGGTATATACCTAGGAATGAGGAACTGACAATCTATTTTCCAAGGTGGCTGGATCATTTTATATTCCCCCCAGCAATGTATAGAGTTTCTAATTTATCCTATTTTTTTTTTTATAGCCAGTGAAGTAGTGCTTCATTGTGGTTTTGATTTGCATTTCCCTAAAGACTAACATCTTTTCATGCCCTGTTGGCTATTTGTGTATCTTCTTTGAAGAAATGTCTATACTTCTGCCCATTAAAAAAACAGAACAGAGTTGTAAGAGTTCTTTATATATTCTGGATGCTACACCTTTACTAGCTATATGACTTGCAAATATCTTCTCCCATTCTACAGGTTGTCTTTGCACTTTTTTTGTAATGTCCCTGATGCACAAAAGTGTTTTTTTTTTTTTTTGATCATGTATCTAACAGATTACTAGTTACAATGACTAATTTCTTGACTGAACTTTAGCCAGGGTCTTCTGAGTCCCCTATTCAGCTAGGCCTCGACCTTGCACTTCCATCTTTGCAGAGTTGAGTTTTAATAAGAATCCTGCTAGGTCCGTAGCAAGAGTGCCCCACCCTTGATATCTGATCACCTGCCATATTTGATCATCCCTCACTGTCCCCAAAGTGATATCTGATGATCCTCGCCTGCCTTCAGTTGAAATCCTATTAGGACAGTTTAGCAAGAATCTCCCTACTCTTGATGTCTCTTCTTAGTCATTTTCCATCGATTCCCACCCCCCACCCTTGGCTATAGCCCACCTTCCCCCCGCAAACTCTCCACTTACCCTTGCTGTATTTGGAATTGAACCCATTTCTATATAGTCTCTTACCCTATTGCAAAGTAGTTCCTGAATAAAATCTGTTTTTATCGCTTTAATTATTCTCTGGCTCTGCTTCTCTTGGACACTTGGTGTTCTTACAGTGGAATGTTTCACATTGTCTAGCAGACCCTTTAGGGATTGTCTGATTCCATGTGCACCTGTGGCTGAGTGCTATTGATGCTGGGGTTCTTATTCATGAAGCTGAAGAATGAGATTCACAAACACTCAAGGTAGGAGAGCAAGGTACAGGCTTTTATTTAGAGAGAAAGTGAAAGGACAGAGCTCCCGGTTCACGCCAGGAGGGGACAAGAAAGTCCATACTGGTGTGTTGTCTAGGGGTTTTATAGGCAGTTGAGGATATTTGGGAAAGTGAAAAAAAAACTTAGGGGTGTGGACTTGTTAAGTGGTTCCTGAATATTAGAAATTAACAACACAAGGAATTTCCTGCCTTGATTTATCTCTGGGACACCGGCGTCTTGGTCTGGGAGCACATCAAAAGGCTGCCTGCCCAGTCCCCAAGGTGGGCTGAGGTATTGTCTGTTTGCTAAAAAATCCTGCCTCTTAAACTTCCTGGGTGTTAAAATGCGATCTTATCTTTAAGATGGAATTTTTCCTGCCCTTTACCATGCCGTCTACAGCTGGGTCCACATGCTAAGTTAGTTGCTCAGTTTGCAAAATCACCTTGTCAGATCTGAAGGAGGAAAGACAGCCCTTAGGCCTGGGCCTTTTAGTATGCTTAAGTGAATCTTACACATGATTATAAATGATTAGCAGCATAATAAAACATGTACTACTATTACTTATCTGGGGAACATTACCTGATCTCACTGAGAAATGACTCTAGAGCCTAATGTTCAAGATAGAGTTTTAGTAGGGGGGCGGGGTTTCCTTGCATGTAGTTATATTGCTCTGACTGCAAATACCTTGCCTTGCTTTTTCAACTCCAAAGTAGAAAACATTACCTCAGAATCGCAGTTTAGAGCCCAGCCCAACTTACATCTGTTAGCAATCTCTTTTCAACACTTCTGTGACTGATGGGTTATTTCAAAAAAGTCTCTTCAAAATTTCGTTGTAACATTGTACAAATCTCATTAATGAATTTAATGAAATCTGGACATGTGTGCATTATGTATTTGTGTGAGTCATGTGTTTTGCTTTTTGAACAGAGCTAGAAACAGCTCCACTATGTCATTGCCCTGCTTTTGTTTTGTCCTGCCAGCCTGTGTACTTCTCTGGGCTGAAGGTCTACCACACTAGCAGTCTGCTTGTTCAGGATGGGTACTTCTGTGCTTGTACACTGCTCTATCTTCGGTGGACCCCAATAACGACTCAGTGAATGAACGAAGGAGTGAACGGAGTGGTCTAGGGCAGAGGCGCTAAAGGGCACTTGGGGTGGTTGCACTCTCTTGTTAACTACTCCCCTGAATTCTTTCTTAACTAGGCCTAACTTTTGGACTTTGGTGTTTCTCTCTGTATTATCCACGTTAAGAAAGAATCCTGCTAAATAAGTTTAGCCAGAATGCCCCATCCTTGATACCTGATCGCTGTAGATATGTAATAGGGTTCCTTATCCACCATCCCCCAGGTGAGGTCTCACCCCCCTGGCTTGCCTTCAGCAGGAATCCTATCAGGCCGGTTTGGACAAACATTCCTCCTCGACCCTTGGTATTTTCTTAGTAATTTTCCAATCACTGACCCCCCGCTCCTTTGCTATGAATTTCCCTTTTTCCTTGCATTCAGTTGAGCCTAATCTCTCTCCCCCAGAAAAAACCCCATTGCAGCGGTCCCTACACCCATCGATAGACCCCCTTGGCTAGCCTTATGTAGGTGCTCTAACAAGTGTCACGCTCCCCTTGGGAGCTGGGTCTGGCATGGACGGTAAGGCAAGAAGCTCCAGTAATACAGAAACGGCAACAGCAATCGATCGGCCGGCGTGTCCCCAGCGATAGCCCGGAGACGGGAATCCGGGTCTGGAGGCGGCGGGCGGGAGCGCGGCAGACCCGCGTGGCCCTCGGCCTTTGCTGCGGGGTTTCTGGCCTGCTGGGTGGAGCACGTGAGCAGCGTTCAGAGGTCCCAGGGTGTTTGGAGGGGCTGCCAGGTGCACTCAGGCCTCCGGGCGCTTGCTGCAGAGCCCTGGGTGGCAGGCGGCTCTCAGGCTGGTGAGCTGGGTGGCGCCTCAGGCAGCACAGGAAGCACTTGGCACACGGGCCCAGCTTTCCCTAGGTGTCAGGATGGCCGAGTGGTCTAAGGCGCCAGACTCAAGGCTCTCCCTTACCTGCGGGTGTTCTGGTCTCCAAGGAGGCGTGGGTTCGAATCCCACTTCTGACACAATTACTTTTGCTCTCCCTCCGGGACCGCAGTTGGCCCAGCGGCCACGGTCATTTTCCTGTTTTCCGGGAAGGCAGCCACAGCTGGATTCCGCCCATGTTTCCGGACCTGTGGCGGCTGAGCGCCCCCTGGGCAGAGAGCATGGTTTTTAAACACCGTAAATTCATTCAATCACATTCAGGGTTGAATTTGCATGTACACATCTTACACTGAGCTCAGCATATTCAGAAACAAGCATCACAGCATCTCCCTGGTGGTCTAGTGGTTAGGATTCGGCGCTCTCACCGCCGCGGCCCGGGTTCGATTCCCGGTCAGGGAAGTGCGGTTTTTGTTGTTTGCTTTCCTATTTTTAAGGAGCCAAAATAGTAACGTTTTCTTTTGGCAGAAAGTAAGCTGTCAAGAGGCGAACGCCGTTGCCGTTAGTGAGCTCGTGCCCTGGGGTCAGGCGTCGACCTTGTCTGAGGCAGGAAAGAGCGCTCGGAGTCGCGCCTGACCAGCCCGAGAGGCAGCAGCAGGGCTGCAGGCGGCGAGGCCCCGTCTTCCGCAGGGTCCAGGTGTTCTCCGCCCATTTCCTCCCCCGGGGCGGCCGCCCGGCCCCACGCCCTGAGCCCCGCCGCACACACTGTGCACTGGCTCTCGCTCCGGGGACGTGCCCTGCCCGTTTTCCTACTGTAATGCCTGTGAAAAAGAGTATGTGGTAAAATTGTAATACTTCCGGGCTATCTCGCCTGGCTTTAATGCATTTCCGCATGAACGGGCGTTCCTCGGGGGGCAGAGAAGGGGTTCGTCTTCTCATCAAAATGTGTTACCCGGGCTTATCCGAACCGCAGAGGCCGGGGGACGCCGGCTTATTTATGCTGGAGCAGGAGAGAGCAACGGCCCGGACCGCGGTTTGTAAGCAATACACGGGTTTCAAACTGTATTTCTCCTTTTGACTGATTTTGGTTTTAGAAGTATTTTGCCCCGGGATTTCCTTTCCCCAGAGTTACAATAGTAAAAACATTGACATAATATTTAATTCCATCTTCACATTTGTATAATATTCTGAGCCTCTGCGCCTAATCTGTATTTTCTCGAAGCATCCGCTTCTCCTTGGGCAGCTTTCCCAGGGCTGAGCCAGGATTTACTCACTCCTGCTGGAGACGACCTGGCTTCCCCAAAGGCCGCCTCTGCTTCGTCCTGGAAGCTCAGGCTGCTCGGGCCGCGCCGTTCTAGCGGGCAAACTGACTACCCTCCCTAAGCCTCCGTTTTCTCACCGGTATAAAGGCCGATTAAAGGAGGAAGAGCAAAGAGAATCAGATTCTGCATAACCTTTAGTTTCATTTTGAAATCTTCCCTCATCTTCAAAGGAATCTAAAGACATGTCAGAACAGAGGGGAAAAGAAAGAAACTGGAAAGACAAACATCTAAATGTCACTGTGATTTTCGGTAAGTGGTGAGATGATGAAAACTTTCCATTTTCTTTGTTGTACTTTCAGGCATAGACTGACTTTTCTACCATGGGCGTTTACACGTTATTAGGGGAGCTATATATAATATACTTTATTTGAAAAACTCACATCTCACACAAAAGTCAACTCAAAATGAATCATAAATTTCAGTGGAACACATAAAATCACAAACGTTTAGAAGAAAACAGAGGAGAAAAGCTTTAGGACCTGGGCTTAGTAAGGAGTTCTTAGAAATGACAACAAAAGCACGACCCATTTTCATGATTTTATATCATAATTATGCTTTTAAGAAAACATCATTAAATACCACCTCATCAAAATTAAAAACTTATTCTGCAGAGGACGCTGTTAAGAGGATGAAAAGACAAGCTATAGACAGAAAAGAAATATTTTCAAACCACGCATCTGACAAAGGACTCATCTAGGATATACAGAGAACTCTCAAAAAACTCAACAGTAAGTAAAGCCAACAACACGCTTAGAAAATGAGCCGAAGACATCGATGTTCAACACCGTTGAAGTGCAAATTAAAATCACAGTGACATCATTGCACCCTTTTCAGAATGGCTTAAATAAAAGGAGTGGTAGCCCCAAATGCTGGTGAGGATGAAGAGAAACTGCATTGCTTACTTGTTCATCACAGGTAGGAATGTAAATTGGTGCAGCCTCTCTGGAAAGAATCTGGCAATTTTTTTACAAAACTAAATATTCACTTCCATATTACCCAATAATTACATGCTTAGGCATTTACCCCAGAGAAATGAGAAATGTTCACACAGAAACCTATATGCAAGTGTTCATAGTACCTTTATTTGTAACAAGCAGCCAAAACAGGAAGCTGAAATGCCCTACAAACCATGGCACCACCATACCAGACAATACTACTCTGCCATAAAAGCAAATGAAGCATTGGTACAGGCAACAATTTGGGTAGACCTCAGGGAATTACGTGGGGTGAAAAGTCAACCTCAAACGGTCACATATTGTATGATGCCAGTTACATAACATTCTAGAAATGACAAAATTATAGTGATGGAGAACAGGTTAGTGGCTGCGAGGGCCTGGGGATGTTGGGGGATGGGAGTCAGATGGGGGTGACTGTGGAGGGGTAGCAGAGTGAGATCTTTGTGTTGATGGAATAGTTCTGTATCTTGACTGTGGTGGTGGTTTTAAGAATTTACACACGTGATAAAGTGACCTAGAATTACACACATATACTGTGACTGGCAAATTTCTGATTTTGGCATTACATTGTAATAATATGATAATTACAATATATTGTATAATACATATAATTATGTGTATAAAATGTAACCACTGGCAGAAATTGGATGAAAGGTACCATGGGACCTGTCTGTACTCTGTTTGCAACTTCTTATGAAACTAGTTATTAAAAAACTTACCTGCTCCTTACATAAGGCTGACATTAACCCCCAGCAGATGTAATCCAGGAAGAGGCCCACCTTGAAGGGCATCCCAGTGTTTTCCCTGTTTCATCCTGACAGACACCATTGTCTGCCACCTGTCACCCTTATTTGGACATATGTCATAGTCCCTGCTGACATATGAACATTTGTGTCCTCCCAAAATCCCCATGCTGAAACTCGATCCTTAATCTGATGATATTTGGAGTTGGGGGCCTTTGGGAGGTGATGAGGTCATGAGCACTGAGGCGTCCTGAATGGCATTAGTGCCCTTGTAAAAGACCCCAGATTCTTTGTCCCTGCCACCATGTGAGGGCACAGCCAGAAACTGGCAGTCTGTGAGCCAGTAAGCAGCCCCAAGTGTGCTAGATCTGTTGGCACCTTGACCTTGGACTACCCAGTCTCCAGAATTGTAAGAAACAAATGTCCTTTTCTGGGAGCCATCCAGCTTTATCATGGTATCATGCTGTTCTGTTATACCCCACAGAGTAAGACAGTCCCTAAGCTTGTCCCTGAGCACCAAGGGCAGGACTTGGGTCTGAGTCACCAGATTTCAGAGCTGCTACGAGAGTGGTTAGTCCATGTGAACTTCATGTGTGCAGTGAGGTGAGGCTGGGGGTGGGCGGGGCCTGTGGAGCTGGGCTGCAGAGACAGGGGAGCCTGGAAGGCAGCTGGGGTCTGGGTGGCCGTGTTGAGAGAGGCAAACACCACCCAGCCCGTGTGTCTCCGCACATCCCTGCTCGGAAGCCCAGAGTGCATAGCCCTGACTCCTGTGCCGGGCTGGCTCTGAGTTGTGTTTTAGTGAGGGCTGCAAAGGTGCATTGCCCTCCCACAAGCTCAGTAGCCTGTTCTGTCAGTTGACCCTGAGGGAGAGTGAATCCCAGTTTAGTTTCTCTCTGTAGCAGCCCCACACTGCTCAGACAGCAACAGGGTCTTGGTGGTAGGGGGCCCCGAGTCACCCCAGCACATCTCCCCGGGCTGAAAGCAAGCGCACCCTGTAAGGACCCCCATGTGCAGGAGGAGAGCAGGTGGGCCCAGAGCAAAGCAGACCACAGCCTTCTCACGGGACAGCCTCTTAGCCAGCGGTGCTCGGGGCCTGGCTCCCAGAGGGAGCAGCAGAGCCCCTGGGAGCATGTTGGAAATGCACATTCTCAGACCCAGTCGAGATCTACTGAATCGGGGGTTGGGGTGCAGCCCAGCCCTCTCTGTAAGCCCCCCATGATTCTGAGGCTTGTTGGAGTCTGGGGGGCCCTGCTTTCCCCCCTTCCCTATTTTTGGGGTACTTTCTGACTGATGTAACTCATCCTTCTCTTCACCACTGTCCTGTTAGTGACTGGCTGATCTATGCCCCTTCTCCCATCTCCCTACCCACTTCCCACCATGGCTGCTGGAAGGAGGAGGTGCGGCAGGGTCTCCGTGAAGGCCTCGTCCATTGGTGTCCACGATCATCTGCACAGTGCAGGCCCAGGTTCCCCACCCTGATGAGGTATTCCTGCAATGACTCACTGTGTGCAGGGAGAGGTCTTGACATTCAGGTTGTCCAGGAGCAGACATGGGAGGCCTGGCTTCTTGCCTGGGGACAGAAGGAACAGAATAGGCTGGGGGGAATTCCAGGTGCACCCTCAGTTTATCTCCTTGGGGCTCCCAAGGGGTCTACCTGGCACCTGGGCTCTGACAGCCCTCAGATGGCCCTCTTTGGTTCTAATAATGGAAAACAGTTGCCACTCAAGCCCACTTGCCTGTACACACACACTATTCTGAGCCTTTCACTTTTATAATCCTCATGTACATTCCTAAAAAGCAGTGTGTGACACATGGGGAAACTGAGGCCTCTTCACGTGAACCTGCAAGTGCAGTGGGCCCAGCCTGGCTTTGCTGGGAGGAACCTGGACACGAAGGAGTCTGTCTCCCTCCTCAGCACCATGCCCTAGTCTGGGCATGCCCACCATCAGGCACTCTGAGTTTGGCCTCGGGAGTGCCCACGAGCTGAGGATTGTGCCCATGCTTCATCCCTGCTCTCTTCCCCAGGAAAGGCCAGAGTGAGTGCGACCAAGCTGGCTGGCAGGCCTTCGCCTTGACCTTCAGTTAGGGGACCACACCACCTGTTTGCCCAGGTTTGAGAGGTGTCCAGGGCCTGGATGGCCCATTGTCTGAGGGCTGGGCACTCAGAGAGCAGGCCAGCCAGGGAGCCGTAACACTGGTCCGACTGGTCTTGCTTTTATCACCTGGGCAAAATGCTACTATCAAACATGTAGCATAAAGCAGAGCCTGTAGGCACCACCATTCAGGAAAGCAAAATGTTCCGGGAGACATACTGTGCAGTCCAACATAAGGCGTTCCTTTCCTGGTGGGTGTCACTTCCAAAGGATTTATCTCTCAGCAACTGTCACCTCACAAGGGTTCCACCTCTGGGAAGAGGCAACTTCTGGGGTGTCCCCATTCCCCGGTGAAGGGTCAGCTTGAGAATGCCAGCCCATAAAACTGAGCAGAGGTGATGTTGGGGTTCTTGTTCACAGATTTGAAGAATGAACTTTGCAAACACTCAAAGTAGGAGAGCAAGTGAGAGGCTTTTATTTAGAGATCAAGTGAGAGGACTCACAGTGGGAGGGAAAAAGAGAGTCCAGGGTGGTGCATTGTTTAGGGGATTTATAGGCGGTTGAGAGACAAAGGGCTAGGGATGCAGACCTGTTAAGTATTCCCAAAATGTGTATCTTTGAAGAGACACTAAGTTTCTTATCAGTCTTTCGGATTATTTTGCAGAGTTAACTTAATACAAGAAATTTATTGCTTTGATTTTTTCCCAGAATAGCAGCTTCTTGGTTTGGGAGCAGATTCTTTCCCAGGATACAGCTTCTTGGTCTGGAAGCATATCAATCAAGACTGCCTTTCCTGCTCCCAAGGTGGGCTGAGTTATTGTTTGTTATGTTAAGAAACCTATTTTTTTTAACTTCTTGGGTTTTAAAATGCTATCTTAGCTTTAAGATGGAGTTTTTCCTGTTTTTACTATGTTGTTTGTGACTGGGCTTATTTGCCATATTAATTGCCCAGGTTGTAAATTACTTGATTACGGGCTGGAGGAGGAAAAAAGAGCATCCGGGTAAAGTTAAAGAAAATATGCTGGCCTTTTAGCGGGCTAAAGTAAATTTTACAATGCATGATTTAATTGACACAATGAAGACATGGGCTATGCTGACCTCATTTTCTTGTCTGGGAATATTAAAACATTCTAGGCCAAGTTACTCCTAGCTTTTTAGTTTTAACTAATCTCACTGAAGAATGCTTATATTCCTAGTTTGATATGTTACTTTAGAGAATTAATGTGACTCTGACTTTGCCTAATTGTTTAATACGGACTTTTGGTAGGGGTCTTTTTCCAGGGCCCTAGCCCTACTCTGACCACACCCATGGTCCCTGTCTCAGAGGGAGGTTAGAAACTCAGAAAACCCAGCAGGGGCAGGTTAAAAGGAAAGTTCATCGCTTATATCCACGACAGAGGCCACATCTTTTATAAGCACAAACCAGTTCTCACCCTGGTTCTCTACTCAGATGAAGTGAAACTCGGCACCATTGTGATGGGCACGTGAATTATGCAGATAAGGTGAAAACTTAGTGCAATTCTGATTGGTGTAAAACTATGACAGTGATTGGCTAATAGTTCAGCCCTCGGCAGCAGGAAGGAGTCCCGGCTGGAGCTCCTCCAGGCGCCCCTTCTGGGGCCTGTGCTCCCAGGGTGTCTTGTTCTGAAACCGCAGGGAACGTTAGCTTTTGCTCCGGGTTCCCCACTAGCCCTTTTTCTGCCTGTCTAGTCGCCGGGACGGTAAGCCCTTCAGCGGGCAGCCGGACCCCAAGAGGCTAGGGGCTCACCTGCGCCGGGGCTGCCTCCAAGCCCGTACCGCCCCCGCGCCCCCACCCACCGGCCTCAGGGGCTCTCGTTCTGCGGCGGAAACTGACCTGAGCGGATTCGACGAGGAAAAGGACGGTGTGATGCGCGCTGTGGCCGCACCTGCCGCCGGGAAAAGACGGCAGGAAGGTGCGGGGGCGGGGAAGGGAGGGACCTCAGTTCAAAGGGCGCGTCGGCGCACCACCTGCCGGAGGGCCCCGCGGCGTGGGTGCCGGCCGGAGGCTCGGCTCGGGGCCCTGGGGGCGGGGCTGACTCGGCCGCCGCCGCCCGCTGGGACGGGACCTGCCCGGGGCCCGGGGCGCGGACGGGCGCGGCGGCCCAGCGGGTGGAGGCGGCTGCGCGGCTATCGGCGCCGCCGACCCGCTCGCCGGCGCCCGGGTGTGGCGGTCGGACGGGCAGAGCTCACTGAGCTGCAGCTCGAACTCCGCGTCAGCTCCGGGGACTCCTGCGCGGGGTCCGCCGGCGCCCCGGGGACACGGCTGCCGCCAGCCGCCCTGCTCCCCGCCGCCTGTCGCAGGCCCACTGCTGGCCTCTCCGAGCACGGGCTGCCCCGCCACCCTGCCGCCGTGCTCACGCCGTGAGGGAACTGGGCCGCCCTTTGGTCCCCAGGTTGGCTCCCCGGCCGGCCAAGGCCTCAAGTGGCCCGGGCGCTATGCCTCCAGGTCCCCGAGGAGGCTTGCGGAGGGCACCCAGCGGGCCCCGGAGACCACGTACATCCCTCCCGAACCTCAGCATCCTCCTCTGCACTCTCCGTGGGGCCCTCCATGAGGACGCTGGGCGCCAGCTCCGGATCCCCGGCGCCTACCAGACCCACACCCTCCTCGAAGGACACTCATTATTCCCGTTGTTAGCAAACCTAGAAGGCCACTTGTGGCTTTTCAAGGCGCTCTCCGTCCCAGTTATCCTCTGGAATCCTCCCCGTGGCCTAATGGACAGGCAGGGCGGGTCCCAGATCCAGTCCCCTGTCAGCTTCCAGGAAAGCACTGCCGCCACGGCTGTTCCCCTGGCCTGACAGCTGTCCTGTGTTCTTAGATTCTGTACATCTCTTTGGCATCCATTAATCTCAGGGCCGAACCGCTCCCCATCGTGCCGACCTGTCTCCTGAAAGCTGGTGTGCCTAGAACGGCCCCTTCATGTGCAGACTGGCTGGCCCCAGGCCTGCCCCGCTCACACCAGGTCAGTACCTCTCTGCCCTAAGTCACCCAGGGCCATGTGCCAGGCAACTAGAAACCGCTCCCATTGCCCAAGGCTCCTTAATTTTTCAAATTAGCCACTTTTAAGATGTTTGCTCTGCCTTGCCTTTTCCGGGAAACCCCAATAAAGGTCTGTGCCACCCCGTGCTTGTCTGCTGACCATCCTGGTGCACCCCAGGGCCCTGTGTGGTGTGTTGTGTCCCCTGTCTCTGGAGATGTAATAAATTCTTTCAGTGGCATTAATCTCACTGTGGTTCCTCAGCTCCATAAATTAAATTCCTGAGTGATCCAAATGAGACAGCTGCCTGCACCCTGCCTTCCTCTTCTCCCAGCCTGCTTGTGGCTGGCAGGGATCCTGATGGTGCCCAGCCCCACATACCACTGTGCTCCAGGCACCATTCTATCCAGGTCTCCATTCTGCCACCCATGTGCCCCGAGGCCTCCAGGACAGCCACCTAGGAAGACAGCCCTTTCCTGGCCTCAGCAAGGCAGCCCCATCCCCACTTTGCAGGCCCAGCTCGCACAGTCCTCCCTCCTCCTCCCCAGGACTTCCTGTTACAGGGTCAGACCACCCAGCTCTCCCAGCCCCTCTACCCTGGCCGAGAGCCCAAGACCCAGCTACCAGCTGCAATCCCGCCCCCTCACTACTGGAGCCTTGGGGAGTGAGCTCCTGTGGGGCCTGACTGTGCCAGACATTGTGGGACCCTTCTCCCAATCCCCCCGGGACAGGGCCCTCAGGCTGCCTGGATAGGGGGGCACATTGGCCTGGGGAGGGCCTGGAAAGACCTGGGGATTGTACTAAGGGAGTCAGTCTTGGGGATCTGTTTGTGGTGGGAAGCCTGTGCTGGAGGGGGGGAGCTTGCTCTAGGGGGCTGGGCCTGGGGAAGTGTGTGTCTGACTTGGGGGGCCTGTCCTGGAGGGAGGACATCTGGGGGAGGGGACTCTGCAGAGCTTGGGTTGATGAGTAGTCCCCGCGTTCCCCGGGATTGCTCATGCGCAGTAGGGCTCAGGGCAGGACGAGGAGCAAGACACAGAGCTGGCAATGGTGAGACCCCATAGGCACACCGTGCGAAGCTCTAGGGGGCTTTTCCCTGGCCTCCACCCCACGCACACCTCTGGGTGGGAGAGCTGCTTAGTGCCCAGCCAGTTCATGCTCCTTTATGTTCCGTGCAATAGCAGATGCTCACTGGACTGAGTCCCAGTGCCCTTCCCTTGGCACAGGATTCAGAGTCCATCCAGCCCAGCCCATTAGCTCTGTGGGTCTTGCTCCTCTGCCAGCCTCCAGGCGGGCAGGCACCAGCCACATCCCCCACCACTCCCCACTCCCCCCTGACAACGTAATGCAGAGCTTCCAACACAGTGTGGGGGCCTGTGGGGGGGATACAGGGCAGGAAGATGGGAGAGAATAGGGACCCAGGAGGAGGGGATGGCACACAGCTCACACCCTGAACCCCCCAGACCCCTGCAGGGGCTGACTGGCCCACCAGTCATACAGAGTCTGTCCCCCAAAACAGGCCATCCTCTGCATGAGGATGGTGGACCATCTGCACATGTGAATGTGTGTGGGGTGTGCCCGCCGAATTCTGCTCAATGTGCCCCATAAATCTAGTTCACAGCCATTACCTCACATGGTTATAATTTTTTTTCTTACGATGAGAACTTTTAAGATCTAATCTCTTAGCAACTTTCAAAGCCACAATACAGTATTATTAACTATTGGCCCTGTGCTGTAGGACCATTCCCATGACTGACTTATAACTGGAAGTTTGTACTGTTTGACCACCATTGCCCATTTCAGCTGCCCCTGACCCCCGTCTCTGGCAACCACTGATCTGTTCTTGTTTGTTTATTTTCTTTTTAGATTCCACATATATTTTCACTTACCTTTAAATGAGATAATGTGGAGTTCAGTTGAGTGTGTCACCCTTAAGACTATTCATTTTATATGATTTTAATTTATTTTCTGTAACTTCCATTTGAGTTATATGTTTGGGTATAGTAGGGTATACAGTTAGATCAATAGGTAGATACACCTCCTGGGTGAAGATGTGAGATACATTTCTTATACTGAGCCATGATAAAAATGTTTGAAATCTAAAGATGCTATTCTAATATTCTTTAAGCTTAATATATCCTAAACACACATACATTCACTAAAAATATGTATCGTGCCTGTTTTAATCGCTTTTGGAGCTTGCATCCTATTGCATGGGCCTCTGACTCTTTGCAACTGGCTCAGTCCCCTCCCAGTGCATCCCGTGCCTCCCTTGCTTCACGCCTGTCACTCTACAAGACTGGCAATTGTCAGAGGACCCCTTCCCCCACCAGACTCTGGTGTTTGTGCTCACATCGCCTGGCCTGGTGTCTGACCTTAGATAAGTGGATGGGGAGTGTGGGACTGGATCCCAAACCAGGAGGTGGAGACCCGTTCTGGAGGCCTGCACTGCTGAGGCCTGCAGTGCAGGGTGGAGGCTAGGCTTGGCGGTGGCCTGGGGTCTGTTCTGGACCTGCTGAGTTCGGGGGTATCTTCAAAACTGTCCGTTTGAATCAAACCCAGATAACCAGACTCCCAGGTTTGCCCCTTCTGGGTGTGAGGCTGTTTCCCCACCTGCTACCAGCTCGGTTCCTCCTGTACCACCCTGTCGTTTGAGTCTGCTTGGGCTACTAAAACAAAACAGCACAGGCTGGGGGTTTGAGCAGCAGCCATTTACTTCTGGAGGCTGGGAGTCCAAGCTCACGCTGCTGGCAGACGGGGTGTCTGCTGGGAACCCACTTGCCGTGCAAATGGCCAGCTTTTCGTGTCAGGCCTGTGTCCTCTTCCTCTTCTTCTAAGGACACCAATCCCATCGTGGGGACTCCACATGCATGGCTTCATCTAGGCCTAACTGCCCCCATACACCATCTCCCTGGGGGTTAGGGCTGCAGCTATGAATGTGGGGGGTGGACAGCGTTCAGTCCCTAGCACCTCTGTCTCCTCCAGTTCTGGAGGGTGAGCGCGTTGCCCCTTCTGTGTGCTGGGGGCTTCACAGGCAGAAGCCGCAGCAGGCTTGGCTGCCAGGCAGGGTGGTGCTGGTGGTGACAGGAGAGGGCGGGCCAGCTCCCAGCTGTGCGGGGAGCAAGTGTACTCCGTCACGCTGGCTCTGGCGCACAGGACCAGCGTCCCCCGGATGGAACAGTCGCAGGGGTTGTCGCTCTGTGTCATTCTGACCCAGGAGCAGTGGGAGTGTTGGAGGAGGCTGCTGTGGCCCATGACCAGAGGCAGCCACAGAGCCCAGGGTGCACCCTGATCGCACTGGTCAGGCAGGTGTCGGGCACCCCGATATGCTGTACATTTGCTTTCCCCTGCTGGAAATCCCTTTAATGGGCTTCCGACTCAGCCTCCCACAGCGGGAAGGGCGAGCTCAGTACCGCCTGCACTGAAGCTTCAGGGGAACTGGTGAATGCTTGCTAGGCAAGGCATCTCTGGGATTCCTCTGATCCTGAGGGAACAAGGGGGTGAGGGGGCAGACGCCCCAGAGACGGGGGGCCCTGGGCGCTGACCCGCCTACTCCCGAGGCTCCGGCTGCAGGAACCTGAACCCTGGCGACCCCAGCTGCCCCTTGCCGCTCAGTGGGGCCTGGGGGTGGCTATTTGTCACCGTGTACCTGGTGCCCCACCTCAGGGGCACCCAGGGCTGGTGAAAGTCCTCCCTGTGCCCTGCCACCTCCTCACTCATACATCTTCTGGAGGCTTGGCTCCTGGGTCCCCAGCAGTGCTGGGCTCGGAGATCCTGGGCCAGGTGGCGGCCAGGGTCCCGTCCAGCTGTGCACACTGTGGCTTGGTCCTGTCTCCCCAACGCATCAGTCCCTGGAGAAAGAGTGGGGCCACCCCTGCGCCGCCCAGAGCCTCCTCGCTGGGCCTGGACTCAGGCTTGCTCTGCACTAGCTAAGGGCTGCTCAGCTGGCATTGGGGTCTCTTCCATGTCACATTTCACTGCATGGTCCTGCTTCCTGCTGGCTTCTGCTTATTTTATCCCTTGCTGTGTTTTTGTTTAGTGGAGGTGCACATTAAGTATGCCAGTATGGACTGTGCTTTTATTCAGGGGCACAGAAAATGCACAAATATTAGTGTACAACTCAGTGAATCTTAACATATATATGTACACTATGTAACCATTACTCAGATCAAGATATCAAACATTCTCACTAACTTAATTCTCCATCACCTGTTTCACCCATCCCTCTCCCCTTTCCCCTATGATATCACCAAGCTGCTTTCTGTGTCCATGAGTCTGTTTCTGGTTGGTTTGTTTTTTAGATTCCACATGTAAGTGAAATCATGTCTGATTTATTTCATCCTCATAATACCCTCTAAGTCCATCCATGTTGTTACAAATGGCAAGATTTCCTTCTGTGGCTGGGTGATACTCCACTGTATATATGTACCACCTCTTCTTTACCCATTCATCTACTGGTGGACACTTTGGTTGCTTCCATATCTTGACTGTTGTAAATAATGCAGCGATAAACATAGGGATGCATTTATCTTTTTGGATTTTGTTTTGTTTGGGTAAATTCCTAGAAGTGGAATTGCTGGGTCATATGGTGTTTGTATTTTTAGATTTTTGAGGAACCTCCATATTCCTTTCCACAGTGGCTGCACCAATCTGCAACCTCCCCCCAACTGCATAGGAGGGTTCCCTTTTCTCCACGTCCTCGCCGACACTTGTTTCTTGTCTCGCTGATATTAGTCATTTTGACTATTGAGGTGACATAGTGGTTCTGTTTTCGTAGGGCCTGGTCTTGAACTTCACAGAAACAGCATCACTCAGCGCTGTGTCTGTGGGATGTGTGAGTGTGGTTTATTTTCACTAGGCATCATAGGCCACAACTGACTGACTGATGCCACTGGCCACAGACCTTTGGCTGGTTTCCAGCCTTTGGCTTTTGAGCATCAAGCTGCTGAGAACATTCCAGCACTTGCCTTTTGGCAGGCACAAGTACTCACTTCTTTGGGCATATATCTGCCCTTTGTAGGTGGGTTTTGAAACCTACATCGTGAAGGCCTGTCCTCCATGTACAACTTCACCAACAATTATCTTAAGAACAAACAATTATCTTGTGAGTACGTTACATGAGTCTTCACCTGGGTCTTTGCCTCTCATTAAATTCTGCAGGTTCACTAGCTGTTTGGGAACAAAAATAAGTTAGGTTGTGACCACACACTAAACTCCAAAGTAAATTCCAGACAGAATACATGTTTGAAATTACTTTTATTGTAAAATAGGCACAGATACAGAAACCAGTATATGACTGACTCTCTGCATTGCGTGAGGTGTGACTCCGGGAACCACCACCAGGTGGAAACAGAACCCCAGCAGCCGCGCAGCAGCCCCTACACACAGCCAGCTCCTCCACATCTGCCTCCACGACCAAAGAAACCTCCACCTGATCGCATAACATCACATCTGCATTTTTTTCAGAAAACAATCTTTAAAAAGTTGAAGTATAGTTGGTGTAGTATATTAGTCAGGTGTACAACATAGTGATTCGACAATTATATCTATTATGAAGTGCTCAGTGTGGACAGGGTAGTTACTGTCTGTTACCATCCAAAGTTACTACACTATTACTGACTCTATTCCCTATATCCTGCCCTTCATCCCTGTGACTTATTTTATAATTGGAAGTTTGCACCTCTTAATCCCCTTCACCCGTTTCAACCATGCCCTCCTTCCCCTTCTCTGTGGCTACCACCAGTTTGGTCTCTGTATTTATGAGTCTGTTATTGTTTTTTTAAATTGAGAATAATTGACATACATGCTTTGTTTTTTAGATCTACATATAAGTGAAGTCATATTTATCTTTCTCTGTCTGACTTATTTCACTTAGCACAATACCCTGGAGGTCCATCTACATTGTCATGATTGGCAAGATTTTATTCGATTGTGTGTGTGTATATATACACACATAGGTTGCTTCCATATCTTGGCTATTGTAAATAATACTGCAATAAACATGGGGGTGCATATCTTTTTGAGTTAGTGTTTTGTTTCTTTCAGGTAAATACCCAAAAGTGGAATTGCTGGATTTTATGGTATTTCTATTTTTAGATTTTTGAGGAACTGCCATACTGTTTTCCATAGAGGCTGCACCAATTTACATTCCCACCCACAGTTTAGGAAGGTCCCCTCTACTACAGTGTAGTAAGGTCCTCACTAACACTTGTTATTTCTTGTCTTTTGGTTAGTGGCCATTCTGACTGATGTGAGGTGATATCTCACTGTGGCTTTAATTTGCATTTCACTGATGATTAGTGATGTGGAGCATCTTTTCATGTGTCTTCTTTGGAAAAATGTTCAGGTCCTGTGCCTAGTTTTTAATTGGATTATTTGTTTTTTTGGTGTTGAGTCATATGAGTTCTTTATTTATTCTGGATGTTAACCCCTTGTCAGATAAATCATTTGCAAATACCATCCCCCAGTCAGTATGTTGTCTTTTTCAATTTGTTGATGGTGTCCTTTGCTATGCAGAAACTTTTTAATTTGATTTAGTCCTGCTTGGTTATTTTTGCTTTTGTTTCCTTAGCCTGAGGAGACATATCCAAAAAAAAATTGCTAATGTAAATGTTCAGGAGTTTAGTGCATGTTTTCCTTTAGGAGTTTAATGGCTTCAGGTCTTATATTTAGGTCTTTAATCCAATTTGAGTTTATTTTTGTGTATGGTGTAAGACAGTGATCCAGTTTCATTCTCTTGTATGTATCTGTCCAGTTTTTCCAATGCCATTTATTGGAAAAACTATCTTTTCCCCATTGTATTTTCTTGCTTCCTTTTTCATATATAATTAACCATATAAGCATGAGTTTATTTCAGGGCTCTCTGTTCTGTTCCTTTAATCAGTGTGTCTGTTTTTGTGCCAGTACCATAAAGTTTTGATTACTGTAGTTTATAGTATAGTTTGAAATCAGGGAGCATGATACCCCCAGCTTTATTCTTCTTTCTCAAGATTGCTTTGTCAATTTGGGTGTAATCCATACAGCTTTTAGGATTATTTGCTGTAGTCATTGAAAAATGCCCTTGTATTTTGATAGGGATTGCATTGAATCTCTAAATTGCTTTGGCAGGATGTCCATTTTAACATCAATTCTTCCTAACAATGAGCATGGGATATCTTTCCATTTACTGTGTCTTCTTCAATGCCCTTCATCTGTATCTTATCATCTGCATTTTTTAAATACAGCTTTATCACCTGAAGAGCATCCCTGGACATTATGGTTTTGTTTTATCCCTCCTGCTTTTTACAATTCAAAATATCTTAAGTCTTGTAGGTCCCCCTCCATGTCTTCTTTCCCCTATAATTAATCTGTTGAAAGTCCCAGGTGTTTGGCCTGTACTTTCTCCTCATTTGGATGCTGCTATTTGTGTATTCGTGGTGCTATTTAACCTTCTTCTCTGTCCTCAGGGTTTCCCTCAGACTCGTTCAGAGGTTTGATCAGGTCCAGATTTGGTCCCTTTGCAGGAATATGGAGAATAGTGGTATGTTCCTTCATCAAGAGGCATTTCATGACTGATTTGCCTTTTCTGATATTAGCAGCTGTTGATACTCAAGGCCTAAACCCAACTCCATTGGTTTATTGGGGGTTAAAAATGTGATATTCCAAAACCATCATTTCTATTTTTAATTAGTTGGGATACTTTTCTAAAGAGACACTTCCCCTTCTTTACTTTTTGTTTACCCATTAGTATAAATCACACAAGAAAGGCTGGGTAAATGCCTGGTCTTTCTCTTTAATTTACTAATTTTCAAGACGATAAGTCCGAGAGAACAAAATCTCTAATTAAAAAAGATAATGTGCATCCCTATGTTTATCACTGCATTATTTACCATAGCCAAGATATGGATGCAGCCAAAGTGTCCATCAATAGATGAGTGGATAAGAAATATGTTGTGCATATACACAGTGGAACAGCATTTAGCCATAAAAAAGAAGACACGCTGCCTTTTGCAACAACATGGATGGACCTAGGGTATCATGCTGAGTGAAATAAGCCAGGCAAAGAAAGATAAATGTGTGATTTCACTTAGATGTGGAATCTAGAAACAAAACAAAACAAAACAAAATGAACAAAATCACAGTAGACTCACAGACACTGAGAAGTAACTGGTCGTTACCACAGGGAGGGGTTGGGGTCGGTGAGTGAGTGAAATAGGTCAAGGGGATGAAGAGGCACAAAATCTCAATCATAGTATAAATTAGTCAAGGGGGATGAAAGTACAGCATAGAGAATATAGTCAATAGTTCTGTAACATCTTTCTATGTTGACAGATAGTAACTACACTAGTTGGGGTGAGGATTTAGCAGTGTATGTAACTGTTGAAACACTATTGTTGTATACTTGAAACCAATATAAGATTGTATATAAGCTATATTTCAGGAAAAAAAAAGATGAAAAATCTGTCCTATATTAGTCTCCAAATCTACCAATTATTTTTATATCATTACGACATCATGAGTTTTATGCATCCATGATGGGTTTCACTCCATTGCAATGATTATTGTTATTGAAGCTCACATTGTGCCGTCTTTGGCCAGCGGGAGCCCTTTCAAGCTGACCCCTGAGTCCTTTAGTCATAAGCCTGGTTGACTTCTAGATTCCTGGCAATCTGGTATGACCAGATGTTCAAGCACATTTTGTGTATTTCTTGTGTCAGACCTGGGAAATGGTATTTCAAACCCATAATCTGTTCTGGAGGCCGGGGACACTCAATGTGGGCTTGGTTATTCATTGCAGGCTTTCAGTGGACAAAGCCGAAACATTAAACACCTCATGAGTTACACTTCAAATCAAACAGGTCCACAGACGTTGAACTCAATCTCTTTTTCTATTATGTCTTTATCTTTATTAAACACTGAAATCTTAGTTATCAAGGAAGTAAGGAATAAAAGAATATTTTATTATAATCCATTCACTTTCTCCCACACCACATACACTACAGTTTCAGTGCAAATAATACTCATTACCATCAACTATGTAATTACTGGAAATAGGCTACAGTTTTTTTTCATTCTCCATTTTCTTTCTAATTAAAATAAGTTTGACATAGTCTACAGGCACACACCTGATCATCTACATTTGCTCTCTTACAACACTAAACTATGTTTTCTACCTTTATCTTGTATCTACCTACCACTTCAGCATTTTATTAAAAATAATAATAATAAAGAGAGAAATGTGGTATCCACATGTAAATCAAGTATAAAAATCAAATGAGTATTCATATTTGAACTGTTTATAGTTCATAATGCATGAGCAAAACCGAAAGTTTCTGTGATGACTGCTCTTGTACTGTTCACCATGTAACTTATTCACTATGTAAGAATTTGTTCTCCATGTAAGAACTTGTTCGTTATGCTTCAGAAGATTGGAAACTGATGAAAATTAGGCTTGGGGTGGATTGATGATTGTGCATTGAGCATTGACTCCCCTATACAGAATTTTATTGTTGTTAACAACCATTTGATCAGTAAATATGAGAGATGCCCTCACAAAAAAAAAAAAGTACACACTTCCAATTGTAAAATAAATAAGTAACCGGGATGTAATGTATAGCATAAGGAATATAGTCAAAATATTGTAACAACTTGGTATGGTGATAGCTGGTACCTAGAATTATCATGTATATAAATGTTGAATCACTGTGTTGTACACCTGAAACTAATGTAATACTGTGTGTCAACTACCCTTCAATAAAAAATAATTATCTACCAAAAATAAAATAAAATAAGTTTGTTCTAGATTGGCACGGTTGGACCATACACCCATTGTAAGCTGTATTATGCCTTTGAACCTTCACTTAGTATCAGCTCTACAAAAACTCTGAATTTAATGCTCACCCCATTCTCATGCCCATGGCATTTTGTTGCCTGCAGCCTGTCAGAAGGCACGCATGAGAGGGCCTGTGGGGGCAGTGCTGTGTCTCAGTGCATGTCAGCTTTGCTGGTCGCATCCTCATCAATCTGCATTTTCTTTCACTGAGCGGCTCAATATGACTTTTGGCATGAGGGTCGCTGTCCGTAGTGTGACAGTAGTCTGATTTCTTGCCCTTGCAAGGCACTTACTCTTTTTGCCTACATGCCCAACTGATTTTTTTCTTTTTATTTCAAGTCCAACGGTTTCATAAGTGTGTATCTGGTGTCACTCATTCTAGGTTGATGTATGTAGGTGTGTGGTATACTCTTTGAAATGTAGGTTCAAAACTTTTTTCTCTTTCTTGAAAAATTTCTTGAATTACTTTCAGGATTTTTTCTGTTACTTTGCTTTATTTTTCTTCATCATCGATTGTTTTTCCCATGTTGCAGATTTTCCTTAACTATGTTGAATATTATTTTACTTTCGCTTGAATCCTCTTCATCTCTTCATTTCTTGATTTAATTTTTTTTCTTCCTTCTGTTTCTATTAAGGCATTCTATGGTATGGTTATTTATTCTTATTTTCCTTCTATTTTAGTCTTCATGTATGATAAGAATATTTCTTTATTCTAATTCTTTCCTGAATAAAAACCTGACTTTTAGGTTTTTCTAGTTTTTGATTTCTGTTGTTCTTTCACATATTATTTAAAAATATCTTTTAGCTTTTTGTGAACTGAAAGGTCATCTATTTTGTTCGAGTGTCTTTCTGCCATGTTTACATTGTTCGTAGGGATTTTTTCCATTTTTATCCTGTTTCTTATAATAATTTGTATGGAATCAATCTTGATTTTTCCTGTTTCTCATCTCCCTGTGAAATTAGTTCTCTTGTACATCTCCAGGAGCCATGATTCAGGACAGCTTTCCTAACTGCTTGTAGCTCTCTCGCCTGTTGTTTCTGGAAAGTATTAAGAAAGTGGTCGGTGCCCTGCTTTGGGACAGTCCCGCTCTGTCTGCTCTTTCGGATCACAGTCACTACTGAATCAGCAAAGCCCCTCCCAGTGTTATCCGCTCTCCAGCTGGCCTGCCAGACTGTCTGGTGGGAGCCTGTCAGCAGCTTTGCGGTTCCCGTTTATAGGTGGTTAGATGCCCTCTTGCTTCCCTCCGCTATCCCTACACAGAGTCCGATAGGTGCCGGTGCTGTGACTCGGCATGTGGGGCTCACAGGGCTATATCGCCATTCAGTCTTGTCATGAATACTGTCATGAGATTTCGCTCTCTAGTTTCCCTGGTTATTTCTATGAAGAGACTTGAGCAGAATCAAACTCCACCACTAATGCCAACTTCCCAGAATCCTCTAGACTAAAAATGTAAATACAAAAAAAAGCAGGGGGGACTGTAAAAGTACTTGTTACAAATACAGGTGAATTGTTTCATAATCTTTATGTAGAAGGTCCAGACGGTTTTCACAAACATATTAATAACCAAACATTAAAGAAACAAAAAATAAAAATATTATATATTTGACTACATGAAAACTAGAAATCTGTGTACAAAATCCAGCATAAATAAAAGATAAAACCTAGACAGGAAGAATCCAAAACAAAGGACTATTCTTACTTGTTCTTACAAATTAATTTTTAAAATGAACTACTAATTCATAAAAGAAGAATTAAGATTGGCAAAAAATGCAAATTAAAGTGACAACCATTTTAAGATAGGAGATTTGCAAAGTTTTTCAAGAAATAAATTGCCATAACTTTTCTGGAAGGCAAATGGAAATATATATATAACTTATGTAAAACCGTTAAAAAATAACACTCCCTCCTACCCAGGATTTACACTTTCAGGCATTTATCCTGGGGAAATAATCATTCAAGTGTTGCAAACATGTATAAAGGAGGTTCATGAAAGCTTTGTATTCATAAGAGAAACTTGGAAAAAAATCTCAATGTTATTCATCCATTGGGGGATTTTTTTAGTAAATCATTGTAAATTGGAATAAAGGGATACTTCTCAGTCATTACAAATGATGATACAGAGCTACATTTATTAGCATGGAGAGAAGTCAATGATATATTAAGTGAAAAACCAAGAATTTTTAAAAACAGCTATAAAATTCAGTAATATAAACACTTTTTTTTAATTTAAAAAATATGTGTTTTGTATCTGGGCAGATACTATTACAAATGTCCACTGGGCTTCTGGGGAGTCAAGCAAGGCAGGTGACCCTGGCTTGTGCCCTGTCTCCTCTGCTTTCTGCCTTGCCTGAGATATACATATATATTTTATAATGAGTGTTCATTATATTTTTGATCTGAAAAAAATCCCATTAAAATTTACAAGGTCACTTTATGTAATTATGAGGTGTGATTTATCCACCCCCTTTCCTGAACTCAGATTTGTAGCCCACAGTCTCCGTCACACAATTTTAGACTTACACATTATTCACTAATGACCTTGAGTCTTACTCAAGCTTCACCAACATCTAGTGCAAGCTCCCCAAGACGAAGACTGTCTTTTTCTTTTGCTTTGGGGAGCAGTATGCTGATCAAGCACCATTTGTGAAGAAGTTAGACACAACTTTCCATGTCTCCTACAGTCCCTTAGAAATGTGTTCAGAGGGATAGCAGCTATCCGTGGGTGAAAATCTGGAGAGGTCAGGCCACTTATGCTGACTCTAAGGTACCTGAGATGGGCACAATAAGTGGCCCCAAAGATACCCACAGCCTATACCCCGGAACCTGTGACCACGTTACATGACACAGTGAGAGTTACGGCCGCACGCAGAATAAGGCTGCTGACCAGCAGACCCTACAACAGGGACATTATCCGGGGCTCCCTGGGCGGGCTCAGGTTTCCCTCCGGTGCTGAAGGAGGCAGACGCGCAGCCCAGAGTGTTAGGACACAGGAAAGACTCAGTTCAGCGTCGATCCTGGGCCGATGGAGGGAGAGGCCCCACGCCAAGGAGTGCAGGTGCCTCTAGGAGCTGGGGAGGCGGCAACACACTGCCCCGCCCAGACCCAGTCTCAGTTCAAAAACAAGCCCCTTTCCCATTTTTAGCCTGGAGGCCAGTGAAGGCGCCCAGCCCGTTCCGCCCCCCCGGGTAGTGTGTGGGCGGAGCAACAGCGTTTGGGAAGACAGTCAGTCCTGCGGCTCCACCCCTACCTTTCTTTCTGTGAAGATGACTGCCCCACCGCCATCCAGCATTCAGGAACCAGCTCCCTTCCTAAATTCTGCGTCTGGAGATCTGTACTACACCCAGCGTGGTGTATGGTGTCGTCTGGATCGGTGACTTAGTTCAGACTGAAGCAGAAAGTTCCATTCTAATACTCTGCTACACAAGCTCGTCTGCTAATTAAACGCTTGCCCCCTTTGAGACTGGCCTATAATATCAGATTTGCCATTAAAATACTTCCTCGTACAAAGCTCTTGCTTGGTGACCGACCACTTCCCACAAGCTCATTTTGTCAGTGCCCTGTTCTAAGCTTCTGTTCTTAGCCCACCTTGGGAATCAGTCTCTTCCCAGCAAGCTATCCTGCCCGTGTGTGTACATCAGAGGACAGTGCGTCCCTTTAAATCATCTGTCTTAGGTAATTTTGTGCAAACACGGGTGGCCAAAGGCTTTGCCGAAGTTACCTCCAGTTTGCACCAAGTTGCCCGCCATCCAAACTGGCAAAGCACTGCAAAGACAGAGGTCTGGGCAGCCGCCCTGTGCCACGTTTCTGCTAGGTGTGCCGACGGTGTATCATCACAAAGATAGTGGAGAGAGCCACAATAGTGTGCTTGAATGTGTTACCTGATACTTGAGTGTAGTTGCAGGAACAGAAAGAGCATCTACCCCCACCCTGCTGTGATTGCCTCAATGAGCCCTGGCTCCTGGACTGATTACTCTCAGCGCTGAGAAGTGAGGACAGTGGATGATTTGGTCACAGCGGACTCATTACAGGCAGGGCTCCTTCAGGGAGCCTTTCTGCTCCACCTGGGAGTTTGGTCTCTCAAATTCAAATTATATAGACTCCAGTGTTGAGTAAACACAAGTAAAGAACAGAAAAATATCTTCCCAGGTACTGGGGTGGAAAATTGGGTCTGGAGGTCTGGTTTCCCTGTTGGAGCAGCATATTTATGGAGTTAAATGCCCAGCTCCCTGCAAGCCTGCCCTGGACTCTTGCCACTTCCGTCACTTGGGGAGGCAGCCCGTTATGAAAGGGTGTGTGGCTGTCTGGGGACAGTGTGCTGGCAGAGAGGAGGCAGTCGCCTAATAGCTCATTAGCTAGTGCCTTGGGCCCTCCCTGGAGGGTTCAGTAGGAAACTTTTTGAAAAAATGATGCTCACTTTTCTGTGATAATGAGAGTAGACATCAGGGAACTTACAGGGGAAGATTCACACTTTTTCAGACCATGCTAACCAGGACACCTCAGGAAGGTAAAACCCTGTGGCTGGCTGGCAGCCAGTTCACTCAAGATAGATCATATTTATATGTTTATATGCAGACATATGCATATGTGTATATATACACAAGTTAATTCATTTAAAAGAATTTTAGATTTATAGAAAACTTACAAACATAGTAAAAAAGTGAATACGCTTCACCCAGCTTCTCCTAATGCTAACTTTTTACATAAGCATAGTACAGTTATCAAAACCAGGAGTTTAACCAAATGACAGGCCTTACACTTCAGGAACCTCTTCATTAATGTTCAACCAGGACTTCACGCTACATTAGATGGCTGTGTCCTCTTAGTCTGTCTCCCTCTTTGATTCTTTGATGGTTTTGTCTTTTCTAGAGTCACTGTTCAATTATCCTGTGAAATGGCCTTCAGTTGGGGTTTGTTAGGGGTTTTCTCGCTAACCGATGGAGGTCACGCATTTTGGGTGAGAATGCTGCAAAAGGGATGCTGTGTCTCTCCAGAGCATCAGAATCCAGGGCCCCTGAGGTCAACCTAGTGATGATGTTTATTGTGATTAGCAAAGACAGATTTTGAGTTAGGAGATGGTGGTGGCAAAACACCACAGCAAGTGGGATGGTCTAGCCTGGGCAAGCAGCTGGCCGTTGCTGTGGGAAGTAAGTCTGTTCACTCGCAGCCAGCATGGGGTCTGCACCTAAGGGGACGTCCCTCCACCAGGCCTGGGCTGTGCATAACCCCTCTGCAGGGGGCCCAGGATGTGGCCGGCTTCGTGGAAGGCACAGGCTCTGGCTCCCTCAACCCTGTGTTCTCAGCTGGTGATTCTCAAACACATCTGATCGTGGCCTGTAGCAACAATAACAAGACTGATGAAAATAACTAAATGACACTTACTGAGCCAGGCACAGAGCTAAATGTTTTACAGTTAATATTTTTTCATTCAATTCTTATGACAACTTTCTGAGGTAGGTACTATAATTATGTCTATAATTCTTAGATAAATTGAGACACGTTGAGATCAAGACATCTGCCCAAGGGCACAAAGGTCCTGAGAGAAAGGACCAGGATTCAAATCCAGGGCCCTTCCCCACACAGCACACGGCCTGCAGCAAGCAGTAAGCCAAGTCACGAAGGACCCCATCCACTCGTAAACGCCACTCATCACACACAAGCCACACACTCGCATAACTCATCTATCTGAAACAAAAGTTGTGCAGAATCCATCTCTAGTGTGCTCTGAAATTTTGTCTTGCCTTCCAGTTCATTTCTTAAAATGCAGGACTTTGCCAACTGCATTAATAGGCCTCAAGGCAGGGGAAACCCTGCTGGCAGCCCACTGGCCTGAAGGATGCCCACTCTGTCCTCTACATGTCAGCTCAGGGGCCAGACAGAAGAGGGACCCAGAGGGGGAGGACTGAGTGGACTGGCTGTGCCATGCACATTTCTCAGAAAATCTGTATCATGAGTCACATTTTTTGAGTGTCCTGTGTAAATTTTGAAGATGCTTGATTCAGTGATTTATCATCTCTTTTAAGAGATATGTACTCTGAGGGGGTCTCACAAGAGGATGGTGGACTAAGATACTTTTTTAAAAAGTTTTGAAAAAAGTCCAGTCCTTGTAACCCACTCTTTATAGCTCATTTGTACTTTCCTGGTCAATGACCAGCAAGATGAAAACTCCTAAGCCATTTGTGAGGGTTCTGAGTACAGAGCTGACTCAGTAGGTCTGGGCTATCCAAACCCTGCACGTTCCAAAGATGGCCTTGCTTGGCTCCTGGAGAAAACCTATAAGCCCTTGGAATATCCTGCCTGCTAAGAGTGTCTATCTACCTTGGGCTCGGGTCAACCCAGATACTCTCTGCTGCCAACTTGTCTTACGCTGGGGTCCTGCCCATGTGGTATTAGCTTGATGCCCAGAGAGGATGGGGCTAAAGTCAGCCAGCCAGGCACTCGATCGTATCTGTTACTGACTCCCAGAATAACCTTGGACACCAACGTGTGGAGCTTCCCTGGCTGACAGCAAACAGTCTGTGCTGTTGCACATGCATGCGCTGCGGGGAGAGCTAAGTGCCTTCCATATGGCTCCACAGAAAGAGGACTGGTGGGAGCCGGCACCTGGGGTTTCCTGGACATTATATGTTTGCCTCTTTGCAGGGAAAATGGAAGTTCCGTGGCCAGGACCCTTGCCTGACCTTGGTTTGCTTGCCCACTGAGCATGTGCAATGCTCACAGGCACAGGCTTGCACTCGTGTTGGCAATGGGCTATTACTGACTCTAAATAAAGGGCTCCCCCAGCGCTCTGGAGCTGTGAGGCTTGAGGCAGAGACTGGTTTACTGCATGCAGACTTGCCCTGAGGCAGATGTGATTCTAGGGCTCCACCTGCCACCATAACACTAAAGCTGGTATAGGGCCTTTTACCCCCAAAACATTCCTTATTGTTATTCCGTCCTCTGGAATCCAGAACTTGGTGGGGGCTGAGACCCTCAGGTGAGATGCCCTTGCTGATGTTAATCTGCATTTTTTCACTGTGGTAAACATAACTGAATATAACAGCTTTTCTCAGTTCTTTGAGTCCTACTGAACCTGAGGGTGGTCTTGGGAACCCCCAAAACAGGCCAATGTTTGGGAACATAGAAAGAAGCCAGAGAGGTGTACCTGTGGCTGCCGTCTGGCTTTGCTCTGTGTGGCTCCTGGGGAAAAATATGTTCCCAACCCTGGGGCAAATTACCTCTGAAGCCAAAATCAGTCAAAGGTAGAAATAAAGTGGGAGAAACCTGTTTATTGCTTATAAGCAGTTGTCCACTTCTGCTCACCTGTGTCTCTTGAGACCTGGCTGCAAAAGAAGGGCCCCACCCAATCTCTCAGGTTCAGATATGCCCTTGCTCCCCCTACCCTTGTAATCCCGTATTGATATTAAGATGGACTACTTCTCTCCACCCCTTGGAAACAGCTATTAATTTGGAGATACACTAAGGCCAGGCAAGAGATTCTGGAAACATTGAAATTTAATCACACTCGACTTTGCAGAGACCAGTCCCGCCCATGCTGCATTAGGCCTCCTCTTTGATGGTAAGGGTTCCCCATGCATGTGGAAGCCATAGTGCCACTGGGGACATACACTGGGGTGCTGAGGGGATGGATGGCACAGGGAGGGGATGCTGTCCAGGTCAGTGAAGTTGCCTCAAGACTGCCTCTGAGGATGTGACTGAAGGATGCAGCCCCCAGGAAAGCAGCTGAGGGAGAGACAGGGGCCTAGGGATGAGGGTGGGGAAAGGCTTGTAATTCCAGGGGGGGAAATCTTTCTCCCCGCCCGGGGCAGATTACCTTTGAAACTGAAATCTCTCAAAGGGAGAAATAAAGTGAGAGAAAACTGTTTATTGCTTACAAGCAGTCATCCACTTCTGCTCTCCTGTGTCTCATTACCTGGCTGCAAAAAGCAACCCCACCCAACCTTTCTGGTCCAGATATGCCCTTGCTCCCCCTGGTAATTACCTATTGATATGGAGATGAATACTTATCTCCACCTCTTGGAAACACCTATTGATATGGAGATGCAATAAGGACAGGCGAGAGATTCTGGAAATATTGCAATTTTACCCACAGCCCACCCCTCCAGAAATCTCACCTCACAATCTACACATTCCCCATATTCTGTAATGACTCCTGTGTGAAAAAAAACTGGAGCACTGTAATCATACTAATAACATACAATAGCAACAGCAATAAAATCATGATAATCCTCAAGCCAGAGGACTCAGCTAGGTTCAAATTCCTAGACAGATTAATTCCATAGCTTGCCCATTCCACAGGTGGCCAGTAGATGAATAGGTAGAGAGTTCATAGCAATCATTACATGGCAGCTGCAGCCAGGGGGTGGGTCCAGGTCACAGGGACTGTAGAAAAAAATAACTTTATGGGCAATAAAATACATGTTTTAATGACACCAGCATAGGCAAATCTTGTCTGTCAGGTAGGATACATGCCAGAGAGTGGTCGTGTGACAGGACAGTGGCAGGAACGGGATCTCATCCTGGTCTAGTGTACCAGACTTTAACCTCCCTTCCTCTGGGAGTTACAGATGGGTCAATATACAGGGCTATGGGGAGGTACATGCACTGGTCATAAAGATAAAACAAAACTTCCCCGTAAGATGCTCTTACCTCCTGGATGTTTTGGGCACACTACCATGATCTTTGGGGGCCGCTCTGCTGTTACTCAAGGAATACACAGGGGGCCAGCCTCCAGAGAGGCCTTTTCCCCAAGGTGCCAGAGGGCCAGCCATCACTGGTCCATGTGTCAAAATGTCCAGGGCCACGTCCACTCAATATTATCTCCAGGGTTTAAAGCAGTTGGGGCTGGCAGCAGGATGTTGCATTGCTGGCCATATCCTGGCTTCAATAACTCCTCTTTGGTTTGCACATACAGTTGTATAAGAGAGGCAGCCATGTGTATTAGCATGTCCACAGGGCTCAAGGCTCCTTTTCAGGGCTTCTCATTCAAACACCATAGCGCAGTCCATAAGTGAACTGACCAGCCTTGTAGACTACTGGTGTCCAACTTCAGGTGAGAGTTCAATAAACCATCATACCTCTACATTGTGCCTGCCCCAGTAGGGTTATATGATACATGAAACTTACACTTTATTCCTAATCGATATAGCTATCTTTGTAAAGCATATCTGGTAAAGTGGGTGCCTGATCACTCTCAATCATCTGTGGCCAGCCATTGGTTGCAAAGAGATGCTTTAGGTTTGGTGGTTTGCTGATCTGCATGACATGCAGGAAAAGCAACAAATAGTCCAGTGGCTGTGTCCACACAAGTCATGGCATACCGATATCCTTCTGATGTGGGCAAAGGCCCAGTATAGTCTACCTGCCACCTGAGAGGGCTATTGGCCTCCTTACTGTTGTCCTATGTTGCTGTAGGACTTGGTGTAAGTCCCTCTTAGAGCACACAAGGCACTCCTTCTGGGCTCAGCTAACTTCTTCAAAGGTCAATGGCAAGCTCCACTGATGGGCTGCAGCCCATGTTGTCTTTTGCCCTGCATGCAACAGATGGTGATGTAACCATTGGGCCACATCAGAGGCAGGCTTTCCATCTAGCCAACACACCTGGGCCAATGTGTCTGCTTCATCATTCCCTGGGGATGCCAAAGGTAAATGGCCAGTCACATGATATATGGTAACAGTCTTAGTCTGACCAGAGGCCCATAGGTCTTGCCACAACTCTTGTGCCCAAAGGGGCCAGTGACCAGACATCCAGTTGGCATGGTATAATGTTAGCAGCCACAGGGTCAAGCCCCGATGGGCAGCCCAGCCGTTAGTGCAGACAACTGTAGAGGGCTCCTGGGTGATCACGAGCCATACTGTCTGCAACATCAGCCCATTGACTACTCTTCCCCTCTCCATTCTCCGTCCATATTGTCTCAGTCTTAGGATGGAAAGCCACAGCCTTCCACTTCAGGGGCTGCCCATAACTGGAGCCATTGGTATACCAAGCATCTTTGGGTATAGGGGCTTTTCCATCCTGATAAAGACTCTCAGCTACCAATGGCTCAAAAGCAAGTTCTTCCTGCTTTCCACTGGTATAGGTCACTGGTCCCAATAAGCATTGGAGTTCTCCACTTAAGGGGCCAGTAGACAGGGTGCTGTGCTCCTGTAAGTATGCATCTCATTTGGCCAGTGTAGGCATCTGTGCCATGCCACTCCATGGCCTTTGGGTCTAGTCTCACACCCACCCTATGATGGGATAGGTGGTTATGACCTTGGTCGGAGCTGTTCCAGTGATGGGCTCCATAGCCAGCAAGGCGTGATACACAGCAGCCAGTTGCTTCTCTGTCAAGGTGTACTCGACCTCTGCTCCTTTCCAGTTGTGACCAGAATCTAATAGGTTGGCCTGTCCATTCAAGCTGCTGCCAAAGGCCCCACGCATAGACCTCTTCCGGGCTGAAGGCATGGCTCTTTCCTACCCTTCTCCCATGATCTCCGGCAATGCTGACTCTCCTGCTGCGTCCTCCTTTGCTGCTGCTAATGTATCTTCCAGGAGTGTGACCTGTCTTCTCAATAACTGTCTCTCTTTCTTAAGGGAATCCCATAGTTCATCGCCCAGTTCCTATAAGCAATGTTGATGTGTCTCTCTCTCTCCTCAGTAACTCTTTCCATTATCTCAAGAAACAGACACTCCACAATCTTGGCTGTTACACGGCCACTCAGGGCCTCTAAGCAGTCTGGTGTCTCCACCCTTCCCAATTCTGGGGAAGAAACCACCCCCTTAGGAGGTACTTTACCCTAGACCAGTTCACCAGTAGGGGCTCTCCAATTGGAAGCCCCACAGATGGGGGACTCCCGGGTGAAACTGCACCCTCTATCACTGTAGCTATTGGGGCCTCCCCACCATCCACAGGGTGGGGGTTCTGGGTATCTCCCCATCACTAGCGGCAGCCCGCCCAAGAGTCACACACCCACGAAGACAGATTTTGGGTTCAGAGGTCCTGCCAACTACTACCAGATGTAACTCCGTGGGGAAAATATTTTCCTAGCCCAGGGCAAATTACCTTTGGAACTGAAATCAAAGAGAAATAAAGTGGGAGAAACCTGTTTATTGCCAACGAGCACTCATCCACTCCTGCTTGCCCATGTCTCTCATGACCTGGTGCCAAAAGGGACCCCACTGGTCCAGATATGACCTGCTCCCTCTTATAAAAACCTATTATATATGGAGATAGACTACTTCTCTCCACCCCTTGGAAACACCTATTGATACAGAGATGCACTAAGGCCAGGTGAGAGATTCTGGAAATACTGATATTTCTTTGGGGGACAGGGAGTTTAATTATAGGGAAATGGGCTAACTCAGAGATTAGGGGAACTGCAGCCTGGGGCAACGTGGCTTCCCCTGGGGAGACCCAAGACCAGGGAACCTGTTATATCAAATGAATGATTTGAGAATGACTTAGTGATGACCACCATGCCCTGATCAGTTCAGGAAGAGTTCAATCCAAAGTTTCTGTTTTATCTCCACATATAACAGACTTGAGTTGGATACAGAGCACTATGCTTCTTCCTTGAGATTCGTCTGAGTTGACTGGGCTCCCAGGCCAGGTCTGTGAGGCTGGCTTAGGGATCCAGGCTTGCCTTCCTGGTGGGGAGGACAGGCTGCCTGGAAAGGGCCCCCTCCCACCCTGCAGCCCAGCTCATGCTCCCTCAGGACTTGTGCTTTAACCCAGGTGTGCAGCTTTAAATGTCCCTTACACTCTCTAATGAATTTCTCTCTCCAGCAACGAACTCCTTCATGAAATCCATGTGGTTCTGTTGGCATGCCTAATAGGCATCTCACATGGAAAAGTTCAAACTGAATCCCTCATCTCTGCCCACCTCCGCCCCAACCTGCTCTTCCCAGTATCTTCCTGATCTTAACTAATGGCGCTGCCACAGTCAGTTGCTCAAGACAAAAGCTGGGGTAGGGAGGTCATCCTGGATATCAGCGAATTCCATCAGCTCTACCTTCAAAACATAACTCACTACTTCACAGTGCCTCCACTAATCCTTAAAAGCCCACAAATTCCAGTGGTTGGTATGATTTGTTCTGGAAGAATATTAGCCTCTTTTTCTCAGATTCCTCCATCCTCCATCTGGGGTCACCCCTGTATGAAGAGCCACCGTCTCCAGCCCAGGGTGAACAGTGAGGTCTCTGCATCCACCTGTTCTATTATCTGAGGGAAGCTGGGAAGCGAGAGAGCAGGGGAGGGCTGTGTAACCCCTCCCAGGCTAAACTCTGAATGAGCTGGCGGTGCTGGTTTTTCCCCATTCACGTGGCGGTGAGAGACCTCAAATTCTGAGTACAACAATCCTGTTATCCACACAAGACCTCAGATTTTCCAGAGCACTTAATCAGGAGAAAATGGCTGAGTCTGGGATCCTCCCTGTTAGTTAGGGCAAAGGTTGAGTATGAGCTAGTTAGGTATTCTACACCTAAAAAAGACAAGCCAGTCACCTCCACTAACTTACTAAGCAAGGTCCCCAAAGACTGAGGATTGCAGTATTTTCTAACAAATCTAACAACAAACGCCTGACTTCCCACCAGTTGATGGCAATGTGTTCCACTTGTGAGGGCTCAAAACCTTGAGACTCCTGCCGTCCCTCTCTCGTGTTCCACACCCACTCTATGAACAAGTCCTCCTGTCTACTTTCAGAATGCTCCCAGAATCGTCCTACTTCTTTCCCCTCCACTCCGAGCACCCTGGCCCATGTTTCTGGTCTGAACCAGGACAGTAGCCTCCTGGCTGGCTCCTTGCTTCTGCTTCACCTTGTAAAAGCTGCACTGGACAGCATTCCTCCTCTGCTGGAACCTTGACTGAACACGGAGGCTGGCATACTTTTTACCACTTCAACTTCATTTCCTTGACTCTCCTTGTTCACTCAGTTCCAGCCATGTGGCTCCTCAAACTTGCTGTTTGTACTCACCTCAGAGGTTCGGAACCTACTGTTCTCTTTGCCTCAAGTATTTTCCCCCTTGAATTCTGCATGGTCCGTTTTTCATCTCTTCTGGCTTTTCTCTCAAGTGGAGTCTCAGTGAGGCCTTACCCAGCCAAGCTATTTAACAGTGGATATACAATCTCCATTCCTTGCTTTTTCTCCACAGCACTTTCCCCTTTGACATACCATGTATGTTACTTGTTTATTGTCTGTTTCTCTTGTTGGAATGAAGAAAAGAGTTGTTTTGTTTCCGTCTTCCCCGCTGTTCTAGCAGCCCCGCTTGGAGCAAAGCCTGTCACGGTGCAGACACTCACTAGACACTTGTTGAATTAATGAGTGACAGATTCTCCGAACAGAGGGGCTGGAAAACACTGCTCCTACCTCACCCAAACTGGCACCCCACCCTCCTGGGCTCATCCTCTGTCCCGGGAACTTGCTTTATTTTTCTTCACATTTTGACCGTTATGTACTATTGGTTCTTGGGTGTCTCCTCCGCTAGAAAGTGAGTGAGTCCCTGGAGAACAATAACTTTTTGTTCTCTGCTGTACCTGGAGTCCAGGGCTTCAATGCATGTAAGTGGGATGAACAGGGGCAAACCTGAGTGGGCGCTTCTCTCCAGAGAACAGGTATGATCAACGTTTTTGACCCAGGTGTTTTGGATCGCGCTTTAGGTTACCAAAAACCCCTTCTGAATAAGTGCCAGGAGGAGAATCAAGTACAAAACCTTCGCTACCAGGCCCTCGTGGATGTGCGAGTTCGGTCCCAAGGAATTTGCGTTTAGCGAATCCCCCGCGGCCAAGCCACCATTTCCCGGGGTAAGCTGATGCGCCGTCCAGAGCGGTGACTCTCGGGGCGTGTGGAGCTAGGCGGGGGCGGGCTGGGTAGGGAGGGGGCCCTGTCTCCCAGGGACGATGCACACGTGTTCGGCGCTCTATCTGGAGGGGCTGTGCTTTGCTGTGGGCTGGGGGCCAGGCCGCCCGACTACTGTCTAGGCCGCCGGACACGGCGCGTAAAATGCACGCGCGTGGGTCGCCACTGAACCACACGCCTCCTGCTAGATGTGAATCTAGGCGAACAGCCTTGTTTACCTGGAATTCAAACCTAACCTGCGTCCCGGACCTCACCGGCCGCCCTTCCTGTGATGCGCAGGCCGGACCCCGCCGGAGGCGACCGGGGCGGAGCTGAGCCCGCCCAGGGAACGAACGGTCCGCAAGCCCGTCTGCCCCGCGGGCCCCAAGGGCTCAGGCGGCCGGCGGGGCTGGCCTCATCGCGCCGTTCTGCTCCCCCAACCCGCGGTGGGCCTACCCGCCGTGCTGCCGGCCCGGGCCGCAGATCACCCGCCCTACGGAGAGAGGCTCCGGGCCCAACGAGCAGACACCCGCGCAGCCGGGGCGAGCGGGAGCGCGCGGGCAGGAGGTGGTTGCGCCTTCCGTTCCCGAGCCCCTCTAGGCGTCGCGGCGGCCGGCGTCTCGATGGCCGCCTGGGCCGGGGGCGGGGCCTGGGCGTGTCTGGGACGGGGCGCGGAAGGCGGGCGGAGGCGCGACCAGCGCTCTTGTGCCGGACGTTGCGCGGCCGCGACGCCAGACGCCGGAGCGGACGCGGCCCTCCCTGCTTGGTGTTACCTCGCGTCCGGCGCGGCCCCGCGAGACGCCGTCGCATGTAGGCGTTTCCTGCTCGTGTCGCGGACCTGCCTCGGTCGGGTGCGGGAGCGGCGGAACTGGCGTTGCGTTTTCTCAACGGCGCCCGAGGTGTTGGCCCTATTGCCGCGCTCAGACGGTGGGCGGACGGCGACGGCGCAGTGAGGGAGACAATGGGTTTCCAGGCACCGCGCCCTGACGGCCGCACGGGGGCGCTCCCGCTGCGAACGGAGTGGTGGTGCCGGGGGCGGGCTCGGCCGGGCGGGGGCGTGGCCCGGTCGAGGCGGAGCCTGTGGGCGGGGCTTGGAGGCGCGGGGTTTATGGGCGGGGCTGGCGGACCACAGGGGCGGAGCGGGTGTCGGGCGGGCGGCTGCGGACCTGCGTGAGGGCGGGATGGGCGGAAACGCGGCGGGGGCGGGGGCGGGGCCAGGGTGGGGTGTATGGCTCCCGCTCCCTGTGGTGGACACGCGGCGGGCACAGGCCTGCCGGGCTGCTGTCCCTGCTTGTGGGATCGCTGAGGGCCTTTGTTTCCCCCTTTCGTGGTTTTCAGTGGTTATTGAGCTGGAGGAAGAAGGGAGGGGACCTAACCTAACCTCACCAAGGCCTTTCCTGAGCTGCTGTGCACCTGGCTCAGCTTTGAAACATTTACAAAAAAATTTTTTTAATGTCAATTTGAAATAATTACAGAATTTGAAAAAGTGAAACTTAATGCAAAGAGTTAGCACCGCTATTCACCTTGGTTCCCGTACATGAGCTTCTTACTTAACAGAACTGCTAGCAAAGCCGGGACGCGAACATCTGCGGTCTTAGGATCGGCTGCTCCTCTCGCCCTTTGTGGTGTAGGGCCCAGGTCAGGCCGAGTTGCATGTCCTTGTCTGGTTTCACTGGGGAAATTTACATTTTTTAAACAGTGGAGGCCCCCTTCCTCCTAAGATCCTTCATAGTGGCCCTAGGAGCACCAGGTCTCAAGGAGTCTTTTCTTCTGGGTGCCAGGGTCAGTCGGGAATGTCCGGCTGTGCCTCCGGACAGCCCTGCACAGGGGGTCTCCCTTTGCACCCTGATCTTTCTGGCCCCGGGCGTTCAGCCTTTGCTGGTCTCTTCCTACCTCTCAGGCTGATCACCTTCTGCCCTGTGGACTCTAAAATTCCTCCTTGGCTATCTTCCTTCGCAGTCTGGGCTTAGTCTCTGGTTGATCTCTTGTGGCTTCAAGGAATCTTGTGTCTGAGCACTCCGCAAATGGTCAAAAACCCCCCAGGCCATTCCGCTGTTGCAGACTTGGAGCGCCTATGGTCGGCCTAATGCTTTTCTTGGTTATCTCAAAAGCATCTCCATCTTAATGTGTGCAAAATGCAGCTTCAGGTCACCCACATCTGGTCCCCTTATAGTGCGCCCAGCCTCTGCGAATGGCAGCACCCTACCCCAGCCACTCAGCCTGAGCCCAGGAGCCCTCCCTCATCGGCCCTTCCTTCCTCTGTCCCCCACTCAATCCAGACTTGTCTCTAATTTTTGAATCCCCCTCGGCCTGCCCACTTTTCTCCATAGGCACCACCATCTGCCTTTCTGTCTGCTTCCTTCAGTTGTCCACACCACAGTCAGAATAAGCTTGTTAAAATGAGAAACCCGTGCGTCATGCTTTGCCTGTTATCTTTGTGGAGCACTCTTTGTTCTAGGGCAGGTCTCCTTAACGGCTGCTTCAAGGTCCCGCACAGCTGGTCCAGCCTCTTCTTGCATCCTCTCTCAAGCTGACTGCTTTGCTCTCCCCTCATTTGCTGTTCCCTCTGCCTGGGATTCTGTTCCTTGCCTATTGGGGAATTCTTACTATTCCTGCGGATCTGTCTCTTCATACTTTGCTTAGAGAAGTGTTCTGTAACTTCCTCCCTGATGAGGTCCATGTCTTGTTTTGTAGGTCCTGATCTGTCCCACCTCCTCTCCTTGGTAGCCCTGCTTTGGTGGCAATTTTATACCTACATGCTTGTCAGCTCTCAGACACTCCTGGTGTTTTGAAATGTTGGGGTACTTAATATGCCTAGCAGCCTCTGGGGCATTGTTCTCATTGGGAATTTGCTTAGCCCGTAGGGGCACAGCTTACTCTTGTCTCACTCCTCTGTTGATTATGTCAGGCAGGGCAGGAAGGACGGAGAAGCCACATGGGAGGGAATAGAGGGCCTGGACAGTGCAAACGGAGGGCCCTTACGGGGAGAAATGGCTGCTCCTGCCCTTCCTGCTTAGCTACCTCCCGTCCTGGCTGAGTCCACCATATGAACTGACCCGCCATTGACGGACATTTCCTGTGTCAGAGATGCTCTAGGAATGTTTTGGTCAGTCCCACATTTTGGTTCTGTTCTGAACAGCTGACAAGAGCCAGAAGGTGAAATTTCCGGCAGCTGCAGGATGAGCAGGAGGGGGCGCCCTGGAGCATGGCCATCTGCTCTCAGCGTGAGTTGAGCTAAGCAAGTATTTACTGGGTGCCTGCCACGTACCAGGAGTGGTGTTGTCTTCTGGGGCCACAAAGGTAATTAAGTTCTGTGCCCACCCTGCCACCTGGGCATGTGGTGGAGTCCGAATGGAGTGACGGAGGTGAGAGTGGGAGCAAAGGACGCTGCACGGGGCGGCCCGAGCCAAGGCTGGGCACCTGGCTCTGAGTACCTTGACCTTGGTCTGGGGCCTGAGGGAGTGTGACCTGGGGAGGTTCCTGGTAGGCTGTGCGAGGGGCTGGTGTCTGTCCTCACCAGCTGGGGGCTGTCGCTGAGTGTGGTGAGTGACAAGACCCGGCCTAGGGCACAAAAGAGGAAAAGGAGATGAGCTGAGCCGCTAAAAAGGCAACACGGGTCACAGTCCTAACCCAAACCGGCCGCACGTGGGGAAAAGTCAGTCTGATTCTTATCAAATATACTGAAACTCCGCTTCCTACTGAGGTACCCCTTCGTCAGACATTTCCGTGGTAAATGTATGGCTGCTACGGTAGGTGAGAGAAACAGATCACAGTGAGCCTCACGTCATTTCAGATTTTTCTGCCAAACCATCTGTTGCCAAGTTCTGAAGAAATGTTCAGTGTTCACAGAAGTTTTGACTTCTAGGAAATGTGGGTTAGAGGTTATAGGCCTGAAGCGATACCTACACATTTAGAGAGCCTGGCCTATTGTGCGTGCAGCACACACATTGGCTCTTACTGTCTTCACAGCAGCCCTGCGAGGGTCAGTGCCATGAAGATCCCATTTTACAGGTGAGGAGATGAGGGCACAGAGAAGGTAAGTGACATGCCTGTCATCACACAGCCCATCGCTGGTGAATCCATAGTCCCCATCCCTACCAGGCTGCAAACTTGGGAATGGGAGGTCTGGTTGGGCAGTGAGCTTTCCTCCGAAGCTGGGGGAAGTTAAGTGCGATGTCCAGCAGACCTGAGGAGGATGTGGGTGGGGAGGTGCCATGTGGACAGCTAGGATGTGGGCTGGCTGGGCTTTGACAAAGTTCAGGTAAGCAGCGTCATAAAGGTTGTGTATGGAGCTTCATGGAGACTTTAGAGGGGCTATAACTGCATTCTGATTTTCTTCCTCTAGCTGTGCAAGATGTGTGCTCTGGAGCCCCACAGATGAATGTTTTCAGCCGGCCGCTGCCTTGTCCCTGCAGACTGCACACCCCTGAGTGGGTCAGTGCCATAGAGTTGCTCACAGGAGTGCAGGTACCCCTGTGCTGCGCTGTGTGCACGTGTGAGTGTGCAAAATATGCATCCAGATAAATTAGAAGAACAGGTTAAGAAAGAATGGGACAATTTTGAATATCCCACTCATTTTAAGAAAGAGAACCTTATCAAAACCTTACAAGCCCGTGTGTGTCTGCCCATCGCCTCTTTGCAGAGGTAACTGCTCTGCTCAAGTTCCTCTTAGTCACTTCCTCGCTTTTCTTTAGGGTTTTCCTGTGTGTACGTGTGTATCTCCAGATAATATATATGTTCTAGTCTTGTTTAACTTGGTCCTTAGAAAATGAAATCATAGCACATTTTCTGGTGTTTTATTTTGTTTGCTTGGGTGTTTGTGAGATTGGATCGGCGATGTGCGTGACTAAAGTTCTTCATTCGCTTTCCCTCTTGTACCATTGCATCCGTTCTGTTCGTGGAGTGAGGCTGCCTCTGGTTTTCATTCTTGGAAAGAAACTGCTGCCGTGGGCCTTCTTGCCCTGGTCTCCAGGGTACAGGTGCGGAAATTCCTCCCAGCCAGTGGTTCTCAAACAGGATGGGGTTTGGGTGGGGAGGGGAGCTCAGGGGATGGGGACACAGGTTGTCACAGCTGAGAGACCGGCCACAGCCGTCTCCGTGGGTGGAGGCCAGGTGTACTGCTCAGCGTCCTGCCATGCCCAGGGCAGCTCCTACCTCTCCCCGCTCTGCTCTCCTGGACACTGAAGAATTGTCCGGCCCCAAATGCCAGTGCCGAGGCTGAGAAGCCCTGCTCCAGGGTGAACACTGAGGGTGGGCTGCAGGTGGGTGGGGTTGTACACGTCCAGCGTTAGTAGACACTAATGCACTATGCACATTCCCTCCAGTGCCATAGGGTCCTTGCGATACTCCTTGTAACCTGGTACTGCCTGCCTTTAAAATCTTTGCCAACATGGTACACGTGAAATTATATTTCATGGTTTTAATTTCATTTCCTAAATAGTCACGGTGATTGGGCAGATTTCCCTGTCTGCCTGAAGTCTCTATTTCTTCTGAGAACTGGCTCCTGGTATCCCTTTGCCTGTTTTCCTGTTGTGTTATTTGTGCTTCTCTTAATTACTCCTGGGATTTCTTTGTATATCCTAGATTCTATCTCCTAGTTATAAATCCCTTATATTTGTTGCATATAACTGTTCTTCTGATAAAAGAAAAGTCCTTAATTTAAATGTAGTAGAATTTATTGATCATTTTCTTTGTGATTAGTGCTTTTTTTGGGCAGGTGGGGGTACCTGCTTGTTGCCCCAGTGAGTGGGGGCCTCCACCTCAAGCAGGGCTGGTGCCAAGTCACAGACCGGGGACTCAGATCAGCAGGTTTGCCACGGGGCTCAAACGTGAATGTCTCCCGCTGGCTCACTGGGAGACTGGTGGAGAGGGGCTGAAGCCAAGTCTCAGAACACTTTGGGGTCCACACCCTGTGCTGAGGTTAGCAGGCCAGCAACCAGAGACAGTGGGGGAGCAGGACTGAGAACAGGGCTAAACCCTGATCACAGGGCTGCCTCAGGATCTGGACTGGCCGCTGGCTGGCGGGCCTGTTACCGGAGGCATGGACAGTGGCTCTCTGAGTCCCTCTGCATGTGGGCCTGGATCCGAGTGGGAGCCCCTTTGTCTGCCAGGCTGTATTTGCTGAGCTTGCCAGCAGGGGCTCAGGCCTGTCTTTTCAGAACAGTCTCCATCGTGGGGTTCTCTGGTTCGTGGTTCCTGAAGCTCCTGTGAGGGTGCCGTAGTCTGCGGCTGGCCGCCAGGTCATGGTTTTTGTGGGGTGGAGCACACGGGGGCTCCCATTCCACTGTCATGGGCATGACATCACTGCTGCTGTCTGTTTGTCAGGACCAAACATGTCAGTTCAGCTTGCAGGTCTCAGCGATGTTGCCTGATCATTAATCATTGGAAGAGGTGTGCCAAAATCTCTCACTGCTGATCAACTTGTCAATTTCTGTAGTTGTCTTAATTTTCACTCTATTTTGAAGTCATGTTATTAGATGCATAAAGTTTAAAATTATATTTTTCCGGTATGTCAAAACTTTTTCCCCTATTTGTCTGATTATGCTTTTGTTTTTGTTTTATGTTATTTTTAATTGTAAAAAGCACACAAAATAAAATGGATTACCTTAACCACTTTTAAGTGTACATTTTAGTAGTGTTAAGTACACTCGCATTGTCATGCAACCGTCTCCAGAGCTTTTTCATCTTGCAACACTGAAACTCTGTACCCACTCAACATCAGCTCCCCATTTTCCCCTCCACCTGTTATGGAAAACCTGGACTGGATCACTGACAGAAGAACCAAGTGGCACTCGGAGGTCTTGGAGTGCTGAGGTTTTATTCTTACACCGGCAGGCTCAGAGGGGAGTAATCTCCCAAGGTCTGAGCCCTGAGCACAAGCAAGGGAGCAATTTATATTATTTTGATATGTGGCATTTCAGCATGTTCAGGGCAAAAGAGGAGCCTGGAGGAGGGGAGGGGGATGCTGGGAGGGCTTTGCCAACCAGAGGAAAAAAGTGGTTTGCTGACTTTGATGGCTGTTTTGAATATTTTCCTTATCACACCCAAACATGGTAACCACCATTCACTCTCTATTTCTATGAATTTAAATACTTTAGATATTTCATATGAGTGGAATTCATCTTTTGGTGACTGGTTTATTTCACTTAGGCAATTACCCTTCTTTCATCCATGTTGTAACATATGACAAGATTTATTTCCTTTTTAAGGCGAAGTAATATTCAAGTGAAGATATATACCACCCTTTTTTTATCCATTCATCTGCAGATGAACATTAACTCCCACCTTGGCTATTGTGAATAATGCTTTTATGAACATGGGTGTCTCTTTGAGATCCTGCTTTTAATTCTTTTATGCCCAGATGTGGGATTGCTGGATCATATGGTAGTGCACTTCTCAATTTTTTGAGAAACCTCCATACTTTATTACAGAGTGGCTGCACCGCTTTACATTTGCGTCAGCACTGTACAACTATTCTAATTTTTCCACATCCTTGCCAGCATTTCTTATTTTCTGTTTTTTCGATGGTCAGCCTAGAGGGGGTGAGGTGATATCTCATTGTGGTATTGATTTGCATTTTTCTAATGATTAATGATAATGATATTGAGCATTGTTTCATATTTATTGGCCATTCATCTATCTTCTTTAGAGAAATAGCTATAGGTTCTTTGTCTATTTTCTAATTGTTGTTAAGTTGTAGGAGTTCTCTTTATATATTTTAGGTATGAACTTTTCATCAGATACATGATTTGCACATATTTCCTTCCATTCCATGAATTGTCTGCTTTCTTGATTGTATCCTTTGATGTACTTTTAAGTTTGATCTAGTCTCATTGGTATATATTTGCTTTTGCTGCCTGAAATTTTGATGTCATATTCAAGAAATTATTTCTAGATCTACGTCATAAATCTTTTCCCCTGTGTTTTCTTCTAAGAGTTTTGAAATTTTAACTCGTTTAGGTCTTTGGTACACGTTGACTTATTTTTTGTATATAGTGTATATATATATATACACACTATATATACCCTTTGTATATATAAGGGCCCAGCTTATTCTTTTGCATGTGGATATCCAGTCTTTACAACCCCATTTGTTAAAGGAGATGGTCCTTTCCTTATTGAGTGGTCTTGATATTCTTTTTGAAGATTACCTAACTCTGTACATGAGGGTTTATTTCTGGCTGTCTATTCTGATTCATTGGTCTGTATGCCTGTCTTTATGCCAGTACCACTCTGTTTTGATATCTGTGAGTCCTCCAACTTTGTTCTTTTTCAAAATTGTTTTGGCTATTTGGGGGTCTCTTGGTAGTCAGTGTAATTTTAGGATAGATTTTTTTTTATTTCTGAAAAAGCCACTATTGGCATTTTTTTTTTTTAATAATTATTTTTTATTGAAGGGTAGTTGACACACAGTATTACATTACATTAGTTTCAGGTGTACAACATAGTGATTCAACATTTATATACATGACAGTTCTAGGTACCAGCTATCACCCTACCAAGCTGTTACAATATCTTGACTATATTCCTTATGCTATACATTACATCCCGGTTACTTATTTATTTTACCATTGGAAGTGTGTACTTTTTTTTTTTTTGTGAGGGCATCTCTCATATTTATTGATCAAATGGTTGTTAACAACAATAAATAAAATTTTGTATAGGGGAGTCAATGCTCAATGCACAATCATTAATCCACCCCAAGCCTAACTTTCGTCAGTCTCCAATCTTCTGAGGCATAACAAACAAGTTCTTACATGGAGAACAAATTCTTACATAGTGAATAAGTAACATAGTGAACAGTACAAGGGCAGTCATCATGCATTATGAACTATAAACAGTTCAAATATGAATACTCATTTGATTTTTATACTTGATTTATATGTGGATACAACATTTCTCTCTTTATTATTATTATTTTTAATAAAATGCTGAAGTGGTAGATGGATACAAGATAAAGGTAGAAAACATAGTTTAGTGTTGTAAGGGAGCAAATGTAGATGATCAGGTGTGTGCCTGTAGACTATGTGTTAATCCAAGCTAGACAAGGGCAATAAAACATCCACGTATGCAGAAGATTTCTCTCAGAACAGGGGGGGTGAGGTTCTAAGCTTCACCTCTGTTGATCCCCAATTTCTCACCTGATGGCCCCCCTGCGACTGTGCCTGTCTTAGGTTGATCCTCCCTTGAGGAATCTTACCCGTCTCTGGCTAACCAGTCATCTTCCGGGGCCATACAGGGAAATGTAAAGTTGGTAAGTGAGAGAGAAGCCTTATTGTTTGAAATGGTTAGCCTTTTATTTCTTTGCATATTTATGCCCTGTAGCTTCTATGCCCAGCATTTGTCTTGAGGTATCTTTACCACTTGGAAGAATTATGATACTCGGTAAATTTGATATGAGGCACAAATTCTATTTAAGGGTTGTAATTAGGAAGGAAGAAGAAAAGCTATAGAAGTAGCAGGCGAAAGAAAACATGGGAAGATTGATTATTTCTTTGACATATCTTCTTGTAGAGTAACTTCAGCATGTATAGGTTTTAAGCTACTACTTAAATTGCGCACACACATTAACATAATAGGAGTATAGTTACATAACCAAAGCATATCTGTAATTACCAGCCATCTCCAGTGAAACCAAGAAAACCAGTTAGGTACCTTAGGCATTTGTGAAAACATCTATGATATGGTGGATATTGTACAACTGAACTTGAACAGTCTGGGAGAAATCAGACAAATTAAAACAACCCATTCCTGGGGAATGTTCACATCCCTTATGTTCTTTTAACAGTAAATAGTCTGTAGTTGTGAGATTTTGGAGTGCTACAATTTGCACTTCTCCTAATTCTTGGTTGAGTTCCAACAGTATAGACCCAGTCAAATTTGTTGTTTTACTGTATGCACAGGCCAGCTTAAATATCTCCTTCATTCCCATGGCAAGTCCAGGAGCTGGTGGGATGAGTGCATCTACAGCTGTAGCAGTGCGTGGATCTTTGTTGGGGTTTTTTGATGATCATCTTCTGGCATGAGTCTTCCAAAGAGTGCTGATGTTGGAAGTTCTTTTTCATATCGTATCTTAGTTCATTTTTGGGGTAGCCCAATTAGGCTTTGATCCTCTGTATAAACACAAACAGACCCTTTGCCTACACTTTTATATGCCCTTTATACCCTTGTGTAGAACTCATTGGAGGTCACCACACAGGAACTGCCCTTTTTTTTTTTTTGGTATCACTAATCTGCACTTACATGACGAATATTATGTTTACTAGGCTCTCCCCTATACCAGGTCCCCCCTATAAACCCCTTTACAGTCACTGTCCATCAGCATAGCAAAATGTTGTAGAATCACTACTTGCCTTCTCTGTGTTTTACAGCCCTCCCCTTTCTCCCACCCCCCCATGCATGCTAATCTTAATACTCCCCTTCTTCTTCCCACCCCCTTATCCCTCCCTACCCACCCATCCTCTCCAGTGCCTTTCCCTTTGGTACCTGTTAGTCCATTCTTGAGTTCTGTGATTCTGCTGCTGTTTTGTTCCTTCAGTTTTTCCTTTGTTCTTATATTCCACAGATGAGTGAAATCATTTGGTATTTCTCTTTCTCCGCTTGGCTTGTTTCACTGAGCATAATACCCTCCAGCTCCATCCATGTTGCTACAAATGGTAGGATTTGCCCTTTTCTTATGGCTGAGTAGTATTCCATTGTGTATATGTACCACATCTTCTTTATCCATTCATCTATCGATGGACATTTAGGTTGCTTCCAATTCATGGCTATTGTAAATAGTGCTGCAATAAACATAGGGGTGCACTGGTCTTTCTCATACTTGATTGCTGCATTCTTAGGGTAAATTCCTAGGAGTGCAATTCCTGGGTCAAATGGTAAGTCTGTTTTGAGCATTTTGATGTACCTCCATACTGCTTTCCACAATGGTTGAACTAATTTACATTCCCACCAGCAGTGTAGGAGGGTTCCCCTTTCTCCACAGCCTCGCCAACGTTTGTTGTTGGTTGTCTTTTGGATGGCAGCCATCCTTACTGGTGTGAGGTGATACCTCATTGTAGTTTTAATTTGCATTTCTCTGATAATTAGCGATGTGGAGCATCTTTTCATGTGTCTGTTGGCCATCTGTATTTCTTTTTTGGAGAACTGTTCAGTTCCTCTGCCCATTTTTTAATTGGGTTATTTGTTTTTGTTTGTTGAGGCGTGTGAGCTCTTTATATATTCTGGACGTCAAGCCTTTATCGGATCTGTCATTTTCAAATATATTCTCCCATACTGTAGGGTTCCTTTTTGTTCTATTGATGGTGTCTTTTGCTGTACAGAAGCTTTTCACCTTGATATAGTCCCACTTACTCATTTTTGCTGTTGTTTTCCTTGCCCGGGGAGATATGTTCAAGAAGAGGTCACTCATGTTTATGTCTAAAAGGATTTTGCCTATGTTTTCTTCCAAGAGTTTAATGGTTTCATGGCTTACATTCAGGTCTTTGATCCATTTTGAGTTTACTTTTGTATATGGGGTTAGACAATGGTCCAGTTTCATTCTCCTACATGTAGCTGTCCAGTTTTGCCAGCACCATCTGTTGAAGAGACTGTCATTTCGCCATTGTATGTCCATGGCCCCTTTATCAAATATTAATTGACCATATATGTCTGGGTTAATGTCTGGATTCTCTAGTCTGTTCCATTGGTCTGTGGCTCTGTTCTGGTGCCAGTACCAAATTGTCTTGATTACTATGGCTTTATAGTAGAGCTTGAAGTTGGGGAGTGTGATCCCCCCTACTTTATTCTTCTTTCTCAGGATTGCTTTGGCTATTTGGGGTCTTTGGTGTTTCCATATGAATTTTTGAATTATTTGTTCCAGTTCATTGAAGAATGTTGCTGGTAGTTTCATAGGGATTGCATCAAATCTGTATATTGCTTTGGGCAGGATGGCCATTTTAACGATATTAATTCTTCCTAGCCACGAGCATGGGATGAGTTTCCATCTGTTAGTGTCCCCTTTAATTTCTCTTAAGAGTGACTTGTAGTTTTCAGAGTATAAGTCTTTCACTTCTTTGGTTAGGTTTATTCCTAGGTATTTTATTTTTTTTGATACAATTGTGAATGGAGTTGTTTTCCTGATTTCTCTTTCTGTTGGTTCATTGTTAGTATATAGGAAAGCCACAGATTTCTGTGTGTTGATTTTGTATCCTGCAACTTTGCTGTATTCCGATATCAGTTCTAGTAGTTTTGGGGTGGAGTCTTTAGGGTCTTTTATGTACAGTATCATGTCATCTGCAAATAGTGACAGTTTAACCTCTTCTTTACCAATCTGGATTCCTTGTATTTCTTTATTTTGTCTGATTGCCGTGGCTAGGACCTCCAGTACTATGTTAAATAACAGTGGAGAGAGTGGGCATCCCTGTCTAGTTCCCGATCTCAGAGGAAATGCTTTCAGCTTCTCGCTGTTCAATATAATGTTGGCTGTGGGCTTATCATAGATGGCCTTTATTATGTTGAGGTACTTGCCCTCTATTCCCATTTTGCTGATAGTTTTTAACATGAATGGATGTTGAACTTTGTCAAATGCTTTGTCAGCATCTATGGAGATGATCATGTGGTTTTTGTCTTTCTTTTTGTTGATGTGGTGGATGACGTTGATGGACTTTCGAATGTTGTACCATCCTTGCATCCCTGGGATGAATCCCACTTGGTCATGGTGTATGATCCTTTTGATGTATTTTTTAATTCGGTTTGCTAATATTTTGTTGAGTATTTTTGCATCTACGTTCATCAGGGATATTGGTCTGTAGTTTTCTTTTTTGGTGGGGTCCTTGCCTGGTTTTGGTATTAGGGTGATGTTAGCTTCATAGAATCAGTTTGGGAGTATCCCCTCCTCCTCTATTTTTTGGAAAACTCTAAGGAGAATGGGTATTATGTCTTCCCTGTATGTCTGATAAAATTCCGTGGTAAATCCATCTGGCCCGGGGGTTTTGTTCTTTGGTAGTTTTTTGATTACCACTTCAATTTCGTTGCTGGTAATTGGTCTGTTTAGAGTTTCTGTTTCTTCATGGGTCAATCTTGGAAGGTTGTATTTTTCTAGGAAGTTGTCCATTTCTCCTAGGTTTTCCAGCTTGTTAGCATATAGGTTTTCATAGTATTCTCTAATAATTCTTTGTATTTCTGTGAGGTCCGTCGTGATTTTTCCTTTCTCATTTCTGATGCTGTTGATTTGTGTTGACTCTCTTTTTTTCTTAATAAGTCTGGCTAGAGGCTTATCTATTTTGTTTATTTTCTCGAAGAACCAGTTCTTGGTTTCATTGATTTTTGCTATTGTTTTATTCTTCTCAATTTTATTTATTTCTTCTCTGATCTTTATTATGTCCCTCCTTCTGCTGACCTTAGGCCTCATCTGTTCTTCTTTTTCCAATTTTGATAATTGTGACATTAGACCATTCATTTGGGATTGCTCTTCCTTTTTTAAATATGCTTGGATTGCTATATACTTTCCTCTTAAGACTGCTTTTGCTGTGTCCCACAGAAGTTTGGGCTTAGTGTTGTTGTCATTTGTTTCCATATATTGCTGGATCTCCATTTTGATTTGGTCATTGATCCATTGATTATTTAGGAGAGTGTTGTTAAGCCTCCATGTGTTTGTGAGCCTGTTTGCTTTCTTTGTACAGTTTATTTCTAGTTTTATGCCTTTGTGGTCTGAAAAGTTGGTTGGTAGGATTTCAATCTTTTGGAATTTTCTGAGGCTCTTTTTGTGGCCTAGTATGTGGTCTATTCTGGAGAATGTTCCATGTGCACTTGAGAAGAATGTATATCCTGTTGCTTTTGGATGTAGAGTTCTATAGATGTCTATTAGGTCCATCTGGTCTACTGTGTTGTTCAGTGCTGCTGTGTCCTTACTTATTTTCTGCCTGGTGGATCTATCCTTTGGGGTGAGTGGTGTGTTGAAGTCTCCTAGAATGAACGCATTGCAGTCTATATCCCCCTTTAGTTCTGTTAGTATTTGTTTCACATATGCTGGTGCTCCTGTGTTGGGTGCATATATATTTAGAATGGTTATATCCTCTTGTTGGATTGAGCCCTTTATCATTATATTTCTTTATCTCTTGTTACTTTCTTTGTTTTGAAGTCTATTTTTTCTGATATTAGTACTGCAACCCCTGCTTTCTTCTTGCTGTTGTTTGCTTGAAATATGTTTTTCCATCCCTTGAGTTTTAGTCTGTACATGTCTTTGGGTTTGAGGTGAGTTTCTTGTAAGCAGCATATAGATGGGTCTTGCTTTTTTATCCATTCTATTACTCTGTGTCTTTTGATTGGTGCATTCAGCCCATTAACATTTAGGGTGACTATTGAAAGATATGTACTTATTGCCATTGCAGGCTTTAAATTCGTGGTTACCAAAGGTTCAAGGTTAGCCTCTTTAGTATCTTACTGCCTAACTTAGCTCGCTTATTGAGCTGTTATATACACTGTCTGGAGATTCTTTTCTTCTCTCCCTTCTTATTCCTCCTCCTCGATTCTTCATATGTTGAGTGTTTTGTGCTGTGCTCTTTCTAGGAGTGCTCCCATCTAGAGCAGTCCCTGTAAGATGTTCTGTAGAGGTGGTTTGTGGAAAGCAAATTCCCTCAGCTTTTGTTTGTCTGGGAATTGTTTAATCCCACCGTCATATTTGAATGATAGTCGTCCTGGATACAGTATCCTTGGTTCAAGGCCCTTCTGTTTCATTGTATTAAATATATCATGCCATTCTCTTCTGGCCTGTAGGGTTTCTGTCGAGAAGTCTGATGTTAGCCTGATGGGTTTCCCTTTATAGGTGACCTTTTTCTCTCTAGCTGCCTTTAAAACTCTTTCCTTGTCCTTGATCTTTGCCATTTTAATTATTATGTGTCTTGGTGTTGTCCTCCTTGGATCCTTTCTGTTGGGGGTTCTGTGTATTTCCATGGTCTGTTCGATTATTTCCTCCCCCAGTTTTGGGAAGTTTTCAGCAATTATTTCTTGTAAGATACTTTCCATCTCTTTTCCTCTCTCTTCTTCTTCTGGAACCCCTATAATACGGATATTGTTCCTTTTGGATTGGTCACACAGTTCTCTTAATATTGTTTCATTCCTGGAGATCCTTTTGTCTCTCTCTCTGTCAGCTTCTATGCGTTCCTGTTCTCTGGTTTCAATTCCATCAATGGCCTCTTGCATCCTATCCATTCTGCTTATAAACCCTTCCTGAGTTTGTTTCATTTCTGTGAGCTCCTTTCTGGCATCTGTGATCTCCCTCCGGACTTCATCCCATTTCTCTTGCGTATTTCTCTGCATCTCTGTCAGCATGTTTATGATTCTTATTTTGAATTCTTTTTGAGGAAGACTGGTTAGGTCTGTCTCCTTCTCTGGTGTTGTCTCTGTGATCTTTGTCTGCCTGTAGCTTTGACTTTTCATGGTGATAGGAATAGTCTGCAGAACTGGGACGAGTGACGGCTGGAAGGACTTCCTTTCTTGTTGGTTTGTGGCCCTCCTCTCCTGGGAGAACAGCGGCCTCTAGTGGCTTGTGCTGCGCAGCTGCGCGCGGACAGGGTTTCTGCTTCCTGCCCGGCTGCTATGGAGTTAATCTCCGCTGTTGCTGTGGGCCTGGCCTGGCTCGGGCAGCTACTCCAAAATGGTGGAGTCGCGTTGGAGCAGGAGCGGCTGGGAGGCTATTTATCTCCGTAAGGGGCCTCCCTGCTCCCTGCAGTCCAGGGGTTAGGGTGCCCAGAGATCCCCGGATTCCCTACCTCTGGATTAAGTGTCCCGCCCTGCCCCTTTAAGACTCCCAAAAAGCACCTGCCAAAACAAAACAACAACCACCAAAAAAAAAAAAAAAAATTTTTTACATTAAAAAAAATTTTTTTTTAATTAAAAAAAAAAAAAAAGGTGGCCGCTCCTTTTTCTTTATTCTCCGGCGCCAGCCTCAGGCCTCTGCTCACTGGTCTTGCTGCCCTGTTTCCCTAGTATTGGGTTCCCTATCTCTTTAAGACTTCCAAAAAGCGCTCACCAAAACAAAGCAGGAAAAAAAAAAAATTGGCCCGCACTTTTCTTATGTCCTCCAGCGCCCGGCCTCCGTTGCCCGCTCACTGTTCTTGCTGCCCTGTTTTCCTAGTATCCAGGGCCCCCTGGGCATGTACTGTGTCTGGGCCCGGATGGCTGGGGCTGGGTGTTCGGCAGTCCTGGGCTCCGTCTCCCTCCCGCTCTGCTAATTCTTCTCCTGCCGGGAGTTGAGGGGATGGGCGCTCGGCTCCCGCCGGGCCGGGGCTTGTATCTTACCCCCTTCGCACGGCGCTGGGTTCTCTCAGGTGCGGATGTGGTCTGGATATTGTCCTGTGTCCTCTGGTCTTTATTCTAGGATGGGTTGTCTTTGTTATATTTTCATAGATATATGTGGTTTTGGGAGGAGATTTCTGCTGCTCTACTCAACGCCGCCATCTTCTGCCCCTCTAAAGCATTATTGGTAGGGCCCTGGCATGCTTGGTTTATTTCCTTTTGCTCCTGCACAAGTTTCTGGCTGAGGTACAGGAACTCATAACTGTGTTCCTCAGGTTTCTTGTTCCTTAGCCGGATATCTCCATATGGGTCTTCCTTATTCCACAGGGCCAAGTAAACCACTATTGGCATTTTAATAGAGATTTCATTGACTCTATAGATCACTTTGGGTAGTATTGACATATTAGCCCTCACTATTAAGATTTCCAATCCATGAACACAAAATGTCTTTATATATATATATTTTTTAATTGCTTTAATTTTTTTTCCATTGTACCACTCTTTCACCTCCTTAGGATTGTTCCTAAATATTTTAGTCTTTTCAATACTGTGGCAAACGGAGTTGTTTCTAATTTCCCCTTCAGTTTGTTCATTGTTAGGGTATAGAAATGCAATTGATTTTTGTATGTTGATTTTACATTCTGAAACTTTATTGAGTTTATTAGTTCTAACTTTTCTTTTGGATCTTTAGGGATTTCTACATTATAAGATCATGTCACTGAAAACAGAGATCATTCTAATTCTTCCTTTCTAATTTGGATGCCTTTTATTTATTATTCTTGCCTAATTGCTCTGACTAGGAATTCTAGTGCTATGTTGAGTAGAATGGCTAGAGAGGGAGGGCATCCTGGTTTGATCTGTTCTTAGAGAAAAAGTTTTCAGTCTTTCACTATTTCATGTGATGTTAGTAATTTTTTTTCACATATAGACTTTATTATTTGAGGTGGTTTTCTTCTGTTCCTAGTGTATCAAGTTTTTATCATGAAAGAGGGCTGGATCTTATTAAATGTTTTTTCTGTACCAATTGATATGAACAAACATTTTTGTATTTTGGTTCATGTGTCCTGTTATGTTAGTTGATTTTTTACATGTTAAACTATATTTGCATTCCAGAAGTAAATCCCACTCTGGTGGTGTAGAATCCTTTTACTGTGCTGTCGAATTTGCATTGTTAGTATTTTCTTGAGGATTTTTGCATCTATGTCATCAGTGGTATTAATCTTTAGTTTTCTTCTAGTGTCTTTGTCTGGCTCTGATACCTATTTTTCAGCTACAGAATTTGTTTGGTTCTTCTTCATAGTTTTTCTGTTTCCGTTAAGTAATCATTTTGTTCATTGCATTTCCTGATTTTTAAAGTTGTTTGTGTTCTCTTTTTGCTCATTAAATATCTTCTAAGAAAATGTTTGGAATTATTCATCAAGAAATTCAGCAATCTGTCTGTCATTAGTATCTATTCCTGGAGTTTTTTGTTTTTGTTTTGGCATTGGGCCATATTTCTGATTTCCTTATGTGCTTTGTGAAATCTGTTGTTGAGATTGGGCCATTTGAAAAAACAGTCTTCTTTCCCAGTCTTTATAGACTGGCTCTGTTTGGGGGAATACCTTCAGCGGTCAGCTGATCTAGAAGTTTGAGACCTCTCCAGCATTTTCTGGTGGTGCCTTCTCTGGACTTGTGTGTGCATTTTTAGTTGCCTCAGTGTCCATAAATTGCTTGCCCCTATTTCTTATCAGGAACTTGTAATTTTTTTACATTTGTGTATATTGTACTGAAGTAGGTTCCAGTCTCTGTCATCATTCTCATCAGTGCTCTAAGTCTAGTGAGATGGAAATCTCTTCCTCAGGCAGCCCTCAGACAAGCCTAAATGTTAGGCACATGGTCCACTCTTGTTTCCATCCCAAGGGAAGAGCCCCTCCCTGTATGGGAGGTTTACCCCAGTGTCTCACTGTGCCAGATAGGAAGAGACGTGTGCATAAAATGCCATGAACTTTCCTACCCTTTGCAATAGAATCCCTTCTTGGTTTTCCATTCGCCTGGGTACTACACAATCTCAAGTGGCTTCTCGAGTTTCTCACAGGGTTATTCTGGGTCCTATATTGTTGCTAATTTGTGTTTCTTCATCCTCTGCTGATACCACCTCCCCCATATCTGAATTTTGATAGTTTAATCTATTCACATTTAAAATATTTACTGATATGAAGATGCTTACATTTTGTCATTTCACTTTCTGTTTTCTCTATGTCTTCCAGCTGTTTGGGTCTCTTTTCCCCCATTACAGCCTACTTTGTGTTTAGCTGACTTTTGTAGTGACATGTTTTGATTTCCTTCTCATTTTCTTTCATGTATATTCTTTAGATATTTTTTCTGGTTACCTTGAGATTGTATAGAATACCTTAGTTTTGTAACGATCTAATTCATTTAACACCGACTTTACTTCAGAAGTGTATGTAAGTATTTCTCTTACTAAGTTTTGCCTCCCCTTATATTACTGATGTCACAAGTTCATCTTTAATTTATGGTTTTTATGCTTTTATCTTTTAAATGCTTTAGAAAGCAAAGAATGGAGTTACAAACCAAAGTGACAATGCTGTTGTTTTTTATATTAGTTGATACATTTACTGTTGAATTTTATGTTGTCTTCAGTGTGGCTTTAAGTTACTTTCTAGCATCCTTTCACTTACACTTGAAAGACTATTTAGCATTTCTGGTATCACTGGTCCACTGGTAATAAATTTCCTCAACTTTTGTCTGTCTGCATTTCTCCCTTATTTTTTAAAGGACATTATTACAAGATATAGAAATCTTGGTTGGCATTTTTTTCTTTCAGCACTTTAAATGTAGCATCTCACTGACTTCTATCCCACAAGGTTTCTGTTGAGGAACTGCCAGATGATCTTATTGCAGACCCCTTGTACACATGAGTCACTTCTCTTGTCCTGTTTTCAAGATTCTTTGGCATTGGCTTTTCACAATTTGTTTAGTGTGTCTTGGAGTGGGTATCCTTGAGTTTCTCCTGCTTCAAATTTGTTGAGTTTCTTGGATTTGTAGATACATATTTTTCCCAAATTTGCAAAATTTTTGGCTATTTTTTTCAAATAATCTCTGTGCTCTTTTCTCTCTTTTTTCCTCCTGAGAACCCCAGAATGTTTATGTTGGTGTACTTGATGGTGTCCCAGGAGGCTTTTAGGGTTTGTTCACTTTTCTTCATATATTTTTCTTTCTGTTTTGTAAGAGTTGATAATTTTAATAGTTACATGTTCAATACCTCATTTAATAGTTACCTGTTCAACTCTGCTGTTGAACTCCTATAGTGAATTTTACATTCAATCATGTTTATATACTGTTTTCCTTTAATTCTTTATCCATGTTTTCCATGAACTATCTGAGCATATTTAAGGCAGTTCTTTTAAAGTCATTGCCTACTTAGTCTGATATGTAGGCTTCCTCAGAATTGGTTCTGTCAACTTATTTTGGTTTTTTGAGCCATACTTTCTTGATTCCTTTTATGCCTTGTGATTGTATGTTGAAAATCGAACATTTTTCTATTATAATGTAATTTTGGAAATTAGATTCTTCCCTTCCCCAGATTTCACTTCAAAAAATTTTTAAAAAAATTAAGGCTGTAGTACTCCATTTGTTTTGAGACTTTTCCTAATGATTTTGAAAAAACGATTTCATCATGTGTGATCACTGAAGTCTCTGTTCATATAGCTTGTGTTCAGCTAATGGTTTGGCAGTGATTTGCTTGAATGCCAGGAGCTTAAACAAAAAATATTGTCTCCCAGTGTTTGCATGTTCTGTCTTTGCTGGGGAACTCCTTCATCACTTAGCTAGGACAGTGTTAATCTTGGGAGAATCCAAGGTGAAAGCTAAGGGTTTTCTCAGGGCTTTTCTGAGCACATGGCCATCTAACCCTATGTACATGGCTGCTACTAATGTGCTGTGTTCCCTGATAGCCTCACTGGCTTCTCCTTTGGGCCTTAGATGGTGTTATATGTCTCGACCCATAATCCCTTGCTTCACGCATCTGTGGATTTCTTCTACCTCATATCTGTTACTAGTGGTGTTTGCCACCTTTCCCGTGGGCAATCGTAATTATGCGAAACAGGGAGGAGTGACTTTATCAGTCCTTTAGCTATTCCAAGGCAGGTTAGAACAGAAATACACAGCAGTTGCATATAAGGTCTGCTCTGTTCACTCTGGTTTGAAGGGAAGACTGTGAACTGAGCTTTTTCTTGCTCAAGACTAACATCACTGCATCTCTGGGGCTGGGTAGGTCCAAGATTGAGTAAGAAGTCTGCAGAACTTTCCTCTTGTTTTAAAGATGGCTTGTTATTTACTATTATTTTTTCCATGTAAGTCTCAAATGTTCCACATGACTTGACATACATGTGTTTATGTATTTTGAATTGATAATCTGTAGTAAATTTAGTTAACATGTATATCCTCATATAGTTACAAATAAAATATTTTTTCTTTGTAATGAGAATGTTTAGGATTTACTGTCTCAGAAGCTTTCAAATACACCATATAGTAGTGTTAACTGTAGCAATCATATATATACTTTCCCAGTACTTACTTTTCTTATGACTGGAACTTTGTACCTTTTAATCACCTTCATCCAATTCTCCCTCCTTTTACCCTCCTCCCCAGTCTGGTCTTTTTTCTATGAGTTTGGTTTTTAATTTGTTTTAAGTTGTTTACAAAAGTGATATCATACAGTATTTGTCTTTCTCTGTCAGAGTTATTTCACTTAGCATAACATCCTCAGGGTCCATTCATGTTGTCACAGGTGGCAGGATTTCCTTCTGTTTTATGGTTTAATAATATCCCACTGTATATATACCACACTTTATACATTCATCTGCCAGTGGAGTCTGTTGTTGAAACTCCCTGCTGAATTCTTTGTTCAGTTATTGTGTTCTTTCATTCTCATTGTATTACGGTACAATACTACTACTGTATTCTTCAGCTGTAGGTTTTCTATTTTTTTAATGGTTTCTTTGTTGAACTTCTCGTTTTGTTCATGCGTTGTTTTCCTAATTTTCCTTAGCTGTCCATCTGTGTGTTCTTGTTTCATTAAACTTCTTTAAGAGGTCTATTCTGAAGTTTTGGTTGGATAATTCATAGATCTCCATTTCTTAGGGTGAGTTATTGTGGCTTTATTAGTTTCCTTTGATGGTGCCACATTTCCCTGATTCCTCACTGTCCTTGTTGGTTTATGTTGGTGTCTGCATGCCTGAGTGAGTGGTTTCCTCCCCAGGCTTCAAAGGGGCGCTTTGCGGAGACAGTCGCTCTGCGGGCATACTCAGCTCCCGCGGGGCTTGCTGCCACCATCTGTTTCGGATGAGGCCGCCACTGGGGCTCTGAGTTCAGGGGACGGGGTGCTGCTGACGGGGAACAGTTGGGTGGTCTCTGGAGTGACCCCTGTTCAGGCGAGGCTGCAGGACAGGCCCTGTCGTCGTCTGGGCTCTGGTCAGGTCCTGTGGGTGGCCGGGACTGGGGCCTTCGCCGGGCGAGCAGGGCTCCGAGTCAGCTTCCTGCCAGAGCGAGGCTGCAGATGGGGCCTCGTGACCAGCACGGCTTGCGGTGTAGGGACCCGAGGCAGGTAGGGTTGAACCTCGGAACGCTCAGCCGGTGGGGCCGCCGGGCTTGCTGTGTGCACAGAGCTGAGCCGTCTGTTCAGGGCCGCGCAGCCTGCATGCAGTCCGGTTGGGGGTCCTGGTCGGGCGGGCTCCAGGTGTGTTCAGTAGTGCGTGGGCTTGACTTAGTTTCCCTGCCTTGTTGAGGTCAGGACGGCTTTTTATTAATTCTTTGCTCAGTTGCTATAAATCTTTGGCTGTTTTCAGAGCCCCCACGAGGCTGGTTCAGACAGGTTCTTGTTGTTTTTTCAATGTTTCTGTGGAAATGAGAGCTTGGAGTTCCCTAGTGCTCTGTTTTACTGATGTCACTATTATTTTTGACTTTTCAATTTGTTATATATTTTAAAGTTTCTATTTGGTTCTTTTCAGTTTTTTCCTTTTTTATTTTTTTATTTGACATCAGTTATGTGGTGTTTTGCTATTTTTGCTTATTTAGTATTTTTTATTTCTTTTTGGTTCTCTTTGGAGTATCTAATTTTCATTTTTGAAAATTTGCTCCTTGCTTTTTTTTCTCTGTTTTGTTTAAACTCTAGGTGACCTATTTATTTCTATTCATATTTCTTGTTTCTTGTTCATACTGTTTCATGTAATTTGTTAAACATACACATTTTATATTATTTTTTTCTGCTGTTCATCCTACCTAGAGTATGCGAGTCGGATTCCACTGTCTCTTGTTTCTGATGGCTCCCGTTCATGGTGCTTTGTTATCTTGTTTATTTGGTACCTTAGCTTGCTTTCTTTTCCTTTTTGCTCCAGGCTGCCACTTCGTGTGCTTTGGAACTAGTATCAGTGGAGTTCTTTGGAGTCTTACTTGGGGCATATTCCTCCTGAGAGGTTTTGTCTGTCTCCACTGTTCCCCTGGGGGGCACGACCAGTGAAGGTCACTTTCTGTTAAAATTGTCCCTTGAGGTCACTGGGATCACTAAGAAGTATAAATTGACCTCATAAACCATGATTACAAATTCTTAAGGGATTTCTTCTCCAACACATCAGCAAGGTTAAGTCAGCATGTTTACTTTATGTCCATTTTTGACAGTGGGAGGACTTACCACTCATCCTGTATCCTGAGTGCAGCACTCGGCAGGCTCTTCATGCAGTCTCGCTGTATGAGCCCTTCCTGTAGGTCTGTTTCTAGTCTGGCTTCCATGTGATCCTCAGAAGTTTAGTATCACCAGGGTTCAGCGAGCTCCTCAGGGTAAAAGCTGGTTAATGAACTAACTTGCCTATCAGAGTTGTTTCATCTTTTTTCCATTGTTCTATAGGAATATATATTTTTTTAATTTTTAATTAAGGTATGATTGATATACACTCTTATGAAGGTTTCACATGAAAAAACAATGTGGTTACTACATTTACCCATATTATCAAGTCCCCACCCATACCCCAATGCAGTCACTGTCCATCAGTGTAGCAGCTTGCCAGAGATCCACTATGTCCCTTCTCTGTGATACACTGTTCTCTCCATGATCCCCCACACCATGTGTACTAAACATAATATCCCTCCCTCCTCTTCTCCCTCCCTCCCCACCAGCCCTCCCACACCCCTCCCCTTTGGTAACCACTAGTTCATTCTTGGAGTTTGTGAGTCTGCTGCCATTTTGTTCCTTCAGTTTTGCTTCATTGTTATACTCCACAAATGAGGGAAATTATTTGGCATTTGTCTTTCTCCACCTGGCTAATTTCACTGAGCATAATGTCCTCCAGCTCCATCCATGTTGTTGCAAATGGTAGGATTTGTTTCTTTCTTATGGCTGAATAGTATTCCATTGTATATATGTACCACATCTTCTTTATCCATTCATCTACAGATGGTCACCTAGGTTGCTTCCATATCTTGGCTATTGTAAAAAGTGCTGCAATAAACATAGGGGTGCATATGTCTTTTTGAATCTGAGAACTTGTATTCTTTGGGTATATTCCAAGGAGTGGGATTCCCGGGTCAAATGGTATTTCTATTTTTAATTTTTTGAGGAACCTCCATATGGCTTTTCACAATGGTTGAACTAGCTTACATTCCCACCAGCAGTGTAGGAGGGTTCCCCTTTCTCTGCATCCTTGCCAGCATTTGTTGTTCTTAGTCTTTTCGATGCTGGCTATCTTTACCGGTGTGAGGTGATATCTCATTGTGGTTTTAATTTGCATTTCCCTGATGATTAGTGATGTGGAGCATCTTCTCATGTGTCTGTTGGCCATCTAAATTTCTTCTTTGGAGAACTGTCTCTTCATATCCTCTGCCCATTTGTTAATCGGGTTATTTGCTTTTTGGGTGTTGAGGTGTGCAAGTTCTTTATATATTTTGGATGTTAACCGCTTGTCGGATATATCATTTACAAATATATTCTCCCATACTGTAGGATGCCTTTTTTTCTGTTGATGGTGTCCTTTGCTGTACAGAAACTTTTTAGTTTGATGTAGTCCCATGAGTTTTTTTTTGCTTTTGTTTCCCTTGCCCGAGGAGATGTGTTCAGGAAGACTTTGCTCATGCTTATATTCAGGAGATGTTTGCCTATCTTCCAAGAGTTTTATGGTTTCATGACTTACATTCAAGTCTTTAATCCATTTCGAGTTTACTTTTGTCTTTGGGGATAAACGATAACCCAGTTTCATTCTCTTGCATGTAGCTGTCCAGTTTTGCCAACACCAGCTGTTGAAGTGGCTGTCATTTCCCCATTGTATGTCCATGGCTCCTTTATCACATATTAATTGACCATATATGGTTGGGTTTATATCAGGGCTCCCTAGTCTGTTCCATTGGTCTATGGGTCTGTTCTTGTGCCAGTACAAAATTGTCTTGATTACTGTGGCTTTGTAGTAGAGCTTTAAGTTGGGGAGTGTAATTCTCCCTGCTTTATTATTCCTTCTCAGGATTGCTTTGGCTATTCGAGGTCTTTTGTAGTTCCATAAGAATTTTAGGATGATTTCTTCAGTTTGTTGAAGAATGCTGTTGGTATTTTGATAGGAATTGCATTGAATCTATAGATTGCTTTAGGCAGGATGGCCATTTTGACAATATTAATTCTTCCTATCTGTGAGCATGGGATGTTTTTCCATTTATTGGTATCTTCTTTAATTTCTCTCAAGAGTGTCTTGTAGTTTTCAGAGTGTAGGTCTTTCGCTTCCTTGGTTAGGTTTATTCCTAGGTATTTTATTGTTTTTGATGCAATTGTGAATGGAATAGTTTTCCTGATTTCTCTCTCTGCTAGTTCATTGTTAGTGTATAGGAATGCCACAGATTTCTGTATATTAATTTTGTATCCTGCAAATTTGCTGAATTCAGATATTAGATCTAGTAGTTTTGGAGTGGAGTCTTTAGGGTTTTTTATGTACAATATCATGTCATCTGCAAACAGGGACAGTTTAACTTTTTACTTGCCAATCTGGATGCCTTTCATTTCTTTGTGTTGTCTGGTTGCTGTAGCTAGGACCTCCAATACTACGTTGAATAAAAGTGGGGAGAGTGGGCATCTCTGTCTTGTTCCCGATCTTAAAGGAAAAGCTTTCAGCTTCTCGCTGTTAAGTATAATTTTGGCTGTGGGTTTGTCATATATGGCCTTTATTATGTTGAGGTACTTGCCCTTTATACCCATTTTATTGAGAGTTTGTATCATGAATGGATGTTGAATTTTGTCGAATGCTTTTTCAGCATCTGTGGAGATGATCATGTGGTTTTTGTCCTTTTTGTTTATGTGGTGGATGATGTTTATGGATTTTCTAATGTTGTACCATCCTTGCATCCTGGAATAAATCCTACTTGGTCATGATGGATGATCTTTGTGATGCATTTTTGAATTTGGTTTGCTAATATTTTGTTGAGTATTTTTGCATCTATGTTATTCAGGGGTATTGGTCTGTAATTTTCTTTTTTTGTGGTGTCTTTGCCTGGTTTTGCTATTAGAGTGATGCTAGCCTTATAGAATGAGTTTGGAAGTATTCCCTCCTCTTCTATTTTTTGAAAAACTTTAAGGAGAATGGGTATTAGGTCTTCACTAAATATTTAATAAAATTCAGCGGTGAAGCCATCTGGACCAGGGGTTTTGTTCTTAGGTAGATTTTTTATTACAAGTTCAATTTCGTTGCTGGTAATTGGTCTATTCATATATTGTGTTTTCTCCTTGGTCAGCCTTGGAAGGTTGTATTTTTCTAGAAAGTTGTCCATTTCTTCTAGGTTATCCAGTTTGTTAGCATATAATTTTTCATAGTATTCTCTAATAATTCTTTGTATTTCTATAGTGTCTGTAGTGATTTTTCCTTTCTCATTTCTGATTCTGTTTATGTGTGTAGACTCTCTTTTTTTCTTGATAAGTCTGGTTAGGGGGTTATCTATTTTTATTTTCTCGAAGAACCAGCTCTTTCATTGATTCTATTGTTTATTCTTCTCAATTTTACTTATTTCTGCTCTAATCATTATTATGTCCCTCCATCAACTGACTTTGGGCCTCATTTATTGTCCTTTTTCTAGTTTCTTCAATCGTGAGTTTTGACTGCTTATATGGGATTGTTCTTTCCTGAGGTAGGCCTGTATTTCAATGTTCTTTCCTCTTATTGAGGCCTTAGCTGTGTCCCACAGATTTTGTGGTGTTGAATTATTGTTGTCATTTGTCTCCATATATTGCTTGATCTCTGTTTTTATTTGGTCATTGATCCATTGGTTATTTAGGAGCATGTTCTGAAGCCTCCATGTGTTTGTGGGATTTTTCATTTTATTTGTGTAATTTACTTCTAGTTTCATACCTTTGTGATCTGAGAAACTAGATGGCACAATTTCAATCTTTTTGATTTTACTGAGGCTCTTTTTGTGGCCTAGTATATGATCTATTCTTGAAAATGTTCCATGTGCACCTGAGAAGAATGTGTATTCTGTTTCTTTTGGGTGTAGAGTTCTGTAGATGTCTGTTAGGTCCATCTGTTTTAATGTGTTGTTCACTGCCTCTGTCTCCTTACTTATCTTGTCTGGTTGATCTGTCCTTCAGAGTGAGTGGAATGTTGAAGTCTCCTAGAATGAATGCATTGCATTCTATTTCCCCTTTTAATTCTGTTAGTATTTGTTTCACCTATGTGGGTGCTCCTGTGTTGGGAGCATAGGTATTTATAATGGTTTTATCTTCTTGTTGGATTGACCCCTTTATCATTATGTAATGTCCTTCTTTGTCTCTTGTTGCCTTCTTTGTTTTGAAGTCTATTTTGTCTGATACAAGTACTGCAACCCCTGCTTTTTTCTCTCTGTTAGTTGCATGAAATATCTTTTTCCATCCCTTCACTTTTAGTCTGTGTATGTCTTTGTGTGTAAAGTGAGTCTTTTGTAGGCAGCATATAGATGGGTCTTGTTTTTTTATCCATAAAGTGAGTCTATGTCTTTTGATTGGTGCATTCAGTCCATTTACATTTAGGGTGACTATTGATAGGTATGTACTTATTGCCATTGCAGGCTTTAGATTCGTGGTTACCAAAGGTTCAAGGTTAATTTCTTTACTATCTAAGGGTCTAACTTAACTCAGTTAATATGCAATTACAAACACAGTCTCCTCCTTTTTCTTCCTCCTCCATTCTTTATATATTAGGTATCATATTCTGTATTCTTTGTCTATCCCTTAATTGACTTTGGGTATAGTTAATTTAATTATGCATTTGTTTAGTAATTAGCTGTTCTACTTTCTTTACTGTGGCTTCATTTCCTCTGGTGACAGCTATTCAACCTTAGGAAAACTTCCATCTATAGCAGTCCCTCCAAAATAGAGTGTAGAGATGGTTTGTGGGAGGTAAATTCTCTCAGCTTTTGCTTATCTGTAAATTGTTTAATCCCTCCTTCAAATTTAAATGATAATCTTGCCAGGTAAAGTAATCTTGGTTCAAGGCCCTTCCGCTTCATGGCATTAAATACATCATGCCACTCCCTTATGGCCTGTAAGGTTTCTGCTGAGAAGTCTGATGTTAGCCTGATGGGCTTTCCTTTGTATGTGGTCTTGTTTCTGTCTCTGGCTGCTTTTAACAGTCTGTCCTTATACTTGATCTTTTCCATTTTAATTACTATGTGTCTTGTTGTTGTCTTCCTTGGGTCCCTTGTGTTGGGAGATCTGTGGATCTCCATGGCCTGAGAGACTATGTCCTTCCCCAGATTGGGGAAGTTTTCAGCAACTACCTCGTCAAAGACACTTTCTATCCCTTTCTTTCTCTCTTCTTCCTCTGGTATCTCTATAATGCGAATATTATTCCGTTTGGATTGGTCACACAGTTCTCTCAATATTCTTTCATTCTTAGAGATCCTTTTTTCTCTCTGTGCTTCAGCTTTGTATTCCTCTTCTCTAGTTTCTATTTCATTTATCGTCTTCTCCACCTTATCCAATCTGCTTTTCATACCCTCCATCGTGCTCTTCAATGACTGGATCTCTGACCTGAATTCATTCCTGAGTTCTTGGATATCTTTCCATACCTCCATTAGCATGTTGATGAATTTTATTTTGAACTCCCTTTCAGGAAAAGTCATAAAGTCCATGTCATTTAAATCTTTCTCTGGAGTTATATTAATTTTACTCTGGACCAGTTTCCTTTGGTGTTTCATATTTGTATATGGCGCCCTCTAGTGTCCAGAAGCTCTACTCTGGAGCTGCTTCACCCCTGAAGCAATGTTCCGGGGTCGCAGGGGAGCGGTATTGGTGCCTGGGGGGAAGAAAGCGCTGTTTCCTGCTTCCTGGCTGCTATGCCTGTCTCCACTGCCTGAGCCAGTGGGCCGAGCACACAGTTATAAGCTTTTGTCCCAGAGCAGCTGGATATGGATACCTGCTTTCCACAAGCAGCTGGAATCTCAGTCTCTCCAGGAATTCTGCCTGTCTTAGCTTTTCAACCCCGTAATCAGAAGAGTATGATGAAAGCACCATAAAATGTAGGTTTGTGCTCCCAGAGCAGATCTCCGGAGCTAGGTATTCAGCAGTCCCAGGCCTTCCACTCCCTCCCTGCTCTGTGTCTCTTCCTCCAGCCGGTGAGCTGGGATGGGGGAAGGGCTCGGGTCCTACGGAGCCACAGCTTTGGTATGTTACCCCGTTCGGTGAGCTATGCTCTTTTCTCCAGGTGAATGCTATCTGGCGCAGTCCTCTTTCCTGTTGTTCTTTCAGGGTTAGTTGCACCAACTATATTTTCTAATTGTGTACGGTTTTAGGAGGAATCCTGAGAAAGCAACAGCAAAGAGACAGAGGCTTCCTCATAAAACTGGATAAAATTTAAAAATATAGTTTGCTTCATTTAAAAATTTAAAAATATTTAAAAACATTTAAAAATATGTGTGCTTCAGAATGCACACACCTGGAGAAAAGAGCAGACCTCACCGAATGGGGTAACGTACCAGAGCTGTGGCTCCACAGGACCCGAGCCCCTCCCCCACCCCAGGGCACTGGCGGGAGGAAGAGAAACAAAGCAGGGAGGGAGTGGAAGGCCTGGGACTGCTGAATACCCAGCTCCGGAGATCTGCTCTGGGAGCACAAACCTACATTTCATGGTGCTTTCATCATACTCTTCTGATTACAGGGTTGGAAAGCTGGGACAGGCGGAGTTCCTGGGGAGACTGGGATTCCGGTCACTTGTGGAAAGCAGGGATCCATATCCGGCTGCTCTGAGACAAAAGCTTATATCTGTGTGCTCGGCCCACTGGTTCAGGCAGTGGAGACAGGCACAGCAGCTGGGAGGCGGGGAACAGCTCTTTCCTCCCCCCAGGCACCAGTACCACTCCCCTGCGACCCCGACACCCAACATTGCTTCAGGGGCTGAGCAGCTCCAGAGAGTAGAGCTTCTGGGCACTAGAGGACACCATATACAAATATGAAATGCCAAAGGAACCTGGTCCAGAGTAAAATTATTAATACAAATTCCGAGAAAGATTTAAATGATATGGACTGCATGACTCTTCCTGACAGGGAGTACAAAATAAAAATCATCAACATGCTAATGGAGGTATGGAAAGATATCCAAGAACTCAGTAATGAATTCAGGTTGGAGATCCAGTCATTGAAGAGCACAATGGAGGGTATTAAAAGCAGGTTGGATACAGTGGAGGAGACGTTAAATGAAATAGCATCTTGTTTCTGAGGCACAGAGAGAAAAAAGGATCTCTAAAAATGAAAGAATATTGAGAGAACTGTGTGACCAATCCAAACGGAACAATATTCGCATTATAGGGATACCAGAAGAAGAAGAAGAGAGAGAAAGGGATAGAAAGTGTCTTTGACGAGGTAGTTGCTGAAAACTTCCCCAATCTGGGGAAGGACATAGTCTCTCAGGCCATGGAGATCCACAGATCTCCCAACACAAGGGACCCAAGGAAGACAACAACAAGACACATAGTAATTAAAATGGAAAAGATCAAGTATAAGGACAGACTGTTAAAAGCAGCCAGAGACAGAAACAAGACCACATACAAAGGAAAGCCCATCAGGCTAACATCAGACTTCTCAGCAGAAACCTTACAGGCCATAAGGGAGTGGCATGATGTATTTAATGCCATGAAGCGGAAGGGCCTTGAACCAAGATTACTTTACCTGGCAAGATTATCATTTAAATTTGAAGGAGGGATTAAACAATTTACAGATAAGCAAAAGCTGAGAGAATTTACCTCCCACAAACCATCTCTACACTCTATTTTGGAGGGACTGCTATAGATGGAAGTTTTCCTAAGGTTGAATAGCTGTCACCAGAGGAAATGAAGCCACAGTAAAGAAAGTAGAACAGCTAATTACTAAACAAATGCATAATTAAATTAACTATACCCAAAGTCAATTAAGGGATAGACAAAGAATACAGAATATGATACCTAATATATAAAGAATGGAGGAGGAAGAAAAAGGAGGAGACTGTGTTTGTAATTGCATATTAACTGAGTTAAGTTAGACCCTTAGATAGTAAAGAAATTAACCTTGAACCTTTGGTAACCACGAATCTAAAGCCTGCAATGGCAATAAGTACATACCTATCGATAATCACCCTAAATGTAAATGGACTGAATGCACCAATCAAAAGACATAGAGTCACTTAATGGTTAAAAAAACAAGACCCATCTATATCCTGCTTATAGGAGACTCACCTCAAACCCAAGACATGCACAGACTAAAAGTCAAGGGATGGAAAAAGATATTTCATGCAAATAACAGGGAGAGAAAAGCAGGTGTTGCAGTACTAGTATCAGACAAAATAGACTTCAAAACAAAAAAAGTAATGAGATAAAGAAGGATATTACATAATGATAAAGGAGTCAGTCCATCAAGAGGATATAACCATTATAGATATATTTGCACTCAACACAGGAGCACCAGCATATGTGAAACAAATACTAACAGAACTAAAGGAGGAAATAGAATGCAATGCATTCATTTTAGGAGACTTCAACATACCATTCACTCCAAAGGATAGATCCACCAGACAGAAAATAATTAAGGACACAGAGGCACTGAAGAACACACTAGAACAGATGGACCTAATAGACATCTATAGAACTCTATATCCAAAAGCAACAGGATACACATTCTTCTCAAGTGCACATGGAACAATCTCCAGAATAGACCACATACTAGGCCACGAAAAGAGGCACCGTAAATTCAAAAAGATTGAAATTCTGCCAGCCAACTTTTCAGATCAGAAAGGTATAAAACTAGAACTAAATTGTACAAAGAAAAAAAAAGGTCCACAAACACATGGAGGCTTAACAACGTGCTCCTAAATAATCAATGGATCAACAACCAAATTAAAATAGAGATCAAGCAATATATGGAAACAAATGACAACAACAACACAAAGCCCCAACTTCTGTGAGACGCAGCGAAAGCAGTCTTAAGAGAAAAGTATATAGCAATCCAGGCATATTTAAAGAAGGAAGAACAAAACCAAATGAATAGTCTAATGTCACAATTATTGAAATTGGATAAAAGGACTAATGAGGCCTAAAATCAGCAGAAGGAGGGACATAATAAAGATAAGAGAAGAAATAAATAATATTGAGAAGAATTAAACAATAGAAAAAATCAATGAAACCAAGAGCTGGTTGTTTGAGAAAATAAACAAAATAGATAAGCCTCTAGCCAGACTTATTAAGAGAAAAAGAGAATCAACACACATCAACAGAATCAGAAACGAGAAAGGAAACATCACGACGGACCCCACAGGAACACAAAGAATAATAAGAGAATTCTATGAAAACCTGTATGCTAACAAGCTGGAAACCCTAGGAGAAATGGACAACTTCCTAGAAAAATACAACCTTCCAAGAATGACCAAGGAAGAAACACAAAATCTAAACAAACCAATTACCAGCAAGGAAATTAAAGCGGTAATCAAAAAACTACCCAAGAACAAAACCCCGGGGCCAGATGGATTTACCTCGGAATTTTATCAGACATACAGAGAAGATATAATACCCATTCTCGTTAATGTTTTCCAAAAAATAGAAGAGTAGGGAATACTCCCAAACTCATTCTATGAAGCCAACATCACCCTAATACCAAAACCAGGCAAAGACCCCACCAAAAAAGAAAATTACAGAGCAATATCCCTGATGAACGTAGATGCAAAAATACTCAACAAAATATTAGCAAACCGAATTCAAAAATACATCAAAAGGATCAAACACCATGTCCAAGTGGGATTCATCTCAGGGATGCAAGGATGGTACAACATTCGAAAATCCATCAACATCATTCACCACATCAACAAAAAGAAAAACAAAAACCACATGATCATCTCCATAGATGCTGAAAAAGCATTTGACAAAATTCAACATCCATTCATGATAAAAAATCTCAATGAAATGGGTATACAGGGCAAGTACCTCAACATAATAAAGGCCATATATGATAAACCCACAGCCAACATCATACTGAACAGTGAGAAGCTGAAAGCTTTTCCTCTGAGATCGGGAACAAGACAGGGATGCCCACTCTCCCCGCTGTTATTCAACACAGTACTGGAAGTCCTCGCCATGGCAATTAGACAAAACAAAGAAATACAAGGAATCCAAATTGGTAAAGAAGAAGGCACTATTTGCAGATGACATGATATTGTACATAAAAAACCCTAAGGACTCCACTCCAAAACTACTAGAACTGATATTGGAATACAGCAAAGTTGCAGGAAACAAAATAACACACAGAAGTCTGTGGCTTTCCTATACACTAACAATGAACTAATAGAAAGAGAAATTCCATTCACAATTGCATAAAAAAGAATAAAATACTTACGAGTAAACGTAACCAAGGAAGTGAAATACCTATACCCTGAAAACTCTAAGACACTCTTAAGAGAAATTAAAGAGGACATTAACAAATGGAATCTCATCCTATGCTCTTGGCTAGGAAGAATTAATATCATCAAAATGGCCATCCTGCCCAAAGCAATATACAGATTTGATGCAATCCCTATCAAATTACCAACAGCATTCTTCAATTAACTGGAACAAATAGTTCAAAAATTCATATGGAAACACCAAAGACCCCGAATAGCCAAAGCAATCCTGAGAAGGACGAATAAAGTGGGGGGGATCTTGCTCCCCAACTTCAAGCTCTACTACAAAGCCACAGTAATCAAGACAATTTGGTCCTGGCACAAGAAGAGAGCCACAGACCAGTGAAACAGAATAGGGACTCCAAACATTAACCCAAACATATATGGTCAATTAATATATGATAAAGGAGCCATGGACATACAATGGGGAAATGACAGTTTCTTCAACAGATAGTGCTCGCAAAACTGGACAGCTACATGTAAGAGAATGAAACTGGATCACTGCCTAACCGCATACACAATAGTAAATTTGAAATGGATCAAAAACCTGAATGTAAGTCATGAAACCATAAAACTCTTAGGAAAAAACATAGGCAAAAATCTCTTGGACATAAACATGAGCAACTTCTTCATGAACATATCTCCCTGGGCAAGGGAAACAAAAGCAAAAGTGAACAAGTGGGACTATATCAAGCTGAAAAGCTGTACAGCAAAGGACACCATCAATAGAACAGAAAGGTACCCTACAATATGGGAGAATATATTCATAAATGACAGATCTGATAAAGGGTTGACATCAAAAATATATAAAGAGGTCATGCACCTCAACAAGCAAAAAGCAAATAATCCAATTAAAAAATGGGCAGAGTAGCTGAACAGACAGTTCTCCAAAGAAGAAATTCAGATGGCCAACAGACATGAAAAAATGCTCCACATCGCTAGTCATCAGAGAAATGCAAATTAAAACAACGAGATATCACCTCACACCTGTAAGGATCGCCACCATCCAAAAGACAAACAACAACAAATGTTGGCTAGGTTGTGGAGAAAGGGGAACCCTCCTACACTGCTGGTGGGAATGTAAATTAGTTTAACCATTGTGGAAAGCAGAATGGAGGTTCCTCAAAAAGCTCAAAATAGAAATACTGTTTGACCCAGGAATTCCACTTCCAGGAATTTACCCTATGAATGCAGCAGCCCAGTTTGAAAAAGACAGATGCACCCCTATGTTTATTGCAGCACTATTTACAATAGTCAAGAAATGGAAGCAACCTAAGTGTCCATCAGTAGATGAATGGATAAAGAAGATGTGGAACATGTACACAATGGAGTACTATTCAGCCATAAGAAAAAAACAAATCCTACCATTTGCAACAACATGGATGGAGCTAGAGGGTATTATGCTCAGTGAAATAAGCCAGGTGGAGAAAGACAAGTACGAAATGATTTCACTCATATGTGGAGTATAAGAACAAAGAAAAACTGAAGGAACAAAACAGCAGCAGAATCACGGAACCCAAGAATGGACCAACAGTTACCAAAGGGAAAGGATCTGGGGAGGATGGGTGGGAAGGGAGAGATAAGGGTGGGGAAAAAGAAAGGGGCCTAACGATTAACATGTATAATGTGAGGGGAGCAGCATAGGGAGGGCTGTGCAACACAGAGAAGACAAGTAGTGATTCTACAGCATCTTACTACGCTGATGGACAGTGACTGTAATGGGGTTTGTGGGGGGAACTTGGTGAAGGGCGGAGTCTAGTAAACATAATTTTCTTCATGTAATTGTAGATCAATGATGACAAAATGAATAAAGAATTGTTATATTAGCTATTTCTGAGAATCCTAAAACAACAAACATTTTTTATCTATCAGTTTCTGCCTGTCAGGACTCCAGGTGTGATTTAGCTGTTTTCCAGTGCCTCAGTGTTTATGTGAAGTTGCAGACGGTCAGCAGGGGCTGAGAGGTCATCTGGAGGCTTGGCCAGGCAGGGGTGTCCCTCAGGATTCACTTCATTGTGGGTTATTGCAGAGGGCTCAGCCCCCTCTGGCTGTTGGCCAGGGACTCCCTCAGTTTTTTGTCCCGTGGGCCTTTCCCTTGGGGAGCTGAGATGTTGTTCTGGCTCCCCTTGGGAGAGAAAGAGCATGTACAAGAGAGAAGTCCCATTCTTTATTTGTAGCTTGATCTCTTTTTGCCATATTCTCTTAGTTAAAAGTAAATCACGAGGTCCAGCCCACTCAAGGGGAGAAGGTTACACAATGGTGTGCATATCAGGAGGTAAGGGTCTTTGGAGGTCATATGAGGGGCTGCCTACCACAGATTTGTTGTATATTTGATAAAATTTAGCCATCTTAAGGTTTTTATATTTTCTGTAAGAAAAGCTTTATTTTGTGGTCACTAATACACTTTAAAAGGTTTACTTTTTCATAATTTGTTCTTAATACATTCAAGACTTTACTGTCTAATATAGTAGCCACCAGCCAGCCACATGTCACTATTTAAATTAAAATTAATTAAAATTACATAGTTAAAATTCAGTTTCTTAGTGCCACTAGCTATGTTTGTATGTGTAGCAAATGTTTAATGACCACCTGTGACTCATGCCTGCACTGTTGGGCAACACTGATACAAAACCTTTCTGTCATCACTGAGTTCTGTTGGTGGTGCTGATCTGCAGCCGTCTTCCAGGGCCGATTTTGTCTCCCGGAGGACACTTGGCAATATTGGAGATAATTTTCACTTTCACAACTGGAGGAATGGTTATTCTCTTGGTATCTGGAGGCCTAAAAATACTGTTAAAGACCCCATAATACACAGGGCAGTCCTCACACCAAGACTCATTGAGCCCAAAATGCCAGTAACCTGCTGATGGGAACCCTGCCCTGGAGGGTCTGTGTGAGAGGGGGTGTTGTTTTTCCCTCTGACCAGCCAGTCCGCTAGATGCCGGTTCCCGTGTGCTCAGTCCACTTCCCTCTGAAGCTAGAAATGCTTTTCCTTTAATGGTAGAGAAAGTCCTGTTAGCCTTGCTAATTAAGGTTCAGTTTTTTTAAATGAGTTTCTGTTTTTCTTACAGATTGTTAGACTCTGCACGTAATGACAGCCCCATGTCCCAATTTCATCATGGCTTCAACTTCAAGGTACAAGTACCGTTTGATGAAAGGCTTATGCCAGAAATGGCTCTTCTGCCTCTGAGAGTCCAAGGCCATGATATTTTTAGCCCTTAGTCCTGGTGACCTCACTAAGCATTGGGTGTCCAGGAAGCAAAGAGAAGGAAGAGCAAGGAGGCAAGGGGAAGACTGGAGAGGAGACGGGGCAGATGAGGGAGTGTGTCTGGCATGGGCACAGCTCTAGCTGCACTTGTACATGATTTGTACACTTGATTTGTAGACGAGATTTGTTTGCTTATCTTTTAAAAAACAAGATGATTGGCCCTGGGGCTGCAGCTGTCCCTGCAAGCTCTCCTGCTCTAAATGTTTGACCAGCCAGGGGCACACGCATGGTGCTTGAAGGCCGGGGGCAAACAATGGGTAGGTAGTGAGACCAGCAGAGACCCTGGCCGGGCTGGCCTGGATCTGCTGCTACCTGCCAGGTGAGGTGGGGGAGGTGGGAGGTGGCTGCTGTTAGCTGAGAACCTGTCTCAGGATGAGGTCCATAGAGGTGTCAGGTTTCCTCCCTGAAGGCTGGCTCTTTTCTGGCCCATGCAGAGCTGGAGGAGAACCTTACCTCTTTGGGGGTCATGCCTGCTGCACCGTAGCCTCCAGCGTGGGGGTTGGCAGTCATTGGAAGTAGGGTAGAGTGACTCTCAGTGCAGTCTGAACCCCAAAGGCTGAGGGCAGGTCTAGGAGAAGTAGCCTCCATGGTAAAGCCTGTGTCCTCCCCCTGGGCCAGGGCTGTTCTCACATGAAGATCAGCCCAGAGGGGCTCAGCGGTGTCGTGCCCACCTTCCCTGTCAGTCCGTTGTCACAGCTAGAGTGACATGTCTGACTCCTCACTGCCCTGGGGAAGTGAGGAAACATGTGCCAAAGAGTAAGAAAGGGAAGAAGAAGTGGGAAAGCAGAGCCACTGGGGCCACTGAGTCCGGGACCGTCAGCAGGCATCTCTTCAGTGGCCCAGGCTTCCTGTTTGTGCTTCCTGTTTCTGGGTGACAGTTGTGCACCTGGACTTGTCACGAGAGGGGATCCTTTATTTAGGAAGGAAAGGGACTGTTGAACACCTTCTTCAGTTGCCTCTCATGTTAAAATTCTTTGGCAGTTGGTGAGTAATCTGGTAAATTCCGTTCCTGCGCTGGGCCAGGTGCCCAGGATGCTTTGCAGGGGTAGGGCCCTTCTTTCCATGCCCTCCCGGGGTTTTCTGCTGACTCGCTGTTTCTCCTGCACAGCCCCTTCCCACCCTGTCTCCTGTCATTGCAGTGGCCCTACCTCCGGGAAAGGTGCCGGCTTAAAGCCGAAATCCACCAGGCTGCTCGAGGTTCTCAATGCACTGGAGGAAGGGGGGTCTCCCCACAGGGAAGAGATCTTCATTGCACCACCTGACAGTGCCGCAGGGGATTTCACCGATGAGGACTCGGGAGACGATGACGACCGGCGAGGCGCCCGCCTGCCTGGCAGTGTGCTGCATGCTGCCGTAGTGCCGGAGGACTCTGGCTCTGGCGAGGAGGGGCACCTGTGGCCATGGACAGCTGCCAGGCAGCAGCGGGCCCCCGTGGCACCTCAGCGCCATTGGGCCAAAAGAGATATCCGGCCAGACTTCAGCAGCTGGACAGCCTCGGATCCTCACATGGAGGATCTCAAAAGCCAGGAACTGAGTCCTGTGGGCCTTTTTGAGTTGTTCTTTGATGAGGGAACGATTAACTTCATTGTTAATGAAACCAATCGTTACGCTTGGCAGAAGAGTGTCAACTTGGGTCTCACGGCCCAGGAACTAAAGTGTGTTTTGGGCATTTTGATTTTAAGTGGGTATATATCCTATCCAAGGAGAAGGATGTTTTGGGAAACGTCTCCTGATTCACATCATCATCTTGTGGCAGATGCAATTAGAAGGGACAGGTTTGAACTCATCTTTTCATATCTGCACTTTGCAGATAACAGTGAGCTGGATGAAAGCGATAGGTTTGCCAAGGTCCGGCCTCTCATCGTCCAGATGAATCGCAGCTTCCAGAAGCACGCGCCTCTGGAGGAGTTCTACAGCTTCGGGGCGTCCACGTGCGAGTACTTTGGGCACCGGGGGTCCAAGCGGCTGGCCGCAGGGAAGGCTGTGCGCCTGGGCTACGAGGTCTGGTGTGGGACCACCAGCCGGGGCTACTTGGTGTGGTTCGAGCCCGCACAGGGCACGCGGTTCACCAGGCCAGACAGGGGCCTGGACCTTGCAGGCAGCATGGTGGTGCGGTTTGTGGATGCGCTTCAGGAGCGTGGCCATCTGCCGTACCACATATTTTTTGACAAGGTTTTTACAAGTGTCAAACTGATGTCCATTTTGAAGAAAAAGGGGGTAAAGGCCACAGGAACTGTTCGCGAGTACAGGACTGAGCGCTGTCCCCTCAAAGATCCCAAAGAACTCAAGAAAATGAAGAGGGGTTCCTTTGATTACAGAGTGGACGAGAGCGAGGAGATCATCGTGTGCCGCTGGCATGACAGCAGCGTGGTCGACATCTGCTCCAATGCCGTGGGCATTGAGCCGCTGGTGCCAGGCAGCCACCAGGCGGGGACAGCCAAAACGCGTGCCCGCGTCCAGCGGCCATCGCTGGTGAGGCTGTTCCAGGAGAAGGCGGGCGGCGTCAGCCGCATGGACCAGAATATTGCCAAGTACAAGGTGAAGATCCGCGGCATGAAATGGTACTCGAGCTTCATCGGCTATGTCATCGATGCCGCCCTCAGTAACGCGTGGCAGCTGCACGGGATCTGCTGTGCTGACGCCCGGGTGGACCTGCTGGCCTTCCGCAGGTACGTGGCCTGTGTGTACCTGGAGAGCAATGCGGACACCTCGTCACTGGGGAGGCATGGCCGGCGGCTAGAGACTGAGAGCCGCTTCGACATGATTGGGCACTGGATCGTCCACCAGGACAAGCGGACCCGCTGTGCCCTCTGCCACTCGCAGACCAACACCCGCTGCGAGAAGTGCCAGAAGGGCGTGCATGCCAAGTGCTTCCGGGAGTACCACACCCGCTGAGCAGTGGTGGGTGAGCGCAGATGCCTGGTGACAGGGACGTGTTTACAACGGGCTCGGCACTTGGAGCACATGTGGTTTTGTGTGTGTTGGAAAAAAGACCTCAATCCTTAGTGATTTGGTTGTGTGTTTTCTCCCTACCTGCATTGTAATTAACTTTTTTGTCTATAATTACCTATGCCTACGTGTAATATAAATTAATGTTTTTATTAGTGATCATAAGTGTTTGTAAATTACATTTTATACTGTTATTTATTTAAACTCATGGACCCCTTTTTCTTCAAATAAAAATCTTGCTGTGGTTTATAGCTGAGTTCCAGTAAGGACAATCAAATGTCACCAGGCACTTTAGAGAAATTTTTGTGAACAGTAAAAAATTGTATGTTCTTAATTGTAATCTAAGATACAGGCAATAGTATGTAGTTAACAGTATGATAAAGGATATCTTTTTTTAAAAATGTTTTATTAAGGTATTATTGATATACACTCTTATGAAGGTTTCACATGAAAAAACAATGTGCTTAATACATTTACTCATATTATCAAGTCCCCACCCATACCCCATTGCAGTCACTGCCCATCAGTGTAGTAAGATGCCACAGATTCACTGTTTGCCTTCTCTGTGCTACACTGTTTTTCCCATAACCCCTCACACCATGTGTACTAAACATAATACCCCTCAATCTCCTTCTCCCTCTCTCCCCACCCACCCTCCCACACCCCTCCCCTTTGGTAACTGCTAGTACCTTCTTGGAGTCTGAGTCTGCTGCTTGGAGTTTTGTTCCTTCAATTTTGCTTCATTTTTATACTCCACAAATGAGGGAAATCATTTGGCACTTGTCTTTCTCCACCTGACTAATTTCACTGAGCATAATGTCCTCCAGCTCCATCCATGTTGTTGCAAATGGTAGGATTTCTTTCTTATGTCTGAATACTATTGCATTGTGTATATGTACCACACCTTCTTTATCCATTCGTCTACTGTTGGACACTTAGGTTGCTTCCATATCTTGGCTATTGTAAAAAGTGCAGCAATAAACATAGGGGTGCATATGTCTTTTTGAATCTGAGAACTTGTATTCTTTGGGTAAATTCCAAGGAGTGGGGTTCCCAGTCAAATGGTATTCCTATTTTTAGTTTTTTGAGGAAGTTACATATTGCTTTCCACAATGGTTGAACTAGCTTACATTCCCACCAGCAGTGTAGGAGGGTTCGCCTTTCTTCACATCCTCGCCAGCATTTGTTGTTCCTAGTCTTTTCGATGCTTGTCATCCTTACTAGTGTGAGGTGATATCTCATTGTGGTTTTAATTTGCATTTCCTTGATGATTAGCGATGTGGAGCATCTTTTCATGTGTCTGTTGGCCATCTGAATTTCTTCTTTGGAGAACTGTCTCTTCATATCCTCTGCCCATTTTTTAAATCAGGTTCTCTGCTTTTTGGGTGTTGAGGTGTATGAGTTCTTTATATATTGGATGTTAACCACTTGTTGGATATGTCATTTAAAAATATATTCTCCCATACTGTAGGATACCTTTTTGTTTTGCTGAAGATGTCCTTTGCCATACAGAGGCCTTTTAGTTTGATGTAGTGCCATGTATTCATTTTTGCTTTGTTTCCCTTGCTCAAGGAGATGTGTTCAGGAAGAAGTTTCTCATATTTATATTCAGAAGATTTTTGTCTATGTTGTCTTCTAAGAGTTTTATGGTTTCATGACTTAAATTCAGGTCTTCAATCCATTTTGAGTTTACTTTTTTTTTTTTCTAAAACCAAATCTTTATTCTCTAGCTTGAAAAGGAGGATAAGTTGTTGTTCCATTTAGAGAACAAAACAAGGCCCTACATTTTGAGTTTACTTTTGTTTATGGGATTAAACAATAATCCAGTTTCATTCTCTTGCATGTAGCTGTCCAGTTTTGCCAACACCAGTTGTTGAGGAGGCTATCATTTCCCCATTGTATATCCATGGCTCCTTTATCGTATATTAATTGACCATATATGGTTGGGTTTATATTTCGGCTCTCTAGTCTGTTCCATTGGTTTATGGGTCTGTTCTTGTGCCAGTACAAAATTGTCTTGATTACTGTGGCTTTGTCATAGAGCTTGAAGTTGGGGAGCATAATTCTCCCCACTTTATTCTTCCTTCTCAGGATTGCTCTGGCTATTCGGGGTCTTTTGTGGTTCCATATGAATTTTAGAATGATTTGCTCTAGTTCACTGAAGAATGCTATTGGTACTTTGATAGGAATTGCATGGAATCTGTAGATTGTTTTAGGCAGGATGGCTGTTTTAACAATATTAATTCTTATCTGTGAGCCCAGGATGTGTTTCCACGTATTCATATCTTCTTTTAATTTCTCTCATGAGTGTCTTGTAGTTTTCAAAGTATAGGTCTTTCACTTCCCTGGTTAGGTTAATTCATAGGTATTTTATTCCTTTTGAAGCAATTGTGAATGGAATTGTTTTTGTGATTCCTCCCTATGCTAGCTCATCATTAGTGTATAGGAATAAAACAGATTTCTGTGTATTAATATTGTATCCTGCAACTTTGCTGAATTCAGATACTAGATCTAGTAGTTTTGGAGTAGATTCTTTAGGATTTTTTATGTACAATATCATGTCATCTGCAGACAGGGACAGTTAAACTTCTTTCTTACCAATCTGGATGCCCTTTATTTCTTTGTGTTATCTAATTGCTGTGGCGAGGACCTTGAGAACTATGTTGAATAAAAGTGGAGAAAGTGTGCATCCTTGTTCTGTTCCCAATCTTAAAGGAAAAGCTTTCATGTGTTTTTTGTCCTATTTGTTGATGTGGTGGATGATGTTGATGGATTTTCGAATGTTGTACCATCCTTGCATCCCAGAAGTAAATCCTACTTGATCTTGGTGGGTCATTTTTTTGATATATTTTTGAATTTAGTTTGGTAATATTTTGTTGAGTATTTTTGCATCTATGTTCATCACAGATATCAGTCTGTAATTTTCTATTTTTGTGGTGTCTTTGCCTGGTTTTGCTATTAGAGTGATGCTGGCCTCGTAGAATGAGTTTGGGAATATTCCCTCTTCTACGTTTTGGAAAACTTTAAAGGAGGATGGGTATTAGGTCTTCACTAAATGTTTGATAAAATTCAGCAGTGATGCCTTCTGGTCCAGGAATTTTGTTCTTAGGTAGTTTTTTGATTACCAGTTCAATTTCATTGCTGGTAATTGGTCTGTTCATATTTTCTGTTTCTTCCTTGGTCAGCCTTGGAAGGTTGTATTTTTCTAGAAAGTTGACCATTTCTTCTAGGTTATCCAGTTTGTTAGCATATAATCTTTCATAGTATTCTCTAATAATTCTTTGTATTTCTGAGGTATCTGTTGTGATTTTTCCTTTCTCATTTCTGATTCTATTTATGTGTGTAGACTCTTTTTTTCTTGATAAGTCTGGCTAGGGTTTTATCTATTTTGTTTATTTTCTCAAAGAACCAGCTCCTGCTTTCATTGATTTTATTCTTCTTGAATTTATTTTTTCTGCTCTAATCTTTATTATGTCCCTCCTTCTACTGACTTTGGGCCTCATTTGTTCTTCTTTTTCTAGTTTCATTAATTGTGAGTTTTGCCTGTTCACATGGGATTGTTGTTCTTTCCTGAGGTAGGCAATATACTTTCTACTTAGCATGGCCTTCACTGCATCACACAGATTTTGTGGTTTGGAATTGTTGTCATTTGTCTCCATATATTGCTTGATCTCTGTTTTTATTTGGTCATTGATCCATTGGTTATTTAGGAGCATGTTCTGAAGCCTCCATGTGTTTGTGTTTCTAGTTTCATACCTTTGGGGTCTGAGAAACTGGTTGGTACAATTTCAATCTTTTTGCATTTACTGAGGCACTTTTTGTAGCCTAGTATATGATCTATTCTTGAAAATGCCCCATATGCACTTGAGAACAATGTATATTCTGATGCTTTTGGGTGTAGAGTTCTGTAGATGTCTGTTAGGTCCATCTGTTCTAATGTGTTGTTCAGATGTTCTGTCTCCTTACTTATCTTCTGTCTGGTTGATCTGTCCTTCAAAGTGAGTGGAGTGTTAAAGTCTCCTGGAATGAATGCATTACATTCTATTTCCCCTTTTAATTCTGTTAGTATTTATTTCCCATACGTAGGTGCTTCTGTGTTGGGTGCATAGATATTTAGAATGGTTTTATCTTCTTGTTGGATTGACCCCTTTATCATTATGTGATGTCCTTCTTTGTCTCTTGTGACTTTCTTTGTTTTGAAGTCTATTTTGTCTGATACAAATACTGCAACACCCGCTTTTTTCTCTCTATTTGTTGCATGAAATATCTTTTTCCATCCCTTCACTTTTAGTCTTTGTATGTGTTTGGGTTTAAAGGGAGTCTCTTGTAGGCAGCATACAGATGGGTCTTGTTTTTTAATCCATTCAGTGATTCTATGTCTTTTGATTGGTACATTCAGACCATTTATATTTAGGGTGATTATCAATAGGTATGTACTTATTGCCATTGAAGGCTTTAGATTCGTGGTTACCAAAGATTCAATGTTAACTTCCTTACTATGCAAGAGTCCAACTCAACTCACCTAGTATGCTATTATAAACACAATCCAAAGGTTCTTTTTTTCTCCTCCTTTTTCTTCCTTCTCCATTCTTTATATATTAGGTATCATATTCTGTACTCTTTGTCTATCCCTTCATTGACTTTGGCGTAGTTGATTTAATTTTGTATTTGCTTAGTAATTAACTGTTCTATTTTATTCACTGTGGTTTTATTGCCTCTGGTGACAGCTATTAAACCTTGGGAACACTTTTGCAGTCCCTGCAAAATACACTATAGAGATGGTTTTTGGGAGATAAATTCTCTTAGCTTTTGCTTATCTGGAAATTGTTTAATCCCTCCTTCAAATTTAAATGATAATCTTGCCAGATAAAGTATTCTTAGTTTGAGTCCCTTGTGCTTCATTGCATTAAATACATCATGCCACTCCCTTCTGGCCTGTAAGGTTTCTGCTGAGAAGTCTGATGATAGCCTGATGGGCTTTCCTTTGTACGTGGTCTTATTTCTCTCTCTGGCTGCTTTTAATAGTCTGTTCTTATCCTTGATCTTTGCCATTTTAATTACTATATGTCTTGGTGTTGTCTTCCTTGGGTCCCTGTGTTGGGACATCTGTGGATCTCCATGGTCTGAGAGACTATCTCCTTCCCCAGATTGGGGAAGTTTTCAGCAATTACCTCCTCAAAGACACTTTCCCTTTTTCTCTCTCTTCTGGTACCCCTATAATATGAATATTGTTCCATTTGGATCAGTTCTCTCAATATTCTTTCATTCTTAGAGATCCTTTTTTCTCTCTGTGCCTCAGCTTCTTTGTATTCCTCTTCTCTAGTTTCTATTTCATTTATCATATCCTCCAGCATATCTAATCTGCTTTTAAAACCTTCCATTGTATGTTTCATTTCTGATACTGTGTTCTGTAATGATTGGATCTCCAACTGAAATTCATTACTGAGTTTTTGAATATTTTTCTGTACTTTCATGAGCATGTTTATGATTTTTATTTTTAAATCTCTTTCAGGAAGTTCATGAGGTGGATTTCATTTGACTATTTCTCTGGTGTATTTATAATTTTCCTTTGAACCAGGTTCCTTGATGTTTCATATTTGTATGTGTTGCCCTCTAGTGCCCAGAAGCTCTACTGTCCGGAGCAGTGTTGGGGGTCACAGGGGAGTGGTGTTGGTGCCTGGGGTAGGAAAGAACTGTTTCCTGCTTTCCGGCTGCTATGCCTGTCTCCACTGCACGAACCAGTGGGCTGAGCACACAGGTGCAAGCCTTTATGCTTTCCGTTTGTAGCTGCCATAGGCAGGGCCTCCTTCTGGCTGGCGTAACACCAGGGCAGGGTTTCCCAGTTTGTGAGCTAGGTGCGGGCTGTCTGGGAGGATGGTGCAGCAGGCTGTGTATCATAGAGGGGGGCCTTGGAGCTGCAGTCAGCCAGGGGGCTGGAGCACCTGAAGATGGTGAAAGTTCCCAATCTGCTGGGCAGAGTGCATCCAAACAATTTTGTCCACCTGCCCTTTCTCCTGAGCAGTAAGCTCTGTGCACTTCTTGCCCCCTTAGTAGCCCTCTCGCTGTTGGGAAGTCTCTCAGACTGCCTGCCTTTCTTTTGTCCCAGAGCAGCTGGATATAGATCCCTGCTTTCCACAAGTGGCTGGGATCTCAGTCTCTCCAGGTAATTTTCCTGTCTTAGCTTTCCACCCCCCGAATCATGAAAACCCCGTGTCATGTAGGTTTGTGCTCCCAGAGCAGACCTCCAGAGCTAGGTGTTCAGCAGTCCCAGGCCTCCACTCCCTCCCTGGTCTGTTTCTCTTCCTCCTGCCAGTGAACTGCAGTGGGGAAAGTGATTGGTCCCCATTGGGCCACAGCTTCAGTACGTTACCCTGTTCCATGAGGTTTATTCTTTTCTCCAGGTGTAACGCTCTGGTGCAGCTCTCTTTGTTGTTGCTCTTTCAGGATTAGTTGTATTAATTATATTTTTGTATTATATGTGGTTTTAGGAGGAAGCCTCTGTCTCACCTCTCATGCCACCATCTTTAATCATATTCGATAAAGGGTATCTTAAGCATGTTTATTTCATGTTAATCCAATGTTGGCAGATTGTCAAGGGGGGGCATTTTTATCCAGAGGGCTGGATTTGTATTTTCTTGATAAAAAGATTTCCTAATACAGTTATATACATGTGGAATCCATTTTTATAAATAGTGTGAGGTAGGAATCTGTTTTTTTTTTACCCCCAAGTGGATGGATTTGCATTATTTATGAAGAGTTAAATGTATTTATCCACTAACTGAAATTCTACCATTATGAATTCCTGAATGTAGGGTCAAAGTATTTAAATATAGAAAACTATTTATTTTGGAAAACCCAGTGTAATATATTCCAGAAGTATAAAAGAAATTCACACAAAATTTGGACCTATCAAAAATCAGAGAAAGCATATTGAATATAGTCTCTGTATTTGGGAAAGAACTTTCTACAACAGCCCAAATTTAAAAGGAGCATGTCAGTATATTGGACTATATGAAACTAAAATTGGCATTCATTATCAAAGATAACATGCAAAGAAAATGAGAAAATATATTCCAAATACTTACATTAATAGTAATATTCTCTGTGCACAAAGATCTCCTAAACACGTATGTGAAGGGTTAAACATATGATGTTAGATAAAAAGATGTTGGAGGATGAAAAAATAACTGAAGATATTGAGAGGCTCCACTCTGGTGGCAATAAATTCAAAGAAAAGCAATTACTAGATACCCTTTTTTCATTAAATGTGTTGATTTCTACATACTTATGTTGGCATGGGTATAGAAAGGTGGCAGACTTGTGCAGTATCTCAGGAGTATAAATCTGTACCGCCTTTCTGAAAGCAATTTGGTAAGGTCCATTCAAAATCATAAGAATTGTTCCTGTCTATAGAATGAAGCAAATGTTTAGTCCATAGTGATGTAAGTAAACAAAAGTGGGAGAAGGGACAGATCCTCCTTTCAGCAGAATCCCCATTAATAAATGTAGAAGGAAGAAAGGAAATAAAATACTCTTTGACTGATACCACAGTAATCTTTTTGTAGGCAAGAACTTGGTGCTTAAGTTAGCAGGGCAAAGCTTCTTGCCAGATACCCATCAGCTGGAAAAGGAATAAACAGTAACTCCTCAGTGCTGAAACCAGACACCACGTCAGCCAAGCAATCAGCTAAAACCTGCAGTACGTATAGACACTCTCCTTCTCCACACCCCGCAGGTATGGTGCACTCTCGTACTCCTGCCCAGAATGTACAAACAATTCCAAATCATGAAAAAACAGACAAAGCGAAATGAAGTTATCTTCCACAAAACAGTTGGCTGATAGCCTTTGCAAGTGTCAAGGTTGTAAAAATGGGAGTAAGGAACTGTCCAACATTAGGTGAGACTAGGGAGGTATGACAAAGTGTGGTCCTGGACTGGGTTCCACAAAAATAGACTGAGAAAAGGAAATCAGTGGGACAACTCATGAAAATTTATATTACATGGAATGATGTCTGTAGACAAACTCTGTTTTGTAAATTAATTTCCAGACTGATGCCTTGGTTATGCAAGATGCCAGTATCTGGGGAAGATGGGAAAAGCCCTTTCTGTATTGGAACTTTTTGTAGGTCTGAGATACTTTCAAATTGAACAGTAAAAAATGTTCACGCCTTTGCTGCATTCCTGTCTTTAGAAATCTAGCCTGGACACTTAATTTTTCCTAAGAAGTTTGTTGAGTAAATGCTCTGTTTCAATTTTCATCTGATAATGATAATCCAGAAATATTAGCAGATACTGGCCAGGTTTTAATCTTACTGACAGTCCAAACAAATTAATTGAAATGGTTGTGAAAACAGTTTGTAAACCTTCCAGAGGCTTTGAATGGCCAATTGTGCCTCCCCTCTCTAGATCTAAGGGAAATACTGGGCAAATGGATAGTCTCAGGTTGTAACAGATGTAGGAGAACGTGTGGTCTTTCCCAGACCACTCACGGAAGCCAGAACTAACATTCAGCATTCAGGGTAAGAATCGTCAGAGCTGGCTCTCAAGGCCAGTTGACACTCTTTGTTGGTATATTCACAAAGGGAAATGAAGGTACAAACTGGAGTGATGGACAGTCCCTAGCCCTCTAAGTGGGGACACTTGAACAGATTGCCTGCCTTGCCTACTCTAGTACTACAGAGCCTTAGGAACCTCTTAACTGGAAAGTATATCAAAGTTGTGGGTGTTCTGGATGACATTTCAAGTATCTTTCCAGCTTCTAAGAAACTATACACAATCAGAACTCTTAGTATCCTAGACTGAAGCCTGGAGAACACTGAAGCTCTTCAAAACCATGAAAACGACTTTGCCTACCAGACTTCACTGGTTTCTAGACAATTGTGTCTTTTAAAAATTGTGGTAAACCATAAAATTTACCATTTTAAGTGTATAGTTCAGTAGTGTTAAGTATATTCATATCATTCCAGAGAAGATCTCTGGAAATTTCCCATCTTGCCAAACAAACTGTACCAATGGAACTCCCTGTTTGCTGCCTTTTCCCAACCCATTGTAATCACTATTCTACTGTCTGTTTCTATGTGTCCGATGATTTAGATACCTCTTATAAGTGAAATTTGTCTTTTTCTGGTCGGCTTATTTCACTTAGCATAATGTCCTCAAGCTTCATGCTGTAGCATGTGATGGCATTTTCTTATTTTTTAAGGCTGAATAATATTTCATTGTATGTATAGAACACATTTTCTGTCTCTATTCATCTGTTAATGGACACTTGGGTGGCTTCCATCTCTTGGCTGTTGTGAATAATGCTGCAGTAAACACGGGCGTGCAAATATCTCTTCCAAATTCTGCCTTCCATTCTTTTGGATATATACTGAGAAGTGGGATTGTTTGATCGTATGTAAGATTTTACATATATATATTTAATTTTTTGAGGAACCCTCATCCTGTTTTCCATAGCAGTGGCATTATTTCACATTACCTCCAGTAGTGCATGAGAGATCTAATTAAAGAAAGCATATAGCTTATTTAAGTTCTACAACACAAGGGTATCTCAGGTAGTTCTGTAGACCTTTTTCTCCCACATGAGTGGATCACACTTCCTTATTTCTCTGCTACATAATTTTGGTTGAAAAGTGGACATTGAAAATAATATAGTATGGCATATTTAGACATCGGGTCTTTCCCTGCCCTTAGCATTTGTTCTTGCAGTTTTCTTTTAGTAACTTTGTTTGTCATCTGTGGTCACTGAAGTCTCTGCTCAGTTAGCTTGTTGGTCAGCTACTGCTTTATAGGGTTTTTAAGTTCCTTTAACCAGTAAGTCTTCCAGTCTGCTGTGGGCCTCGGTTTGCATGTTGGTGCTGCCTTCAGTGTTCAAGCAGGCAGCGCACAGTCCCGCCTCACTGGCGGCCGTGCTGACCCTCCGCGCCCACCAGGATGAGTGCTCGGTGTTCTCAGGTCATTCCTGAGCAAGCACACAACTGGGAATGTCAGCGCCTATGAGCCTACATGGCTTTCAAGATTCCTAGGATTAGGCTGGACCTTTCCAAACTCGGTTATGGATCTCATCCCCCATGTTTTCTTTTTATGCTCTTAGTTTAGCCAATTTTCCCCCAACTACCGATTACCTTTGACAGCTATGATGTTCAGCAACTATCTTTTTAATTTTTTTTGAAGTGTAGTTGATATACAGTATTCTGTTGGTTTCAAGTATACAACATAGTGATTCAGCAGTTATATACATTATTAAATCTTCACCCCAACTAGTATAGTTACTGTCAACACAGGATGTTACAGGACTACTGACTATATTCTCTATGCTGTGCTTTCATCCCTGTGACTATATTATGGTTGAGATTTTGTGCTTCTTTATCTGCCCCCATCCACCATTCCAGCCTCTCCCCCATGGTAACCACATGTCACTTCTCAGTGTCTATGAGGCTACTGCTGTTTTGTTCATTTTGTTTTGTTTTTAGGTTTCACATATAAATGGGTCTTTTCTGGTTTCATATAAATTTTAGGATTATTTTCTCTAGTTCATTGAAAAGTGCCATTGGTATTTTGATAGGGATTGCAATGAATCTGTAAATTGCTTTGGGTAGGATGGCCATGCTGGCAATGTGAATTCTGCCTATCCATGAGCATGGGATAGGTTTCCATTTATTTGTGTCTTCAATTTCTTTCATCAGTGTCTTATGCAAGGATGGTACAATATTCATAAATCTATGTGATACACCACATTAACAAAAGGAAGGATAAAAACCATATGATCATCTCAGTAAATACTGAAAAACATTGGACAGAATTCAATATCCATTCATGATAAAAACTCTCAAGAAAATGGGCATAGAGGGAATGTACCTCAACATAATAAAGGCCATATGTGACAAATCCACAGCCAACATCATACTCAGTGGCAAAAAGCTGAAAGCTTTTGCTCTAAGATCAGGAGCAAGACAAGCATTTCCACTCTCACCACTTTTATCAACATTGTATTGTATCAAATTGCCATACTATATTATTTTTAATGTCCATTTTTCAACCAAAATTATGTAGCAGAGAAATAAGGAAGTGTGATCCACTCATGTGGGAGAAAAAGTTACTAAAAGGAAACTGCAAGAACAAATGCTAAGGGCAGGGAAAGACCCGATGTCTAAATACAAAGAGATAAATGTCATTCAGATTGGTAAGGAAGAAGTAAAACTTACTTCTTTATGATGAGTCTCTTCTGCTACTCTGTGGGTTCATCCTTTTTCCCTCAAATTAGGTGAGGCTCCACTGTGTATGGCAGGCTTGCTGTGTGCCAGAACCTTAAATAGGCTGCTATAGGTCCTCATCTCATTTATTCATCATTTCATCTACAGCGCTTAGCAGTTTTGCACAGTAGTTGATAAAGACTGTGACAATTTGCCACTGCCCATCTCCATATTTCTGTGTAGTAGATCCAACTTGCAGTAAGCATGGGTATCTTCATACATGTTTCACCTGTTAGCTCTAAACACCACTGGTTTTAACAGGATGTGTGGCTCCCTGAATATGACTGGGCCCCTCTTATTTCAGAAGAGCCCTGAGGCAGCTCTCATTTTCACCATGTCCTAACTTGGGGGTTTACATGTATGGCAGCTGCCAGGCAGACGGTCTGACCAGTGTAGTGCTGCACACGGAGGATCTGGCGTGATGTGTGCTCCCTGCCTTATCCATTCAGCGATGTGACCTCGGGAGGGCTCAACACCCCTCCTCTTAGAGCTTCCTCTTTCCCTCGGTTCGCAGGTAAGAGCTGTATCATTTTTTCAGCCCTCCAGTTTTTTGATAAGGTGTGTTGATACGAGTCAAGCCACATCTTTTCCGTCATAGCCAGCTGCGCTGACCTGACATTTTGGGGATCGTCGCTGATGTTCAAGGATGCCGAGGGCTCAGAAGCAGAGGACACAGTGAATCTGGGGACGCTGATACTGCTGGAATGAGTGCCTTCTATTCCTGTTAATACTCCCCGTGCCACACACTTCCCATCACACAATGTGGAAACTATATTTTGTATTGGGGAAGTTAAAATTGGAAGAAGGCAATGTCTTCCTGCATGTGAGAAACTGCTCCCTGCTATTCAGGGTTCCGGCAAGAGAGAGAGCACCTCCTCGGTGGTGAGTCGGGAAGCTGATGAAATGTGATGTGCAGAGGTAGGGGCAGGGCACAGAAACACGAGAGAGGAAAGCAGCCAGCTGCTGGCAACAGAGGGAACACTGCCTACTGCCCTTGATCCTGAGAGGAAGGAGTGGTGCGAACAGAAGCAGGAGAGCTGCCCACAGGGGTTATGGCCCCTGGTGGAGGAATGCAGTCAGTCCCCAAACCTGTTAAGGTGAGAGCAGGGGCATAAAAATTCTGGACACCTTTCCTTCTTACCTCTGATCGGCTGGTGCTTCTCATTGGCAAATCCAACTGGAAATCAGAATACAAGGGTGTTTGGGTGATGAGGTCTGGAGAGCATTGTCCGTAGAACAGGCTTGGCCGGGTTGATATTAGGGTTGTTTGATTAAAATGTCCGGGAATAGCGTCTGTTTTAGACCTAGAGATGGGACGGCCCAAGAGTGCAGAACGTCTTCAGATGAAATGAGTATGCGGGTAGTTATTTCTATGGGTAGTACAAGTCGATTATCGACCTCTAAAAGTCGAAGTTCACCAGGTTTTAAGTCTTGAGTCCAGGTTAGGAGAGGGCAGGGGCAGATGAGAATGCCAGCACAGACTTCGGTGGCAGTGGCCCGTAGTGCCCAGGTGCTCCCTGGTCACTGTGGGATATCTGCCAGCGGGCTGTGAAAAAGAAGGAGCATGCTTCCCTCCTAGAACTTGGCGGGTGAGACTACTAGTCTTCCAACTGCACATGCCAACTCTTAGAGCTGACCTTGACTCCTCCTCCAAGCCAATCCTTCAACAAATCATGCCATCCCACCTTCGCCATTGTTCAGAACTGGATCATGTCTCTTACCTGATATGCATCTGCACAAGTCAAAACATACCACCACTCGCCTTAAATATTTCAATTTTTCTTTTTAGTATTTTTTATATTTATTTTTTACGCTGAGGTACATACCATAAAAGGCACAAAACTTAGTGTACAGCTTGATGCACTTTGAAATGTGTATGTATATATTCATGTAACCATTGCTCAGATCAAGATAACAAAAATTCTCACTGCTACACACATTTGTTAAACAAAGAAAATTAAAACAGTAAACAAGAGAGCAGAAAGAAATAAAAGAACATTTATTTCATTATAATGGAATCACGATTCCAATGAATGAGCACTTAATTAGTTTCACATAATCTTTTCCCTTAAAGTAGTAAGTCATCTTATGAAAAGATGCTCCTCCATCAATAGTGGGTCACAAACCCTTAATCCCAAGTCCAAAATGATTGCCTCCCCTGAGACCCCCCCTTGGAAACCGATTTGCTATTAACTTCACAGGGTTAAAATGTTCATTTCCATGATTTCCATATAAAAACAGAGTTCGTTTTTAAAGCCACCACACTCAAATAACATGCTTTATGAGCTTATATTCAACAGAAACTGATTAGCTAGAACTGTCTTTCCTCAGTAGTTTTTTCTCCCTTTCTTCCTGGTGTCATTTTCTAATAATAGTCTCACTTGTAGACCCTCCTTAGAAAGTCCAGTGTGCTGGTACACCAAGCAGGTTGTGATAGCCCATGAGAGGATCCATCAAATGACCCTCTCTCTTTAGTTGAAATGGCTAACAGATAATTTTCATTCTCCAGTGAACTGGTACGGTGACACACCTCCAAGAAAAATTCCCAGCGCTCTCTGAACCAGATTCCCTAAACTTAAGACATTCCTGTAGAAATTCTGGAGGAAGTTTGTCTAATATTATTGCTAGAGTTGAAATTTGACATAGAGATCTTTAAGTTTTCCTGAACTCCTATTTCGTAACTCATAATAAAATGTCGGCTTGATTGCTTTGGAGACATTTAAGTGGGTAGATGTGAAGATATGAGTTATCTGAGTGTATCCAATTTACTGAAAAACTGTAAAACTGGTTTCTCTTTCAGTTATTTCACTGTCTTTAAAAAATATATAATAATTCCCTAGTGCTCTATCTATATAATATATATTCACTTTTTTCAGCATATATCAACATTTGGGGAACAGCTATAATGCATCCTGCTTAAAGTTTTATTCTCTGTTACAAATATTTTCAATTATTCATAATTTACATAATAAATATTGAATCTCTTTTCTTTAATTATTACTATATTTACTCATTTCTGTGTGCTTAAAATTTCTAAGTCGTGGACTATCCCAAACATAAAAACATTTACTCTAATCATTTTTGAAAAAAAAAGAATTTTTACCAGCCACCAAACCCATCCTATAGCTACTTCATAAAAAGAAACTTTGAGACTAGTAAATTATTTGACAAGGCTGTTATAGAAAAGTAGGTCCATGAATAGATCAGTGGGTCCCATTCTTTGGGACACGAGAATTACTGAAAGGCATGCCAGTCCCATTTCTGAGGCCCACATGACAGATTCTGATTCTGCTGGTCTGCGATGGGCAAGGGATTGGTATTAAGGGAGACAGGAAGTGACTCTAATGCAAGTGATCACAAACTACTTTTTGGAAACACTGACACATGTGGAAGAGTGTGCCCTGCACACATTTAAGGGGAAATAACTGTCCTGTTACGCAGATCAAACAACACTGGTAAATTTACTTTCTCAACAATGTGTCATCGTGCCTATTAATTTAACCAGTGAAAGCTCCTGGGTCACCACCTGGGTGCTAGGTGATATTTTGCATTCCAGGAATGTGGAAATTAATCTATTTCATGAAGACAATGTGAAACTTGGCAATGATTTAAAACACACATGGCCACAAGTAGCACTCCTGTAGAGGACTGGCGGTCAGAGCCCCTTGTCCCTTAGCATATCATCAGTGTATCCTCTAGGACAGTTGGATAAGATGGAGTGAAGAGTTTAAACTTTGTTTTTCCTGCACATAAATTCAGTAAGATTAGCTGACTTTTGCAGTCTTACAGGGGTTGTCTTAACTGACAGAGCACCCCTTTACAGGTGCATCTCTGTATTGCCTGCAGCTGATAGTGGGATTTGCGCCCTCTACCTGGAGGACTGTCACCTCCCCATCAACTTTTTCAGGGCCCTTAGAACTTCCTTGTTCCTGAGACTGTAGGCAAGAGGATTCAGAAGAGGGGTGAGAACGGTTCCAAACAGAAAGAGACCCTGATTCAACTGAGGAGCCTTGGCAGAGCCAGATCTCATGTAGATGCACATACCTGGACCAAAATAGAGACATACCACACAGAGGTGAGGGGAACAGGTGGCCAGAGCCTTGTTCCTACCTGCTGGGGCGCTCATTTGGAGCACAGCAAGGAGGATGAGAACATGAGAGGACAAGATGAGAGAGAAAGGCAGCAGCAAAACAAAGATGCTTGTTGTCACCGCCGCCTCCTCGTAGGCTGAGATGTCCTCACAGACGAGCCTAAGGACAGCCATGACTTCACAGAAGAAGTGGGGATCTCTCTGGGGCTGCAGATCTGCAGATGCAAGGTGAAAGCAGTGTGGCCCAGGGACATAAGTGCTCCTCCAGCCCAAGACATCACAGCCATCTGCAAGCAAGCCCTAGGACTGATGATAACTGGGTACCGGAGGGGACTGCAGATGGCCACATAGTGGTCAAAGCACATGAGCGTTATAAGGATGCATTCTGCGATGGCCACAGCCAGGGAGAAAAACATTTGAGTCCCACAAGCCAGGAGTGAGATGTTTCACCGCGCAGAAAAGTTGGCTGCCATCCTGGGGACGATGCTGGGGGTCAAAGTCAAGTCCATTTGGGAGAGTTGACTGAAGGAAGTTCGTGGGGGTGTGGAAGTGGGAATCCAACCAAAGGAGGAGGATCCAAAGAGCGCTGCCAGCGAGGCGGCCGCGCAGATCAGGAGAACGAGGGCGGCTGCGGCTGTGGCGCGTCTAAGCTTGGGGAAGAAGTCCGGGGTGAAGTCCCGGGGTTCTGCCCCATCCTCTCTCTCCATGGCTCGCTGTGATGACAACGGGTGGGGAATAGGCCTATTCAAAGTGTCATACAAGTGAAGCAGTTTCTTACCGAAGTTTGCTTAAGAGCAATATTATACAGTGGCAAACATAAAAATATTCACCCATAACCACTTGAATCAAGTCTTAATTTTTCTAGGTTCCTTATCTAATTTACTTCAGAAATCATAGTGTACATATTATATAGTATTCCATTAACTTTATGGTTTGAGAGGTAATTTCATATATTAACATAAGCTTTATTTACTTATTTGTTTTTAAAAATTTATTTTTTTATCATTAATCTACAATTACATGAAGAACATTATGTTTACTGGGTCCTGCCTTCACCAAGTACCCCCAAAAACCCCATTACAATCACTGTCCATCAGCATAGTATGATGCTGTAGAGTAACTACTTGTCTTCTCTCTGTTGCACAGCCCTCCCTATGCCCCCCCCAATATTATACATGCTAATTGTAAGGCCCCCTTTCTTTTTCCCCACCCTTATCCCTCCTTTCCCACCCACCCTCCCCAGTCCCTTTCCCTTTGGTAACTGTTAGTCCATTCTTGGGTTCTGTGATTCTGCTGCTGTTTTGTTCCTTCAGTTTTCCTTTGTTCTTATACTCCACATATGAGTGAAATCATTTGGTACTTGTCTTTCTCTGCCTAGCTTATTTCACTGAGCATAATACCCTCTAGCTCCATCCATGTTGTTGCAAATGGTAGGATTTGTTTTCTTCTCATGGCTGAATAGTATTCCATTGTGTATATGTACCACCCCTTCTTTATCCATTCATCTCCTGATGGATACTTAGGTTGCTTCCATATCTTGGCTATTGTAAATAGTGCTGCAATAAATAGAGGGGTGCATCTGTCTTTTTCAAACTGGAGTGCTGCATTCTTAGGGTAAATTCCTAGAAGTGGAATTCCTGAGTCAAATAGTTTTTCTATTTTGAGCTTTTTGAGGAACCTCCATACTGCTTTCCACAATGGTTGAACTAGTTTACATTCCCACCAGCAGTGTAGGAGGGTTCCTCTTTCTCCACAACCTCGCCAACATTTGTTGTTGTTTGTCTTTTGCATGGTGGCGATCCTTACTGGTGTGAGGTGATATTGTGGTTTTAATTTGCATTTCTCTGATGACTAGCAATGTGGAGCATCTTTTCATGTGTCTGTTGGCCATCTGAATTTCTTCTTTGGAGAACTGTCTGTTCAGCTCCTCTGCCCATTTTTAATTGGATTATTTGCTTTTTGTTTATTGAAGTGCATGAGCTCTTTATATATTTTTGAGGTCAACCCATTATTGGATCTGTCATTTATGAATATATTCTCCCATACTGTAGGGTACCTTTTTGTTCTATTGATGCTGTCCTTTGCTGTACAGTAGCTTTTCAGCTTGATGTAGTCCCACTTGTTCATTTTTGCTTTTGTTTCCCTTGCCCGGGAAGATATGTGCATGAAGAAGTCACTCATGTTTATGTCCAAGAGATTTTTGCCTATGTTTTTTTCTAAGAGTTTTATGGTTTCATGACTTAATTCAGGTCTTTGATTCATTTCAAATTGTATGTCCATGGCTCCTTTATCATATATTAATTGACCATATATGTTTGGGTTAATGTCTAGAGTCTCTATTCTGTTCCACTGGTCTCTGGCTCTGTTCTTGTGCCAGTACCAAACTGTCTTGATTACTGTGGCTTTGTAGTAGAGCTTGAAGTTGGGGAGAGAGATCCCCCCACTTTATTCTTCCTTCTCAGGATTGCTTTGGCTGTTCAGGGTCTTTGGTGTTTTCATATGAATTTTTGAACTATTTGTTCCAGTTCGTTGAAGAGTGTTGTTGGTAATTTGATACGGATTCCATCAAATCTGTATATTGTTTTGGGCAGGATGGCCATTTTGACGATATTAATTCTCCCTAGCGAAGAGTATGGGATGAGTTTCCATTTGTTAGTGTCCTTCCATCTATAGCAGTCCCTCCAAAATAGAGTGTAGAGATGGTTTGTGGGAGGTAAATTCTCTCAGCTTTTGCTTATCTGTTTAATCCCTCCTTCAAATTTAAATGATAATCTTGTCAGATAAAGTAATCGTGGTTCCAAGCCCTTCCACTTCATGGCATTAAATACATCATGCCACTCCCTTCTGGCCTGTAAGGTTTCTGCTGAGAAGTCTGATGTTAGCCTGATGGGCTTTCCTTTGTATGTGGTCTTATTTCTCTTTCTGGCTGCTTTTAACAGTCTGTCCTTATCCTTGATCCTTTCCATTTTAATTACTATGTGTCTTGGTGTTGTCTTCCTTGGGTCCCTTATGTTAGGAGATCTGTGGATCTCCATGGCCTGAGAGACTATCTCCTTTCCCAGATTGGGGAAGTTTTCAGCAACTACCTCCTCAAAGACCCTTTCTATCCCTTTCTCTCTCTCTTCTTCTGGTATCCCTATAATGCGAATCTTTTCCATTTGGATTGGTCACACAGTCCTCTCAATATTTTTTCATTCTTAGAGATCCTTTTTTTCTCTGTGCCTCAGCTTCTTTGTATTCCTCTTCTCTAGTTTCTATTTCATTTATCTGCTCCTCCACCGTATCCAACCTGCTTTTAATACCCTCCATCGTGTTCTTCAACAATTGGATCTCTGACCTGAATTCATTCCTGAGTTCTTGGATATCTTTCCATACCTCCATTAGCATGTTGATGATTTTTATTTTGAACTCCCTGTCAGGAAGAGTCACACGGTCCATATCATTTAAATCTTTCTTGGGAGTTGTATTAATAATTTTACTCTGGACAAGGTTCCTTTGGCATTTCATGTTTGTATATGGCGCCCTCTAGTGTCCAGAAGCTCTATTCTGGCGCTGCTGAGCCCCTGAAGCAATTTCGGGGGTTGCAGGGGAGCAGTACTGGTACCTGGGGGGAGGAAAGAGCTGTTCCCCACTTCCTGGCTGCTGTGCCTGTCTCCACTGCCTGAACCAGTGGGCCGAGCACACAGATATAAGCTTTTGTCTCAGAGCAACCGTATATGGATCCCTGTTTTCCACAAGCGACCGGAATCCCAGTCTCCCCAGGAACTCCACCTGTCCCAGCTTTCCAACTCCGTAATCAGAAGAGTATGATGAAAGTACCATGAAATGTAGGTCCATGCTCCCTGCGCAGATCTCCGGAGCTAGGTATTCAGCAGTCCCAAGCCTTCCACTCCCTCCCTGCTCCGTTTGTCTTCCTCCCGCCGGTGAGCTTGGGTGGGGGAGGGGCTCGGGTCCCATGGAGCCACAGCTCTGGTACGTTACCCCACTCACTGAGGTCTGCTCTTTTCTCCAGGTGTGTGCAGTCTGACGTGTCCTCTTTCCTGTTGCTCTCTAAGGATTAGTTGCACCAATTAAATTTTCTAATTGTATCCAGTTTTAGGAGGAAGCCTCTGTCTCTCCTCTCACGCCACCATCTTTAATCTACGTAAGCTTTTGACAGTGTTTTTTTACAATTATAAAATATTGTAAGGTTGAAGGCGCTGGGGGAAGGAGTGAGCACGTCAAACACTGTTGACGTGCCAAAGTCTCCGGCTGCTGCCCCCTCCCACATCGGACACTGATGATGTGCCAAAGTTCTTGGCTGTTACCCCCCACAACCTGAAAAATGTGCCTTGGGCTAGCCAATCCTCGCACTGCTGTAAATCTAAGCTCTGCCTCCCCCTACCTTCTTTAAAAACTCGCTGTCTGCCCTGCTGAATGCGACTTCCCTAGCCTCCATTTCCATAGAGTAGGGAATCTCACCTGGGGGCATTCAAATAAACTGCCTGGCCCTTTGTTTCCTCTCTTTGCCTGCTTATTTCAGCTAAAATTTATCTTACATTTGGTGCCAAAACCCGGGAAGGAGCATGAGCGTGGGGCCCCAACCGGCCACCAGTGGCCCCGCCCCATCCTTCCCCGACCCAGGACCTCAGCCTGCTCTCTGCTGCATGGACTATTTTCCGGTGAGTCCCTCAGTTTCCCCCAGTCTGTCTCCCTTCCTAACTCCATTTCACCTAGTCCGTCCAAAATTGTATATACGTCCAGGTCTGGGGCATCCAGCTCCTTGGGCATCCAGCCCATCCATTGCAGGTATCTGGGATACCCGCCCCTGGCCCTGTGGTGTGGGAGACGTCCCTCACCCAGGCCCCAGGACATCTCCCCTGACTTGGTGCGCTTGGGATGCTGGGCGCTCCTCTCAGCGGTATTAGTTGGGAAGTGGCCCAGACATGGGAAACCAGCCCTCAAAAGCAGAGGCTCAGACCCCGCTGCAGTGTCTCATTTCTAATCTGGCTACTCTATATTTGTCCCAGGATGTTCGCAAATGGAAGCTTGTCTTTCTTTGCTCTGAGGCCGGGCCTCAGTATCCCTTGGACAACCAATCTCACTGGCCCCCTGATGGAACTTTCAATTTCAGCCTCCTCACCGACTTGATTAATTATTACCACTGGAGTGGAGAGTAGGGTGAAATCCCATATGTGCAGGCTTTTTGGACTTTGCGATCTTGCCCAGACCTTTATGTTAAGTATTCAATGATTCAGGTTCTCCTGGCCCAATCTCCAGTTAAAGATTTTCAGCCTCTTACTCTGCCCAGTCCTTCTTCCTTTTCAGATCCACCAGAAAACCTCAGTCGCCCACCTCCCTCAGCTCACAATCCCCTCTCCCTCTCTCCACCGCCATCTTTAAGTCCTTTGTCTTCCCACGTGTCGCCTCCATCTTAAAGTCCTACATTCTCAGCCATGCCGTTGTCCTACTCTCCTCTTCCGGTGGCTGCATCACCCCCTCCCCCTCTCCTTCCCCTTTCACCGCCCTCTTCCCCCACCAGAACACGCTCCTCCCATCCTCTAGTTCCAGAAGCCACAGACAAGAAGCTGAAGAAGAGAAATGCAGTTGGATATCAGTAACTCAAGTCTTTATATCAGTTTATCTGTCTGTGTATGTTTTTGTGTAAGACGTGTTGCTGACTAGTCATTGTGTCTCGGTTTGTATGTTTGTGTGTCTGGGTGTGTGGATGAAGAGTGTTTTCCTACCTCCGGATGGTGTTAATAAAGATTGATTTGAAAACAGGCGCTTGTGGAGGTTGAGCGTTCTGGAACTTCCAGAGGATCTGATAAGAAAAGGTGTTAAGCATTGGTGCTAGTTTGAGTTTGGCTGGGGTGAGCATGTCCTTGTAGTTATCAGCTGCCTGAATTTGCCTGGGGTCATTTGGGTTGATGTTATGTGCTAAATCTTTTAAGAATAAAATGCTTGAAGGCTTGGCTTTGTCTAATATCCAGTAAAGGTTTTGTAAGTTACCTGGCATAGTTAAAGGTAAGTAAACTAAATAAGTGTAGCAAATAAATCCCAGTATCAAGTACACAGCAAAATTAGAATTTTGTTTTCAGTTAAAAAGACAAAATTTTCTTAACTGTTGGTCTGCTCTTAATGTTGAAAGATTGCAAAAAGTTCTCTAATTATTTTATCAAGGCAGTTTCTCATGCTTGAAGTCTCAGTGAGTTGTCGGAGTGTTTGGGAGGGTGAGATCTTAATATTAAAAAAACTGAAAGCTAAAGTTTGCTGACAACTGTATAACCTTTATTTGCCTTTGAAGTATTTTGTTGTCATTCAGGTTAAATAAATAAGTATTGCTTCATAGCAACTTATGATCCTGTTTAAGCAAGCGCCTTGGAACTTTTAGCAGCTTCCCAAGATCAAGTTCGAAAAGGTACTTTTACCTCTAACTCTGGTGTTTTCCAGAGGGCCCCTGGAACATGTCAGAAAAAGTTTTTCTCATTAAAAAAGTATCTGGCTGATGTGGCTTGTTTATAAGATATATAATTACCTGCTTAATTACCTGGAAGGCACTGTCAAGGAAAATGGTGCTGAACTTTGTTACTGAATGTTTTGTGTTACAGATATATCTGAATTTCCTTATGTCACTGTCCTACAGTAAGCTCTCATCAGATCTTTAACCATTGTCATTTAAATCTTTTGTCATTTATATCCACTGTTTTATTACTCCTAAGCTAGTAAAAAACTAGATTTCAGCAGAACAAATATTAGTTACATAAAATTAAGTAAACTAAAGAAAATGATTTTGTAGCTTTTTGTTTCAAATGTTGCTGATAAAGTGTTTTAAATTTGTTATCTTAAGCTGACAACAGTTTAGTTAATGACTGCCTTTATAAGCAGAATTGAAACTTTATCTTTCTCTCTACCTAATCCCTCCAGAATTAAAAAACCCTCAGTAACTATTTTTATATTTCATGGCAGTATGTTTATTTGCATAAGTTCAGTAAGAATCTGCTTTCCTTATAAGAAAACCAATTAAAAACACAAGTTATACTACCAAAGCTTTGACTGGAATGTCATACCTGAGAAACACATGCATAAACTCAGATATGAACAGCTTTAAGTAACTAAGATTGACTTTACAAAGCCAACAAAGCCCCTTGGAAAAACTAGCCTGGTACCTTGCTTACAGGGTTCCCAGCAGCCTTACCAGGTGAGTAAAGAAAGTCACTTCCTGGCAAGTGCAGGAACCTCCAGATGTCTTAGAAACCTCAAGAAGAGAAGAATTCACCCAAATCTATAGGTACTGCAGGCAAAGCCTGATAGCAAGTCTGGCTTTAAAAGTTCAATTTGAAATTCCTTACAAAAAGTTCCAGCAAAGCACATTTAAAAGAGCCTATGTAATCAATTGCTCTTCTTGCTGCACTTGTGCAAATAGTCAAGCCAACTGTTAATTATTTTCTTAATCTAGCTACTTCTAATAAAAATAAGAGTGATTTTAGAGAAAAGTATTGTTTCAATTATGCAGTCTTGTCTATACTAAATCCTAATACTAGTCATTGAGATGTAAACTCAATCCAGAATTTTAAATTCCCAATAATACCTGGCTATAATTCTCAATTAGACTCTTCATATTTCCAGTTCTCATATTCAGCCATGCATTCTTAATCTCATCAAGTTTGTCCTTCCAGAATAAAAGCACCAACCTTCCAAAGCCCTCTCAACTGACCAGTGATAGAAATCTAGCTGCACCCTTTACTGCACCCCTTCTCAGCATGAAGCAGCCAGAGCAGTCATCGCCCCTTTTCCCTGGCAGCAGCTAAAGTCTCTATGTATAAAAGAGAAAATGAAACAAAGAGCATGAGCTTAGACAGAGTAGAGTAGGAGCCTCTAGAGAAGGCAAGGCAAAGTATTTGCAGTCAGATCAATATAACTACATGCTACGAAACTCCCCCCATGAAGCCCCTTGTCAGCCAGAAGTAGCCAGATCAAGTTGTTGCCCATTATGACCAAAAGGCTGAAATGTAAGGTTGAAGGCACTGGGGGGAGAAGTGAGCACGTCAAACACTGATGACTTGCCAAAGTCCCCGGCTGCTGCCCCCTCCCAACCTGAAAAATGTGCCTTGGGCTAGCCAGTCCTGCACTGCTGTAAATCTAAGCTCTGCCTCCCCCTACCTTCTTTAAAAACTTGCTGCCTGCCCTGCTGAATGCGACTTCCCCAGCCTCCATTTCCATAGACTAGGGAACTATGCCCAGGGGCATTCAAATAAACTACCTGGGCCTTTGTTGCCTCTCTTCCTCTGCTTATTTTGGCTAAAATTTATCTTACAAATATGATATTGGGTTCATAGTTCACAGTATTCAATTGCACATGTCTCCTCTTTTAGTATCTTAGGAAATTGTTTCTATTTCCATTTTTATCTTTTCAGTGATTTCTTGAGTAATAAATATTTTTGAGAAAAAATCTCAAATTTATTTCCATTTCAGATATTATAGATTTTATTTGGCCATGGAAAAGCATTGCTAATTTAATTTATAGAAGGATTTTTGTAACATTAAAATGCCCCAAGCCTTCTGCTCTGAGCATTGTATTTTAAGAGAAAATTTATCTTTGTATTGTATACTTTTATTGTTATATAAACTTTTAATCTAATTGGCCTTGCTATTTATCCCGAGAAAGTGTTCATTGTATTTACATGGTCTATAATACAATGAGATTAGTATCAGTAAGGAATATAGTATTTTCTGTATGACCTTGTAGGGTCTGGCTCGGCAGCCCTCATGGTTCCATAACCACTAGTTACAGCTGTAGTGCGCCTGAGGGGCACATGGGGAAACCTAGAGCTCCTTCCCCTCAGGCTGATTCTGTCCTTTATGGACTATTTAAACCTCTACTCTGACACCTATAAAACCCTTGATGTTTACACACACTCTTGCTGACTTTATAACAGGAAAACACCTCTCTGTCGCTGTGGAACTCATATGACCTTGTTCCAAATGAAATAGACTGAGAAAGACTGTAGAAGGCAGGGCGATTGGAAGCAAATCATACTCATGAAAATAGTTTCCAATACCCTAGATAAAAGAAGAAATTGACTCTGAATAAACTCCATACTAATTTGAATTTAATGTAAGGCAAGGTTAACATCAGAATATTTATAAACTTAGTTCACCACAGTAGAACAGATTAAAGAAAAAACATACCTTTTGCATTAGTTACAAAAATTTGATATAATTTAATATAAAACAATGATTTAAGAATCATGCTGACAAACTAATAGTAGAATAAAATACTCCAATATCCTAATCTTGACAACTTCAGACATTCATTTGTTAATGAAATTATTTAAAATATCATTTCTAAATTGTTAGGCTACTTCCCTCTTGTGAAACGTGCGTGTATGTGTATGTGTGTCAACATGAATGGCAAGATCCAAGTTTCCTTTGTTCCTTATAGGAAGCTCTAAATCAGTCTGTTTCCCTCCTCCACCCAGTACTCCCTTTTTAGAGATTGTGAGCTGAAATCCTAGGTCATTGATTACTTTTCTAATTCTTGTGCAACTTGATTTTAAGTCATTGTTTCTATCCCAACACTTGAGTTAGAGTTTCTCACTGAAAACATGATCAGACTTGAATGCAGAGATGGTGGTAACAAATATTTGTAAGTCTCTTCTCCCTATATTCAGCCACTAAGAGTCTCAAACTTTGTGAAGGATGGGCAGATCTCTGGATTGGAACTTCCAGACATAGATATGTACCTTTACATATCCAGTTTTTATTTGAGCATCCTGCTTTGATCACTTTCAAAGCAAGAGGTCACATACTGATTGGGGCCTGCCTCATGTCCCTGAGTGTTTGATAGACTTACTGAGTTAGCCAGATTTTAGGTGAGGAGATGGTTTAAGACTTAAAAAAAAATTTCTTTTAAAAACAAAATTGGTCAGTGTGCATCTCACTCTCTCCTGCCTTAAAGTGAGTCTTGCTACAGTCTGTGGGTTACCTATACCTGATCTAGAGTCCTTAGATGGTGAGAAACAGATTTCAGAATGGCCAGATCTCAGAAAATTCTACAACTTTGCCAAGAGGGAAAGTAGAGCTCTGTGATTGAAGTGCTAGCTCAGGATTTCTACCCAGGCTTTTGGGCATCCCCAGACTTGCCTAGTTCTATTATTATAAACTCTCATTCCAAGCTCTAATCACCATACCCTGGATTAAAATCTAAATCACGATTTCTGGTTGTGCATGTTAACATCTGCCTCGCCTTTTAAACAGTGAGGCTTATGAAGGACTGAACTGTGTTTACAAGTCCCACCTTCTCTCTGGACCTGGCATGCTGCCTTCAATGAAGCTGAGTTAAATATACTATCAGCTTAGGGCTGGAATCCAGCTCTTTGGGATCTGGATTTAGCATCTGGATCAAACTAGATGATTTTAATGCAAAAATCCGTTTTCTACCTAAACACATTATTTTGCGAAGGGCCCCTTATTTGCTTCAAAGCACTTTCCAGTATTTATTTATATGAAAGGAGGCTCAGAATTGTTTTGTCCACTTGAGAAATGATATCCAGACAGTACACACCTTTTTGCCAGGTCATATAGTTAAATGACACTTTCCTACTTCTGGGTAAATTATCTATTTACCAAGGTTGAGCCTCACAAACACTATTAACAAATAGTCAATTCAAAATAGAGTTAGTATTTTGAATGGATCTGCACAATCTGGAAAACTTGGATTACTTCCCTGTTGAGCTGTTTACTTGTAATGTGTGTTCAGTCATTATAATTTCTTAGCAAGTATAAAATATTCAAAATTCCTTCTGCCTATTGATATTGACTGTACTGTTAAAGCAAGAGTATGCTATTTCTGTGGGGAAAGACAGGTGACCGAGGGGGCCCTGACAGGCTGCCTCACCTCCATCTGTGGTTCATGCCTATGCCCGGACCTTCCTGATTCCCCAGTGCCCTGCAGTTCCCTTTAGGGCCCAGCTGGTCAGTACTGACAGCTTCTCTTTAGAGGCTAAGACATAGGGTCCTAGTGGAATGCTCTCCCCAGAATCTATTTAGAGTTCTTCGAAACTGTCTTGTAGCTACACTGAATTTCTTTTCTTTTTTGTTCATTTGTTTTGTGTCTCTTTTTGGTCAGCAGCACTACCATTTCCCCAGAGGCCCAACTTAGAAATTTCCTTGACTTTTAATCAGCAGTCTCATATAACCATTGTCCCACCTGAGGGGGATTGTCCCTGGGCAAGTTCAGTCTGGATTCCTTGAGACCAAAAAACAACAGAAGTTGCAGGTAGAAGGCTTTATACCCAGCTTTATCCTCACCGCCGCAGGCCGAGTGCTGCAATCATGTCTGCCTCTGGGGCGGTCTGCAGGCAGCGAGCCTGTCTCCGTCTCTACCTCCAGGCAGCCACTGGGTGGAGGTCTTTATACAGTAACAGACAATAATGGCTCATTGCTGACGGGCGTGGCAACAGGAGCAGCCGGCCAGTCACACCACCAAGTAGTTTGGGGTCTCATGAGGATCCGGGCCACAGGAGCTCTCATTTTCCCTACAACCATAAAACAAGTTATTGATTTTTCCTTTCTAACATTTATTTATCTTTCCCTTCTTTTTGAAGCACCCACATGCTAGACCTATTTTGAAACCCTGTCTAGAATTATCCCTTTTATCTTATCTTCTTAGGTAAATTCTCCCTTTTCCTCAAGGTCAGATTTAAGTCTTGCTTCTCTTGTGAAGTCTTCCTTTATTTCCATAGTGAATATCAACATAGTTTTCCTTAGTTGATGATGACAACCCTCTTTCGGCTTGTCGCACGTATGCTGCACTATTATTCATCTTTTACCACTCCCTTACAGTTAACAGTGGGATTTTAAACTATGGATGCCCAAGGTTTGTCTCAGTGTTCCTTTTGACCCCTATTCCTGGTAGATTGTCTTATTCTTAGCAGGCACTGACTGAACACTATTAATTAAGTTATATCAACAAATGCTGCACTGTGTTCTGGGAGTTCAAAGTGGAAACAATAATAAAGGCACTCAAGCCATGTAAAATGGGGGAAACAAAGTGATTCTGATAAATGAGATGAATACCGCAATGAAAGCCTGTAGATATGGCTGTAGCAGCATATGGAAGGAAGGATTATTTTGTCTAGATGGAAAATTGGTGGATGATCAAAGAATGGATTTACTGTGTAAAACAGTATTAGGATAACAACGTGTTTAATTGGCTGTCTTGCCAATGGGTTTCAGCGCTGGGCAAGTTCACGATAGGTTCAATGTGACCAAAGAAATGGCAGTAAAACGTTCTTGGGGTGAAAGGGTTATATCCAACTTTATATCCGTGGTGGCAGGTCAGTCACTAGAATCCCATCCACTCAGAGCGAGTCTGCAGGCAGCAAGCCCGTCTCTGCCTCTGGGCCTCTCTGCCCTGCAGCCATCTCAGTCTCTGTCCTCGGTGCCACCACCTCCCCAGCCTCTGCTCTGCTCTCCTGCAGCCTTGCAGCCATGCCACCGGGTCACCCAGAGCCCTGAGCAGGGCTCTCTATATAGAGTCAGTAACGATGCGTTGCCCACATGTGTGCAGTGAGGTAGCCGACCAGGACCAGGTGAGGATCCTGGCTGCAGGAACCTTCACTTTATCCACACCCCAGATGCCTTTTTCTTCTCTAGAGTCAGGAAACTTAAAGCTATTATTTTTTCAAATAGGTTTCCTACCCCTTTTCTCTCTCTCCTCCTTCTGAGACCCCTATTTTGCAATCATTGTTTAATTTGAAATTGTTGCAGAGATCTTTTAGCATCTTCTCACTTAGTTTTTCTTTCCCTTTTCAGCCTGCTTTCTTTCCACTACCCTGTCTCCCAGATTATGTATTTATTCTTCTGCTTCCTTTAATCTGCTGTTGATTCCCTCTAGTGTATTTTTTCAGTCACTGTATTTTTCAGCTCTGACTAGTTCTTTTTTATATTTTCTATCCCTTTGTTAATGTTCTTCCTGAGTTCATCTATTCTCTCAAGTCTGGTGAAGATATTCATTACCATTACGTTGAAGTCTTTATTAGGTAGATTCCTTATCTCCATCACCTTTAGCAATTTCTCTGTCAGTTTGCCTTGTTCTTTCATTGGCAACATATTCCTCTGTCTCTGTGTTCTGTCTGGCTCTCTGTGTTTGTTTCTGTGCATAGGTACATGTGCTGTGTATCCTGATCTTTAAAGTAGGCATCATATGGTGCACAGGATCGCAATGTTCTCTTCTTGCCAGAACCAGGTGCCCCTTGAGTGTCCCGTGTGTGGACCGTGTGCACCCTCCTGTTGTGGCTGATCTGCAGCTACTGTAAGTGGGCTGCCAGGTGAGGCCAGGCCCCCCCACTTGGCTATCAGGAATGTCAAATAGGACTACTGTGTTTGCAATAACTTGCAAGGCTAACTACAGGTGCAGCTGGCTAACAGGCTCAGCACAGTCCCTGCTGTTACACTGGTGTGTGGGGCTGGCTCCTCCTCTTCTGCGGTAGCGGCCTTTGTGGTGCTCCTATAGGACTGGCCGTGTTGGGCGGGTAAGTCTAGGGTGGAACAGCAGGGAAGGGTGTTTGCTGCTGCCTCAGTAGGTGGAGGGTGCACAAGTTGTCTCCCACAAACATCCAGACAGCTAAGATGATAGCAGGCATGAAAAATGGTGTCCTACAGCCCCTCCTTCCCTGGAGAAAGCTCCTGTAGGCACCTGCCCTCCAGCACAGAAACCAAAGTTAATCAAGGCATTGTCTCTCGAGCTGTTGCCCCCGTCAACACAGCACATTGATGTCCCAAGAGTAGAGACATGGCTTTCTACAGCCCTTGAGCCTCCCAGCATGAAGCCTCACGATTTTCAAAGCCAGAAACTGAGGGTGCTCCTCCCTAATGCATGTCCCCAGGCTCAGGTGTGCTGGATATGGGGAGTTTATTTCCTGTACACTTCCTCCCAGTGGGTTGGGTTGGGGCAAGGTTTGGATCCTACTCAACCACAGTTCTGTCCTATTTTCCTTCCCAATGTGGCCTTCTCTTTTTCTGCCAGGTGTGTAAGATTTGTTTTACTGTCCATCAGGTCATTTTCAGAGTTAGTTGTATTAGACGTATTTGCTGCCTGTGGGTGTCAGACTGGTCCTTTCTGATATTTTCAATCTCTTTAAGTTCTCATTGCGTTCATACACTCTTCTCTTTAGATTGCTGTGTATCTTTACGACCGTGTGTTTGAACTCTTTATTAGGCAGATCTTCTCTCTTTCACTTAGCTCTTTTCCTAAGGTTTTATCTTGCCCTTTCATCTAGACCGTATTCTTCTGTCTCCTCATTCTGCCTGACTCTCTGTTTGTTTCTGTGCATTAAATAGGTGAGCTACATCTCCTTGTCTTCAAAGTCGTGGCCTTATGCAGACGGTGTGCTGTGTGGCCTGGTAGCACATATCCCCTGGTCACCAGGACGAGGCGCTCCTGGAGTGTCTCCTCTGTGGACTCCAGGCACCTGCCTATTAGGCGGTACATGACTTCCGCAGGTGCACAGGTGGGCGGGGTAGCCGTCAGCCCAGACGTCGCAGTGACCAGCCCTGACTGCTCCGGGTCACTGCTGGGCAGGGTGGGGCCAGCAGTATTAGCAAACTAGACGGTGGATTTCACAACTGGCTCCCAGAAGCATTAGGCTGAAGAAAGGCAAAATACGTGGTGCCCGATTGTACTTCCACTCCTGCTGAAATATCATGCAGATCCTTGCCCCTCTGGAACATTCCCTAAAATTAGTTAATACATCTCCATGTATAATCCAGGCACTTTTCAAACTGCTCATTTTGTGCTGGGTCTCATACCAACTGATACAGCACGTTGGCCCTTTCCTATCAGAGCCCTCTGGCTCTCCCAGAGTTAAGCCCCACCGATTTTCAAAGCATCTTTAAGGGGCTTCTTCCCAGTTCAGGCCTCCAGATCTGAGGGTGCCTGGTGTGGGGCTGGTCCCCTCCCTGCTCTGTGCCTGTGGCATCCCACTTGGAGGTCACTACGTGTGTGTGTGTGAGGTCTGGGTCCCCTGCATCCCTGCCCCTCCAGCCCATCTCAGTGTGGCCTCTCTTCACACTCTGGGTGTGGAAAGTCTGCTTTGCCAGTGTCTGGGTAGGGCTCAGAGCCAGCCGCACCGCTGGTAGCTGTTGCCCTGTTGCGTCTGTGGGATGAGGTGAGATCAGGATCCTCCACCTTCTTTAGCTCACATGCCCATGTCTTTACTGAAAAGTATATTCCATTTATTTTCAAGTAATTATTAGTAAAGTACTTAACATTGCCATTTTGTTAAATGTTTTCTGTCTGTTTTGAAATTTCTTTGTTTCTCTTTATTCCCTTTGAGTCTCCTTTGTAGTTTGTTCATTTTGGAATAATATGCTATCATTCTTTTTTTCTTTTATGTATCTTCTATAGGTATTTTCTTCGTTGTTAACATGAAGCTTAAATAAATTTCTTATAGCTATAGCAGTCTATTTTAAGCTGATAGGAACTTAATTGTTCTAGTTTTTTAACATTTTATATTGAAAGATATATGTACAATATTGTATTGGTTTCAGGTGTATAATATAGTGATTCAACAATTATATGCATTAATAAATATCACATTAAGTGTAGTTACTATCTGTCAATAGACAAAGCTATTTCAATATTGTTGTCTATATTCCTTATGCTGTATTTTCACCCCCATAACTGATTTATTTTATAATTGGAATTTTGTACCTTTCAACTACTTCACCTATTTCACCCATCCCCAGCCCCTCCATTATGCAACCACCGGTCTGTTATCTATAAGTCTATTTATATTTTTTATGTGTTCATTTGTTTTGTTTTTAGATTCCACATATAGGTGGAATCAAATAGTATTTGTCTGCTGGGCTTATTTCACTGAGCATAAAACCCTCCAGGTCCATCCATGTTATTATAAATGGCAAGGTTTCTTTCTTTTTTATGGCTGAATTTCATTGTGTATATATATATATATATATACATATATACATATATTGGCTATTGTAAGTAATGTGGCAATAAACATAGGGGTGCATATATCTTTTTGAATCAGATTTTTTTTCTTCAGGTAAATTCCTACTGGGTCTTACAGTATTTCCATTTTTCATTTTTTTTTAAAAAAGCTTTCTACTACTTTCCATAGTAGACCAATTTACATTCCCACAAACAGTGTAGGAGGTTCCCTTTAGTCCACATCCTCATCAACACTCGTTATTACTTGTCTTTTGGAGAGTGGCCATCTGACTGGTGGAAGGTGGTATCTCACTGTGGTTTTGATTTGCATTTCCCTGATTAGTGATGTGGAGCACCTTCTCATGTGCCTGTTGGGGACTGTATGTCTTCTATGGGAAAATGACTATTTAGTTTTCTACATTTTTTAAAAATTTTGATATCATTAATGTACAATTACTTGGACATTATGGTTACTAGACTCCCCCCATTATCAAGTCCCCCTACATACCCCATTACACTCACTGTCCATTGGTGTAGTAAGATGCTACAGAATCACTACTACTTGTCTTCTCTGTATATACTGCTTTTCCTGTGTCACCCCCCCACATTAGTATTCTAATCATAATGCCCCATTTTCCCCCTTATCCCTCCCTTCCCACCCACCCTCCCCAGTCCCTTTCCCTTTGGTAACTGTTAATTCATTCTTTGGTTCTGTGAGTCTGCTGCTGTTTTGTTCCTTCAGTTTTTTCTTTGTTCTTATACTCCACATATCAGTGAAATCATTTGATACTTGTCTTTTCTGCCTGGTTTATTTCACTGAGCATAATACCCTCTAGCTCCATCCATGTTGTTGCAAATGGTAGGATCTGTTTTTTTCTTATGGCTGAGTAATATTCCATTGTGTATATGTACCACCTCTTCTTTATCCATTCATCTACCGATGGACACTTAGGTTGCTTCCATGTCTTGGCTATTGTAAATAGTGCTGCAATAAACATAGGGGTGCATCTGTCTTTTTCAAACTGGGCTGCTGCATTCTTAGGGGAAATTCCTAGGAGTGGAATTCCTGGGTCAAATGGTATTTCTATTTTTAGTTTTATGAGGAACCTCCATACTGCTTTTCACAATGGTTGAACTAGTTTACATTCCCACCAGCAGTGTAGGAGGGTTCCCCTTTCTTCACAACCTCACCAACATTTGTTGTTGTCTTTTGGATGGTGGCCATCCTAACTTGTGTGAGGTGATATCTCATGTAGTTTTAATTTGCATTTCTCTGTTGATTAGTGATGTGGAGCATCTTTTCCTGTGCCTGTTGGTCATCTGAATTTCTTCTTTGGAGAAGTGTCTGCTCAGATCCTCTATCCATTTTTTAATTGGCTTATTTGCTTTTTGTTTGTTGAGGTGTGTAAACTCTTTATGTAATTTGGATGTCAACCCCTTATCAGATATGTCATTTATGAATATATTCTCCCATACTGTAGGATGTCTTTTTGTTCTACTGATGGTATCCTTTGCTGTACTGAAGATTTTTAGTTTGATATAGTCCCACTTTTCATTTTTGCTTTTGTTCCCTTGCCCAGGGAGATATGTTCATAAAGAAGTTGCTCATGTTTATGTCCAAGAGATTTTTGCCTATATTTTTTTCTAAGGGTTTTATGGTTTCATGACTTACATTCAGGTGTTTGATCCATTTTGAGTTTACTTTTGTGTATGGGGTTAGACAGTGATCCAGTTTCATTCTCTCACATGTAGCTGTCCAGTTTTGCCAACACCAGCTGTTGAAGAGGCTGTCATTTCCCCATTGTATATCCATGGCTCCTTTATTGTATATTAATTGACCATATCTGCTTGAGCTTATATCTGGACTCTCTATTCTGTTCCACTGGTCTATGGGTCTGTTCTTGTGCCAGTACCAAATTGTCTTGATTACTGTGGCTTTGTAGTAGAGCTTGAAGTCAGGGAGCATAATTCCGCCTGCTTTATTCTTCCTTCTCAGGATTGCTTTGGCTATTTGGGGTCTTTTGTGGTTCCATATGAATTTTAGAACAAATTACTCTAATTCATCGAAGAATGCTGTAGGTATTTTGATAAGTTCTGTACATTTTTTAATCAGATTTTTTTGCATTGAGTTGTATGAGTTCTATGTATCTTGGGTATTAGTCCCCTATTGGATGTATCACTTGCAAATAAAGTCTCCCATTAAGTAGCTTGCCTTTTCATTTTATTGACTGTTTCCTTTGCTCTGCAGATGTTTGGTTTGCTGTAGTCCCACTTGTATATTTTTACTTTTGTTTCTCTTGCCTGGGGAGACATAACCAAAAAAATTGTTAATGCTGATATTGAAGAATGAATCGTCTACGTTTTTAATATGAGTTTCAAGGTTTCAGGCCCTACATTTAGAACTTTAATTCATTTTGAGGTTTTTTTGTATGTATATGGTGTGAGACCACCATCCGGTGTCACTCTTTGTACATCACTGCCCAGTTTTCCCAGCATCATTTATTAGAGAGACTGTCTTTTGCCCCTTGTATATTCTTGCTACCTTTGTCATATGTTAACTGACCACATAAGTGTCAATCATTTGTGGGCTTTCTATTCTGTTTCATTAACTGATGTGTCTGTTTTTTGTGCTGTTACCATACTGTTTTGACCACTGTAGCTTTGTAGTATGTTTTGAAATAAGGGAGCATGATGCCTCCCCCTTTGTTCTTCTTTCTCAAGATTGTCTTGGCTACTCAGGGCTTTTTTTGTGGTTTCAAACAAATTTTAGGATTATTTGCTCTATTTCTATGAAAATGCCATTGGTATTTTGATAGGGATTACATTGAATCTGTAGATTCCTTTGTTTAGTATGGCCATTTTAACAGTGTTGATTTTTGCTATCCATAAGCATTAAATATCTTTCCAATAGCAACTTAAATTTAATTTCAAATAAAAATTCTACAATTTTTCTCCTTCCCACACTTTATGTTATTGATGTAACAATTTACATATATTTTATATTGTGTATCTAATAACATGTTTTAAAGTATACTTTTACCACTTTATTCTAGATTTAAAAATTAGTTACACACCATTATTATTGTATTAGTCTGTATTTGTATTACTTTAAGTGGTGAGTTTAAAATTTTAATGTTTCTGTGTGACTATTTAGCCTCTTTTTTTTTTTCAAATTTAAGAATTCCCTTTAGCTTTTCTTCTAGCCAAGTCTACTTATAATGAACTACTTTAGCTTTTCTTTTTTCTGGGAAAGTCTTTATTTCTCCACTTTTCAAGGATAGCTTTGTCATGCATAGTATTCTTGTTTGGCAGGTTTTTTATTCCAGCCCTTTGCATGCAACCCCCCTTCCCTTTCTCCACACACAGCTTCTGATAAGAAATGCACTCACAGTCATGTAGAGTTTCCCTTGCATGTGATTAATATTTTTTCTCTGGCTTCTCTCAAAATACTCTTTGTCTTTGACTTTTTACAGTTTGATTATAATGTGTTGTGGTCTTGTCTTCTTTGCATGCATAATATTTAGGACCTTTTGAGCTTCTTGAATATGGAGATCCATTACCTCCTCAGATTTGGGGAGCTTTCAGTCATTATTTTAAATAGAATCTTTATGCCCACTTTCTTTTCTTCTCCCATAATGCATATATTTATTTTCTTGATGATATCTCAAAGTCCCCTGTGCTTTCTTTGCACTTGTTCATTCTTTTCTTTTTGAACTTCTTACAGGATAATTTCAAACAATCTGCTTGGAGTTCACTGAATCATTCTTCTGGTTATGTTGTTGAAGCTCTCTATTGAAATTTTCAGTTCAATTACTATATTCATAAGTTTCCAAATTTGTTTAGTTCTTTTAAAAATATTTTCTGTCTCTTTGTTGATAATCTTGTTAGGGTCATCCATTGTTTTACTGATTTTATTTAATTATCTATATCTCTTATAAATCACTGAAGCTTCTTTAAGAAAATTATTTTGAAATTTTTTAGCAAGCATTTCACTGATTTCCATTTCTTAAGGGATATTTACTGGAGAGATATTTTGTTTATTTGATTTAGTCATGTTTTCCTTATTCTTCATGTTTCTTGTAACTTTGTAGCTTGTGGTATGTCTGCACCTTTGAAGAAACATCTTTTCCAGTCTTTATAGACTGACTTTGAAACCAAAAGGCATTCATCAATCAGTCCTAGTAGTGATTCTGGGACCTTTTTAAACTGAAAATTGTCTGCTCTTTTTCTTTTTTGTAGCTGCCCCCACAAAACTAGAGAAACTGGTTCCTGGAGCAGCACATTGAACGGCTGGGGTTTGGGAAGTGCACTCTTATTCCTTTGGGAGAAGTTTCAGGACCTTCTCTGAATCTCACAGGGCTGTGCTGGACTGCAGAAAATTGCCTGACTTCTTTCCGCTGTTTTTAGCTGTCTTAGCCTCTGAAATATGCTTGTTTCTCAGTGCTCCATGGACAGAAGACAGAAACTTACCCTTTGGACAGGGCACTCACAGGATTGGGATACTAGACAGTTGCTCCACTCTCCACTTCTCCAAAGGTGGCAAATGGCCTGAGGTGATACCTCTGTGCTGAGGTGTGCTGACTTTAGGGAGGGCCTGATACAACGAAGGTGAATTGCTCTTCTTACCTGTTTCAATGAGCTATTCTTAATTTTGTGCTCATCTGGGATACTGCAAATTCTTAACTGTATTGTGGACTTCTAATAAAAATGTTTTGGTCCATGTATTGTTGCTAAATTCATGTTTCTCTGGAGGTCTGATGGCTGGCACTTCCTATTCCACAATCACTCCTTAAGAGTCCTTGAGGTAGTTCAATGGATGTGCCATCTAGAGTGTGCCCTCTTCTCATTAACATAAGTTGTCTCTAGTTGATGCAATAGTGTACAACATATTGGTCAAACCTGCTGAGCTGTAGCCTGAAAGAGGTTTTTCTGGATTATGAACATTTCATTAGTTGCCTATATTTCTTATCTCTTACTGCTTATTACAGTCTCTCTCTGGTCTCACAAGTGAAATTTTTTCCAGCCTGATATAAGCTTGCATATGCAAAATATAGTGTTCTGGTTTTCCAGAATTTTAAGCAATATTGAGTTTATTTCTGTTTGTTTTAATACTTCTTGAATTATGTCGATGAAATCCCATGAGCTGATTATATTTGATGAAAGGGTTTTATGGTTATATGAAGGGTATATGAGAGGAATGGAAGGAGTTAAAGTCACTGTTAAATCTGAATTGTAGTTAGATAATTTGCCATGATAACGAGTTTGAATATAAGAGAGGCGTTATCATTGGTTGTTTTTGTTTTTTTCATCATTGGTTATTTTAATCACTGAACTGGAGGGAGCATATTGTCATGGTAAAAAAAAATCACTTCGATAACAGCATGGAATAGCAAGTGACTGAGGCATGGAGACCAGTAATGACACTATTAAACTGGTGCAGAGAGGGAATGAGATTCTGACCTAAGACTGTGGAAGTTGGGGATGGAGAAGAGTAGAATTGAATCAGTGCTTTTCAAAACCTTTGAGAGTCATATGGATCCCGTTGGGATCTTGGTAAATGCAGAATTTGATTCAGTAGATGTGGGGTAGGGCTTAAGAAATTCTTTGCCACCAAAAATGTTGGCCTGGACTTTGTATTTTATTTTGATGAGAAGTGATTTGGTGGCATCTCCTGTGTGGTGGCAGAGGGGCTGCCTCTGCACCCTCTGGACTCCATTCTCCTTGATACGGTGTGATGCCTTTGCTGGGGTGCTGACTAAGCTTCTTCGACTTAGATGAACTGACTTGTAAGTCACAGCTCAGACTGAGATGTCTTTCTCTACCAACTGCCTTCACATAGTCCAATCAGCATTAAAGACAATACTCATTTTATACCACCAAATACTGCCAGTCACTGACCTTGCTGGGCACATCACCCTTTCATTTTGTTCAATTATTAACTTTTGTAACTCTTAGGAGTTCAAATATTGATTTTTCTGCTTATCCACTTGGTAGATCAAAGAGTTTCACTTATGTATCCTCAAGATACTTCTCACTTATTAGTTCTTGTTTCCTACTTTAGACTTGAGATATAAGCACACCTTTTAACTCACCAGGATGTTGCACATTATTGAAATTGAATTTCTTTTTTTAAATTGACATCCTGGCTGTTTAAGCAATTATAGTAATAAGACGCATCTGAATATTGTCATGTTACTTATTCAAATTATTTGTTTCTATACAAATTAACTATTTAATTGAGCCAAATCGTGAAAACATATCACTAGGTTTTGTTCAGTTGCCTTAAAATTATGATCATAATCTATAATCTTTACTATCTTTATTCTACTCTTTTCTCTTTGAATTCTTACAGCTCAAATCTTGAATAAACTCCAGGGCTCAGGATGGTTCGTATATGCCCAGCTTTGTGTGGGGATGGTTGCATACATATTTTGGAAGACAGGGAACATGGGCGTATAATATTTCTGGGATCATGTAAAGGCTGTGCTTCTTTCAGGAATTGAATGAGACCTATATGCTTCCCAGAGGTATAAAGTGCTAGCTTTCATCCAAGTTTCCAATTTTTTGTGTGGAGTTTTATCATTAGTTCCCCACCACAATATTCTGCTTATGGGATACCTAACTCTCTGAAGCTCAGGTTCAGGGCTGGGACTTAATATTGTAAGGAGGCTTCAAAGGATGGAAGTATAGGTGGTGCCAATTAAAAATAGAGAAATTAAGAGTAATGGAGCCTGAACAATCCAACTATGATTCTAAAGCAATTATAAACAGGACATCAGAAATACCTCGGATGGCACATGACACGTAGGAGACCATTATTAAGTACTTTTGAATGAATGATAACTCCAAAACTAAGACCTCTTGACACATGAGCTCAGTTTATTTAGGCTGAATTAAAGTTAGTGATTACAACTGGGCATATCTTCTTTAATCTGACAGTATCATCAGCCTAGCACCTTTCTTAGGGCCCCTACTACTTCTTTGTTCCTAAGACTGTAAATCAGAGGGTTTAGCATAGGTCTTAGAATAGGGCCAAGTACAAACAGGACCTGGTCCAGCTTGAGATTATCATAGGAACTGGGCCTCATGTAGACCACCATGGTGAGGACATAATAGAGGGTCACTGCGTCAGATGGGAGGAGCAGGTGGCCACGGCTTTGTCCCTTCCCTCTGGGGAGTCCATGCAGAGGACAGCAAGAAAGATGGGAACATAAGAAGACATGACGAGGGACGAGGGAACGAGGAGCAGCACAACGCTTGTCATCACCACGGCCTTCACTTAGGCAGAGGTGTCCTCACAGGCCAGTTTCAGGATGGCCACGACCTCACAGAGGAAATGGGAAATCTCTGTGGAACCACCGATGGGGAAGTGCAGGGTGTGGGCGGTGTGCAAGTGATGTAAGGGCGCCGCCCACCCAGGAGACGGTGGCCGTCTGCGGACAGACCCTCTGGCTCATGATCAGGGCTGACCTCAGGGGGTTACGGATGGCCACATACCGGTCACAGGATATGAGGCTGATGAGGACGCACTCGGCAGTTCCTAGAGTCAGGAAGAAGAAGGTCTGGGGCCCACACGCCGTCCGTGAGATGTCGCTCCTCCTGAGAGGAAATCAGTCGTCATCTTGGGCCCAGTGCTGGAGAGGAGCGTCAGGTCCACGGGAGGCAGCTGGCCGGGCAGGGAGCGCGTGGCGTGTGGAGGCCAGGATCAGCCCAGATCTGGAGAGTGAGGACGGAGTTCAGGAAGAGGCTGTGGTGGGAATCACAAGCACAGCACCAGTACAAAAGCTGATATTTTCGTATCCAGAAGAAGCCCTAGGAGGATGAAATCTGCTCCTGAAATGTCGTTTCTTTTACTCGTGTCTATGTCTTGCTGTAAATAATTAAGTAACAGAAGGAAAACAATGAGATACTGAGGAGGGCGATGGGCAATGGATGTAATCCTTCAAACCCCTTCCCTTCTCATCCTTAACCAGGATTCATTGGCCAATGCAAACATGTCACAGAAGGCGTCTGCAGTTTTCACAGGTGTTAACTTGATTTCTTTCCCCCCTCACACCAATTCCCATGAAAGAATCACTGGTTACAGGAATCTATACATCTCACTCTAGCCAAGTGGCCCAGGTCCCCAGGCGCACAAAGGTAGTGGGTCATCAGAACAGCCTGGGGAAGCTCCTTAAGATAAGTTCCTTTACAACCATCTTTTCCCCAAAATTTTATTGCCGGGTTTGAATAGGGCTTATTTTAACCTAGCAACTGGTATGGTGCTAATACTCCCGATCAGAAGGTCTGTGTTTGGAAACAGGCTTAATTATCTGCATCAAAAGGCACAAAGATAAAAATCAGTTGCTTTGCATTATGTGACTACCATGTGAGAGAAAGAATTGTTTAATTATAGTACACTGCCTTCATCACTGATTTCTACTTTAACAACTGATTACACTTTACATCATGTTGTTTTCTGTTAACTTAATAAGGCTATAAAATTCTACAATTGCACATAACCCTTCCTTGTTTCAGGATAGACATGCCAAGCATTTTGGTAATCGCTCAGTTCCACCTTTCATTAAATACTTCATAATGAGGAAATACTGTTTCTTTAAATTCAGGTTCTCTGGGTTTAAACACCGTCTATTTTTTACTTTATGAATTTCACTAACTACAAACATATATAAAGCTCCATGCACAAGATCTCCCTGTAAGACATGGGTAACATTTTTAAAAAGACTTAGATTTCCTCACCTAACCTTTACACCTAGTCTTCCCATTTTAGTCAGTCACCCTTCATATTCATCCATTGCACAATACCAGATCCTGAGGGGTTATCTTTAACTCTTATTTTTCCTCATTTCCCCCTCCCCACCCAGCCCATTCATGTCCTCTTCATGTATATTCAAAATATGACCTTATTGTGACATTCTCACATCATTGTCACCCTATGTCAAGCCACTGGCCTGGCTCTGTGCCAAAAATAGTATTTGTTTTTAGAAACTCAGTTTATTTTTGTTGTTGCTTATTGGTTGATTTATTTTATAAGTGTGAGCCTCTCAGTTATTGAAATGGTCTTGGAATCACCCAGTCTTTCATTGCTCTTTTATGCATGAAGAGAGTGAGGCTCATAGAGATACAGAAACTTATTTTGAGTTACCCAAAATGGTAGTGTAAAAGGCCTGGCGTGAGAACACATCTCTGAATGACTCCCTGAACCCCTTCCAACACAGTCATTCCATTTACTCACATCTGTATCCATGATGTATAGTAAATGTCTCTAAATCAATGTACGTGATAATCTCCTGAAAAGAGGCTGTAAATGAGGGGGACACAGAACTGAACACGTTTATTTCTCAGAATGTAGATTATATAACTACATTCTCTGTATTATTGATTCATGATCTTTGTATTGTCTCAGTTGATGTATTTCAAGTAATTTATGTACAAAGTTTCACTGAAGGAAAATTTCTGAAATTTTTCTTGTGCGCATTTTTGTTTAAAAAGGCACTCAAATTCTGCTCAGTACAAGGTTGGCCGAGAAGGAAGTTCTGTAATTGCACCTATCATTTCCTTGTTTCAGGATAGACGTGCTAAGCATTTTGGTAATTGCTCAGGCCCACCTTTCATTAAATATTGGTCTGCAGAGCTAAAGGATGCACAAAGAGCCTCTGTAAGCCCGGTGCTGAGCGGGCCGTCTGCAGAGCGTGCTCTCTGGGCAAACCCGTACCTGGTCACAGTGGTACAAACTCCCATGTCACCAGTGCCCTTTTCTGACTTGGGAAACCTCTGTTACTATTAGTGTGAATTCAGACCCTTACTCTCTACCTCACATAACATCGAAAACGAAGAAGAGTCCAACCCCTTAATATGTTATTTAATTTTAAAGCACAGAGAGCATATTCTCTTGCAGGTGAGTGACTGGCTGATGCGCAGTTGCTTGTTTTTGACAACGTTGTAAAGTACACGAAGCGCATCACGCCGTCCTGCCCACCAGCCGCGTCTCTGCTGGGTGCCTGGTGCCCTCCTGTATTCTGGCACCGTTCCCCCTGCAACGCTTCGCTTGTGGCGTGGCCCTCTGAACAACTCTCCTCCGCCCTTCAAAGATATAAATGGCTTTTTACCTGATACACACAATGACATAAATGTTGTACTACTTTTGCTGTGGAAAAAGCTGACTGTCGGAGACGCATTTGGGTTAGAAACCACGGTATCTCTCCAGTCACCTTCTCCGCCCTCCCCGTCTTTCGTCCTTTAGCGCTTAGTTTATCCTCCCGTGTTTGGTCCCGCACTTGTTTTCTCGCTTCCTTCCCCCTCCGGCGTGCTCCGCCCCGCACACTGGCCTTGATGCCCCTTCTGCTCGCGTCCCCGCGGCCCTGCCCTCCGCGTCCCCGCCCCCAGGCCCCGCCCCCGCGTCCCTGCCCCCCCGCGGCTCTGCTCCCGTCCCCGCGGCCTTGCCCTGCCCCCGCGGCCCTCCGCTCTGTCGGGCCTCAGAGGCACGCTCGTCCTTGACGTCCGCTCTCGCTGCCGCCGCCCCTCGCGCCGTTTCTTCCTGCCTTGCCCCGTCCCAGACGAAAAGCATTCTCATTTCCTCTTACTTCCTGGTGCCTGAAGGTAGGAGAGGAGGGTGCAGGGACGGCCGGAGGGGGGGCCCGGCTCTTCTGCGTAGACGCCCCTGTCTCTCCCGTTAGATACGGTTCCCTGACCCAAGAGGCCCGTCTCACTTTTCTTCATACAGAATTCAGTCGGTTCATTTTGTTGAGCGATTTAAACAGTACTGCTCTGGAGAGATTTCTGTGAATAGATGGGTCTCTGACCAGCTCGCGGCTTGGCCGTGATGCGCAAGGACGTCATCACCGTCCACCTCTGCTTTCCGGGGAGGCGCCGGTACCGTCTGCGGCGAGGGGAGCACGAGACAGCTCCCGCCTTTCATACCTCCTTCGCTGAATCAGGTTTGTTACCGGCTTACACAAAACCTTCCTGGCATATTATGAATACCTTCATATTGAAGACTTTGCTTTGAAGAACTTGTTTTGTCACCTCTCCTCACTCACCACTGCCCTTCAGATGTGTTTTCAACCATGATCTTTTCTGGGTCATGTTCATTTTCCCTATATTGAACATTCGGGTAAACAGGAAAAAAAACTACATGATGTCTCCTGCTCTAGAAAATAAAGAAAATACATGTTTGGCAGTGTTTTTCTCAGGTACATGTCCCTGACTTTAAAGTATGGTGTTTATCCCAGGGAACAAAATGTACTCTTTTAGTTAGCCACTCAGCAATGAAATATTTGCTCCAATTCAGGTTTTCCTAACTGCATCAGAAGTACTGGGGGCCCGGGGTCTTATTTGACATTTACATTCCTGGGTGTACCCAAGATCTCCTAAATGAGAATTTCTGGTAGTGGGGTCCCAGTAGAAGTACTTTAACTAAGCACCCAGATGCCCATACTGCAGATTTATTTTTGGGGACTCAACGACCTGACTTCATTCTGTTGTTCACCTTCTCCAGTGTCAGCTCTAAACAAATGTCATATACCAGGACCGGTGTGCTTGGCCCCTTGAGACCCAAGGAAGGTTCTCCTTTGAAATGACATTGAAAAGACTATTGTGTAGCTTTCTATTTATGAAGAGTTTCCCTTTATGAGGTTATGCCATTCTCAACAACAGTCCCATGACGGGTGTGGGGGAGAGGGCTATCCCGGTTCTACAGAGAAGGAAAGGGGGGTTGCAAAAGAGGAGACATCCTCGGGACAGTGGATGAAAGTCATTCTTCTACTGAATTTTAATAAATGAAATATATTAGTGGATCATTTATAGATTCTTAAATTTCTTAGACAAACTCCACTTCCTTTTCTTTTAAATTTGGAGTAAACAGCCTTAATCTTCCTCCAAACTCTCTTTTCTGGCATGTTGGGGAAGGCATCTCAGGTTGTGGTAATTCTTAATTCTATATTCATATCCGTTTTCCCCTACATCCCTACACAGGTAACATTACTGCATTAGCCTCAATGACTTTTTCATCCCTGACAACGACCAGAACTGTAGGTACTTTCAGCCCTTTGCCCTAACCTCCCACGCATTCCAGCTCCTCACTGTTGAGAGGGCAGTGGGGGCGCTCATGCTCTGTGCTGTGCAACCTGCAAAGCAAAGAGGAAAGATCATCAATGCTGAGGTCCAAGCAGACAGGTGTTCAGGCTTCCCTGTTACCAGCTGGAGAGTTCTTTGGCCTGTTGGTGAGAAAACAATCCTAGGAGTAGAGGGCTCTTTAGTGGGAAGGAGAGATGGAAGGCAGCCTCCCAGGTTCAGGTCTACTAGTACCCACCCAACCCCCTTGTGACTATTTGCCTGGGGGGACCCATGGGGCTTTCTCTCTCTGGAGGGTTCTGCCTGCGATTAGTTCAGGAGGATTTGAACCCTGGGGGAATTACTGCTAATAATCATAATAAATTGTCACATCTTTAAAAGCAAAAAATAAACCTAAAATTATAGGCAATTTACAGAAACCCAATGCCTTAGTGTATTTAAAGTCATACCCTGTTATAAGGCATGCCAAGCCCTCCATGTCCCTGGAGCTGAGCATCTGTGTGGTCTGAAAGGTGTGGGATTTAGATCTGAGATACGGGCCATAACAGAAAGTGATGGTTAGTCAGGAGCCCATTCTATCTCCCCTGGACGAATGGTCGCCAGGCCTATGGTTCATTATTATAAATAAAAGGTTCAGGGTGTTTGGTGAGTGAGGTTTAAATTTAGATTCATATTTTATAATTGAGAAAATAGGGGCTCACACAGTTTACTGGAAGATATTTTCCCCTAGGCTTTAGATAAAAAGTTACAATTTGATACTTATAAATCAGTCTTTAAGGAAAAGTAGGCACTCAATGTTTTCTTTCCTCAGACTATCTCAAATCACATTATCAGGATTTTTGGGTCTTTAATTTTTATACAATTAAAAACTCACCTTATTCTCACTTACATTATGAATCTACCTATGGTGGGCTCACTTGTAAGTTAATTCTATCAATTAGAGAGAAGGACAATTATGGCTTTGGAAATTCAGCCATGCATTTGATCATAATAAAAGCCAATTAACTTTACCTGTAGAGTATCAATACACATAATATATGCCTAACCCAACAGTCAACCTGTTACATGTGAGCTAATGTTTCCAGGGTCTGATGGTAAATGGCTCAGCACAACACTGAGATGTACATTTTTAAAATACTGACACATACCACCCTAATACACAGCATAATTTGCTCTAATAGATTGCCCTTCTTTTTAATTCAAATAATTACATTAGTATTCAAAATAAGCAAATACTCAACATGATACTTTGAGAGATTAATACATGGGATTGTTGGAAGAAAGAGTTGGGGCAAAAGATCAATTGAACCTTCAGGAATGAAATAATAGGAAAAGAGAAATTTAGGAAAATGTATTCTCATAGCTGCAACATATAAATATTCCTTTCATCAACCATGAGGTAATATTATGAGAGGCCATTTAAAGAGACAGATGGTATTTAGGCTTAAGAAGGACCAATTAGTACTAAATATGTATCAAGTCCTGCCCTTACTCCTGAGCAAGGGTCTTGCCCTAGACCCCAAAGTAGACTCCACTATCATAGTCATTTGTATACAAATACTGGTTTTCTGTCTCATAAGAAAGTTGTTGAGAGGGGCGGAAGATGGCGGCGTGAGTAGAGCAGCGGAAATCTCCTCCCAAAACAACATATATCTATGAAAATATAACAAAGACAACCCTTCCTAGAATAAAGACCAGAGGACACAGGACAATATCCAGACCACATCCGCACCTGAGAGAACCCAGCGCCTCGCGAAGGGGGTAAGATACAAGCCCTGGCCCCGCGGGAGCCGAGCGCCCCTCCCCCCAGCTCCCGGCGGGAGAATAGGCAGAGCGGGAGGGAGACGGAGCCCAGGACTGATGAACACCCAGCCCCAGCCATCCGGGCCAGAGCGCAGGGTGCTCGATACTAGGAAAACAGGGCAGCAAGAACAGTGAGCAGGCACTGGAGGCTGGGCGACAGAGGACATAAGAAAAGCGCGCGACCATTTTTTTTTTGCTTTTTTGCTGTTTTGTTTTGGCGAGCGCTTTTTGGAAGTCTTAAAGGGATAGGGACCCCAATACTAGGGAAACAGGGCAGAAAGACCGGTGAGCAGAGGCCTGAGGCTGGCACCGGAGAATAAAGAAAAACGAACGACCACCTTTTTTTTTTTTTTTTTTTAATTAAAAACTTTTTTTTTTTTTTTAACTTAAAAATTTTTTTTCTCTTTTTTTTTTGGTGGGCGTTGTTTTGTTCTGGCGGGTGCTTTTTGGAAGTCTTAAAGGGGCAGGGCGGGTCACTTAATCCAGAGGTAGGGAATCCGGGAGCTCTGGGCACCCTAACCCCTGGGCTGCAGGGAGCAGGGAGGCCCCTTACGGAGATAAATAGCCTCCCAGCAGCTCCTGCTCCAACGCGACTCCACCATTTTGGAGTAGCTGCCCGAGCCAGGCCACGCCCACAGCAACAGCGGAGATTAACTCCATAGCAGCCGGGCAGGAAGCAGAAACCCTGTCTGCGCGCAGCTGCACAGCACAAGCCACTAGAGGTCGCTGTTCTCCCAGGAGAGGAGGGCCACAAACCAACAAGAAAGGAAGTCCTTCCAGCCGTCACTCGTCCCAGTTCTGCAGACTATTCCTATCACCATGAAAAGGCAAAGCTACAGGCAGACAAAGATCACAAAGACAACACCAGAGAAGGAGACAGACCAAACCAGTCTCCCTGAAAAAGAATTCAAAATAAGAATCATAAACATGCTGACAGAGATGCAGAGAAATACGCAAGAGAAATGGGATGAAGTCCGGAAGGAGATCACAGATGCCAGAAAGGAGATCGCAGAAATGAAACAAACTCTGGAAGGGTTTATAAGCAGAATGGATAGAATGCAAGAGGCCATTGATGGAATTGAAATCAGAGAACAGGAACGCATAGAAGGTGACATAGAGAGAGACAAAAGGATCTCCAGGAATGAAACAATATTAAGAGAACTGTGTGACCAATCCAAAAGGAACAATATCCGTATTATAGGGGTCCCAGAAGAAGAAGAGAGAGGAAAAGAGATGGAAAGTATCTTAGAAGAAATAATAGCTGACAACTTCCCCACACTGGGGGAGGAAGTAATCGAACAGACCATGGAAATACACAGAACCCCCAACAGAAAGGATCCAAGAAGGGCAACACCAAGACACATAATAATTAAAATGGCAAAGATCAAGGACAAGGAAAGAGTGTTAAAGGCAGCTAGAGAGAAAAAGGTCACCTATAAAGGGAAACCCATCAGGCTAACGTCAGATTTCTCAACAGAAACCCTACAGGCCAGAAGAGAATGGCATGATATATTTAATACAATGAAACAGAAGGGCCTTGAACCAAGGATACTGTATCCAGCACGACTATCATTCAAATATGACGGTGGGATTAAACAATTCCCAGACAAACAAAAGCTGAGGGAATTTGCTTTCCAAAAACCACCTCTACAGAACATCTTACAGGGACTGCTCTAGATGGGAGCACTCCTACAAAGAGCACAGCACAAAACACCCAACATATGAAGAATCGAGGAGGAGGAACAAGAAGGGAGAGAAGAAAAGAATCTCCAGACAGTGTATATAACAGCTCAATAAGCGAGCTAAGTTAGGCAGTAAGATACTAAAGAGGCTAACTTTGAATCTTTGGTAACCACGAATTTAAAGCCTGCAATGGCAATAAGTACATATCTTTCAATAGTCACCCTAAATGTTAATGGGTTGAATGCACCAATCAAAAGACACAGAGTAACAGAATGGATAAAAAAGCAAGACCCATCTATATGCTGCTTACAAGAAACTCACCTCAAACCCAAAGACATGTACAGACTAAAAGTCAAGGGATGGAAAAACATATTTCAAGCAAACAACAGTGAGAAGAAAGCAGGGGTTGCAGTACTAATATCAGACAAAATAGACTTCAAAACAAAGAAAGTAACAAGAGATAAAGAAGGACACTACATAATGATAAAGGGCTCAGTCAAACAAGAGGATATAACCATTCTAAATATATATGCACCCAACACAGGAGCACCAGCATATGTGAAACAAATACTAACAGAACTAAAGGGGGATATAGACTGCAATGCATTCATTCTAGGAGACCTCAACACACCACTCACCCCAAAGGATAGATCCACTGGGCAGAAAATAAGTAAGGACACGGAAGCACTGAACAACACAGTAGAGCAGATGGACCTAATAGACATCTATAGAACTCTACATCCAAAAGCCGCGGGATATACATTCTTCTCAAGTGCACATGGAACATTCTCCAGAATAGACCACATACTAGGCCACAAAAAGAGCCTCAGAAAATTCCAAAAGATTGAAATCCTACCAACCAACTTTTCAGACCACAAAGGCATAAAACTAGAAATAAAATGTACAAAGAAAGCAAACAGGCTCACAAACACATGGAGGCTTAACAACACTCTCCTAAATAATCAATGGATCAATGACCAAATCAAAATGGAGATCCAGCAATATATGGAAACAAATGACAACAACAACACTATGCCCCAACTTCTGTGGGACACAGTAAAAGCAGTCTTAAGAGGAAAGTATATAGCAATCCAAGCATATTTAAAAAAGGAAGAGCAATCCCAAATGAATGGTCTAATGTCACAATTATCGAAATTGGAAAAAGAAGAACAGATGAGGCCTAAGGTCAGCAGAAGGAGGGACATAATAAAGATCAGAGAAGAAATAAATAAAATTGAGAAGAATAAAACAATAGCAAAAATCAATGAAACCAAGAGCTGGTTCTTCGAGAAAATAAACAAAATAGATAAGCCTCTAGCCAGACTTATTAAGAAGAAAAGAGAGTCAACACAAATCAACAGTATCAGAAATGAGAAAGGAAAAATCACGACGGACCCCACGGAAATGCAAAGAATTATTGGAGAATACTATGAAAACCTATATGCTAACAAGCTGGGAAACCTAGGAGAAATGGACAACTTCCTAGAAAAATACAACCTTCCAAGATTGACCCATGAAGAAACAGAAAATCTAAACAGACCAATTACCAGCAACGAAATTGAAGCGGTAATCAAAAAACTACCAAAGAACAAAACCCCCGGGCCAGATGGATTTACCTCGGAATTTTATCAGACATACAGGGAAGACATAATACCCATTCTCCTTAAAGTTTTCCAAAAAATAGAGGAGGAGGGGATACTCCCAAACTCATTCTATGAAGCTAACATCACCCTAATACCAAAACCAGGCAAAGACCCCACCAAAAAAGAAAACTAAAGACCAATATCCCTGATGAACGTAGATGCAAAAATACTCAACAAAATATTAGCAAACCGAATTCAAAAATACATCAAAAGGATCATACACCATGACCAAGTGGGATTCATCCCAGGGATGCAAGGATGGTACAACATTCGAAAGTCCATCAACATCAACCACCACATCAACGAAAAGAAAGACAAAAACCACATGATCATCTCCATAGATGCTGAAAAAGCATTTGACAAAGTTCAACATCCATTCATGTTAAAAACTCTCAGCAAAATGGGAATAGAGGGCAAGTACCTCAACATAATAAAGGCCATCTTTGATAAACCCACAGCCAACATTATATTGAACAGCGTGAAGCTGAAAGTATTTCCTCTGAGATCGGGAACTAGACAGGGATGCCCACTCTCTCCACTGTTATTTAACATAGTACTGGAGGTCCTAGCCACGGCAATCAGACAAAATAAAGAAATACAAGGAATCCAGATTGGTAAAGAAGAAGTTAAACTGTCACTATTTGCAGATGACATGATACTGTACATAAAAAACCCTAAAGACTCCACCCCAAAACTACTAGAACTGATATCGGAATACAGCAAAGTTGCAGGATACAAAATCAACACACAGAAATCTGTGGCTTTCCTATATACTAACAATGAACCAACAGAAAGAGAAATCAGGAAAACAACTCCATTCACAATTGCATCCAAAAAAATAAAATACCTAGGAATAAACCTAACCAAAGAAGTGAAAGACTTATACTCTGAAAACTACAAGTCACTCTTAAGAGAAATTAAAGGGGACACTAACAGATGGAAACTCATCCCATGCTCGTGGCTAGGAAGAATTAATATCGTTAAAATGGCCATCCTGCCCAAAGCAATATACAGATTTGATGCAATCCCTATGAAACTACCAGCAACATTCTTCAATGAACTGGAACAAATAATTCAAAAATTCATATGGATACACCAAAGACCACGAATAGCCAAAGCAATCCTGAGAAAGAAGAATAAAGTAGGGGGGATCTCACTCCCCAACTTCAAGCTCTACTATAAAGCCATAGTAATCAAGACAATTTGGTACTGGCACAAGAGCAGAGCCACAGACCAATGGAACAGACTAGAGAATCCAGACATTAACCCAGACATATATGGTCAATTAATATTTGAGAAAGGAGCCATGGACATACAATGGCGAAATGACAGTCTCTTCAACAGGTGGTGCTGGCAAAACTGGACAGCTACATGTAGGAGAATGAAACTGGACCATTGTCTAACCCCATATACAAAAGTAAACTCGAAATGGATCAAAGACCTGAATGTAAGTCATGAAACCTTTAAACTCTTGGAAGAAAACATAGGCAAAAACCTCTTAGACATAAACATGAGTGACCTCTTCTTGAACATATGTCCCCGGGCAAGGAAAACAACAGCAAAAATGAGTAAGTGGGACTATATTAAGCTGAAAAGCTTCTGTACAGCAAAAGGCACCATCAATAGAACAAGAAGGATCCCTACAGTATGGGAGAATATATTTGAAAATGACACATCCGATAAAGGCTTGACGTCCAGAATATATAAGGAGCTCACACGCCTCAACAAACAAAAAACAAAGAACCCAATTAAAAAATGGGCAGAGGAACTGAACAGACAGTTCTCCAAAAAAGAAATACAGATGGCCAACAGACACATGAAAAGATGCTCCACATCGCTAATTATCAGAGAAATGCAAATTAAAACTACAATGAGGTATCACCTCACACCAGTAAGGATGGCTGTCATCCAAAAGACAAACAACAACAAATGTTGGCGAGGCTGTGGAGAAAGGGGAACCCTCCTACACTGCTGGTGGGAATGTAAGTTAGTTCAACCATTGTGGAAAGCAGTATGGAGGTACATCAAAATGCTGAAAACCGACTTACCATTTGACCCAGGAATTCCACTCCTAGGAATTTACCCTAGGAACGCAGCAATCAAGTTTGAGAAAGACAGATGCACCCCTATGTTTATTGCAGCACTATTTACAATAGCCAAGAATTGGAAGCCACCTAAATGTCCATCGATAGATGACTGGATAAAGAAGATGTGGTACATATACACAATGGAATACTACTCAGCCATAAGAAAAGGGCAAATCCAATCATTTGCAGCAACATGGATGTAGCTGGAGGGTATTATGCTCACTGAAACAAGCCAAGCAGAGAAAGAGAAATACCAAATGATTTCACTTATCTGTGGAAATAAGAACAAAGGAAAAACTGAAGGAACAAAACAGCAGCAGAATCACAGAACTCAAGAATGGACTAACAGGTACCAAAGGGAAAGGGACTGGGGAGGATGGGTGTGTAGGGAGGGATAAGGGGGGGAGAAGTAGGGGGGTATTAAGATTAACAGGCATGGGGGGGTAGGAGAAAATGGAGGGCTGTACAACACAGAGAAGGCAAGTAGTGATTCTACAACATTTTGCTATGCTGATGGACAGTGACTGTAAAGGGGTTTATAGGGGAGACCTGGTATAGGGGAGAGCCTAGTAAACATAATATTAGTCATGTAAGTGTTGATTAGTGATACCAAAAACAAAGCAAAAAAAAAAAAAAGGGCAGTTCCTGTGTGGTAACCTCCAACGAGTTCTACACAAGGGTATAAAGGGCATATAAAAGTGTAGGCAAAGGGTCTGTTTGTGTTTATACAGAGGATCAAAGCCTAATTGGGCTACTCTGAAAATGAACTAAGATACGATATGAAAAAGAACTTCCAACATCAGCAGTCTCGGGAAGACTCATGCCAGAAGATGATCATCAAAAAACCCCAACAAAGATCCACGCACTGCTACAGCTGTAGATGCACTCATCCCACCAGTTCCTGGACTTGCCATGGGAATGAGGAAGGAGATATCTAAGCTGGCCTGTGCATACAGTAAAACAACAAATTTGACTGGATCTATACTGTTGGAACTCAACCAAGAATTTGGAGAAGTGCAAATTGTAGCGCTCCAAAGTCTTACAACTACAGACTATTTATTGTTAAAAGAACATATGGCATGTGAACAGTCCCCAGGAATGGGTTGTTTTAATTTGTCTGATTTCTCTCAGACTGTTCAAGTTCAGTTGGACAATATCCACCATATCATAGATAAGTTTTCACAAATGCCTAAGGTGCCTAACTGGTTTTCTTGGTTTCACTGGAGATGGCTGGTAATTACAGATATGCTTTGGTTATGTAACTATACTCCTATTATGTTAATGTGTGTGCACAATTTAAGTAGTAGGTTAAAACCTATACATGCTGAAGTTACTGTACAAGAAGATATGTCAAAGAAATAATCAATCTTCCCATGTTTTCTTCCGCCTGCTACTTCTATAGCTTTTCTTCTTCCTTCCTAATTACAACCCTTAAATAGAATTTGTGCCTCATATCAAATTTACCGAGTATCATAATTCTTCCAAGTGGTAAAGATACCTCAAGACAAATGCTGGGCATAGAAGCTACAGGGCATAAATATGCAAAGAAATAAAAGGCTAACCATTTCAAACAATAAGGCTTCTCTCTCACTTACCAACTTTACATTTCCCTGTATGGCCCCGGAAGATGACTGGTTAGCCAGAGACGGGTAAGGTTCCTCAAGGGAGGATCAACCTAAGACAGGCACAGTCGCAGGGGGGCCATCAGGTGAGAAATTGGGGATCAACAGAGGTGAGGCTTAGAACCTCACCTCCCCTGTTCTGAGAGAAATCTTCTGCATACGTGGATGTTTTATTGCCCTGGTCTAGCTTGGATTAACACATAGTCTACAGGCACACACCTGATCATCTACATTTGCTCTCTTACAACACTAAACTATGTTTTCTACCTTTATCTTGTATCTACCTACCACTTCAGCATTTTATTAAAAATAATAATAATAAAGAGAGAAATGTGGTATCCACATATAAATCAAGTATAAAAATCAAATGAGTATTCATATTTGAACTGACTGTTTATAGTTCATAATGCATGAGCAAAACCAAAAGTTTCTGTGATGACTGCCCTTGTACTGTTCACTATGTAACTTATTCATTATGTAAGAATTTGTTCTCCATGTAAGAACTTGTTTGTTATGCCTCAGAAGATTGGAGACTGATGAAAATTAGTCTTGGGGTGGATTAATGATTGTGCATTGAGCATTGACTCCCCTATACAGAATTTTATTGTCGTTAATAACCATTTGATCAATAAATATGAGAGATGCCCTCACAAAAAAAAAAAAAAAGGACAGACTTCCAATGGTAAAATAAATAAGTAACCGGGATGTAATGTATAGCGTAAGGAATATAGTCAAGATATTGTAACAGCTTGGTAGGGTGATAGCTGGAACCTAGAATTATGTATATAAATGTTCTACCACTGTGTTGTACACTTGAAACTAATGTAATGTAATACTGTGCGTCAACTACCCTTCAATAAAAAATAATTATTTAGAAAAAAAAAAAAAAAAAGAAAGTTGTTGAAAATTTAGTAACCAATTGAACAAACAGAAATTACTAGATAGGGACTTAGGAGTAGATTTTCTTTCTTTTAGGCCATTCATTTTGAGAGAACTGCTAACATTTTTGCATTAAACAGGTCGGGTATTAAATAAACCTGATTCAGTGGGATCTTTAGCTTTATATGGGCCACATCCCTTATTACAGGAAACATGTTTTCTGTTCTCTGCCATTAGCAGTACTGTGGTATAAAAATAAGAAATTTTTTCATGGTGAAGAATTCTCAATTCATGCATCAACGAAAAGAGAAAACCTCTTATCCAGATACTTATGGACAATTTAATACCTTGTAAACAGATCATGAATTCATTCACTCATTAACTTAAGGAAAATTTGTTACTTGTCTGCATTGTATCAAATCTTTCATTGACATAAATCAATGAAAGTCTCAGAAGGCTAATATCTAAGAATGTTAGATGAATCTAGACTAGGGATGAAGATTATTTTATTAATAATTACAATGCAACATGATACTTCAGTGAGGGCACCAGGGGTCTGCAGAGTTACTATGGGAGTCCAAAGATTCTCAGCATGATCATTTAAGGTATAAGCAAGGTGAGAGGTAATCTAGCAACATTTTCCGTGGGAAGATCCCACTAGATTTTTGCTGGGTGTGGAAGGATGGATAAAGTATTCTAAGTGAAGTAGAGGACAGTTAAAGACATTACACAAGAGAATATGATGCCACGTGTTACTAGGTGCCTCCACCCTCCCTAAGAAACCAGTTTGTGAATGAATAGAGAGTTCCTCAATCAAACAGAGAACAGTTAGGCTTCAGTCCTGTACCAGCAGTCCCTGCAGGAAAAAATGGCACACTAAAGTTAAAATAATTTGAAAGCGTGCTAATGTGAGAAATATTTATCTGTGTGGAAAGGTGAGGGCAGGCTATAGATAAACTACAATGAATAGTATAGAACACCAAAGTCCAGATGGGACAAAGGGAAGGAAGGGATGCAGGGATCAGAAGGGGAGGGTCAAGTTGAGAGGATCTCTAAAAAATATAGTAATCTTTGGGGGATGGAAATTTGAAGTGTAGAGGTTTTGTGTGAAAATTGTTATCAGCATAAAATAAACTTGTAACATGTTTTAGTAGACCTCATGGTAACCAGAAAGAAAAACTTATAGAAGATCTTCAAAAGAGAAAGGGAGGGAAACCAAAGAAGAGCACCCCCCCTCCAAAAAAAATCAACAAATCACAAAGGAAACAGCCAGAGAGGAAAAAGGGAACTACAAAACGGTCAGGGATCTTTAAGGAAATATTAACAGTAAGTCCTTACCAATCAATAATGAATTAAAACACATACAAATAACTCTCCAATCAAAAGACACACAGTGGCTGGATATAAACCAAGACATGACATTATACTGCTTTTTAGAAAAAGCTATATGTTTATTGAAGTATAGTTAATACACAATATTATATCAATTTCAAGTATACAACATAGTGATTTGACAGTTACATACATTATTAAATGCTCTCCCCAACTAGTGTAGTCACTGTCTGTCAACGCAGTAAGGTATTAGAGAAATAGTGACTTAATCTCTACGCTGCACTTTTACCCCTGTGACTAATTTATATTATGGTTGAGATTTTGAGGATATTTACCCCATTCACCAATTTCACCCATCCACACGAACACCTCCCCCATGATAACTGCCAGTCAATTCTCAGTGTCTGTGAGTCTATTGCTTCTTTGCTCATTTAATTTTGTTTTGTTTTTCGATTCTACATATGAGTGAAATCGTATGGTATTTGTCTCTCTCCACCTGGCTTACTTCACTGAGCATAATAATCTCTAAGTTCATCCATGTTGTTGCAAATGGCAGGATTTCTTTCTTTTTCATGGCTAAATAACATTCCATTATATATGTGTAGTACCTCTTCTTTACCCATTCATCTATTAATGATGCTTTATTTGTGTCCATAAATTGGCTATTGTAAACAACATGGCAATAAACATATGGGTGCATATATCTTTTCAAAATATATTTAGTTTTCTTTGGATAAGTTCCTAGATATGGGATTACTGAGTTGTATGGTATTTCTATTTTTAGTATTTTGAGGAACCTCCCTATTTCTTGCATAGTGGCTGCATCAATTTATAATTACACCAACAGTGTAGGACGGTTCCCTTTTCTCTGCATCCTCACCAACACTTTTGATTTCTTGTCTTTTGGATAGTGGCCATTCCAACTGGTATGAGGTAGTATGTCATTGTGCTTTTGATTTGCATTTCCCTGATGATTAACAATGTGGGATCTTTTCATGTGCCTGTTGGCCATATATATGTATTTGGGAAAATGTGTATTCAGGTTCTCTGCACATTTTTAAATAGCATTAATTGTTTTCTCTGGTGTCCAATCCTATGAATTCTTTATGTATTTGGGTTGTTAACCCCTTGTCAGATATGTCATTTATGAATATATTTTCTCATACTGTAGGGTGCCCTTTTTGTTTTGTTGCTGGTGTCCTTTGCTGTACAGAAGCTTTTTAGTTTACTGTAGTCACAACCTGTTCATGTTTTCTTTCATTTACCTAGACCAGAGAGACTTGTCCAGAAGAAATTACTCATGCTTATGTTCATGAGATTTTTGCCTATTTTCTTCTGAGACTTTTATTGTTTCATGTCTTATATTTAGGTCTTTAATCCATTTTGAGTTTACTGTTCTGTGTGGTGCTGGGAGTAATCCAGTTTCATTCTCTTGCATGTAGCTGTCTGGTTTTCCCAACACCACTATTGAAGAGACTGTCTTTTCTCCATTGTATATTCATGGCTCCTTTATCGTACATTAACTGAACATTTATGGATGGGTTTATTCCTGAGATATTTTGTTCCATTGATTTATGTGTCTATTCTGCCAGTATCATACTGGTTTTTTGCTATCATTAATGTACAATTACATGAACAACATTATGGTTATTAGACTCTCCCCATTATCAAGTCCCCACCACATACCCCATTACAGTCACTGTCCATCAGTGTAGTAAGATGCTGTAGAATCACTACTTGTCTTCTCTGTGTTATACTGCCTTCCCCATGTTCACCCCCTACATTATGTGTGCTAATCATAATTTCATACTGTTTTGATTACTGTGGTTTTGTAGCAAATCTTGAATTCAGGGAGCATAATACCCCCAGGTTTGTTCTTCTTTCTCAGAATTGCTTTGGCTATTTGGGGTCTTCTGTGCCTCCATATGAATTTCAGGATTATTTCCTCTAGTTCACTGAAAATGCCTTTGGTGTTTTGATGGAGATTGCAATGAATCTATAAATTGATTTGGGCAATTTGCCAGTTTGCTGTTAGAATATAGGAAAGGAACAGATTTTTGCATGTTGATTTTGTATCCTGCAATTTTGCTGAATCCAGTTATTTGTTCTAATTGTTTTTGGTCATGTCTTTAGAGTTTTCTGTATATAGTATTGTGTCATCTGCAAATAATGACAGTTTTACTTCTCCTCTGCCAATTTGAATGCCTTTTATCAGTTTTTTTGTCTTGCCATGGCTAGGACCTCCAGTACTGTGCTGAATATATGTGGTGAGAGTGGGTATCCTTGTCTCGTTACTAATCTTAGTGGAAAAGCTTTCAGCATTTCGCTATTGAGTATGATGTTGGCTGTGGGTTTGTCATATATGGCCTTTATTATGTTGAGATATGTACCCTCTATACCCATTTTGTTGAGAGTTTTTATCATGAATGAATGTTGAATTTTGTCAAATGCTTTTTAGCAGCTATTGAGATGATTATGTGGTTTTTATCCTTCCTTTTGTTAATGTGGTGTATCACATTGTTTGATTTATGAATATTGTACCATCCTTGCATCCCTGGAGTAGATCCCACTTGGTCATGATGGATGATCTTTGTGATGTATTTTTGAATTTAGTTTGCTAATATTTTGTTGAGGATTTTGCATCTATGTCATCAGGGATATTGGTCTTTAATTTCTTTTTTTGTGGTGTCTTGTCTGGTTTTGGTATTAGAGTTATGCTGGCTTCATATTCCTCCTCATGTACTTTCTGGAATACTTCAAGAAGAATGGGTATTATCTTATCTTCAAATGTTTAGTAACATTCATCTGTGAAGCCATCTGGACATGGATTTTGTCTTTTTGGGAGTTTTTTGATTACCAGCTCAATTTCATTGCTGGTAATTGGTCTGTTCAGATTTTCTGTTTCTTCCTGGGTCAGTCATGGAAGGTTGTATTTTTCTAGGAAGTTGTCCATTTTTTCTAGGTTGTCCAATTTATTGGCATATACTTTTCCATAGTATTCTCTAATAATTAATTCTTTGTATTTCTGTGGTATCTGCTGTGACTATTCCTTCTTTGTTTCTGATTTTGTTTATGTATGTGTACTCTTTTTTTCTTAATAAGTCTGGCTAGTGGTTTATCTATTTTGTTTATTTTCTCAAAGAACCAGCTCCTGGTTTCATTGATTTTTTTTCTATTTTATTCTCTATTTTATTTATTTCTGTTCTGATCTTTATTGTGCCCCTCATTTTACTAACTTTGGTTTCACTTTTTAATTGTGAGTTTAGACTGTTTATTTGGGATTGTTCTTGTTTCTTGAGATAAGCCTGGATTGCTAGGTAAGTCCCCCTTAGAACTACCTTTGCAGCATCCCTCAGATTTTGGGGGCAGCTCTTAAATTTTGGGCCCTATATGAATTTCTTACCCTAGACCTGACCCTGATAGAAATGACAAGGTTTGAACAAGGCAGGAGTAGACCTGACTGATAGAAGCAGACAGGAGAAATGAGAACAGAAGCAGCACTGACAGAATTGGGATTGTGCTGTGCATGTGAAGTTCATCACATCTGGAAGTGTTCTGAGCTATTCTACTGAAATAATAAATGTACCTTCGTGACACTGACCCCTGGTCAAGGCATAGACATACTGATTGATAATGATCAGTAAGCACGGGTCTGAGGACTGTTCAGTGTGGTTTTCTCTAGCTTGTCAGCACTGCTTATTGGTTACAGTGAGAATAGTTTTTGTATAATGCATGAGACTCCCAGAGGGATCACTTGTTGGGGTGGGCTATATAGCAAGAATATGCCTCAATGGCAAGCAGGAGATAAGAAACCCTGGCAGAGATTCCATTTTGAGCTCCCTATTTCTGAGATATTCCATGCATGTGTCACCAACATGTGGTCCAAGTTAGAAAGTGCATCCTGTGTGGCTCTTATAGGAAGGACAATTGAAGTTTATGCCTGGCCTCTTTGAACCCATTGCTTTGAGGCAGCCTTTGGCTGGGATGCTACCTTATTTAATGTGATTATGACATTGTATCCTTTTATTTTCAACAAACTATGAATTTGTAAGTTGCCATTTTGGGTCCTGTGAACCTCCTTGAGTAAGAGTGGAAAACCAGTAAGACATTTTAAAAGTGTTGTAGCAATAAGGTATTCTTGTGTAAAAAGTAAACTTTTTGGTGAAGGGGGGAGCCTAGTAAACATAATGTTCTTCATGTAATTGTAGATTAATGATAACAACAACAACAACAACAAAAAGTAAACTTTCATCCACATCTTGTATCATATACAAAAATAACTCAAAATAGATAATAGACATAAAAATTAAAGCTGTAAAACTTCTAGTAGAAAATCTTTGTGGTCTTGAGTTATCAACATGACACATAAAAGAATAATGATAAATGCGCTTCAACATTAAAAACTTTTCTTTAGAAGACATCTATGATTCAGTCATTCTAATCTTAGGTATTTACTCAAGAGAAATGAAACCATGTGCTCATTAAAAATACATTTTCATTGTACTGACTACTGACTTTATTAGGAAAAAGCATAAATTTCTCAAAAAACTAAGATTACAGTTTTAATTGTAGTAGCCCCCAAATGGAAACGAACTTTATGTTCCTCAACATGGAAATGGGTAAACAAATTTTTATGTGTTTATGCATTAGAACACCATTCAACAAGAAGGAATGAACTCAACAAGGACAACGCTCAAAATAATTATGCTGACAGGTATCACACAAAAAGTAATACATACTTTATGATACCATTTATTGAAAGTTTCAGAAATGGAAACATGTTAAATTACAGAAAGTGAACTCAGGTTTGCTAAAGAGGGCAGACAGGAAGCATCAGGAGGGAACAACAAGGCTGGGACAGGAGGAGAGTCTCCGGAGTGGTGTGGATGTTCATTCTCTTGATTGTGTTGAGGCTTTCACTGGGTGAATATGTCAAGGCCTACCAAATTGCATGCACTGCTTTTTTAAATAAAGAAGATAAGAAACCCAACTTATTTTTTTCATTGAGGTACATGTAATAAAATGCACACATCTTAGCGTACAGTTTAATGATTTTTGAAATGTGTATACACTCTTGTAACCACCACCGTGATCAAAGTAGGAAACATTCTCTATTTTTTCACTTTCACCTACTTCAGCCATCCTCCCACTCTCCCCACTGATGATGACCACCAGTCTGTTCTCAGTGTTTATGACCTAAAACAAGGTATAATTGACATAAATGATATTAATTTCAGTTATATAGTAATTCAATATTTATATGTTTTGCAAAATGATCACTATAATAAGTGATCACAGTATACATAGTTATAGATTTTTTCTTGTGAGAAGCTTTAAATTTCACACTCAGCAATTTGAAAATATTCAGTACAATATTATTAACTATTCTGGCCATGCTATACATTATATCCCCATGACTTATTTATTTTGTAGCTGGAAGTTTGTGCTTTTTAAGCTCCTTCATCCATTCTGCCTATCCTCTAACACTTCCAATTTGGAAAAGACCAATTTGTTCTTGGGATCTGCCAGCTCTTTCTTTAAGACTCCACATATAAGTGAGATCATATGGCATTTGTCTTTCTCTGCTTCACTTAATTCACTTAGTACAATGCCCTTGAAGTCCATCTACATTGTTGTAAATGAAAATATTCCTTTCTTTTTTAGGGCTTCATAATAATATGTTGTACATATATACCATTTTTTCTTTATCCATTTATCCATCAATGAATGTTTATATTTTTTTCTGTATCTTGGCTATTGTAAGTAATGTTGCAAAGACCCTGGGAGGGTGTACATATATCTTTTCCAACTAGTGTTTCCATTTTCTTAAGATAAATACCCAGAATTGGAATTGCTGGATCACATGGAATTTTATTTTTAATTTTTTGGAGAAACTGCGTACTGTTTACCATGTGGCTATAAATCATTTTCCATTCCCCAAAACAGCAAACAAATGTGATATTTTGGTTGATGTGGTGGATGATGTTGATGGATTTTCGAATGTTGTACCACCCTTGCATCCCTGGGATGAATCCCACTTGATCATGTAGGATGATCTTTATGATGTATTTTTTAATTCGGTTTGCTAATATTTTGTTGAGTATTTTTGCATCTATGTTCATCATGGATATTGGTCTGTAATTTTCTTGTTTTGTGGGGTCTTTGCCTGCTTTTGGTATTAGAGTGATGTTGGCCTCATAGAATGAGTTTGGGAGTATTCCCTCCTCTTCTACTTTTGGAAAACTTTAAGGAGGATGGGTATTAGGTCTTCACTAAATGTTTGATAAAATTCAGCAGTGAAATCATCTGGTCCAGGAGTTTTGTTCTTAAGTAGTTTTCTGATTACCAGTTCAATTTCCTTGCTGGTAAATGATCTGTTCATATTTTCTGTTTCTTCCAAGGTCTTACAACCCTTGGAAGGTTGTATTTTTCTAGAAAGTTGTCCATTTCTTCTAGGTTATCCAGTTTGTTAGCATATAATTTTTCATAATACTCTGTCATGATTCTTTGTATTTCTGTGGTGTCTATAGTGATTTTACCTTTCTCATTTCTGATTCTGTTTATGCATGTAGACTCTCTTTTTTTCTTGATAAGCCTGGCTAGGGGGTTATCTATTTTGTTTATTTTCTCAAAGAACCAGCTCTTGCTTTCGTTGATTCTTTCTATTATTTTATTCTTCTCAATTTTATTTATTTCTGCTCTGATCTTTATTATGTCCCTCCTTCTACTGACTTTGGGCCTCATTTGTTCTTCCTTTTCTAGTTTCATTAAGTGTGAGTTTAGATTTTTCATTTGGGATTGTTCTTCTTTCCTGAGGTAGGCCGGTCTTGAAATATACTTCCCTCTTAGCACGGCCTTCTCTGCATTGCACAGATTTTGCAGTGTTGAATTATTGTTGTCATTTGTCTCCATATGTTGCTTAATTTCTGTTTTTATTTGGTCATTGATCCATTGATTATTTAGGAGCATGTTATTAAGCCTCCATGTGTTTGTGGGCTTTTTCATTTTCTTTGTGTAATTTATTTCTAGTTTCATACCTTTGTGATCTGAGAAGCTGGTTATTACAATTTCAGTCTTTTTGAATTTACTGAGGTTCTTTTTGTGGCCTAGTATATGATCTATTCTTGAAAATGCTCCATGTGCACGTGAGAAGAATGTGTATTCTGCTGCTTTTAGATGAAGTGCTCTGTAGCTGTCCATTAGGTCCATCTTTTCTAATATGTTGTTCAGTGCCTCTGTCTCTTTACTTATTTTCTGTCTGGTTGATCTGTCCTTTGGAGTAAGTGGTGTGTTGAAGTGTCCTAAAATGAATGCATTGCATTCTTTTCCTCCCTTTAAGTCTGTTAGTATTTGTTTCACATATGTAGGGGATCCTGTTTTGGGTGCATAGATATTTATAATGGTTATATCCTCTTGTTGGACTGACCCCTTTATCATTATGTAATGTCCTTCTTTGTCTCTTGTTACTTTCTTTATTTTAAAGTCTAATTTGTCTGATACAAGCACTGCAACTCCTGCTTTTTTCTTCCTATTAGTTGCATAAAATATCTTTTTCCATCCCTTTACTTTCAGTCTGTGTATGTCTTTAGGTTTGAAGTAAGATGCTTGTAGGCAGCATATAGATGGGTCTTGTTTCTTTTATCCATTCATTGACTCTCTGTCTTTTGATTGGTGCATTCAGCCCATTTACGTTTAGGGTGATTATTGATAGGTATGTACTTATTGCCATTGCAGGCTTTAGATTCATGGTTACCAAAGTTTCAAGGGTAATTCCCTTACTATCTAACAGTCTAATTTCACTCAACTTCATGTGCTTTTACAAACACAACCTAAAGGTTCTTTTTTATTTCCCTCCTTTTTCTTCCTCCTCCATTCTTTATGTTAGGTATCATATTCTGTATTCTTTGTCTATCCCTTGATTGACTTTGGGGATAGTTGATTTGATTTTGCATCTGCTTAGTAATTAATTCTTCTTCTTTGCTGTGGTTTTATTTCCCCTGGTGATATATATTTAGCCTTAGGAACACTTCCATCTATAGAAGTCCCTCCAAAATGCACTGTACAGATGGTTTGTGGGAGGTAAATTTGTCAGCTTTGCTTATCTGAAAATTGTTTAATCCCTCCTTCAAATTTAAATGATAACCTTGCCAGGTAGAGTACTCTGGGTTCAAGGCCCTTCTGCTTCATTGCATTAAGTATATCATGTCACTCCCTTCTGGCCTGTAAGGTTTCTGTTGAGAAATTTGATGATAGCCTGGTATGTTTTCCTTTGTATGTGATCTTTTTTCTCCCTCTAGGTGCTTTTAAAATCTCTCTTTATCCTTGATCTTTGCCATTTTAATTATTGTATATCTTGATGTTGTCTTCCTTGGGTCCCTAGTGTTGGGAGATCTGTGCACCTCCATGGCTTGAGAGACTATCTCCTTCCCCAGACTGGGGAAGTTTTCAACCCTCTGCCCATTTTTAGGTGCTATTATTTATTTTTTGAATTTGGATGCCTTTTTTTCCCCAGAAGTTTTTTTAAAAATTGGTCATAGACTACAGACAGCAAGAATGATAAATAAAGTCTGTTTTCTTCCAAGTGTCCATAACCCTGTCTTCCTCCCTACAAGATAAACTTGTAGTTTTGTCACTTGAGATGGAAATAGGTAATCTTAACTAATTCAGTATGGCCATTAACTTTCCCCTGTGGTTTTGACACAAAGCCCGAATAGGCAAAGCCATCTTGAGAATGAAAAAACAAAGCTGGTGTGTCATGCTCCCTGACTTAAAGCTATATAACAAAGCTACAGTAATCAGAACTGTATGGTGCTGGCACGAGAACAGATCCAAAGATCAATGCAACAAAATAGATCCCAGAAATAAAGCCACTTATATATGGACGATTAGTATATGACAAAGAAAACAAGAATATACAATAGGGAGAGACAGTTTCTCCAATTATTCGGGTTGGGCAAGAGTATAAAATTGGGTTACTCCCTAACACCATACAAAAAAGTAGACTTATAATGGATTGAAGACCTAAATATAAGACATACAACTTTAAAACTCTTAGAAGAAAACCTAGGCAAAAATCTCTTGAACATAAGCATGAGCAATTTTTTTTCTGGATACATCTCCCCAGGCAACATAAACAAAAGTAAAAATGAACAGGTGGGACTACATCAAACTAAAACGATTCTGTAGATCAGCAGAATAAAAAGACAACCTACAATATGGGAGAATATATTCATAAATGGTATATCTGATAATGGGCTAATATCCAAAATATATAAAGAACTCGTATAACTCAACACCAAAAAAATAAATAAGCCAATTAAAAAATGGCCAGAGGAGCTGAATATGTATCTTTCCAAAGGAGACATACAGATGGCCAACAGGCACATGAGAACATCCTCCACATCCCTCATCATCAGAGAAATGCAAATCAAAACCGCAATGAGGTAGACCTCACTCACCCCAATCAGAATGGCCTCTATCCAAAAGATGAGAAATAACTATTTTTGGTGATTATGTGAAGGAAAGGGAACACTTCTACACTGTTGGTGGGAATATAAATTGGTTTAGTCACTAGGAAAGCAGTATGGAGGCTTCTCAAAAAACTGAAAAAAGAACTACCATTTGATCCAGTAATTCAATTACTAGGAATTTACCCCAGGAAAACAAAATCTCTGATTCAAGAAGATACATGCATCTTTATGTTTATTGCTGCAAAATTTACAATTGTCAAGATATGGAAGCAACAAAAGTATCCATCAATATATGTATGGATAAAAAGAGGTGGTACATGTATACCTTGGAATATGATTTATCCATTTCCAGCAACATGGATGGATTTAGAGGGCATTATGCTAAGTGAAATATGCCAGGCAGAGAAAAGACAAGCACCATATGATTTTACTTATATGTGGAATATAAAAACAAAACATAACAATGAACAAAACAGCAGTAGATAGATAGACACTGAGAAGTGGCTTGTGGTTATAATGAGGGAGGGAATAGGGTGAGTGGGTCAGAAGGTTGAGGTGGATAATGGGCACCAAATCTCAATTCTAATAAAAATTAATCACAGGGATGAATGTATAGCATAGAGAATATAGTCAATAGTTCTGTTACATCTTTCTATGTTGACAGATAGTAACTATACTTGGGGTGTGGATTTAATAATATATATAATTGTTGAATTACTGTATTGTATATTTGAAACCAGTATAATATTGTATATCAATGTATACTTCAACAAAAATAATTTTAAAGATAACATGTATAACTGTCAAATCATATGTTTGAAACCAATATAATAGTTTATCAACTATATTTAATAATATGTATGTATATATATATATATATATATATATATATATAAGGTATGAATTCCCAGAGGCCATGAAATTGGAGGTTCTTGGCAAGCTTATTTGTTCTGTGTATGTTTGCATATGTGCCATTAGAAGACCTCTGACTGTATAAAGTCTTCATCATGAGGTCAGTCTAGTTTGATTTAACCTAGATACTGTACTCAGATGGATAAATCACCAGCTAAACTGATGGGAGTGCCTCTACATGATGCGACCTCTGACCCATGGTGTAAGGGAGGAGGGGCTCAGTTTTGCCTGGCCTCTGATGACGCTATCAATGCAGCTCAAAATTACGGAGAGATTGTGCAAACAGCCTCACAGCTGAGCAGTCAGCAGTCATTGGATAGGTACACTATTTGATTCTGGAAGTTTAGAACTAAAAATCAGGTGGTGAGAGCATCGTATGTACTCATAAGTGTGATTATCTCAAAGGCCAGTCCTCTGGGATTAGAACGTGAAAAACCTGTGTCCCTGGGACACAAATACTTTAATAATTTTCTTTTATCCTGCAATGGGAAAGGAAGTCTGTGGCTGGTTTCTAGGATGAATTAGAATCTCTTGCTGTGACAGAATTCCTGGAGCTTAGGCACAGTCTAGGGCTCTCTACCCAACTATTGTAAAGTCTGGTAGAAGCTCATTGTTATGATGAATTAGAAAAATGTGGCAATCTGAAATTCCTGGAATTAGAGAAGACAGCAAGTTGTGGGTGGACTATGTCACAGGAAAGTGGCACTGATGTAGCCTTTAGAAGAGGAGAAATGAAGGCAACTGATGGAAAGTGGTTGAAGCTGAGTTACTTCAATATTTCAAATGTCCCAAGTTTCTGCTGATCAGAGGAAATGTCAAATCATCTTCCCAGTAAAGCTGTATGTCCTAAAGCACAAGCATGCAAATGAACTAATGCTATTAATGTGATTACTTACATTGCTCCTGAGACTCTGTCAGAATATTTCTCTCCTCTGCCCCAGATAGATGCCTGGTTAACCCATACTACTGTCACCTCCTCTAGAAATTTCAGCTCCGAGGCCACAGCCAGTTTAGTAAGATGATGCAGCCATCCCCCCCAGCTTCAGCCCAGGAGTCACCTTCACGTTTTCCTGTGAAAGCCGTTAAAGTGCGTACCTTTCAACTCACTAAATGAGAGTAACTGTTCTAATGCGATGTATCACCTAGATATTCGATGAGAAATCTGTATTGACAAATGGGTGATACATTATTCCGATAGGCTGTTCTGTGCTGTATGACAACCAGCCTACACATCTCAGTGGCTTAATGGTACTAAGATTATTTTACTTTTATACAACACATCTGTTTTGAGTCATCTGAGGGGCTTGTTCCCCTGGAATTTCCTCCTCATTCTGAGAAACCCTTACCTGAACGCCCCTGGTTGATGTGCCAGAGAAAAGAGACTCCGATGACATTCAAACACTGTCTCTTTGCCCGTCATTGACTTTCCACCCCACTTTATTTCCCCAAGTCAGCCCCATGGTAAGACCTGACATTATCGTCTAACAGGATGTTATAATTATCCGCCGGGGAGGGGGATGAATAACGTTGAGCAGTCTGTCTCACACCCCATTGACAGTTTCTCACTATCATTTTTCAGTCTTCCTTGGAAAGCAGAAATATTCAAGTCCAGCTCCTTCTTCTTCAATGAAAGATAAGACTTAAAAATTGTTTTCAGTTAGGAGTAGCAATACCTGACAGAAAATGCATAATAATATGGACCTGGAGAATACCAGCCTAAACACTGGAGCATGTTCAACAGATTATTTTTCGCTGGTTCTCAAATTTTCCAATAAAGTGCATTGTCATAGCAAAATGTCCTGAAGCATTGGTGTGAATACTGAAATTGCTGTACAATACTAAATTAACCTTGAGATGAAGACAATCCATCGATTGCCTCCACATCTTTATCATCTGGGCAAGCGGCATTGAAAGAAAGCTACAGACATCCACTGCACAGAAGTTTTTTTTGTTTTTGCAGTTTACATTAATTTTTCTCTTTCCAGCCACATATTTTTTTAAAACTGTGTAGTTTTCCAGCACATGTACCTGTGCCTCTGCAAGAGAGAAGACAGAGCCCACTTTCCTGTTTCCCTTGCAGTTAAACTGCAGGCAGGTAAACATGTTCTCCAACCACATGTGCCCCTGTGAGAATTTACTGTCAAAACTAATGACATGTGACTCTCATTGACAACCACTTTGGAAAACTTTTTTGCATTTTGTGATAACCCTATGGCCTGACAATTTCATGTCTGCCAATATAAACATCTGACATCATGTGTATAATATATACATAGTTGTGTCAAATGCATATTCATGTCCGTATTCATAGAAGCCCCGTTTATTAATACCCCAAAAGTGAACATGAGTGCAAGTGTCCAAAAACAGCACAAATAGATAAATGGTGTCATGATCCCATAGCCAGTCACTATGCAGGAATAAGAACCAACAAATAATAAATATATGAAACAACACAGATAAATTTCACTAATGTAGTAATACTCAGTGAAAAGACTTATACACAAAGGAGTATGTGCCTTATGATTTTATTCATACAAAGTTCAAAAACAGGCAAAATTCATCTTTGGTGATAGAAATGAGGAGAGAGGCAATCTTTCAAGGGTGTTGCAACTGGAAAAACATGCAAAGGGGACTCAGGAGTGCTGGTAACGATCTGTGTCTTGACGAGGTGGTTACAAGAGCACGGCCCCTTTATGTAATTTCATGGACTCTAACTTACGATATATGTATTTCCAGTGTGCCTTCCACAAAAATTCACCTAGAAAGAAAAAAGCTGGTGATGTGAAGAGAAAGCTGGTGAAGGCCTGCATGTGGCAGGAGGGAGTATCTTCCAGAGTCCGCAGAGGCAGGGCCGCAGCTCCCGCTCCCCGCCAGTGCTCTGTGCCCCTGCCGCGGCGCCTGCATCCCACGGCAGCAGCCACACCCCTCGGGGAGGCCTTGGATGTGACTGAGGTTTTACTTCAGCATATTTTGGCCTCCAGCCGTGGACCTTCCGGAGATTCTGCGACTGACTCAGTATGGGTCAGCTGCCATTCCCATTTCAACTAGTGTTATTTTTCTCGAGCTCGTATAATTTTTTCCTGTTTATAATTGAAGACTGGGAAGGTTACCATGTCTGAGTTATACATGCATAGGGGGACCCTGGAAAGTTACCAGAGGGTTGTCAGTATCACACAATCTGAGATATACCTCATGTTCCTGTAGGATACAAGTACCTCCACAATGTTGTAAGGACAGTGATCATGTCCATGACTGGGAAAAAAACCAACCGCTTTTCTTTCTGTTCTGTTGTCTGCAGAGGAACCTAGGAATGTGCCTGTGCAGTTCTGGAGATCTTTTTTTTTTTTTTTTTTTTTTTTTAATAATTATTTTTTATTGAAGGGTAGTTGACACACACTATTACATTACATGAGTTTCAAGTGTACAACACAGTGGTAGAACATTTATATACATAATTCTAGGTTCCAGCTATCACCCTACCAGGCTGTTACAATATCTTGACTATATTCCTTATGCTATACATTACATCCCGGTTTTTATTTTACCATTGGAAGTCTGTCCTTTTTTTTTTTTTTTTTTTTTTTTTTGTGAGGGCATCTCTCATGTTTATTGATCAAATGGTTGTTAACGACAATAAAGTTCTGTATAGGGGAGTCAATGCTCAATGCACAATCATTATTCCACCCCAAGCCTAATTTTTGTCAGTCTCCAATCTTCTGAGGCATAACAAACAAGTTTTTACATGTAGAACAAATTCTTACATAATGAATAAGTTACATAGTGAACAGTACAAGGGCAGTCATCACAGAAACTTTCGGTTTTGCTCATGCATTATGAACTATAAACAGTCAGTTCAAATATGAATACTCATTTGGTTTTTATACTTGATTTATATGTGGATACCACATTTCTCTTTTTATTATTATTATTTTTAATAAAATGCTGAAGTGGTAGGTAGATACAAGATAAAGGTAGAAAACATAGTTTAGTGTTGTAAGAGGGCAAATGTAGATGATCAGGTGTGTGCCTGTAGACTATGTGTTAATCCAAGCTAGACCAGGGCAATAAAACATCCACGTATGCAGAAGATTTCTCTCAGAACGGGGGGGTGAGGTTCTAAGCCTCACCTCTGTTGATCCCCAATTTCTCACCTGATGGCCCCCCTGCGACTGTGCCTGTCTTAGGTTGTTCCTCCCTTGAGGAATCTTACCCGTCTCTGGCTAACCAGTCATCTTCCGGGGCCATACAGGGAAATGTGAAGTTGGTAAGTGAGAGTGAAGCCTTATTGTTTGAAAAAGTTAACTTTTTACTTCTTTGCATATTTATGCCCTGTGGCTTCTATGCCCAGCATTTGTCTTGAGGTATCTTTACCACTTGGAAGAATTATGATACTCGGTAAATTTGATATGAGGCACGAATTCTATTTAAGGGTTGTAATTAGGAAGGAAGAAGAAAAGCTATAGAAGTAGCAGGCGGAAGAAAACATGGGAAGATTGATTACTTCTTTGACATATCTTCTTGTAGAGTAACTTCAGCATGTATAGGTTTTAAGCTACTACTTAAATTGCACACACACATTAACATAATAGGAGTATAGTTACATAACCAAAGCATATCTGTAATTACCAGCCATCTGCAGTGAAACCAAGAAAACCAGTTAGGCACCTTATGCATTTGTGAAAACTTATCTATGATATGGTGGATATTGTCCAACTGAACTTGAACAGTCTGAGAGAAATCAGACAAATTAAAACAACCCATTCCTGGGGACTGTTCACATGCCATATGTTCTTTTAACAATAAATAGTTTGTAGTTGTAAGACTTTGGAGCGCTACAATTTGCACTTCTCCAAATTCTTGGTTGAGTTCCAACAGTATAGATCCAGTCCAATTTTGTTGTTTTACTGTATGCACAGGCCAGCTTAGATATCTCCTTCCTCATTCCCATGGCAGGTCCAGGAACTGGTGGGATGAGTGCATCTACAGCTGTAGCAGTGCGTGGATCTTTGTTGGGGTTTTTTGATGATCATCTTCTGGCATGAGTCTTCCAGAGGGTGCAGATGTTGGAAGTTCTTTTTCATATCGTATCTTAGTTCATTTTCGGGGTAGCCCAATTAGGCTTTGATCCTCTGTATAAACACAAACAGACCCTTTGCCTACACTTTTACATGCCCTTTATACCCTTGTGTAGAACTCGTTGGAGGTTACCACACAGGAACTGCCCTTTTTTTTTTTTTTTTGCTATCACTAATCTACACTTACATGACGAATATTATGTTTACTAGGCTCTCCCCTATACCAGGTCTCCCCTATAAACCCCTTTAGAGTCACTGTCCATCAGCATTGCAAAATGTTGTAGAATCACTACTTGCCTTCTCTGTGTTGTACAGCCCTCCCTTTTCTCCTACCCCCCCAAGCATGTTAATCTTAATACCCCCCTACTTCTCCCCCCCTTATCCCTCCCTACCCACCCATCCTCCCCAGTCCCTTTCCCTTTGGTACCTGTTAGTCCATTCTTGAGTTCTGTGATTCTGCTGCTGTTTTGTTCCTTCAGTTTTTCCTTTGTTCTTATATTCCACAGATAAGTGAAATCATTTGGTATTTCTCTTTCTCCGCTTGGCTTGTTTCACTGAGCATAATACCCTCCAGCTCCATCCATGTTGCTGCAAATGATTGGATTTGCCCTTTTCTTATAGCTGAGTAGTATTCCATTGTGTATATGTACCACATCTTCTTTATCCATTCATCTATTGATGGACATTTAGGTTGCTTCCAATTCTTGGCTATTGTAAATAGTGCTGCAATAAACATAGGGGTGCATCTGTCTTTCTCAAACTTGATTGCTGCGTTCTGAGGGTAAATTCCTAGGAGTGCAATTCCTGGGTCAAATGGTAAGTCTGTTTTGAGCATTTTGATGTACCTCCATACTGCTTTCCACAATGGTTGAACTAACTTACATTCCCACCAGCAGTGTAGGAGGGTTCCCCTTTCTCCACAGCCTCGCCAACATTTGTTGTTGTTTGTCTTTTGGATGGCAGCCATCCTTACTGGTGTGAGGTGATACCTCATTGTAGTTTTAATTTGCATTTCTCTGATAATTAGCGATGTGGAGCATCTTTTCATGTGTCTGTTGGCCATCTGTATTTCTTTTTTGGAGAACTGTCTGTTCAGTTCCTCTGCCCATTTTTTAATTGGGTTCTTTGTTTTTTGTTTGTTGAGGCGTGTGAGCTCCTTATATATTCTGGACGTCAAGCCTTTATCGGATGTGTCATTTTCAAATATATTCTCCCATACTGTAGGGATCCTTCTTGTTCTATTGATGGTGTCTTTTGCTGTACAGAAGCTTTTCAGCTTAATATAGTCCCACTTACTCATTTTTGCTGTTGTTTTCCTTGCCCGGGGAGATATGTTCAAGAAGAGGTCACTCATGTTTATGTCTAAGAGGTTTTCGCCTATGTTTTCTTCCAAGAGTTTAATGGTTTCATGGCTTACATTCAGGTCTTTGATCCATTTTGAGTTTACTTTTGTATATGGGGTTAGACAATGGTCCAGTTTCATTCTCCTACATGTAGCTGTCCAGTTTTGCCAGCAACACCTGTTGAAGAGACTGTCATTTCGCCATTGTATGTCCATGGCTCCTTTATCAAATATTAATTGACCATATATGTCTGGGTTAATGTCTGGATTCTCTAGTCTGTTCCATTGGTCTGTGGCTCTGCTCTTGTGCCAGTACCAAATTGTCTTGATTACTATGGCTTTATAGTAGAGCTTGAAGTTGGGGAGTGAGATCCCCCCTACTTTATTCTTCTTTCTCAGGATTGCTTTGGCTATTCGGGGTCTTTGGTGTTTCCATATGAATTTTTGAATTATTTGTTCCAGTTCATTGAAGAATGTTGCTGGTAGTTTCATAGGGATTGCATCAAATCTGTATATTGCTTTGGGCAGGATGGCCATTTTAACGATATTAATTCTTCCTAGCCACGAGCATGGGATGAGTTTCCATCTGTTAGTGTCCCCTTTAATTTCTCTTAAGAGTGACTTGTAGTTTTCAGAGTATAAGTCTTTCACTTCTTTGGTTAGGTTTATTCCTAGGTATTTTATTTTTTTTGATGCAATTGTGAATGGAGTTGTTTTCCTGATTTCTCTCTCTGTTGGTTCATTGTTAGTATATAGGAAAGCCACAGATTTCTGTGTGTTGATTTTGTATCCTGCAACTTTGCTGTATTCCGATATCAGTTCTAGTAGTTTTGGGGTGGAGTCTTTAGGGTTTTTTATGTACAGTATCATGTCATCTGCAAATAGTGACAGTTTAACTTCTTCTTTACCAATCTGGATTCCTTGTATTTCTTTATTTTGTCTGATTGCCGTGGCTAGGACCTCCAGTACTATGTTAAATAACAGTGGAGAGAGTGGGCATCCCTGTCTAGTTCCCGATCTCAGAGGAAATGCTTTCAGCTTCTCGCTGTTCAATATAATGTTGGCTGTGGGTTTATCATAGATGGCCTTTATTATGTTGAGGTACTTGCCCTCTTTTCCCATTTTGCTGAGAGTTTTTAACATGAATGGATGTTGAACTTTGTCAAATGCTTTTTCAGCATCTATGGAGATGATCATGTGGTTTTTGTCTTTCTTTTCGTTGATGTGGTGGATGATGTTGATGGACTTTCGAATGTTGTACCATCCTTGCATCCCTGGGATGACTCCCACTTGGTCATGGTGTATGGTCCTTTTGATGTATTTTTGAATTCGGTTTGCTAATATTTTGTTGAGTATTTTTGCATCTACGTTCATCAGGGATATTGGTCTTTAGTTTTCTTTTTTGGTGGGGTCTTTGCCTGGTTTTGGTATTAGGGTGATGTTAGCTTCATAGAATGAGTTTGGGAGTATCCCCTCCTCCTCTATTTTTTGGAAAACTGTAAGGAGAATGGGTATTATGTCTTCCCTGTATGTCTGATAAAATTCCGAGGTAAATCCATCTGGCCCGGGGGTTTTGTTCTTTGGTAGTTTTTTGATTACCTCTTCAATTTCGTTGCTGGTAATTGGTCTGTTTAGATTTTCTGTTTCTTCCTGGGTCAATCTTGGAAGGTTATATTTTTCTAGGAAGTTGTCCATTTCTCCTAGGTTTCCCAGCTTGTTAGCATATAGGTTTTCATAGTATTCTCCAATAATTCTTTGCATTTCCGTGGGGTCCGTCGTGATTTTTCCTTTCTCGTTTCTGATACTGTTGATTTGTGTTGACTCTCTTTTCTTCTTAATAAGTCTGGCTAGAGGCTTATCTATTTTGTTTATTTTTTCGAAGAACCAGCTCTTGGTTTCATTGATTTTTGCTATTGTTTTATTCTTCTCAATTTTATTTATTTCTTCTCTGATCTTTATTATGTCCCTCCTTCTGCTGACCTTAGGCCTCATCTGTTCTTCTTTTTCCAATTTCGATAATTGTGACATTAGACCATTCATTTGGGATTGCTCTTCCTTTTTTAAATATGCTTGGATTGCTATATACTTTCCTCTTAAGACTGCTTTTGCTGCGTCCCACAGAAGTTGGGGCTTAGTGTTGTTGTTGTCATTTGTTTCCATATATTGCTGGATCTCCATTTTGATTTGGTCATTGATCCATTGATTATTTAGGAGCGTGTTGTTAAGCCTCCATGTGTTCGTGAGCCTCTTTGCTTTCTTTGTACAGTTTATTTCTAGTTTTATGCCTTTGTGGTCTGAAAAGTTGGTTGGTAGGATTTCAATCTTTTGGAATTTTCTGAGGCTCTTTTTGTGGCCTAGTATGTGGTCTATTCTGGAGAATGTTCCATGTGCACTTGAGAAGAATGTATATCCCGCTGCTTTTGGATGTAGAGTTCTATAGATGTCTATTAGGTCCATCTGCTCTACTGTGTTGTTCAGTGCTTCCGTGTCCTTACTTATTTTCTGCCCAGTGGATCTAACCTTTGGGGTGAGTGGTGTATTGAAGTCTCCTAGAATGAATGCATTGCAGTCTATATCCCCCTTTAGTTCTGTTAGTATTTGTTTCACATATGCTGGTGCTCCTGTGTTGGGTGCATATATATTTAGAATGGTTATATCCTCTTGTTTGACTGAGCCCTTTATCATTATGTAGTGTCCTTCTTTATCTCTTGTTACTTTCTTTGTTTTGAAGTCTATTTTGTCTGATATTAGTACTGCAACCCCTGCTTTCTTCTCACTGTTGTTTGCTTGAAATATGTTTTTCCATCCCTTGACTTTTAGTCTGTACATGTCTTTGGGTTTGAGGTGAGTTTCTTGTAAGCAGCATATAGATGGGTCTTGCTTTTTTATCCATTCTGTTACTCTGTGTCTTTTGATTGGTGCATTCAACCCATTAACATTTAGGGTGACTATTGAAAGATATGTACTTATTGCCATTGCAGGCTTTAAATTCGTGGTTACCAAAGGTTCAAGGTTAGCCTCTTTAGTATCTTACTGCCTAACTTAGCTCGCTTATTGAGCTGTTATATACACTGTCTGGAGATTCTTTTCTTCTCTCCCTTCTTGTTCCTCCTCCTCGATTCTTCATATGTTGGGTGTTTTGTGCTGTGCTCTTTCTAGGAGTGCTCCCATCTAGAGCAGTCCCTGTAAGATGTTCTGTAGAGGTGGTTTGTGGAAAGCAAATTCCCTCAGCTTTTGTTTGTCTGGGAATTGTTTAATCCCACCGTCATATTTGAATGATAGTCGTGCTGGATACAGTATCCTTGGTTCAAGGCCCTTCTGTTTCATTGTATTAAATATATCATGCCATTCTCTTCTGGCCTGTAGGGTTTCTGTTGAGAAATCTGACGTTAGCCTGATGGGTTTCCCTTTATAGGTGACCTTTTTCTCTCTAGCTGCCTTTAACACTCTTTCCTTGTCCTTGATCTTTGCCATTTTAATTATTATGTGTCTTGGTGTTGCCCTTCTTGGATCCTTTCTGTTGGGGGTTCTGTGTATTTCCGTGGTCTGTTTGATTACTTCCTCCCCCAGTGTGGGGAAGTTTTCAGCAATTATTTCTTCTAAGATACTTTCCATCTCTTTGCCTCTCTCTTCTTCTTCTGGAACCCCTATAATACGGATATTGCTCCTTTTAGATTGGTCACACAGTTCTCTTAATATTGTTTCATTCCTGGAGATCCTTTTGTCTCTCTCTATGTCAGCTTCTATGCGTTCCTGTTCTCTGATTTCAATTCCATCAATGGCCTCTTGCATTCTATCCATTCTGCTTATAAACCCTTCCAGAGTTTGTTTCATTTCTGCGATCTCCTTTCTGGCATCTGTGATCTCTTTCCGGACTTCATCCCATTTTTCTTGCGTATTTCTCTGCATCTCTGTCAGCATGTTTATGATTCTTATTTTGAATTCTTTGTCAGGAAGACTGGTTAGGTCTGTCTCCTTCTCTGGTGTTGTCTCTGTGATCTTTGTCTGCCTGTAGCTTTGCCTTTTCATGGTGATAGGAATAGTCTGCAGAACTGGGACGAGTGACGGCTGGAAGGACTTCCTTTCTTGTTGGTTTGTGGCCCTCCTCTCCTGGGAGAACAGCGGCCTCTAGTGGCTTGTGCTGCGCAGCTGCGCGCAGACAGGGTTTCTGCTTCCTGCCCGGCTGCTATGGAGTTAATCTCCGCTGTTGCTGTGGGCGTGGCCTGGCTCGGGCAGCTACTCCAAAATGGTGGAGTCGCGTTGGAGCAGGAGCTGCTGGGAGGCTATTTATGTCCGTAAGGGGCCTCCCTGCTCCCTGCAGCCCAGGGGTTAGGGTGCCCAGAGATCCCGGATTCCCTACCTCTGGATTAAGTGGCCCGCCCTGCCTCTTTAAGACTTCCAAAAAGCACCCGCCAAAACAAAACAACGACCACAAAAAAAACAAGAAAAAAAAATTTTTTTTAATTAAAAAAAAAAAAAGGTGGTCGTTCGTTTTTCTTTATTCTCCGGTGCCAGCCTCAGGCCTCTGCTCACCGGTCTTTCTGCCCTGTTTCCCTAATATTGGGGTCCCTGTCCCTTTAAGACTTCCAAAAAGCGCTCGCCAAAATAAAGCAGCAAAAAAGCAAAAAAAAAAAAATGGTCGCGCGCTTTTCTTATGTCCTCTGTCGCCCAGCCTCCAGTGCCTGCTCACTGTTCTTGCTGCCCTGTTTTCCCAGTATCGAGGGCCCTGCACTCTGGCCCGGATGGCTGGGGCTGGGTGTTCGGCAGCCCTGGGCTCCGTCTCCCTCCCGCTCTGCCTGCTCTTCTCCCGCCGGGAGCTGGGGGGAGGGGCACTCGGCTCCCGCGGGGCCGGGGCTTGTATCTTACCCCCTTCGCGAGGCGCTGGGTTCTCTCAGGTGCGGATGTGGTCTGGATATTGTCCTGTGTCCTCTGGTCTTTATTCTAGGAAGGGTTGTCTTTGTTATATTTTCATAGATATATGTTGTTTTGGGAGGAGATTTCCGCTGCTCTACTCACGCCGCCATCTTCCGCCCCCTGCTCTGGAGATCTTTGTTCAGGAGGAAAGACAGGGAGGAGTTAGGCTTTCCTACAAAAAGTAGATGAATCTCAATTCATTCTTTTGTGTTTCTAACTACAAGGGGCTTTTCAGACTATTTCCAAATGTAGATATAGCTCTCATATTCCCAAACTTCCATGTGCCACCAATTGGCAGTTTTATACCCCACATGGAAGGGGCTGTGTTCTTTGTGAGCTCAGTTATTGGAAACTCGGTCTTGGCTGAGTAAGTCTTCATTATGTTTGGCTTTTGCCAAAATATCTTGATATTTTCCGTAACCATTCATCAGTGGGCTCTTGGCCCATTCCTTTGTCTCCGTAAGGGAATTCCAGGGCAGCACACAGGTCCACCCATTTGCTTGTCTCCCAACTGAGTTCTCTGGGGCACAGCTATAGAAAGCTGGCCCATATTATATACCGAATCAGTGCAGACGTTAGAGACCAACAGAATTATCCGAATAGGCATCATTAAGGTCACAGAATCCCTAAAAGAAATCTTGGCCCATTTGAGGTCATTTGTGCAATAAACTGACATTCACAGGAGTTCTCCTTGATGGGGGGGAGTATGATAGCAAAAGGCATCTTGATGTCACATTGTCTGGGAATTGTTCCCGAATCAGCTGCTCTACCTTCCTTTGTATTGTAATAATTTCTACAAAGCGCATCTCTGTGAATTAGACACATACCCATATATCACCTTTCTTAGTATAAATCCTGGCATACATCCATAATAGAATAATTACTTCTTTAATGAACAGGTGATCAACTTACCTTCTATTTCCTGGATGTGAAGCACCCCCACCAGTCTCCATGCTGGGATGTAAAGAATTTTTCAACCAGAATATTGTACACATGATGAGATTCCAATGATATAAAATCCCTCTAGTCTCGTATGCATGCTGGAGGATCAGTGATATTTAGTGATGGTTGAGGAGCAATAAATATTTGAGGGAAAAAGTTAGTGGTAGCACTGGTAGTCCTGGGGGCTGTGTGTGTGTGTGTTTCTGTTGGGAGATTTCTTGGCTTCTATTTCATCAATTTTGTGACTTGAATGAATATGTGTTACAAGAGGAAAACTATTACAACGCTCTGATATGAGTGCTTACGTAGACACATGTACGAGCAGGCATAAACCACACACAGAAGCGCCATTCCACATGATTCCACGAGTTGAATTTCCCGTGCATCATTCTCTCACGGACATTGTTCCCTGTGCATGCCCTTACTTAAAAATATGTGTAAAAATCTACAGACACCTTGATTTGTCTAACAATTCCCTATCTACAGATGGTTATATAAATTTCTGATATTACAGTAATTACTATATAAGAGAATATTTTATACTTCATTAGAACTGAATATTCTGTAAATATGTTTCACCACTTTAACTATGAGAGTGTATTTTCCTCCCAAACCAGTTTAATTTATCAAGTTTGATTTTCATTTTTGCCCAGGAAGAGAATGGAATCTACTATGGATTATCACGGTTTTAAGTTATACTTCTGTAAAAACTAAAGGATTAGATAATGTTTTCATTGTTAGTTTTCTCTTCTCAGTGCCTTTATATGCTCTTTGGTGACTTTGCTAAATAATGCCTTGTAATTCCAGTTTCTTTGCTTGAAGGCAAACTTTATGGAGAGCCAGATCATCAGGACCCGACCTCATCCAGTTTCACCTGCAAAAATATTCTATTGATTAAATGTTTCTAGGTATATATATATTCATTTGGCAGATAATTATATCTTTAAAATAAAGGATTTTCCAAACCATGGGCTATTAAATTCTCTTCTATAATTCATGACTTTAAAGTCATTCAGTAAAATCTTGTGGTGTTATATGGTTTTAAAATAACTTTTCAAATATGTTCCTTGATGTGTCATACTTTTATAGTGAATAACATTTCGCCTTAACATTTCCACATCTTAAATATCAGGAAATCAACATTCAGATTTGTTCATTTATTCATGCAACCAAATGCCAAATAATCTTATTAATAAAATTGTTAATTTTATTATTTTAAGAAGAATTCTATCAGCTAAAAGTACCTCTCTACATATCTCCTTTTATCAAGAGTTACATGGCATATTGTATGTCTTAACATTGGGAAATTTCCTGAACATAGTGTTAAATACACTAATAACATAATATATGGTATTGCTGTGTTATACCTGGTTTTCGTGGGAAAGCTGAATTTACCCATTAATACTGTCACTACATGTTCACTGACAACCTCCTAGAAAGTTGCTTCTTCTTAAAACAGTTGCATTAGTTATGCACCATTTTCATTTTACAAATGAGGAAATGGAAATGAGCCAATTTTCCTGCATCACATGGAAGCTACATACATGACGGATTCTGACTCAGGTTCTGACCCCGCAGCCCATGATCGGACACTGCCGAGTATTATAGGCTGGGCTGTTCATTTCTGTGGAGGGTATACAGTTATTCTTGTCAAAGTCTCTGTGTATCTTCTCCATTCACATATTTCTTGTGCTTATTATTCCATTCAGGTTCAAAGTGCTTTTGTCTACTTTGTACTCCATCCACTAATAATAACACTCACATAGTGACCTGGGCAGACCCTCCTGATAACTTCCCCATGGCTGAGTGTGGACAGTCACCACGCCGACAGAGTCCCTTAGCCAAGTGTCCAATAACGTTGCCAGGCAGAATTCTTGGTTGTAGGTTTTTCCTTTTCAATACACTGACTATTTCATGCCACTCCCTTCTGGCCTGTAAAGTTCCTGCTAGAAATCTGCCGAGAGCCTGATGGAGTTTCCTGCATAAGGTGACTGTCGTTACCTTTAATCTTTGCCACTTTCATTACCACGTGTCTTGCTGCTGTTTTCCTGGGGTTCATCTTGTTAGGGGCTTTGTACTTCTAGGAACTGCGTGTCTATTTCCCCAGATTAGAGATGTTTTCAGCTATTATTTCTTCAAAGAGGCTTTCTACTCATTTGTCTCTTTTCTTCTGGGACCCCAGTTATGCACATGTTGTTTAATTTAAATCTTCACACAGCTCTCTTGGCATCTTTTCAATTTTGGGAAGTGTCTGTTCCCTTGTCCCTCAGCCTGGTCCCTCTCCTGGTCTGACCCGGTCACAGATCCCATCCTTCACTTCCAGCAGGGTGCTCTTCATTCCCTCTTGTAGTTTGCATTTCAGTTGTACTTTTCAGCTCTGAGTGGCTCTTTTTCGTATTTTCCATCTCTGCTGAAGTTAATCTTACTGATACCATCAATTCTTTTCTCCGGGTCAGTGAGCATCTCCATGACTGTTACTTTGAAATCTTTATCAAGAAGAGTGCTAACCTCCAATTTGTCTAATCCTTCCTCTGGCGTCTTACCTTGTTCTTCTGTTTGAGACATATTCCTCTCTTCTTGTTTAGCCTGGGCTTCTGTGTTGCTTCCTTTGTATTAAGCAGATCATCTACGCATCCTGCTCTAGAGAGTAATGGCCTTTTTTGCGAGGCAGGTGTCCTGAGCTCAGCAGAGCCGCTTCCCCTTGAGGCGGAACCCAGGTGCTGCTGGTGGGCAGTGGGCGGGGCCTCCTCTCTGCCCATTTCCCCGCAGTGGTGGTCAGCAGAGGCTGACAGCTCCACCCTGGGCACCACTTGTGAGGCACGCTTACTCGGGTTCACCCCGGGCAGGGCTGCCCTGTCTGCTGGGCAGCTGCGGGCTGTGGTGGGTGTACAGGTGAGCACCGCTGCGGGCTGAGCCACCAGGGAGGGAGCGGCGGAATTTAGAGCTGGCTCTTCAGGCGTCTGGCAAGACGGGTTGATGGGAGGCTGGGGAAGCATGTGCACCTGACCTTTCTTCTCTGACCACCACCCCCTCGAACACTTCCTGCTGTTGGTAAATCTTTCAACCTGCTGCCTCGTCATTGGGCCTCAGCAGGACTGTCATAGCAGTTCTTTCCTCCACCACAGGGGTCTAAGCTCCCGAGTGCTCCTGATCCTCAGGCATTCAGCCCCTACTAACCGCCGAAGCCCAGTGCAATGTGGACTTGTGTTCCAGGAGCAGATCCCCAGGGCCAGGCGAGCTGGGCTCCTGAGCACTCATTCCCTACCTGCTCCATTCCCCTCCATCTGCTTGTGGGCTGGGGTGGGGCAAGGGTTCATGTCCCATAGATCACGGTTCTGCCCCTTTACCTTTCTCAGTGTGGGCTTTCCCCTTCCACAGGTGCAGGTGGTCTGTCCTGCAGCCTTCGGGTCATGTTCAGGGTTAGTTGTATTTGCTGCTGCTCCTTTGGTGTGTGTGTGGGAGGGGGTCTCCACCTGGCCCTCCTGCTCCGACATGTTTTTGCCACTGGAATCCTACTCTTAGTTCTTTGGATATATGTCTGTGGAGAAAGTGAAGGTTCCTGTGGCCAGGATTCTCACCTGGCCCTGGTCAGGTGGCTCCCTGAACATGTGTGGGCAATATGTTGTTACTGACTCTATATAAAGAGTTTCTCCCAGTGCTCTGGGCTGCACGGCTGCAGGAGAGCAGAGGCTGGAGTGGGGGCAGTGCTGAGGATAGAGACTGAGACGGTTGTGGGTGCAAGATGCCCAGAGACAGAGGCCAGTTTGCTGCGTGCAGACTTGCTCTGAGTGGATGGGATTCTAGTGATTTACCTGCCAGGTATAAACCCTTTCACCCCAAAAATGTTCCATTGTAGTTTTTCAGTCTCACTGAATCAAGAGTGAACTTGCCTGGGGCTGAAACCCACTGGTGAGACAATATCCATGAGTGACTGCTGGACCATAAGTACAGGGAAGATGAAAGTTCCCATAGCCTGGATTCTCACCTGACCCTAAGCTACCTGATGATGTGACTGGCCTGCTGCTGAGCGCCTGCTCCTACGCCTGTCGGCAATGAGCCATTATTGTCGGTGTCACTGTATAAAGTGCTCTGCCCAGTGCCCTGCCTGGAAGTAGAGATGGATTGCAAATGCTCCAGGGGCAGACATGATTCCAGCACCCGACCTGCCACCATGAGACGAAAGCTTTGTATAAACCCTTTTAGCCCTAATTGCATTATTGTTATTTGGTCTCATTGAATCCAGAGTGAACTTGCCAAGGGATCTCGGGGTGGGGGAAATATTTTCTGGTACCCCCTCAGGTGAGACAATATGGTAGTTCTATGTTTAGTTTTTTGAAGAACCTGCATTTCACAGTTGATGGTGTCAATCTGCATTCCCAGCAGAGAGCACCAGGGTCCCCTTTCTCCACCCTCCCCAGCACTTGTCTTCACTTATCCTTTTATGATAGCCATTCCAACTGGTGTGGGGTGATGTATTATTGTGGTTTTATGTTGTATTTCCCGTTTAATCAGTGACGTTGAGCGTTTTTTCAAATACCTGTTAGCCATTCATATATCTTCTTTGGGAAAATGTCCTTTCAGGCCCATGTTTAAATCAGATTGTTTGTTCTTGCTAGGGAATTGTATGAGTTCCTTATATTTTTTGGAAATCAACACATTACCAGATAAATAGTTTTCAAATAACGTCTCCAATGCCTTTGTCGCCTTTTCATTTTGTGGCTTCTTTTGCTGGGCAGCGGTATGTTGGTTTGATGTAGCCCCTTTTAAAAATGGTGCTTTTGTTGCTTCTGTTTTGCTGTCATATCTGAAAACTATGTTGCCCAGACCAATGTCAGTGAGATTTTTCCCCTCTGTTTTCTTTAGAGTTTTATAGTTTGGGGCCTTATGCTTAAGTCTTCAGTCTATTTTGAGCTAATCTTTGTGAGTGGTGTGACCCAGGGGCCTGGTTTCATTCTTCTGTATGTGGTCATCCAGTTTTCCTGTCACTATTTATCAGAGACACCCTTTGCCTGTTGAGGACTTGCACTCCCTTGTCAAATAGTAGTTGACTGTGTATGCAGGGGTTTATTTCTGGGCTCTTGGTTCTGTTCAGCTGGTCTTTGTTTTTGGGTACCAGGCTCTTGATTACAATGCTTGGTAATATAGTTTGAAGTAGGGAAGTGTGACAGCTCTAGCTTTATTCTTCTTGCTCATGATTGGTTTAGCTGTTTCACACCTTCTGTGGCTTCCATACAAAATTTAATATTGTTTTTCTGTTTCTGTGAAAAATTCCTTTATTTAGATTGGCTAGGGATTGGTCTATCTTCAATTTCACTATATTTAATTTGTACTGTGTTTGAACACATGCAGTGAGTTTTTCATTTAGTTACTGTACTTTTTAGTTTTAAAAGTTTACAGAATTCTTACTTCTTTGTTGAGACTTCCTCTTGTTCCTACTATGTGTTTACATCCTTAATTCTTGGGATATCTTATAGTGCCTACCTTAAAATATTTCACACATTTTCAATATTTGTGTCTTCTCAGCATTGATGTCTGTGAACCTTCTTTTCCCCACAAAGTTGAAAAGTTTCCATTTCTTAATATGCCAGGTTCTTTAGGGTTTTATCACTGACATTTTGAATAATAGAAGAGTAGAGACATAGTTTTCTTTTTAATAGATTTTATTTTTTAGAACAGTCTTGTTTCACAGCAAAATTAAGCAGTCAGTACAGTTTCCATATACTGTTTGCCCCACACGCTCACAGATTCCCAGACTCAACATTCCACACCAGAGTGGTGCCTTTAGTACGTTGATGACCCTACCTGGACACATTATATTCACCCACAGTTTCCCTTAGAGCTCGCTGTTGGTGGTGTACATTGCACTGATTTTGACAAATGTATCCACACTCACAGTATCATGCAGAATAGTTTCATTGAACTGAGAATAAGTTCTTTTCCACTGAGGCAGCCCTTCCTTCTCCCTAACCCCTGGCAACCAGAGGTCCCTCTCCTGTCCCCACAGTTTTGCCTCCTCCTTGATATCATGTATTTGGAATCATACAGTTCATAGACTTTTCATATTGGCTTCTTTCATGCAGTCATTTAAACTTAAGGGTCTTACAAGTTTTTCTGTTACATAAATTAACCCATTTATTACTGTTTAGGAGGTCTTCAAAGGGCAGCACTTCGGACCTTTCTGTTCTTCCAGTCTTCCGACGGCGACTTCCCGGAGGCAGCAGGACAGTGCTGCAACCAGGCGTACCCGCCGCTGTCGCACCGGAGCCACAGCTCCAGAGTCTCGCTAGGCATCTCCTCGTGTTCGTTCTGCCTCAAAAGGGGCGAGTGTGCTCGGCGTGCCGGCTTGTTTCATCATTCCTCCCCACCCTCCTGAGGAAGGCGCCATAATGATTCCCGTATTACCAACAATTCCGATCGTCCTGGTATGTTTACCCGTGTAACCTCCAGATGGGTGCAAACCAAGAGAATGGTTCTTACTTGGCTTTTTGTGGCTTAGAACTCATTCTGGTTATTGCTGCATAATATCCATCATCTAAATGTACCACAGTTTATTTATCCATCACCTACTGAACACTATCTTGGTTGCTTCCAAGTTTTGGCAACTATGAAAAGAACTGCTATAAACACTCACCTGCAGGAAGGATCTCGTATGGACAACAGTGTTTCTAACTCTGTCGGGTAAGTCCCAAGAAGCACAGTGACTGGATCATATAAGACTACATTTAATTTTTTTTGTAAGAAATCATCATACCGCCTTCCAAAGCAGTGTCACCGTTTTGTATTTCCACCAGCAATGAACGACAGCCGCTGTTATTCTCTGGGGTTACAGCCTCACCAGAATGTGGTGTTGTCAGTGTTTTGGATTTCATCAATGTAAGAGGTGTGTGGTGGTAACTATCTCATTGTTTCAATTAGTTTTCTAATGCCATATGATAGTGAGCATCTTTTCCTATGCTCATTTGCCATCTGTATATATTCTTTATGGAGTGTCTGTTTATTGCTTTTGCATATGTCTAATTGGGTTGTTTGAGGGAAGTTTTCTTTGTTCTGAGATTTGAATTTTTGCATATGTTGGATACCAGTTTATTATCAGAGATTCTTTGGCAAATATTTTCTTCCTGTCTGTGGCTTCTCTTCTCAGGGTGTTGACAGTCTTTTGTAGAGCAGAAGTTACAATTTTAATAAAGTCTAATATAGTCATTATTTCCTTTAGTGTTGTATCTAAAAAGTCATCTTCAGACACAAGGTCATCTGTATTTCCTCCTGCTATTTTCTAGGGGTTTTAAAGTTTTGCATTTTACATTCATGTCTATGATTTTTTTTGAGTTAAATTTTAAGAAGCATGTAAAGTCTTTAAATTTTAAATTACTTTTTATGATCAGTGTAAGGTCCACATTCTGCATGTGGATACCCAGTTGTTCCAGCACCATTTGTTGTAAGGACTACACTTTCTCCATTGAATTGTCTTTGATAATTTGTCAAAGTTGACAATATTAGTGTGGGTCTCTTTCAGGGCTCTCTTTTCTGCTTCATTGATCTGTTTGTCTAATAATTCACTAACAACACCCTGTCTTGATTACTATATTTTTGTAGCAAGACAAGAAATTTGGTAGTGGCAGGTCTCTGACTTTGTTCTTCTTCAATATTGTGTTAACTATGCTGAGTGTTTTGCTTAGCCAGATAAAATTTAGTCAGTTTGTCAATGTCCACAAGAGAACTAGGGATTTTAATTGGGATTCCTTCAATCTATGGACCAAACTGGTAAAAATTGACATCTTGACATTAATGAATCATCCTGTAATAAACATTGATTATCTCTCCTTTTATTTAGTTGTTTTCTTTCTTTCTTCAGAGGTTTGTAGTTTCCCTCATATAGATCTTGTTAATATTTTATTAGATTTATAGCTTAAGTACTTAATTTTTTATGAGGTGCTAAACTAAATGCTATTGTGTATTTAATTTCAAATTGCATTTGTTCACCACTTGCATTTGACTTCTGTGTGATAAGCTTGCATGCTGCAGACATGCTGTAATTACTTATTAGTTCCAGAGAGGATTTTTGGTGATTATTTCAGATTTTCTACATGGAAAATCATGCTTCCTATGCACACAGATATTTTTACTGTAGATCTTTTATTTCCTATTCTTGTCTCATTGCATTACCTTGAACATCCAGAGCAATATTATAAAGGAGTGATGAGAGAAGGCAGACTTGCCTTGATCCTTATCATTGTAGGAAATACTCTAGTTTCTCACAACCAAATATGATGTTACCTGTATGATTTTTACTTATGTCTTTTTATCATTCTGAGAAGGTTCCCTTGCATTCCTAGACTGATGAGAGTTTGTACTATGAATGTATGTTGTATTTTGCCAAATGTTTTATTGTGTCTATTGATATCATATGGTTTCTTCTTTTGCCTATTGATATGATGGATTACATTAATTGGTTTTTGAATGTTGAAATACCCTTGATTGTCTGGAATAAATCCTACCTGGTCAAGGTGCATACTTTATCAGATTTGATTTGCTAATATTTTTTGATTGATGATTTTTGCACCATGAGAGCTATTTGTAGTTTTCTTGTAATGACCTTTTTGGTTTTGATACTAGGGTAATTTTGGACTCATAGAATGACTTAGAAAGTATTCCCTCAGTTTCTGTTTTCTGGGAGAGATTGTAGATAATTGGCAAATTTCTTCCTAAAGTTTTGGTAACATCCACTTGTAAATGCATCTAGTTTCTATTTTAGAAGGTTATTGATAATTGATTCAATTTCTTTAAAAGATACAGCTCTATTCACATTATCTATTTATTTTTGTGTGAGTTTTGGCAGCTTGTGTTTTTCAAGGAATTGGTCCATTTCTTCTAGATTACCAAAAGTGTCGACATAGAATATGCCCAACTAGATCATCGAATGTGTGGTTAATGGTGGGTTAATGGTCTCATCATCTAGGCTATCAGTGTGCTGTTCATAGTATCTCTTATTATTCTTTTAATGTCTGTGGGAACTATAGTGATACCTCCTTTTTTATTTCTGATAGTAATAATTTCATTTTCATTTTCATATAGTTCCAAATATAATTTAAAAATTTCTCTTGACCCTTCATCACTGACCCATTTGTTATTTAGAAGTGTACTGTTTAATCTCCAAATATTTGGGGGGAATTTACAGCTGTCTCTTTTGTTTTCTCATTTAATTCCATTGTGGTCAGAAGTGATATATTGTTTACATTCTTTCAAATTTTTATGCTGCATTTAGAATGTGGTCTGACTTGGTGAATGTTCTATGCAAATGCTTGAAATGTTTGTGTAGATGTTGGATTAAGCAGCCTACAGGTGTCCATTACATCCAGCTGATCAGCAGGATTTAAAAAATTCAACTGTAACCTTACTGATTGTATGACTGTTGGATATATGCATTTCTGATAGAGGGAATATTGAAATCTCCAGTTATAATAATGGATTCATCTATTTCTCCTTGCAGTTTTATAAGTTTTTATCTTACATATTTTAGAACTCTGGTGTTAGGTGTATACACACTAAGGATTGCTAAATCTCCTTAGAGAATTTTCCACTTTATTATTACATAATGCCCTTCTTTATCCTTGATAATTTTCTTTGCTCTCAAGTCTGTTGTTTGAAATTAGTATAGCTATTTAAGCATGATAAATCATTCTCTATCTTGTTACTTTTAATATATATGTGTATGTATATTTAAAGCTGGTTTATTGCAGCCAACAGAGTTTGATCTTGATTTTTTGATCCAATCTGTCATCCTCTGTCTTCAGTTGATCTATGCAGACTATTGATGCTTGAAGTGATTATTGATATAGTTGAATCCAGCTGTATCAAATATGTATCATATTTTTTTGTTCTTCTGTGTTCCTTTTGTCTTCCACTTTTTTTCTTCCTTTTATGACTTTAGTTGAGCTTATAATATGGTTCCATTTTCTCTCTTCTTAGAATATAAATTATATCATTTTTAAAGTTTTTAATGGCTGCCATAGACTTTGCAATACACATTTACCACTAATCTAAGTCCACTTCCTAAAAACAGTATACTGCTACACAGATTGTGTAAGAACCTCACAAAAACAATGTACTCCTAATTCCTCCATCCTATCCCATGAATCATAGCTGTCATTCATTTCATTTACCCAAAAGTTATAATAATCAAATATTACTATTTTGAACAAACTGTTATGTGATAGATCAATTAACAATGAGAAAATAAAACATTTTCTCTTCATGTATTCCTTCTCTAATGCTTTTCATTTCTTTATGTAGACCCCAGTTTCTGTCATATACAATTTTCCTTCTCTCTGGAGAACATTTCTTGCAAGGAGGTCTACTAGCAGCCTCATTTCTGGTTTATCTGTGAAAGTCTTTATTTCTACTTTATTAATGGAAAGAAAGTTGCTCAGGGTACAGGATTCTAGGTTAGTGGGTTTATTTTAATGTCAACACTTTAAATACGTCACTCTGCTCTCTTCTTGCTGCATAGTTTCTGAAGAGAAACCTAATCTTGGCCCCTGTATAGGTAATTTCCCCTCCTTTGACTGCGAGGTGTTCTCTGAATTCTCTGAGTCTCTGGTCGGTTCTGTACTCATTTCCTGGAGCTGCCATAACAGAACACTGCAGACCACGTGGATCAAACAGCCACGACTTATTTGTTCTGTGTTGGATGCCTGACCTCTGCGACCAGTGTGTCAGCAGGCTTGGTTTCTCCTGAGTTCTCTCTCCGTGGCTTGAAGGTAGTCGTCTTCTCACTGTAAACAGACATTGAGTGGAACTATTCAATAGAAATCTGATGTGGTCCCAGCTTTTTTATTTTATTGGAATAAAGTGGATATACAATATTATATTTGTATCAGATGTGCAGCATAGTGACTGATTATATACATTACTACATAGTTGACATAGTAAGTGCACTTCCCTCTCTTAAAATACCAAAATCTTACAATATTATTGGTTACATTCTGTATCTTGTATTCAATTTCTGCAAATAATTCATTTTAAAATTCGTGGTTTATACCTCTTTATTCCCTTCACCCATTTCACCTACTGACACTCTCCCTTCCATATGGTAACCAGAAGCCCACTGTTCATATTTATGGGTCTATTTCCTTATTTTATGCAGTTTTTTAGATTCCACATATAAATGAAATCATATGGCATTTCTCTTTCTCTGCCTGGCTTTTATCACCTAGGATGATACCCTCTAAGTCCATTCATGTTGCCGCAAATGGCAAGATTTCCTTCTTTTTATGGCTGAGTAATATTCCATTGTGTTTTTGTACCACATCTTTTTTATCCATTCATCTACTGACGTATGTTTAGGTTGTTTCCATATCTTTCCTATTGTGAATAATGCTGCAATGAACATATGTGTGCATATGTTTTCAAACTAGTGTTTTTGTTTTCTTTTCCTAAATTCTCAGTAGTGGAATTCCTGGGTCATATGGTATTTTTATTTTTAATTTTTAAATTAACTTCCATATTGTTTTCTCCAGTGGCTGGTCCAATGTAAATTCCCACCAACAGTAAAGGAGGGTTCCCTTTTCTCCATACCCTTGCCAAAACCTGTTATTTCTTGTCTTTTGGAGAAAAGCAATTCTGACTGGTGTGAGATGATACCCCACTGTGGTTTAGATTTGCATTTCCCTGATAAGTAATGATGTTGAACATCTTTTCATGTGTCTATTGGCATCTGTATGTCTTCTTTGGGGAAAAATCTCTGTTCAAATGTCTGTTGGCCATTTTGTAATTGTATTATTTGTTACTTTGGTGTTGAGTTTTATGGGTTCTTTATATATTTTGAATATTAGTCCTTATCAGATATATCATTTGAAAATATGTTTTCCCATATGGGAAAAGTTGACTTTTTGTTTTATTGATGGTTTTCCTTTGCTCTAAAAGAAGCTTTTATATTTGATGTAGTCCCACTTGTTTATTTTTGATTTTATTCTCCTTCCCTATGGAGATGTATCCAGAAAGAAATTTCTCATGTTGACATTCATTAGATTCTTGCCTATGTTTTCTATTTTTTTTGCCCATTTACAGCATCTTTTAATTTTTTTATTTCTTTATTTTTTATTTTGTTTATTTTTTATTTCAGTATCATTAATATACAATCACATGTGCAACACTGTGATTACTAGATTCCCCCCATTATCAAGACCCCACCACATACCTCATTAGAGTCACTGTTCATCAGTGTACTAATATGCTATAGAGTCACTACTTGACTTCTCTGTGCTATACTGCCTTCCCATGGCACCCCCTGCTACGTTATGCATGCTAATCATAATACCCCCTTTCTTCTTCCCCCCCTTATCCCTCCCTTCCCACACACCCTCCCCAGTCCCTTTCCCTTTGGTAACTGTTAGTCCATTCTTGGGTTCTGTGAGTCTGCTGCTGTTTTGTTCCTTCAGTTTTTGCTTTGTTCTTATGCTCCACAGATGAGTGAAATCACTTGGTACTTGTCTTTCTCCATCTGGCTTATTTCACTGAGTATAATACCCTCTAGCTCCATCCATGTTGTTGCAAATGGTAGGATTTGTTTTCTTCTTACAGATGAGTAATATTCCATTGTGTATATGTACCATATCCTCTTTATCCATTCATCTATTGATGAACACTTAGGTTGCTTCCATTTCTTGGCTATTGTAAATAGTGTTGTGATAAACATAGGAGTGCATATGTCTTTTTGAAACTGGGAAACTGCATTCTTAGGGGAAATTCCTAGGAGTGGAATTCCTGGGTCAAATGGTATTTCTATTTTGAGTTTTTTTGAGGAACCTCCATACTGCTTTCCACATTGTTGAACTATTTTACATTCCTGCCAGCAGTGTAGGAGGGTTCCCCTTTCTCCACATCCTCGCCAGCATTTGTTGTACCTAGTCTTTTCTATGTTGGCCATCCTAACTGGTGTGAGGTGATATCTCATTGTGGTTTTAATTTGCATTTCCCTGATTATTAGCGATGTGGAGTATCTTTTGATATGCCTGTTGACCATCTGAATTTCTTTGGAGAAGTGTCTGTTCCTATCCTCTGCTCATTTTTTAATAGGGTTATTTGCTTTTTGGGTGTTGAGGCATGTAAGTTCTTTATATATTTTGGATATTAACCCCTTGTCAGATATGTCTTTTACAAATCTATTCTCCCATACTTCAGGATGCTTTTTTGTTCTGCTGAGGGTGTCCTTGACTGTATGGAAGCTTTTTAGCATGATGTAGTCCTATTTGTTCATTTTTTATTTCTTTTCCTTGCCGGAGAAGATGCGTTCAGGGAAAAGTTGCTCATGTTCATATTCAAGAGAATTTTGCCTATGTTTTCTTCTAAGATTTTTATGGTTTCATGACTCACATTCAGGTCTTTGATCCATTTTGAGTTTGCTTTAGTGTTTGGGGTTAGACAATAATCCAGTTTCATTCTCTTGCATGTAGCTGTCCAGTTTTGCCAACACCAGTTGTTGAAGAGGCTGTCATTTCCCCATTGTATGTCCATGGCTCATTTATCATATGTTAATTGACCATGTATGTTTGGGTTTATATCTGGGCTCTCTAGTGTGTTCCACTGGTCTATGGGTCTGTTCTTGTGCCAGTACCAAATTGTCTTGATTACTGTGGCTTTGTCATAGAGCTTAAAGTTGGGGTGCATAATGCCCCTAGCTTTATTCTTCCTTCTCAGGATTGCTTTGGCTATTAGGGATCTTTTGTGGTTCCATATGAATTTTAGAATGATTTACTCTAGTTTGTTGAAGAATGCTGTTTGTATTTTGATAGGGATTGCATTGAATGTGTAGATTGCTTTAGGCAGGTTGACCATTTTGATAATATTAATTCTTCCTATCCATGAGCACGGGATGTGTTTCCATTTACTGGTTTCTTTTTACTTTCTCTCATGAGTGTCTTATAGTTTTCAGGGTATAAGTTTTTCACTTCCTTGGTTAGGTTTTTCGTGATTTCTCCCTCTGCTAGTTCATCATTAGTGTATAGGAATGCACCAGATTTCTATGTTTTAAGTTTGTATCCTGCAACTTTGCTGAATTCAGGTATTAGTTCTAGTAGTTTTGGATTGGATTCTTTAGGGTTTTTTTATATGCAGTATCATGTCTCTGCAAACAGGGACAGTTTAACTTCTTCTTTGTCTACCTGGATGCATTTTATTTGTTTATCTTGTCTGATTGCTGCGGCTAGGACTTCCAGATCTATGTTGAGTTAAAGTGGGGAGAGTGGTCATCCTTGTTTTGTTCCCAATCTTAAAGGAGAAGCTTTCAGCTTCTCACTGTTAAGTATGATGTTGGCTGTGGGTTTGTCATATATGTCCTTTATTATGTTGAGGTACTTAGCCTCTATACCCATTTTGTTGAGAATTTTTATCATGAATGGATGTTGAATTTTGTCAAATGCCTTTTCAGCATCTATGGAGATGATCATGTGGTTTTTGTCCTTCTTTTTGTTGATATGGTGGATGATGTTGATGGATTTTCGAATGTTGTACCATCCTTGCATCCCTGAAATAAATCCTACTTGATCATGATGGATGATCTTTTTGATGTATTTTTCAATTTGATTTGCTAATATTTGTGGGGGGACATTTGCATCTTTGTTCATCAGTGATATTGCTCTGTAATTTTCTCTTTTTGTGGTGTCTTTGCCTGGTTTTGGTATTAGAGTGATGCTGGCCTCGTAGCATGAGCTTGGGATATTGCCTGTGTTTTCATCTTAGACTATACTGGTTTCATATCTTACATTTAGGTCTTAATTAATTTAGAGTCTACTTTTGTGTATGTTGTAAGGCAGTGATCTAATTCAGTTCTTTTGTATGTAGCTGTCCATTTTTCTCAACAGCATTTATTTGATAGACTGTTTTTTCCCCATTGTATGCTCATAGCTCCTTTGTCATATATTAATTGACATGTATGTATAGGTTTATTTCTGAGCTCCCTATTCTGTTCCATCGATCTATGTGTCTGTTTTTGTGCCAGTACCATGCTGTTTTAGTCATTGAAGCTTTGTAGTAGAACTTGAAGTTAGGGAGTGTGATACCCCTAGCTTTTTCCAGTTTCTCTAGGGCTGTTTGAATAGTTTGTGGTTGTATATAAATTTTAGAATTATTTGCTCTGGTTCATTGAAAAATGCTATTGGTATTTTGGTAGGGATTGCACTGAATCTGTAAATTGCTTTGGGCAGGATGGCCATTTTGATAATATGAATTCTTTCTATCCATGGGCAATGGATAGATTTTTATTGATTTCTTCAGTTTCATCAGTGTCTTACAGTTTTCAGGTACAGGTCTTTCACCTTTTTTCTAGGTGTTTTATTCTTTTTGATGCAAATGTAAACATAATTGTTCAATTCTCTTTCTGCTAGTTTATTCTTAGTATATAGGAATGCAACAGATTGTATATTTTTATTGTATCCTGCAACTTTGGAGTATCCAGTTATTGGTTCTAATAGTTTTTTTGGTGGAGTCTTTAGGGGTTTCTTCATGTAGTATTATGTCACCTGCAAATAGTGATAGTTTTACTTACTACTAATTTGGATGCATTTTATCTCTTTTTGTGTGATTTCTGTGGCTAGGACCTCCAGGACTCTCTTGAATAAACGTAGTGAGCGTGGGCATACTTGTGCTGTCCTTATCTTAGTGGAAAAGTTTTCAGTGAGTGTGATTTTTTTTCCCCCATTAAGTGTGATGTTAGCCATGGGTTTGTCATATATGGCCTTGTTTTTTTGAGTTATATTTCCACTGTACCCATTTTGTTGAGAGGTTTTATTATGAATGGGTGTTGAATTTTCTGAAAAGACTTTTTAGCCTCTATTGATATAATCATACGGTTTTTATTCTTCCTTTTTTAAATGTGGTGTATGTGGGGTAAATGGCAGAATTTCCAGAATCTCCTGCCTAGCCTTAGTTCATTTACATATCAATAGGTATTTATCACTTCAGAGCCTCCTGGGACAAGGGGTGGAGAGAAAACAGCCATTCTCTCCTCCCCTCAGTTCCTGGTAGGTAGTGATCTGGCATCTGCCAGTCATCAAGGACCCGCCTGTGGAGTTCCTGCTGGAAGGGGTGGGTGGGGGGAAGCAGAGTGCACCATGTCCAGAGGGGCGGATGGAGCCACAGCGGGGGGATTGGGACAGGCCTGGCCTGGCCAGCGCCTGTGAAAAGGAACAAAAGCCTTTCTTCCAGCTGACCTTTTCTTTGACTTATTTCAGTTTCACTGGTTTCATAGGTGACTCACCCCAGGCTGGGAGCACCTTCCTCTCTGGAGCCTCAGTATATCACATTGATTTATGAATATTGTACCATCCTTGCATCCCTGGAATAAATCCTATTTGGTTGTGATGTGTGATCCTTTTGGTGTATTTTTGAATTCAGTTTTCTCATATTTTATTATGGATTTTTGCATCTATGTTTTTTAGGTATATTGGTCTGTGATTTTCTATTTTTGGGAGTTCCTTTGCTTTTGGTGTTAGAATAATGCTGGCTTCATAGAATGAGTTTGTAAATATTCTCTCTTCTTTTTTTTTTTTTTGGAATATTTTAAGAATGATAGGTATTAACTCTTCTTTTAAGGGTTTCTAGAATTCACCTGGAAGACACTTGGTCCTGAACTTCTATTTTGGGGGAGTTTTAAAAATTTTCCAATTCAGTTTCATTACCAGCAATCAGTTTGTTCAGATTTCCTATTTCTTCCTCAGTCTTGGAAGATTGTATGTTTTTGGAAATCTGTCCATTTCTTTTATGTTGTTCAATTTATCGGCATATAGCTTTTTTTTGTAGAATTCTCTTATATTTCTTTGAATTTCTATGGTGGTGTTTGTAACTTCTCCCTTTTTGTTTATGATTTTGTTTATATCCTGTCTCTTGATAAATCTGGCTAGGGATTTGTCTATTTTGTTTATCTTCTCAAAGAAACATCTGTTTTCTTGATTTTTCCATTTTCTTATTCTCTATTTTATTTATTTCTGCTCTGATCTGTATTATGTTTCTCCTACTAATTTTGGGCTTTGTTCTTTTTCTAGTTCCTTTAGTTGTGAGGTTAGATTGTTTGTTTATTTTGTATTTTCATGTCTGTTGATGTAGGACTGCATTGCTATGAGCCATAAAGAGGTTCTTTCCTCTGAGACATGCTTTTGCTGCATCGCACACCTTTTGAACTATTGTGTTTCTATTTTCATTTGGTTCCACATACTGTTTGATTCCTGTTTAGTTTGTTCATTAATCCATCGATTATTTTAATGCATGTTGTTTAGTCTCCATTTGTTTGTGCTTTTTATAGTTTTCATTATGTAATTAGTATCTAGTTTCATACCATTGTCATATAAAAAGATGTTGATAGAATTTCAGTCTTCTTAAATTTATTGAGGCTTTTTTTGTTCCCTGATATATGATCTATTATAGAGATTGTTCCATGTACATTTAAGAAGACTGTGTGTTCTGCTGCTTTGGGGTAGAGTGTTCTGTATATTATGTGTTAAATCCATCTTGTCTAATGTGTCTTTCAATGTTACTTTTCTTTATTTTTTCTTTGGATGCTATCCATTGATGTAAGAGCTATACTATACTATACTATACTATACTATACTATACTATACTATACTATACTATACTATAAACACCCTTATTTCAGATAATTCCCTTTTATACACATGAATTATTTCTCCTCCCTTGCTATGGAAAGGATAGACTCCTTGTATATCAACTTTCTTCTGAGATGAGTCTCTCAGACACCAGTCTCACCAAAGAGGCTTTTCCAGAGGCCTGATCCTGATGTCTGGTTGAGAACACTGGGCATAATGTTTAAGACACATGGAAGCATAATTCCTAGAATATGCTGATGCTGTGGGGGAGAAACGGAGTACTGATCTCAAAACAGCCTCTAAAAGGAGTAGATAATTATTCTCTAGTACTTACTCCTGAGAAAGCTCAATCTGATGAAATAAAGTGAAGATAATTGGAAGTGAGGTATAGAATTCCCTGAGGAAACTCCCCTGGAGGCATCCCAGACTCTGACTTCACACGACTGGGCTCCTTCTCTTGTGTCTCCTCTTAAGTAGTCGAGCTTACTCCCTTTCAACCACTCGGGTCCTGGAATCACGGTGCAGTGAGCAGACAATATGAGGGCACCAAAGGGCCACTTCCCTTGGCCATGAATCACGATTCCTTTTAGAGGACAGAGTACAGGGCATCAGAGCAAGACCACCTTGGAAGAGGTAATGACAATAATGCTGAAAACATGCCAATGATTCCATTTTTGGACAAATATTCCATTTAAGGTTTTTTTTCATAAGATCAATGAATTCTATGAAGAAGTATAGAAAAGCTATATGTGAGGAGGTTTTTCTGGTGTAATAAAATAGAGAAAGGCATGAGGCCTTTAACTCTATCACTTAGCACTATCATATTTCATGTTTTTTCACAACTTAACCCCACTCTAGGATCTCTATTACCATACTGGACAAAAATATAATGTCCTTAAAATTCCACTCTTCTGGTCTTGAACACTTGTATCTCTTTTATGCCACCAGTAGATCTCTAAAACTGAATGGCCTGGCATTATGTAAAAAGAAAAGGATTCTGAAATTTGAAAACCTGTCCATTACCAGTCACACAGAGGAGACTGAAGACCTACATACCTTCTGTCTCTGCTCCTGTTAGTACAAAGGCACAAAAGACATTGTGTAGATACAGGTGTAAGTTTAAAGGTAAGACATGGATATATAGAAAGAGACAGGTCTATTCCTACTCTATTACTGCTTTGTGTCATAATGATTAATGATTTAAAAAATTTCTGGTATGGTACTTTTGCAGCAAATTAGAATTCTCTATCTTACTAAGCTTTCCACTCCCACATCAACTAGCAGATTGCCTTAAGCACTTCACACAATATTTCCTAAGTGAAAAGGCAGAGAAATAAAGCAGGTGTGAGAGCTATCAGATTGAAGTCTGATATATTACAGCTGGTGTGAAGCTCTGATCACAACAGGTCTTGATGATACAATGATGTTTCCAGGATGAAAAAAATAGGAGGATTGGGTTTTTAAAAGATATTAACAGTAAGTATGTATTGCTCAGGCTGGAATAGCTGCTTTCTTGGATATCCTCCAATTGTCTTAATCCTCATTGCTGTGTATAAAAAGGGAGAAGTCTCATAAGATGTGGGAGTAGACAGTTTGCTGCACTCACAGGACCTCCCCATAGCACTCTACGAACTAATGTGTACTCTGTGCCTGCCTTCTAGACCCCATCACAAGGTATGAAGGATTAGCCTCTTCCAACAGGCTATTACAGCTGTTCTCATGATACTAGATTCTCCTGGTTAGTGGCTCAGAAACTGTGGAAGAGAAATTGAGCCATCATTATGCTTTTTAGATGTTTTCATGCACAAAGGGAAGGATATTAAATTGTCATGATGAGAAGATTGAGTGAATATGCTCTATGCAAAACTGCGTTCTGCTATTTGGTTGATCACATTGAAACAGAAATTTATCTCAAGAAACCTGAAATATTTACCTGCCAAATTCTAGAAATCTCATTTGAAATACTTTCCCAAATGATGTTTCTTTAAAGTGACCTGTTAATAAGATTATTAATTAATGTACATGGTCATTAAGAAATTCAAATGCTAGTTGCAGTTTGTCTCCAAAGGTGGGCTAGATTTGGGGCATAATGGTAAATGTAAATTTTATCACGAAGTCAATATATGAAAAGTTACTGTGATTTGTCATAGCAGATTGGCTATTGCAGTTTGTCTCCAAAGGTGGGCTCCCCTTTATTAAATGCATTGATGTGCTTTTCCTTTTTATTCCTTTAGTTATGTGGAAAATATGGGGAGAGAAAACGAGACATCCATTGTTGATTTTGTCCTCCTTGGACTCTTCCCGGGAACGAGGCATGTCGAGTTCCTGATCTGTACCATTCTCCTTGTCTATGTTGTTGCCATCACAGGAAACACCATCTTGATCCTCCTCCTCTCCCTGGAGCCCCAGCTTCACAGCCCCATGTACTTTCTGCTCAGCCAGCTGTCCCTCATGGACATCTTTCTCATCTCCACGACAGTCCCTAAGATGCTAACCAACTTTTTCTCAGGGACATCAGATATTTCCTACACTGGCTGTGGAATTCAGATGTATTTACATTCTGCCCTTGGAGGCAGTGAATGTATTTTGCTCACCCTTATGGCCTATGACCGATACATTGCTATTTGTAACCCCTTGAGATATGTGGTCATCATGAATTCTGAAGTTTGCCTGCAGATGGCCGTCATGTCCTGGTTAGGGGGTGCATTTAATTCCCTAGTGCAAACCACATATACTATGCATTTTCCCAGATGTGGCTCAAGAAAAGTACACCATTTCTTCTGTGAGCTACAGGCAGTCCTCAAGCTGTCATGTGAAGACACTTCTACTTATAATAAAGTTGTGTTTGTGATTGGTATCATCTTTCTCCTCACCCCTTTTGGCCTCATTCTGACTTCTTACATTTTTATTTTCCTCAGTGTTGTCCACTTAAATTCTTCCAAGGCAAGAAATAAAGCTCTTGCCACGTGCTCTTCCCATCTGATGGTGGTGTTTCTCTACTTTGGTCCAACCATGTTCATCTACATGATTCCCAGCTCCTTGCACACTGCAGAGCAAGATGAGGGGCTGTCTGTGTTCTACACCATCCTCACCCCCATGATGAACCCCCTCATATACAGCCTAAGGAACAGGGAGGTAGGAGAGGCTTTGCGGAAAATCCTGGGAAAAGCCTGAGTATGAAATAAGAATGGCAACATTGAGAGTTTCTAAATTCAGCCAGCAAAGCCATGACTTCTTTGTGGATAAGAATATATGCCTTAAGTTATCAATTTTTAACTGTGTGTATAACATGAAAATCATCAGAATATTTGTAATTATCTAACTGAGCGATATGTAATTTGCCCCCATGCTTCAGAAATGTAGATATTACTTTGCTAATTTTGTTCCTGTCAAGCTATGAACTATTGGGTTTATAGCCAATCTGCTATGACAAAAATAAGTTTCCTTATTTACTATCAAGCAGACTTAAAATCATCCCCAAAGGGCAAGTCCATGATTCTTCCACACCTTACTCCTGTCTGCAAATGACAATGGTCATAATTACCTACACTCTGGCACCAGGAAAATTTTCTTCAACTAGACTATAAGACAGTCCATTCATTTGAGAACTAAGGGAACACATGGAATGTATCTGGGTGAGACTTGCAGTAAACTTTAAGCATTTTCTTCCATAATTGTGTTCTTTCCATGTAAGTGGAAATTTCAGGTCAATTTATACAGCAACTAAAATAATATATTTTATTCTAGATATCCTGCTTTGTTTACAAGAGAAAAAAATCATATTCCTTAAGAAACCAAAAGTTTTAATTTCATGTTCAAGGTAAACAAGATGTTAAATGGAAAAACCATGCATTTAAACTTAATTTTCTGCGTCTTCCCTTTGGTTCATCATGGATGATGTTTCTTTCAGAAATAAATAATATTATTTAGTACAAGTGACTTATAATTTTGTTCAGATCCAAAGTCTAATTTACCAATGTGTTTATCATGAAGTATTTTCTGCTAAATTCTCCCTTGATCATTTTATTTACTTATTTATTTATAGTCTCCATTTCTTTTTTTGGTATGATTAATATACAATCACATGAGCAACATTGTGGTTACTAGGTTCCCCCATTATCAAGTCCCCAGCACATACCACATTACAGTCACTGTCCATCAGCATAGTAAGATGCTATAGAGTCACTACTTGACTTCTCTGTGCTATACTGCCTTCCCATGGCATCCCCTGCTACGTTATGCATGCTAATCATAATACCCCCTTTCTTCTTCCCCCCCTTATCCCTCCCTTCCCACACACCCTCCCCAGTCCCTTTCCCTTTGGTAACTGTTAGTCCATTCTTGGGTTCTGTGAGTCTGCTGCTGTTTTGTTCCTTCAGTTTTTGCTTTGTTCTTATGCTCCACAGATGAGTGAAATCACTTGGTACTTGTCTTTCTCCATCTGGCTTATTTCACTGAGTATAATACCCTCTAGCTCCATCCATGTTGTTGCAAATGGTAGGATTTGTTTTCTTCTTACAGATGAGTAATATTCCATTGTGTATATGTACCATATCCTCTTTATCCATTCATCTATTGATGAACACTTAGGTTGCTTCCATTTCTTGGCTATTGTAAATAGTGTTGTGATAAACATAGGAGTGCATATGTCTTTTTGAAACTGGGAAACTGCATTCTTAGGGGAAATTCCTAGGAGTGGAATTCCTGGGTCAAATGGTATTTCTATTTTGAGTTTTTTTGAGGAACCTCCATACTGCTTTCCACATTGTTGAACTATTTTACATTCCTGCCAGCAGTGTAGGAGGGTTCCCCTTTCTCCACGTCCTCGCCAGCATTTGTTGTACCTAGTCTTTTCTATGTTGGCCATCCTAACTGGTGTGAGGTGATATCTCATTGTGGTTTTAATTTGCATTTCCCTGATTATTAGCGATGTGGAGTATCTTTTGATATGCCTGTTGACCATCTGAATTTCTTTGGAGAAGTGTCTGTTCCTATCCTCTGCTCATTTTTTAATAGGGTTATTTGCTTTTTGGGTGTTGAGGCATGTAAGTTCTTTATATATTTTGGATATTAACCCCTTGTTGGATATGTCTTTTACAAATCTATTCTTCCATACTTCAGGATGCCTTTTTGTTCTGCTGAGGGTGTCCTTGACTGTATAGAAGCTTTTTAGCATGATGTAGTCCAATTTTTCATTTTTTATTTCTTTTCCTTGCCGGAGAAGATGCGTTCAGGGAAAAGTTGCTCATGTTCATATTCAAGAGAATTTTGCCTATGTTTTCTTCTAAGATTTTTATGGTTTCATGACTCACATTCAGGTCTTTGATCCATTTTGAGTTTGCTTTAGTGTTTGGGGTTAGACAATAATCCAGTTTCATTCTCTTGCATGTAGCTGTCCAGTTTTGCCAACACCAGTTGTTGAAGAGGCTGTCATTTCCCCTTTGTATGTCCATGGCCTCTTTATCATATGTTAACTGACCATGTATGTTTGGGTTTATATCTGGGCTCTCTAGTGTGTTCCACTGGTCTATGGGTCTGTTCTTGTGCCAGTACCAAATTGTCTTGATTACTGTGGCTTTGTCGTAGAGCTTAAAGTGTGGGTACGTAATGCCCCTAGCTTTATTCTTCCTTCTCAGGTTTGCTTTGGCCTTTTGGAGTCTTTTGTGGTTCCACATGAATTTTAGAACGATTTCCTCTAGTTCATTGAAGAATGCTGTTTGTATTTTGATAGTGATTGCATTGAATGTGTAGATTGCTTTAGGCAGGATGGCCATTTTGATAATGTTAATTCTTCCTATCCATGAGCACGGGATGTGTTTCCATTTATTGGTGTCTTTAATTTCTCTCATGAGTGTCTTGTACTTTTCAGAGTATACATCTCTCATTTCCTTGGTTAGGTTCCCTTGATATTTTAGAAGCAATAACTGTCACAAATCAATTGAAGTATAGTGGGAAATATTGGTGTTTCTTCTTGATGGAAAAATTTACATGATTGCATGAAATGTTAGATGAATTTTTATTTTTATTCTGTATTTATGGCTTTGAGAAACTTTTGATTGTTACACAATTTGGTAGGCCTCTGACTGTAAATTAATAGTCAGCATTCCCTTTGCAAGTAGATTGGGTACAATTTGAGATCCATATTCTGAAGCATTTAAAAATGTGTGTGACAATTTCTAATCAGGAGGTGTTCATTAAATTGCCATGTAGTTCTGCAAGAGTTCTCCCATGAAGCAGACCATAATTCAGGTACAGCTGTGTTAGTTTATGTGCAAGATGAGATCAAGTCACAGGTGCAAAGAACGGAGGTGAGTAAATAGGGAGAGGATAACAGCCAGCATAAGAATGTATTTTCCAGGCCACTGCTCTGGACATCTAGGTTCGATCCACAGGGGTTTTCTAAGGAACAAACAGAAAGCCTCTGACAATTCCTTCATTAAGTAACAAGGAAATATATTCACATAGCATACAATTCCTCTGTGACTGATATTAACTGCAAGGAATTTAGTACCCTTTCCCCCACCTTCAAACTGTGCACGTAAGTGTGCTCAGTAAGATTCTGTGGTCTGAGGTGGAACCGAAGAAGCCCTGAGACTGAAACTGAAGATGAGCTGCGCACTTTCTAGACAAATATCTTTAGAGTGAAATGAATTAGGCCTGCAAGGAAGAGCCCAGTGAACCATTGCTGGAATCTGAGCCACAGTGCCAGAGGGTCTGAGGAAGTCTGCTCTGCATTTCTTAGCTTTGTTCTTATCCCACATGAAGCCCGACTTGCCACCCCTTATAAGAACTCCCCAAACACAGTCTGCACAAAAGATTTGACATTGGAGGTTGAGGGGACAAGTTATGCACCTCATGGTGCTGCTGATCCAGTGGCCTCATGATCTAATCATGTTCACTTTAAACATCCAGTAGTAGATATCTAGTAAAAGTCCCTCACACTGGTCAGAACTTCAGCCAGTCCAAGGCTGCCTGTCCGTATTCTGCTGGCTGGTTCATTAACATGGGAAATGCAGAATGATCAGGCAGCAGCCATAGCTCCCAGCTTAGTGGGATTCTTGCTGTAATGCTGGAAGCAGAGAACAGTCACTAGCCTTCAAGACATCTTAGACCTGTTACAGAGCCTGCTCTTGTTCTGGGCACTTTTGGAAGCTAACAGCCTTCCAAGTTACCCGATCAATGAGATTTTGAGGTTTATTTCATAGTGTGCATTAATCTGCCTCTAAAATCCAAAGAAGCCCACAAGGAACGATCTGATTTTCCTAAGGGTAGGGTGCCCTAAGCATGTGAGGTATCTTTTGCCCTAAAGGCTTTTGCCATACTTCAGACTTTTGGAACCTTAAAAGCTTACCAATATGATAAGACTTAGTCTTTCAAGTGTTTACCTGTATATCTTACATGTATATACATGTCTTGGAACCTATATATCTTACCAAGGTATCCAGTGGACTAGCTCTAGCTTGTCAATCATGTCCAATGAACACAATGTCATCAATGGAGTGCAGCATTGTGAGTTTTGTGGGGTGGAAAGATGTCAATGTCTCTGCAACTGTACTGTGAACCAAAGTAGAGGAGCTTACACACACTGGGGAAAGGCAGTGGTTTTTTTGTTTTGATCATGTTTAGTAATGAGGGATTAAAAAAACCCTTCAGCATACTGATAGTTTTTACCAAAGTCTAAAACACATGTCCCAGTAAAGATAGTGCAAGTGGTATAGCAGCTAAAGTGGGTTGCCTCTTGGAAAATCGGTGCTCGTCCACCCTCGTATACCACAACCCAACTTGGCAGCATCCATGAAGATGAATTAAATGAGGAGGCAATAGAAAATGAACTTCCTTAATTCTTCTGTTCTCTAATTGTGGCATTGTTGCTGCAGTTCCTCCCAAAGGACAGGACAGCTGCATCACTATCTGTCCGTGTCAATGACAGTGATAGACCTGACATTGGTGAAGCATAGGTACCGAGACTTTGCCTTGGTGTGAAAACTGTGCTATGCGTTTTTGGAAACAGCAGCCCTACTGTGAGATGGGCTTCAGGCAGGACTCCACCTATTATCTGATCTCTGATCACATTTTATCTTTCTGTGTGTCAATTCAGTTTCCCAAAGTATCATTTTTCCACTAATTGGCTATTTCTACCCAGGAGAATATTGGGGAAAATTAAGTTATATGTACCTGTTTAGTCATTGCAGTGAAGTGGCCTTTCCTTCAAACAATAGACGGGAGGTCTGTGAGCTAAAGTGAATCTGAAAAGTGGGCGATGGATCATGATTGTCCATGGTGGCACCTATCAGCCTTCTGATTTCTAATGAAACTTCTACTTGCCTCCATTCTAATGCCTGTAGAATTAACCCACCCATTTGCAGTTCTAGTTGCTGGTCTTTGCACTGCATAAGGCCTTCATGGGGGTTTTGTATTAACTTGTGGATTCTGACCATAAATTGATCCTCTGTATTTCCCTGAATCACTTGGATGACTGAGTTGATATCTCGTCCAAGAAAGAAGCTGACATTACTTGCATGTTTTTTGGGAGCCAGAAACTGTGGGAAGGGACACTTCACTTTCATAAACCCATCTTGAAATGGAAGGACTAAAGACAGGTTTCTACCAAAAACTTCCTAACCTTGAAAGAGCAGCATGCCATCAATGTATGATAAAGCTTATGGCAGCAACATCTACAGTAAAGAAAAGTGGACAATTATCTAAGTAACACAGAAGACTAGCTGGGCTAAAGGTGCTATAACTAATATGTTATATGAAGAAATAGTGTAAGGGAATACCATTCCTGTGATGTGTGAGCATTGTTCTAAGTATTTATTGATGTTTGTTGATGGATTTCCAACTATGAGTCATTTAATCATAATTTATTAAATCCTAAGTGTCAGAACAATATTGCCTATTTAGTTATTCTACCTTGGATTATTTTCACATTGCCCAATCTCTTAAAGTACTTCACCTACTTCTCCCCAATATAGACTCTATCTTTAAAATTAAAAAAAGAAGTTAGTTCTCCCATTATTTCTCAATTGCCTTTCCTTATTCTGGGTTTTATCTTATCTCTAGTAACATTTCCTCAATTTGCTTTTTTGAAATTAATTGGCAAATAAATATTGCACATATTTAAGGTATATAATGTAATGGGTGATATATGTATGTAGTGAGAAATGATTACCACAAGAAAGCTACTTGACACATCCATGATCTCACATGGTTTTCTTATCTATTTATTTTTCTTGGTGGGTGAGAATGCAAGAATTACTCTCTTAGAAAACTGGAATACAGTACAGTATTACTAAATACAGTCAAAATGATTCCCAGAAACTACCCATTTGTCTTGCCAATGGGTTTCAGCCTCAGGCAAGTTCCCTATGGATACAATGTGACCAAAGAAATTGACAGCAAACTGTTCTTTGGGGTGAAAGGGTTTATTACCCCGCTTGTTGTCTGGGCTTAGGTCGAACATTAGTGACTCTGCCTCTGCACAGAGCACTGGGCCGAGTTCTCTATATAGCGCAATAATAGCTTATTGACTAAGGGGTGGAAGCAGTAGCCTAGCAACAGGCCAGTTACATCATCAGGTGGTTTAAGTTCAGTGAGGATCCTGCCCATAGTAACCCCAACTTCCCCACACTCCAGCCCTCCAGGATTCTTGCCTTACAATCTAAACTCTTTCAATCTTCTGCAATGGTCCTTGTGCAAGAAAGCTGGAGTGCTGTAACCAGATTCCACAACAGCAACAGAGGATAACAACAGCTTATAGATAATAACAAAAATTAAGATACAACAAGATTTTGATACAGGTAACAAAAATTATAATAATCCTCACGCCAGAAGAGGTTCCTAATAACAAAAATTATAATGATCCTCAGGCCAGAGGAAGTTCCCAATCCACAAAGACTTTAGGGGCAATAAGACACATGTTTTAATGACAGCAATATAGGCAAATCTTGTCCATCAGGTAAGATGCATGTAGGAGAGTGGTCCTGTGATAGGACTGCAGCAGGAAGGGGGTCCCTTCCAGGTCTAGTGTGCCATACTTTTACTCCTTTCCTTGTGGGGATTACTGAAGGGTCTGTATATTGTAGATACCCCAGCAGTTAACCTCGCTATAATTTAGTTCCTGCTTAAATTTAATCTATAGCCAAAACCAATCTAAGGGAAAAGAACAATAGGTGCTGCGTCTTGGAATCCGGTGTGAATCATGAACAGTGTGACAAGGACTGCAAACAGTTCTTGTGATCCTTTCTGAGGCAAACCCAGATAAGGAGCACACCGTGAGACTCACGTGGCCGGGTGACTTGATGAGACATGAGAAACTTTAAGAGGATTAGTTTGCAATTGTTTAGCTTGATGATAAAATTTTTCCTATAATCCTGTCTTTTTGCTTGCTGTAACTTAGTAAAGTGCAGGGAGTGCTGACTTGGAGCTCAGTCTCCAAGGAAGCCTAAGCCCTCTGCATTAAACGTCATTCCGGCTCGGTTTCTCATGCTCGTGGTCCCCGACTGCAACATTTGGCGCCCAACGTGGGGCCCAAAAGTGACAGGTTTCGATGGACTTCAGACCGGTCAGAACCGAAAGGGAATTGTACGCTCTTAATGATAATTGACCTGAGATGAATGTTTATATAAATAATGTGCCCTTTAAAGGATTGGTAGATACAGGAGCTGGTGTTTCTATACTATCTCAAGAGGATTGGCCTTTTGCCTTGCCTTTGACTTCTGTGTCTGCTACATTTACAGGAATAGGAACACTTACAGAGATTTTTCAAAGTATGTCAACTTATCAATGTACTGGGCCTGAAGGACAAAAAAGCTATGATACAACCTTTTGTTGCACCTATACAAATTAATCTGTGAGGTTGGAATTTATTGTCCCAACGGGGGGCAACTATAAATATACCATCCATCTCCCCCCAGTCTAGAAATATTATGACTCAAATGGGTTATGATTTTAGAAAGGGTCTAAGGAAAAAACCAATAAGGTATCTTAACTAATGTAATAACTCAGCCCAAATTAGATCAGTCTGGCATTGGTTATCCAAATTTATGACAGAGGCCACTGTTCGTAGCTTTGCCCTTCCCTTAAAATGGTTAACTAATAAACCAATATGGGTAGATCAGTGGCCTTTAACAAAAGAGAAGCTTCAAGCATTAGAGCAATTAATACAAGAACAGCTGTCTGCTGGACATATAGAAGAATCTGTTAGTTCATGGAATTCTCCTGTCTTTGTTATTATGAAAAAAATCAGGAAAATGGAGAATATTGACAGATTTAAGAGAATCAACCTATGGGTCCTTTACAACCTGGACTGCCACAACCTGGTATGATTCCCCTAGATTGGAATATTAAAGTAATTGATTTAAAAGATTGTTTTTTCACCATTCCATTACAACCTTATGATTGTGAGAAATTTGCTTTCACTATTTCATCTCCCAATAATTATAAACCTACTGCTAGATATCAATGGAAAGTTTTGCCTCAAGGAATGTTAAATAGCCCTACATTATGCCAGTACTTTGTTCATCAACCTTTAGGAAAATTAAGGAAAAAATTTCCTGATTCCTTAATTATTCATTACATGATGATATTTTAATTGTTCATAAAAGTTTGCCCACTTTACAAAACCTCTATGAGCAAGCTGTTGCAGAATTAACCACTTACAGTCTTATTATTGCTTCTGAAAAGGTACAGGATAGTACTCCACATAATTATTTAGGAAGTATAATTGAAAGAACAAAAATCCTTCCACAAAAAATTCAAATTAGGAGAGAAAGTCTCAGGACTCTAAATGATTTTCAGAAGCTCTAAGGTGATATCAATTGGCTTCGCCCTTCATTAGGAATTCCAACCTATTCACTTAAGCATTTATTTAATACTTTAACTGGAAATTCTGAATTAAATAGTCCTAGACAATTGTCACCTCAAGCCGAAAAAGAATTAGAATGGATAGAAGAACATACGAGAAATAGTTATTTAGATCGTACTGACACACAATATGATGTTGAATTATTAATATTCCCTTCTGAGGATTCCCCTCCTGGTATTTTATGGCAAAAAGGAAAAATTTTAGAATGGAATTTTTACCACATAAAGCATCAAAGAAATTACTTACATATATAGATAAAATTTGTCAGTTAATTATTCATGGGTGCTTATAATTGCATGCTTTGATTGCATCAGACCCTTCCCAGATCATTGTTCCCCTTACCAACACTCAAATAACTGACAACTAGAAATTGAATAACTGGAAAATAGCCTTTGCCAATTATATAGGAACCATCAGTAATTATTTTCCAGAAGACAAAAGTATTCAATTTCTTTAAAAAACTCAGTGGATTTGTACTGACATTATTAATACTCAACCTGTCCCAAAAGCTGATACTTACTATACAGATGCTAATAAAGAAGGCAAAGCAAGATATAATGGAAAAACTTCAAAAATTGTCCAAACTTCTTATTGCTCAGTACAAAAAGCTGAATTATATGCTGTTATTTTATTATTACAAGATGTTACAAGTCCCCTTAATATTGTTACTGACTCACAATCTGTTGAATATACAGCAAAACATATTTACTCAGTTACTCTATTTGATGATGACACTGAATTGTATCAATTATTTTGTACGTTGCAACAATCATTGTATGACAGACATCATAGTCTTTACATTACTCATATCCGATCACATACCTCCCTCCCTGGACCAATGACTAAAGCTAATGAACATATTGATAAATTACTTGTTGGGTCCCTACTAACTGCCAAGGCGTGGTGTGAACAAATTCATGTTAACAGGAAAGGCTTACAAGTTTAATCTCACCTCCCTAGAGAACAGGCTGGAGATATCACTACCAATGCCCTCAGGGTACTCAGATCTAAAGTGAACCCCACACCCCAGGGGTCAGCCCAAGAGGACTGCACCCTAATGAGCTGGGGCAGATGGATGTCACCCATCTCCCAGAGTTTGGGAAATTATTGTATGTTCATTGCTCAATTGATACATATTCTGGTTTTAGATGGGCCTCTGCACTTTCAGGAGAAAAGGCTGATTATGTGACTCAACATTTATTTGAAGCTTTTAATGTTATGTGATTGTCAACTAAAATTAAAACAGATAATGCCCCTAGTTACCTTTCTGAAAAATTACTAAAGTTTCTTTCCCAATGGGATATTAAGCCTGTTACTGGGATTCCATATAAACCCCCAAGGACAGGCAGTTATTGAAAGCTATCTTGCTTAAACAAAAAGGGGGATATGGTGGCATAGAAAGTCCCTGTATGAGAACACATAGGACATTATTTACCCTGAATTTTTTAAATTTAAATGATACCGGTTCATCAGCAGCTGACAGACATTGGGTGTGAGAAAAGTCCCCTGAAATAAATCAGCCTGTTTTTTACAAAAATAATATCGGAGAATGGGAATCAGGGATGGTTCAAAGGTGGGGTCGAGGGTATGCTTACATCATTACAGAAACAGGAGAAACTGTGTGGATCCCAGCTAAAAAGACAAAACCCAGAAAATGAACAAAAGGCCTCGAGTTGATGTTGAGCCTCCCATTGATAAGACGCTGAGCCTCCCATTGATGAGATGTGAGCCATGACTATTGGAGGATCCAGAGTTCGAGCTTCATTACCAAGAACTCGAAAAGTAAATCCCCCAACATGAGGACAACTAAAAAAGATGACACAGGAAGCTGAAAAAATTGTACAACAGACCAGACAGGCACACACTTCAAGCTTGTTCCTGGCTGTGACTGCCGTGGTCACCCTGGGGGTAAGTTCAGGCAACAGCACTAATTATTCATGTTGGGCTGACATTCCTAACCCTCCCCTATCAGTCAAGCTATTCATTGGCTCTCTGAAATGGTCCCAATATATGTTAATGATTCCAAATGGACTCCTGGTTCTTATGATACTCGTGGCCTCCTAAGGCCAGGAGAAGAGGGCATGAAAATTGAAAATTATATAGTGGGAGTAGAGGGGATACCCATTTGTATTGGACATGAAAACGCAACCAGCTGCATGGTTATCCATTGTTAAAAATGATACCTATAAAGAATCAAAGAAAAATTTATTCCTTCTTCAAGCATTTGGGTTCCACAAAAAAATTAATACAAGTGACGTAACAGATCACCCCCTTGATTTGCCCATCTGCACCCAGCCATTAGCTGCAAGAATCAGTGAATGGGTGCACTGGACGAATTGTCGAGGAGAAACAGGTCAGGTTTTACTTAATACTTCCTATGGCAGCATCACTGATTGGAGCCCTCAAGGTTCCACCCAGACCAGAGCACAGGGGCAGGACCTGAGATGGTGTAAGTATATTAATGGTACACATTATACCATTTATACATTTTCTAATGTATAGGACCATTCATTGGCATGGAGGTGGAATGTCTCCTCCTGCCCCACATTTACATTTTGGGCCCCTGCAATATCACTTATGGAAAATTCTCTTGGCTCTATAGGGTCTCACAGCTTGGAAAGGCCATATTTGGAATAATAGTATTACAAAAAATAGTCAACTGAGTTTTACTAAAAATGAAAGTCATTATATTACAGCCTGTGTCAGATTGCCCTTTTTAATTATGATTGGTCACACAGTGTGGTGTTCATCAGGACATTTCATCTCCTGTCTATATTGTTCATTCTATACTTGTATTAACAACTCTGTTCCTTTTTCCACAAAAGATAGTCTTTATCTTCTTAAGGCTAGAACAGGTCTCTGGCTTTCAGTTCAAATACACCAAAAGTGGCAAGATTCTCTAAGCATAATGCTTCTCCAATATACTACTGACAAGAATTAAATGGATGATTGGATTAATTACTGCAGCTGTCCTCAGAATCATAGCTATAACCGCACCTGACACGACCGCTGGAGTTTCACTTCAGCAAAGTATTTAGACTGTGGACTTTGTTAATAATTGGCATTCTTAGTCATTGAAATTGTGGATCACCCAAAGACAAATAGATAGTAAAATTAATGCACAATTGACTGATTTGCAACAAGCATTTATTATGTTAGGAGATCATATAGTTAGTTTGCAATGTCAAATTTCTATGAATTGTGATTGGAATACAACCAGGTTTTGTGTTACTCCTATACCTTATAATAATACTTATTTTCCATGGAAAAAATTTAAAAGACATTTGTTAAATCATGGCAATATGATCCGAGAAATATTAGACCTTCAATAGCACATTACTGATACTTTCTAGGAACAATTACAGGTATTAAGTGGTTCTAATTTACTGGAAAGTATTGCAGATGGAATAAGTAACTTGAACCCAATCCAACACTTCAAAATATTTAGTGGTTCCACTGCTACACTTATAATAATTGTACTTTGTTTGTTATTTGTGTTTTGTATCATTTGGAGAAGAGCTACCCCAAAATGTCAATGTGTTTAGCAGCAATCAGCAATCTTCTCACTAATGTTACAAATGATGCAAGCTAAACAAAAAGGGGGAAATATAAATACCCCAGCAGTTAACCTTGCTGTAATTTGGTTCCTGCTTAAATTTAATCTACAGCCAAAACCAATCTAAGAGAAAAGAACAATGGGTGCTGCATCTTGGAATCTGGTGTGAGTAATGAGCAGTGTGAAGAGGTTTACAAACAGTTCTTGGGATCTTTTCTGAGGCAAACCCAGATAAGGAGCACACCGTGAGACTCACGTGGCCAGATGACTTGACTAGACATAAGAGAAACTTTAAGAGGATTAGTTTGCAAATTGTTTAGCTTGATGATAAGACTTATCCTATAATCCTGTCTTTTTGCTTGCTGTAACTTAGTAAAAGCGCAGGGGAGTGCTGACTTGGTGCTTATTCTCCAGAGGAAGTCTAAGCCCTCTGCATTAAATGTTATTCTGACTTGGTTTCTCATTTTCATGGTCCCCGACTGCAACAATATATAGTGCTACTGGAGGTGCATGCACTGTCCATAATGATAAAACATAACTCCCCGGTAAGATGCTCCTACATTCTGGCCATTCAGGATATACTACTGTGACCTTTGGGGGGGTCACTCTGCTATTATTCCAGGAATACACAGAAGGCCAGTTTCCAGGCCTTGTTCCCAAGGTGCCAGAGAGCCAGCCATCATTGGTCCATGTCTTGAAAGGACTAAGGCCACATCCACTCAATGGAGTCTCTGGGGTTCAGTGCAGTTGGTGCTGGCAGCAAGATATTGTTCTGGTGGCCGAACTTTGGCTTCAGTGATTCTTCCTTGGTGGTTTGTACTTGCACTTGTATACAGCAGGCAGCCATATGTGTGAACATGTCTATGGGGCCCAGGGCTCCCTTTAGGGGTCTCTCATTCAAACGACATAGTATGGTGCATAAGCAGACTGATCATCCCTGCAGACTATTGGTATCTGACTTTAGTCTGGATTTTAACAAGCCATTGTGCCTCTCTATCATGCCTGCTGCAGTAGGATTGTATGGCACATGAAACTTCCATTTGATTCCCAGATATTGCACCCATTCTTGCAGTATGTACAGTTAAATGGGTGCCCGGATCACTCTCAATTACCTATGGTAGGTCATAGGCAGCAAAGAGATGCTCCAGGCCTCTTTTGGTCATCTGCTGGTCTGCACAACGGGAAGGAAAAGCAACCAGAAGTCCAGTAGCTGTGTCCACACAAGTCATGGCATACCAATATCCTTCTGACACAGGTAGAGGCCCAATATAGTCTATCTTCCACCTGATGAGGGGTATAGGCCCCCTAGCTATTGTCCCATGTTGCTGTGGAACTTGGTGTAAGTCCTTGGAGTACACGACACACTCCTGCAGGGCTCTATTAACTTCTTCAAAGGTCAAAGGCCAGTCCCACTGATGGGCTACAGCCCACATTGTCTTTTGCCCTGCATGAAACAAACGCTGATGTAACCACTGGGCTAGATCAGAGGCAGGCTATCCTTCTAACCAACATATCTGGGCCAATTTATCTGCCTCATCATTTCCTGGGGATGCCAGTGGAAAATGACTTGTCAATAGTCTACTGCAATTATTTTAGTCTGACCACAGGCCCATAAGTCTTGCCCACAATTCTTGCCCCCAGAGGTGTTGGTTATCAACCAGCCAGTTGGCATGGTACCAGGTTGGTAGCCACAGGGTCAAGCTCGGATAGACAGCCCAGCTGGCAGTGCAGACAACTATAGGGGAGGGCTCCTGGCTGATGACAAGCCACACAGCCCACAGCTCTGTCCATTGGCTGCTCATCCCCTTACCATCTTCCATCCATAGTGTCTCAGTCTCAGGATGGAAAGCTATGGCCCTCCATTTTGGGGGCTGCCCATGGCTGGAGCCATCTGTGTACCATGCATCTTCGGGTATAGGGGCTCTTCCCTCCTGATAGGGACTCTCTGCTACTAATGGTTCAAAAACAGGTTCTTCCTGCTTTTCACTAGTATACATCACCTGCCCAATAAGCGTTGGAGTTCTCCACTCAAGGGGCTACTAGGGAGGGCACTACGCTGCTGCAGGCAAGCACCCCACTTGGCCAGAGTGGGCATTTGTTCCACACCACTCCCTGCCTTTTGGGGTCCAGTCTCATACCCAAACCAAGATGGGATAGGTGGTTATTACCTTTATTGGGGTCATTCCAGTGATGGGTTCTATAGCCAGCAAGGTGTGATACATGGCAGCCAGTTGTTTGTCTTTCAAAGTGTATCATACCTCTGCCCCTTTCCAGAGTTGTGACCAGAATCCAACAGGTTGGCGAGTTCATTAAAGCCACTGCCAGAGACCCCAGCCATAACAGTCTTCGGTCACATGAACATCCAGCTCACAGGGCCTTGATGGGTCTATCACACTGAAGGCCTGCATGGCTTTGACTGCCCGTTTTGCTGTAGTAAAGGCAGATGCACATGTCTCATCCCAGTCCCACATGACGCCCTTTCATACCAACTGGGGTAAGGGCTTCAGAATTTGTGCCAAGTGTGGGATAAACACTCTCCAGTAGCCTAGAAGACCCAAAAACTCCTGTAGCAAAGCTAAAGTTGTAGGGGTAGGAAAGGCCTGCACTTTATCTGTAGCTGCTTCTGGTATAACTTTGGTCTTACCCAACCAGATGACCCCCAAGAATTTGACAGAGAAAGCAGGTCCCCGAACTTTGGTGCTGTTCACAGCCCATTCCTTCTCCTGTAAATGTTGCAGCAGTCTAGGTGCTATACCTTCTAAATCTGTAAGAGAATTGGATGTGAGGAGGACATCATCAATAGAATGGTACAGCCACACCATTGGCAGTTTCTCCCATGTAGCCAAGTCCTGGGCTACAAGTCCATGACAGATGGTGGGGCTGTGGAGGTATTACTGTGGAAGGATGGTGAAAGTTCACTGCCATCCTTCCCATGTGAAGGCAAACTGTTCCTGACTTTCCTGCTCGATATCAATGGAAAAGAGGGCATTAAGAAGATCTACCACATAATGGTATGTTTCTAGTTCATGGCTGAGGGTATCCATCAGGCCTGCAATAGAAGGGACAGCAGCAGGCATAGGGGGTATGACTTTATTCAGTTCTCTGTAATCCACAGTCATATGCCAGGAGCCATCAGCTTTTTTACTGGCCACACTGGGGAATTGAAAAGACTATGGGTGGGCTTTATAATACCCACATTTTCCAGCTCCTGGAGAGTTTCTCCAATCTCTTTATGCCCTCCAGGCAGATTGTACTGTTTGGTACTAGTCACCGTCGATGCACAGGCAAAGCTATGGGTGGGTGCCTAGCATGTCCCCTCAGAACTGCTTCACCACACTACTCTCAGTCTGAACTCACCTGTGGTGGTCTGCAACCATAGATCCTGAAGGATATCAATCCCAAAAATACACTCAGTGATAGGAGGTATATACACAGTATACTCTTTTGGGGGTAGACGCCCTATTCCCAAAGGGATTTTGGCTTTTTACATAGCCTTACCCCTGTATCCATCTGTGATAGTGGGGGTCCAAGGGAACCACTCAGGGTTACCATGAATCAGAGAACATTCAGCCCCTGGGTCTACCAGAGCCAGGACACATTGTATGTTCACTGGGGACCAATGGATAGCTATTTCAACATGTGGCCTCCGGTCTGACCCCAGTCCCTCAGGGCATATACCTTGACCTTTCCCCTCAGTCAAACCATGTACCATGTTCCCTAATCATCTTCCTGCTTGGGCTCAAGTGAGATTGATTCATTCTCCAGCAGGACGTCTTATAAACACACAGGCTGGACTTGTGGCTCTGTCTCTGGCCTCTGCCTCTTTGGTCCTAATGGCTGGAACTGCTGCTCTGGTTTCAGTTGTTGCCATAGCTGTAGTAAGATCCTATTTGACTTCCCATCTAATTTCCTTCCATCTGCTCCTGCCCATATTAAATCAACCCACATTTGGGTCCTCGTAACCTTCATGGGGCCCTTTACATTCTTCTTGTGAGTAGCAGACCTTATTTCTTTCTGTGTTCTCATTGCTTCAGCCTCTCCTAAGTCTGCTACTGCATGGGTCACCTCGCTTATGGGATGCCCTAAGTGAGGGGGAAGAATGGCCACTAGAGACCCAAAGAGGGATGTGGGAGCCATTTGAATCACAATATTTCTCATCCCAGTAGTGAAAATCTCTTCATCCGGGCCATAATTCTCTGGACAACAGATGGCATTTCTTATGCCTAGCCCTTGTAACACCTGTTGGAGCTTAGCATACATCCAGGAGAGGATGACAGATCACCTGTTTGGGTCACACAGCACGAAGTGCAGCCATAAGCCAATCGAGGAAGAAGTGACTCACTGGGGTCTGATGTGCATTTTCTAATTGCTGCGTTAAGGTGGGCTGCACTGTCAGGGAGGCCAGCTTTCCCATCTATGATCCTGACAGAACAATTCCATCCACCCCTAAGTCCCACAGATGCAGGAGACAAGTTGATATTGACTCTGAGGGCTTCTGCCTAAACTGGCAGCCCAAATCCACCAACTCAGCCTGAGTATAGGGCAGAGCATAGAGTGCTCCATGACCTGGGGGAGGGGGCTGCTCCTCTCCTTGGGGAACTTTTAGGTGCTGGGTCTTTATTTTCTTTAAAACCACTTGGTGTGTATTCAATACAGGAAGGATTAGAGCCTCCAGCACCACCCCTTCATCCCTCCCCAGCTCCTCCATTTCCCGAGCTGATGGCACCCTTCTCTCCCCTCCCCCAAGTGCCTCCTCTGCTACAACCTTTACCTTTTCTACCGTGCTTTGCAACAATGGTACCTCAGCCTTCAGCAGCTCTCTTACCTTCACCTCAATGCTTCGCAGCTGACGTTCTCTTGCCACCTCCACCTGTGCTTCCCTCAGGGGTTCATCTTTCTCCTTGTTGGCATTTTCCTCCTTCAGAGCACCTGGCAGCACTGCCATCTTATTCTGTAAGGAATCTTTTACCTCTTAAACAGCACCTTGCTGCTGGCATTCTCATGCTTCCTCCTCTTGCATCAGTGCCATTTCCTTTTCAGGGAATCCACAGAGGTTTGCAGCTCGCATTCTCATGCTGCCATTTCTTGGATCTCTTCTGTAGACCTTTTTAATACTGTAAGAAGCAGCCAACCCACGGTCCCTCTGCCTCATGGCACTCTGTTTCTCAAAAGACCTACTTACTATACCAAGGGCCACCTCTACAGCGTTGGGTGTCACCTCCACTTGCCTCCAGTCCTGGGGTGGGGCCCAGTCCTCTAGGAGGCAACCTCCTCAGAACACATACCCACTGTGGGATAATCCACTGTATCCCCATTCATAGGGGCAGCCCGCTGAAGCACCCCTCCCATAAGGGCAACCTGTCTTTTTCCTTGGTCAACAATGAATCTGGCCGACTATGCCAATTGTCTTGCCCATGGGTTTCAGCCCCAGGCAAGTTCACTATGGATTCAATGTGACCAAAGAAATTGACAGCGAAACATTCTTTGGGGTGAAAGGGTTTATTACAAGGCTTGTTCTCCCAGAGGTAAGTTGGGTACTAGAGTCTCTGCCTCCGCCCAGAGCACTGGGCCAAGTTCTCTATATAGTGCAATAATAGCTTATTGCCTAAAGGTGTGGAATCAGTAGCCTAGCAACAGGCCAGTTACATCATCAGGTGGTTTAAGTTCAGTGAGGATCCCGGCCATAGGACCCACAACTTCCCCACACCATTTTATAACTAAAAGTTTGTGCTGTTGAAAATCCCTTCCTATTTTTGCAGGCCCCAAAACCATGGTAACTGGAATTACACCCTTTGGTTATATGAGATCAATTCTCTAATTTTTTATTTTTGTTGACATATATTTGACATATAAGATCATATAAGTTTAAGGTATACATAGTGATTTGAGACATTTATATATGGTAATATGATTGCTATTGTGATAGCAACTGTCACATCACATAATTAACAATTCTTTTTAGTGGCTGGAGTAATTAAGATGTAGTCTCTTAGCGAGTTTGATGATAATATATTATTGTCTATAATCACAATATTGTGCATTAGATCTCTATGCAGGGGTTCAGTTCTGGGCTGTATATTCTGTTCCATTGATTTATGTGTTTGTTTTTATGCCAGGACATGATGTTTTAGTTACTAAAGCTTTATAATACAGTGAAGCAGGCAGTCAGGTGCGTACAACTTTCCCATTCTCCCTTGGAATTGCTTTGGCTATTTGGGGTTCTTTTGTGGTCCCATACTGATTTTAGGGTTGTTTTATCTATTTGTGAGATGAATGCCATTGGAAATTTGACGAGAATTACATTGAATCTATAGATAACTTTACATGGTATAGACATTTTAACAATATTAATTCATCTAATCCATGAACATGGAATGATTTTCTATTTGTGTTTTCTTTGATTTCTTTAATCAGTCTTGTAGATTTCATTTTGTAGATATTTTGTCTCCTTAGCTAAATTTATTCCTATGTCTTTTATTATTGTTGGTGCTATTTGGAATGATAATATTTTTTTTCTCAGATGTTTCATTGTGAGTGAAGTGTAACTGATCTGTATGTTGATTTTATATCCTGAAACTTAATTAAATTCATTTATTAGTTCCAACAGTGTTTTGCTGAGCCATTAGGATATTGTATATTTAAAATCACGCAAAATATAATAACAACAATTTTACTTCTTTCTTTGCCATTTAGATGCCTTTATTTCTTGTCTTGCCTAATTACTCTAGCAAAGACCTCCAGTACAATACGAATAAGACTGGTGAGAGTACACATCCTTATCTTCTTCCTTATCTCAACTAAAATACATTCAAATTTTCAACGTTCAGTGTTAACTGTCAGTTTGTAATATATTGTCTTGATATGTTGAGGTGTGTTCCTTCTATACCCAGTCACATTGAGTATCCATGAAAGGATGTTGGATTTTGTCAAATTATTTTTATGTATTGAGAAAGTATGTGATCTTTAACTTTTGTTCTACTAATGTGATGTATTAAATTTATTAATTGGCATATGACAAAACATCTTTGCATCCCAAGGATATATCTGACTTGATCATGGTGTTTGATCTTTTTAATGTGTTTTTTAATTCATTTGTTGAGAAATTTTTCATCTTTATTCATCAGGGGTATTCGTCTATAGTTTCCTTTTTTTGTAGTTTCCTTATCTGGCATTGGTATCAGGGTAAGCTGGACTTTTAGATTGGGTTTGGAGATGTTTCCTTCTCTTCAGTTCTTTGAAAGAGTTTGGTAAGTCCTCTATGTTGGAAGGTTTTTGATTCATTGATCTGTTCAGCTTTTCTATTTCTGATTCAGTTTTGGTAGGGTGTGTGTTTCTAGGAATTTTCTAGAATTGTCAAATTTGTCAGTATATAATTTTTCATAGTAATCTCTTATGATCCCATCTCTTTCTCTAGTGTTTGTTGTAATGACTCTTCTTTCATTTCTTATTTTACTTATCTGTCTTCTCTTTCTTTTCTTGGTTAGTCTAGCTAAAGCACTTCATTTTATTTATCTTTTTGAATGACCAGCTTTTAGTTTCATTTATTATTTCTGTTGTTTTTCTGGTCTCTATTTCATATATTTCTTCTTCAATGTTCATTATATCCTTCCTTCTGAACATTTTGGGATTAATTTTTCTTATTCTAGTTCCTTGAGGTGTAAGTTATTTTTTAATATATAATATATCTAATTTTTAAATGTATATGTTTGTTGCTATAAAATTTCCTCTCAGAACTGCTTTGCAGTATCTCATAGCTTTTGGTATGTTATGTGTCCATTTTCATTTGTTTTGAGATTTTTAAATATCCATTTAAATATCTTCTTTGACCCAGTTTTTCCAGAAGTCCATTGTGTAGTTTCAACATATTTGTAAAATTTCCAGCTTTCATCTTGTTGATATCTTGTTTCATACCATTATCATTAGAGAAGGTAGTGTAATTTCAATCTTCTTAAAATTTCTAAGACTTGTTTTGTTCTAAGACTTCCTGTTATCTATTTTGAGGAACAGTCCATGTACATAAAAGAATGTGTATTCTGCCACTGTTGGATAAAAAGTACTATATATGCCTAGTAAGTCCATCTGGTATAAAATGTGGTTCAGTTCCAGTCTTTCCTTTTTGATATTCTATCTGGATGATCTATCCATTGCTGAACATGGGGTTTTGAAGTCTACCATGATATTGTTGTCTATTTTCCCTAAAGATATGTTAATATTTGTTTAATGTATTTAGGTAGTCCTATGTTGGGTTCATATATAATTATTATTGTTATATATTCTTGATGGATTAACCATATTATATTAATTCCTTTGTTTCTTTTTTAATGTCTATTTTTCTGATAAAAGTGTGGTTATCCCCACTGTCTTTTGGCTTCCACTTCCATGAAATAGCTTATTCCCTTACTTTGAGCCTATGTGTGTCTTTGAAGATGAAATCAGTCATTTGTAGGTAACATGTAGTTTGGTCTTATTCTCTTATCCATTTATCCTTTCTATGCCTTATGATTGTGAATTCAATCTATTTATATTTAGTGTGATTATTTGCATGTAAGAACTTATTACTGAAATCTTAATGCTTGCTTACAGTTATTTTGTATTTCCATTGTTTCTGTCTCTCTGTTTCTGCTGCCTTTCTGATTGGTGGCATTCCATGGTGGTATGCCCTGTTAACTTTTTTTCCCCCTCATTTTTCTTGAATCTACTATAGGCTTTTGCTTTATGATTACCATGAGGCTTACATGAAACATATTGATAAAACAGTCCATTTTATGTTGATAGCAACTTATCTTCATTCACTTATAAAGTTCTACCCTTTCACTTCTCCCTTTTATATTTTTAATGTCACAATTTACCTTTTTGCTGTGTATTCTTTAGTAGATATAGTTATTTTAATACTCTTTTCCTTTAACATAGGGTAGTTAATACATTATCACAGAACTGAATTTTCTAAATCTGATTCTACTGTAGAGTAGTTAATACATTATCTTATCACAGAACTGAATTTCCTAAATCTAATTCTACATTTTTCACCTATATAAATATAAATGTATATTTATACATTATCATGCCACCACTTAGCATTATTCATTTCAGTTTGAGGAAACCTGATTAGCATTTCTTACAAGGCAGGCATAGTGGTGATGAATTCCTCAGCTTTTGCTTGTCTAAGAAGGTATTTATCCTTACATCCAAAAGATAGTTTCCCAGAGAGAGTATTTTTGACTGATAATCTTTTATCTTTTGGCAATTTGAATATGTCATTCCCTTCTATCTTGGCCTGTACATTTACTTCTGAGAAATCTGCTGAGGGGAATGAAAGATCAGTAAATAGGCAGGTAACAATTTAAAGGACACTGAAGTGAAGCAGTTGTTGACTGCTCAGGACTTCAGTACGATGTCTGCATGTAAGGCTGTGGAAGAGCTTTACCTGATAACCCCCTGCTGGGCCCTCAGGCACTCCCGGGGCAGCAAGCACTCACCCCAAACTCCCCCACTCTGTGACAGGCTCCTGAGTGTGGTGGCAAGAGTGAGCTCCAGGAATCAGAGTGCTGTCAGTACAAGCAAAGAGATCAGGGTCTGTGGGTGAGGGAGGAGCCACAAAGTTCAGCCACAGCACTGTGTTCTGGAAAAAGGAGGTTTCCAGTAACCAGTGTAGTGAGTTTTGAGATTTAGCTGATAAAGATTTCAAAATGACTGTTTTCAGGATCCTGAAAGAACCACAAGACAATTAAAAAATTTCAGGAAATCAATACAAGAACAAAATGAGAAATTTAACAAAGAAATAGAAATTATAGAAAAGAAGTACTGGGGCTGAAGAAATCAATGAATGAAATGAAAACTGTAGTAGCATCTACATTAGAAGAGATCAAATGAGAAACAGAGTAGTGAGCTAGAAAATAAGAACCTTGAAATAACCCACACAGAGGAAGACAAAGTAATATGATTTAAATCAGTGAAGAAAGCTTATGTGATCTATAGGATTCCATCAGGATACACATATTAGAATAATTTGTATATTTGGGGTTTCAGAAACTGAAGGGAGAAGGGAGCAGAATATTTACTTAAAGAAATAATAGCTGATAACTTCCTAAATCTGGAAAGAGTTGGATGTCCATGTTCACAAAGCTTATACATCATGCAATTATCTTATGGTAAAATACCTTCTCCAAGATAAATTCTAATGAAACTACCAATAATCAAAGATAAAGATGGAATCCTAAAAAAATATGGGCAAAGCTGCTACAAAATAACCTCCCCAGTAGACTATCAGTGGATTTCTCATCAGAAACCCTACATGCTAGGAACCTTGAAGGCGCATTCAAATGGTTAAAAGAAAAAAAATTGTCCATCAAAAAACTGTCAGGCAATTTACTAGAAGTGGAATTATTGGCTCATCTGGTATTTCTATTTTTGGTTTTCTGAGGAATCTTCATATTGCCTTCCATAGTGGCTGTACCAGTTTACATTCCCACCAACAATGTAGGCGGGCTCCCTTTTCTCAACATACTCACCAACACTTGTTCCTTCTATTTTGGATGGTGGCCGTTCTCAGTGTGAAGTGATACCTCATTGTGGTTTTGATTTGCATTTCCCTCATGGTTAGTGATGTGGAGCATCTTTCTTATGTGCCTGTTGGCCAGCTGCATGTCTTCTGTAGAAAATATCTAATCAGGTCCTCTGCCCATTTTTCAATTTGGTGATTTGTTTCTTTGGTGTTGAGGCATATATGTTGTTTATATATTTTGGATGTTAACCCCTTATCAGATAAATCATTTAGGAATGTATTCTTCCACATTGTAGATTGCCTTTTTGCTCTGCTGATGGTGGTCTTTGCTGTACAGAAACTTTTTTGTTTGTTGCAGTTCCACTTATTCACTGTTCAATTTTGCTTTTGATTCCCTTGCCTGGGGAGACATATCCAAAAAAAAATTTGCTCATACTTATGTTAAAGAGATTGTTGCCTATGGTGTCTTCTAAGAGTTTTATGTTTTCATGTCTTATGTTTCAATAAAAACTCACAACAAATGGGATATAGAGGAAACATACCTCAAAATAATAAAGGCCATATAAAACAAACACACAGCTAACATCATACACAATGGTGAAAAGATAAAAGCTTTTCCTCCAAGATCAGGAACAAAACAACGATATCTACTGTCACTACTCTTATTCAACATAGTACTGGAGGTCCTAGCCACAACATTGAGACAAGATCAAGAGACAAAAGGCACCCAAGTTGGTAAGGAAGAAGTAAAACTCACTATTTGCAAATGACATAATGCTATATATATAAAACTCTAAAAATTCTGCCTAAAAACTGATAGAACCAATAACTAAATTCAGTAATTTGCAGGGTACAAAGTTGATACACAGAAATCTGTTGTGTTCCTATATACAAATAACAAACTAGCAGAAAAGGAAATCAGGGAAAAAATTCCATTTACAATTGCATCAAAAAGAATAAAATACCTAAAAATAAAACTAACCAAGAACATTAAAGACCTGTTCTCTGACAACTATAAGACACTGCTGAAGGAAATTGAAGAAGACACAAATAAATGGAAACATATCCCTTGCTTATGGATATCAAGAAGTAATGTAGTCAAAATGGCCATCCTGGCCAAAGAAATTTACAGATTCAATGCAATCCTATCAAAGTACTAATGGCATTTTTCAATGAACTAGAGAAAAGAATTCTAAAATTCATATTGAACAGCAAAAGACCATCACTAGCCAAAGCAATATTTAGAAATAAATACAAATCTGGGGGTATTACACTTGCTGACTTCAAGTTATACCATAATGCTACAGTAATTAAAGTAGTATAGAACTAACACAAGAACAGACCCATAGATCAATGGAATGGAATAGAGAGCCCAGAAGTAACCCCACATATATATGGTTAATTAACAGGACAAAGGAGCCATGAATATACAATGGGGAACAGTCTCTTCAATAACTTCTGTTGGGAAAACTGGACAGCTACATGCAAGAGAATGATACTGGATTACTGTTGAACTCTATAAAGAAAAGTAAACTCAGAATGGATTGAAGACATAAATGTAAGACATGAAACCATAAAAGTCTTAGATGAAAACATAGGCAAATATCTCTTGAACATAAGGATGAGCAATTTTTCCTGGACACATCTCCTTGAGCAAGGAAAACAACATAAAAAATGAACAAGTGGGGCTACATCAAACAAAAAACTTCTATACAGCAAAGGGCACTATCAATGAAATAAAAAGACCAACAGTAGCAGAAAATATATTTTTAAAGTTTTATTTGATAAGGTTAATATCCAAAATATATAAAGAACTCATATGCCTCAACCCCAAATAACCCAATTAAAAGAGGGCAGAGGATTTGAATAGACATTTTTCTAAAGAAGAACTGCAGGTGGCAAGTAGTCACATGAAAAGATGCTCCACATTGCTAATCATCAGTGAAATGAAAATTAAAACCACAATTGAAGGGCCCCCACCAGTAAGATGGCAAACTTCCGGCTTCTCTTCCAGGTCCTCAGTTCCTGACGGTGCCACCTAAAGACCAATCACCTCTCTCCCCACTCCCACTCCCAGCACCTGGCCAATAGCCACAAGCCCCGTAGAAGTAACACCACAATCACCCCATGCCCCTTCCTATATAACCCAGCACCTTTCCCCAATAAAGCGGAATTCTCCGGTGAATTGCCGCTGTGTGTCGCTCCTTTCCTTTCATTGGTGCCGAAACCCGGGAGACGGGACACCCCAACTGGGCCCCGTCTTCCCCCGACACCAGGAGCAGCTTGCCCTCGTCCTCTTTTTCCGACACTGGCTCCTCACACTCACCACTCCTCTTTGGCCTTTAGGTAAGTTTTCCCCCAGAGTGGGTCACTCTTCCCCGAGCTATCGCAGCGCCATTGACCGTGATCGTCCGGCAAGGCCCTGACGCTCGGGGATGAAGAAGAAACTCTCCCCGCCTCCGGCCTTCACAGCTGCTGCAGACCCTCAGGCCCCCCCTCCAACAGCCATAAATTGCCACCTCCGGCCTTCACAGCTGCTGCAGACCCTCAGGCCCCCCCCTCCAACAGCCATAAATGAGGTAACTCCTTTGTGGATGAGAACGCTCTCTTTTCCACTTCTTCCTTCTGTTCTACCTGCCGAAATCCGTTCCGTCCTCCGAAAACTCCTAGTACTAGGTACCTCGGACTCCGGCACTCGGCCTTCTTAGAGAAGTCAGGGTGATGACCCACACTTCCTAAGAAACCGACTTGTATATGAGTTTCCGCAGACCCCCAAGGATCATCGGGGATGCCCTTTGTCTCCTTGCGGTCTGTTCCCAGTCTGAGGATCTCAGTTCGTCTTCCTCTGTTTGTCTCCTTCTCTGTCCTTTAGCCATGGGAGCCTCCTCATCCCTCCCTGAAAGTTCACCTCTTGAATGCCTGCTCAAGCATCTAGCGACCCTCTCCCTGACGCCTGATAGCCTGATATAGAACCAAAACTTCTCTGCAAATACTGCTCCCAAGATTGGCCGACATAGCCCCTAGACAATCACAACCAATGGCCCGCAGGGGGAACTCTTAATCCTAACATCACTCACGATCTCTTTTTTTTATTTTTATTTTTATTTTTATTTATTTATTTTTTTAAATAATTATTTTTTATTGAAGGGTAGTTGACGCACAGTATTACATTACATTAGTTTCAAGTGTACAACACAGTGGTAGAACATTTATATACATAATTCTAGGTTCCAGCTGTCACCCTACCAAGCTGTTACAATATCTTGACTATATTCCTTATGCTATACATTACATCCCGGTTACTTATTTATTTTACCAATTGGAAGTCTATCCTTTTTTTTTTTTTTTTTGTGAGGGCATCTCTCATATTTATTGATCAAATGGTTGTTAACGACAATAAAATTCTGTATAGGGAAGTCAATGCTCAATGCACAATCATTAATCCACCCCAAGCCTAATTTTCGTCAGTCTCCAATCTTCTGAGGCATAACAAACAAGTTCTTACATGTAGAACAAATTCTTACATAATGAATAAGTTACATAGTGAACAGTACAAGGGGAGTCATCACAGAAACTTTCGGTTTTGCTCATGCATTATGAACTCTAAACAGTCAGTTCAAATATGAATACTTATTTGGTTTTTATACTTGATTTATATGTGGATACCACATTTCTCTCTTTATTATTATGATTTTTAATAAAATGCTGAAGTGGTAGGTAGATACAAGATAAAGGTAGAAAACATAGTTTAGTGTTGTAAGAGAGCAAATGTAGATGATCAGGTGTGTGCCTGTAGACTATGTGTTAATCCAAGCTAGACAAGGGCAATAAAACATCCACGTATGCAGAAGATTTCTCTCAGAACAGGGGGGGTGAGGTTCTAATCCTCACCTCTGTTGATCCCCAATTTCTCACCTGATGGCCCCCCTGCGACTGTGCCTGTCTTAGGTTGTTCCTCCCTTGAGGAATCTTACCCGTCTCTGGCTAACCAGTCATCTTCCGGGGCCATACAGGGAAATGTGAAGTTGGTAAGTGAGAGAGAAGCCTTATTGTATGAAAAGGTTAGCTTTTTACTTCTTTGCATATTTATGCCCTGTGGCTTCTATGCCCAGCATTTGTCTTGAGGTATCTTTACCACTTGTAGGAGTTATGATACTTGGTAAATTTGATATGAGGCACGAATTCTATTTAAGGGTTGTAATTAGGAAGGAAGAAGAAAAGCTATAGAAGTAGCAGACGGAAGAAAACATGGGAAGATTGATTATTTCTTTGACATATCTTCTTGTAGAGTAACTTCAGCATATATAGGTTTTAAGCTACTACTTAAATTGCGCACACACATTAACATAATAGGAGTATAGTTACATAACCAAAGCATATCTGTAATTACCAGCCATCTCCAGTGAAACCAAGAAAACCAGTTAGGCACCTTAGGCATTTGTGAAAACTTATCTATGATATGGTGGATATTGTCCAACTGAACTTGAACAGTCTGAGAGAAATCAGACAAATTAAAACAACCCATTCCTGGGGACTGTTCACATGCCATATGTTCTTTTAACAGTAAATAGTCTGTAGTTGTAAGAGTTTGGAGCGCTACAATTTGCACTTCTCCAAATTGTTGGTTGAGTTCCAACAGTATAGATCCAGTCAAATTTGTTGTTTTACTGTATGCACAGGCCAGCTTAGATATCTCCTTCCTCATTCCCATGGCAAGTCCAGGAACTGGTGGGATGAGTGCATCTACAGCTGTAGCAGTGCGTGGATCTTTGTTGGGGTTTTTTGATGATCATCTTCTGGCATGAGTCTTCCCGAGAGTGCTGATGTTGGAAGTTCTTTTTCATATCGTATCTTAGTTCATTTTCGGGGTAGCCCAATTAGGCTTTGATCCTCTGTATAAACACAAACAGACCCTTTGCCTACACTTTTATATGCCCTTTATACCCTTGTGTAGAACTCGTTGGAGGTTACCACACAGGAACTGCCCTTTTTTTTTTTTTTGCTTTGTTTTTGTTATCACTAATCTACACTTACATGACGAATATTATGTTTACTAGGCTCTCCCCTATACCAGGTCTCCCCTATAAACCCCTTTACAGTCACTGTCCATCAGCATAGCAAAATGTTGTAGAATCACTACTTGCCTTCTCTGTGTTGTACAGCCCTCCATTTTCTCCTACCCCCCCATGCCTGTTAATCTTAATACCCCCCTACTTCTCCCCCCCTTATCCCTCCCTACCCACCCATCCTCCCCAGTCCCTTTCCCTTTGGTACCTGTTAGTCCATTCTTGAGTTCTGTGATTCTGCTGCTGTTTTGTTCCTTCAGTTTTTCCTTTGTTCTTATATTCCACAGATAAGTGAAATCATTTGGTATTTCTCTTTCTCCGCTTGGCTTGTTTCACTGAGCATAATACCCTCCAGCTCCATCCATGTTGCTGAAAATGATTGGATTTGCCCTTTTCTTATGGCTGAGTAGTATTCCATTGTGTATATGTACCACATCTTCTTTATCCATTCATCTATTGATGGACATTTAGGTTGCTTCCAATTCTTGGCTATTGTAAATAGTGCTGCAATAAACATAGGGGTGCATCTGTCTTTCTCAAACTTGATTGCTGCGTTCTTAGGGTAAATTCCTAGGAGTGCAATTCCTGGGTCAAATGGTAAGTCTGTTTTGAGCATTTTGATATACCTCCATACTGCTTTCCACAATGGTTGAACTAGTTTACATTCCCACCAGCAGTGTAGGAGGGTTCCCCTTTCTCCACAGCCTCGCCAACATTTGTTGTTGGTTGTCTTTTGGATGGCAGCCATCCTAACTGGTGTGAGGTGATACCTCATTGTAGTTTTAATTTGCATTTCTCTGATAATTAGCGATGTGGAGCATCTTTTCATGTGTCTGTTGGCCATCTGTATTTCTTTTTTGGAGAACTGTCTGTTCAGTTCCTCTGCCCATTTTTTAATTGGGTTCTTTGTTTTTTGTTTGTTGAGGCGTGTGAGCTCCTTATATATTCTGGACGTCAAGCCTTTATCGGATGTGTCATTTTCAAATATATTCTCCCATACTGTAGGGATCCTTCTTGTTCTATTGATGGTGTCTTTTGCTGTACAGAAGCTTTTCAGCTTAATATAGTCCCACTTACTCATTTTTGCTGTTGTTTTCCTTGCCCAGGGAGATATGTTCAAGAAGAGGTCACTCATGTTTATGTCTAAGAGGTTTTCGCCTATGTTTTCTTCCAAGAGTTTAATGGTTTCATGGCTTACATTCAGGTCTTTGATCCATTTCGAGTTTACTTTTGTATATGGGGTTAGACAATGGTCCAGTTTCATTCTCCTACATGTAGCTGTCCAGTTTTGCCAGCACCACCTGTTGAAGAGACTGTCATTTCGCCATTGTATGTCCATGGCTCCTTTCTCAAATATTAATTGACCATATATGTCTGGGTTAATGTCTGGATTCTCTAGTCTGTTCCATTGGTCTGTGGCTCTGCTCTTGTGCCAGTACCAAATTGTCTTGATTACTATGGCTTTATAGTAGAGCTTGAAGTTGGGGAGTGAGATCCCCCCTACTTTATTCTTCTTTCTCAGGATTGCTTTGGCTATTCGGGGTCTTTTGTGTTTCCATATGAATTTTTGAATTATTTGTTCCAGTTCATTGAAGAATGTTGCTGGTAGTTTCATAGGGATTGCATCAAATCTGTATATTGCTTTGGGCAGGATGGCCATTTTGACGATATTAATTCTTCCTAGCCACGAGCATGGGATGAGTTTCCATCTGTTAGTGTCCCCTTTAATTTCTCTTAAGAGTGACTTGTAGTTTTCAGAGTATAAGTCTTTCACTTCTTTGGTTAGGTTTATTCCTAGGTATTTTATTTTTTTGGATGCAATTGTGAATGGAGTTGTTTTCCTGATTTCTCTTTCTGTTGGTTCATTGTTAGTATATAGGAAAGCCACAGATTTCTGTGTGTTGATTTTGTATCCTGCAACTTTGCTGTATTCCGATATCAGTTCTAGTAGTTTTGGGGTGGAGTCTTTAGGGTTTTTTATGTACAGTATCATGTCATCTGCAAATAGTGACAGTTTAACTTCTTCTTTACCAATCTGGATTCCTTGTATTTCTTTATTTTGTCTGATTGCCGTGGCTAGGACCTCCAGTACTATGTTAAATAACAGTGGAGAGAGTGGGCATCCCTGTCTAGTTCCCGATCTCAGAGGAAATACTTTCAGCTTCTCGCTGTTCAATATAATGTTGGCTGTGGGTTTATCAAAGATGGCCTTTATTATGTTGAGGTACTTGCCCTCTATTCCCATTTTGCTGAGAGTTTTTAACATGAATGGATGTTGAACTTTGTCAAATGCTTTTTCAGCATCTATGGAGATGATCATGTGGTTTTTGTCTTTCTTTTCGTTGATGTGGTGGTTGATGTTGATGGACTTTCGAATGTTGTACCATCCTTGCATCCCTGGGATGAATCCCACTTGGTCATGGTGTATGATCCTTTTGATGTATTTTTGAATTCGGTTTGCTAATATTTTGTTGAGTATTTTTGCATCTACGTTCATCAGGGATATTGGTCTTTAGTTTTCTTTTTTGGTGGGGTCTTTGCCTGGTTTTGGTATTAGGGTGATGTTAGCTTCATAGAATGAGTTTGGGAGTATCCCCTCCTCCTCTATTTTTTGGAAAACTTTAAGGAGAATGGGTATTATGTCTTCCCTGTATGTCTGATAAAATTCCGAGGTAAATCCATCTGGCCCGGGGGTTTTGTTCTTTGGTAGTTTTTTGATTACCTCTTCAATTTCGTTGCTGGTAATTGGTCTGTTTAGATTTTCTGTTTCTTCCTGGGTCAATCTTGGAAGGTTATATTTTTCTAGGAAGTTGTCCATTTCTCCTAGGTTTCCCAGCTTGTTAGCATATAGGTTTTCATAGTATTCTCCAATAATTCTTTGCATTTCCGTGGGGTCCGTCGTGATTTTTCCTTTCTCGTTTCTGATACTGTTGATTTGTGTTGACTCTCTTTTCTTCTTAATAAGTCTGGCTAGAGGCTTATCTATTTTGTTTATTTTCTCGAAGAACCAGCTCTTGGTTTCATTGATTTTTGCTATTGTTTTATTCTTCTCAATTTTATTTATTTCTTCTCTGATCTTTATTATGTCCCTCCTTCTGCTGACCTTAGGCCTCATCTGTTCTTCTTTTTCCAATTTTGATAATTGTGACATTAGACCATTCATTTCGGATTGCTCTTCCTTTTTTAAATATGCTTGGATTGCTATATACTTTCCTCTTAAGACTGCTTTTGCTGTGTCCCACAGAAGTTGGGGCTTAGTGTTGTTGTTGTCATTTGTTTCCATATATTGCTGGATCTCCATTTTGATTTGGTCATTGATCCATTGATTATTTAGGAGCGTGTTGTTAAGCCTCCATGTGTTTGTGAGCCTCTTTGCTTTCTTTGTACAGTTTATTTCTAGTTTTATGCCTTTGTGGTCTGAAAAGTTGGTTGGTAGGATTTCAATCTTTTGGAATTTTCTGAGGCTCTTTTTGTGGCCTAGTATGTGGTCTATTCTGGAGAATGTTCCATGTGCACTTGAGAAGAATGTATATCCCGCTGCTTTTGGATGTAGAGTTCTATAGATGTCTATTAGGTCCATCTGCTCTACTGTGTTGTTCAGTGCTTCCGTATCCTTACTTATTTTCTGCCCAGTGGATCTATCCTTTGGGGTGAGTGGTGTGTTGAAGTCTCCTAGAATGAATACATTGCAGTCTATATCCCCCTTTAGTTCTGTTAGTATTTGTTTCACATATGCTGGTGCTCCTGTGTTGGGTGCATATATATTTAGAATGGTTATATCCTCTTGTTTGACTGAGCCCTTTATCATTATGTAGTGTCCTTCTTTATCTCTTGTTACTTTCTTTGTTTTGAAGTCTATTTTGTCTGATATTAGTACTGCAACCCCTGCTTTCTTCTCACTGTTGTTTGCTTGAAATATGTTTTTCCATCCCTTGACTTTTAGTCTGTACATGTCTTTGGGTTTGAGGTGAGTTTCTTGTAAGCAGCATATAGAAGGGTCTTGCTTTTTTATCCATTCTGTTACTCTGTGTCTTTTGATTGGTGCATTCAACCCATTAACATTTGGGTGACTATTGAAAGATATGTACTTATTGCCATTGCAGGCTTTAAATTCGTGGTTACCAAAGGTTCAAGGTTAGCCTCTTTAGTATCTTACTGCCTAACTTAGCTCGCTTATTGAGCTGTTATATACACTATCTGGAGATTCTTTTCTTCTCTCCCTTCTTGTTCCTCCTCCTCGATTCTTCATATGTTGGGTGTTTTGTGCTGTGCTCTTTGTAGGAGTGCTCCCATCTAGAGCAGTCCCTGTAAGATGTTCTGTAGAGGTGGTTTGTGGAAAGCAAATTCCCTCAGCTTTTGTTTGTCTGGGAATTGTTTAATCCCACCGTCATATTTGAATGATAGTCGTGCTGGATACAGTATCCTTGGTTCAAGGCCCTTCTGTTTCATTGTATTAAATATATCATGCCATTCTCTTCTGGCCTGTAGGGTTTCTGTTGAGAAATCTGACGTTAGCATGATGGGTTTCCCTTTATAGGTGACCTTTTTCTCTCTAGCTGCCTTTAACACTCTTTCCTTGTTCTTGATCTTTGCCATTTTAATTATTATGTGTCTTGGTGTTGCCCTTTTGGATCCTTTCTGTTGGGGGTTCTGTGTATTTCCGTGGTCTGTTCGATTACTTCCTCCCCCAGTGTGGGGAAGTTTTCAGCAATTATTTCTTCTAAGATACTTTCCATCTCTTTTCCTCTCTCTTCTTCTTCTGGGACCCCTATAATACGGATATTGTTCCTTTTGGATTGGTCACACAGTTCTCTTAATATTGTTTCATTCCTGGAGATCCTTTTGTCTCTCTCTCTGTCAGCTTCTATGCGTTCCTGTTCTCTGATTTCAATTCCATCAATGGCCTCTTGCATTCTATCCATTCTGCTTATAAACTCTTCCAGAGTTTGTTTCATTTCTGCGATCTCCTTTCTGGCATCTGTGATCTCCTTCCGGACTTCATCCCATTTCTCTTGCGTATTTCTCTGCATCTCTGTCAGCATGTTTATGATTCTTATTTTGAATTCTTTTTCAGGGAGACTGGTTAGGTCTGTCTCCTTCTCTGGTGTTGTCTCTGTGATCTTTGTCTGCCTGTAGCTTTGCCTTTTCATGGTGATAGGAATAGTCTGCAGAGCTGGGACGAGTGACAGCTGGAAGGACTTCCTTTCTTGTTGGTTTGTGGCCCTCCTCTCCTGGGAGAACAGCGACCTCTAGTGGCTTGTGCTGCGCAGCTGCGCGCAGACAGGGTTTCTGCTTCCTGCCTGGCTGCTATGGATTTAATCTCCGCTGTTGCTGTGGGCGTGTCCTGGCTCGGGCAGCTACTCCAAAATGGTGGAGTCGCGTTGGAGCAGGAGCTGCTGGGAGGCTATTTATGTCCGTAAGGGGCCTCCCTGCTCCCTGCAGCCCAGGGGTTAGGGTGCCCAGAGGTCCCGGATTCCTTACCTCTGGATTAAGTGACCCGCCCTGCCCCTTTAAGACTTCCAAAAAGCACCCGCCAAAACAAAACAACGCCCACCAAAAAAAAAAGAAAAAAAAATTTTTTTAATTAAAAAAAAAAAAAAAAAGTTTTTAATTAAAAAAAAAAAAAAAAAAGGTGGTCGTTCGTTTTTCTTTATTCTGCGGTGCCAGCCTCAGGCCTCTGCTCACCGGTCTTTCTGCCCTGTTTCCCTAGTATTGGGGTCCCTATCCCTTTAAGACTTCCAAAAAGAGCTCGCCAAAACAAAACAGCAAAAAAGCAAAAAAAAATGATCGTGCGCTTTTCTTATGCCCTCTGTCGCCCAGCCTCCAGTGCCTGCTCACTGTTCTTGCTGCCCTGTTTTCCTAGTATCGAGTGCCCTGCACTCTGGCCCGGATGGCTGGGGCTGGGTGTTCGGGAGTCCTGGGCTCCGTCTCCCTCCCGCTCTGCCTGCTCTTCTCCCGCCGGGAGCTGGGGGGAGGGGCGCTTGGCTTCCGCCAGGCCGGGGCCCGTATCTTACCCCCTTCGCGAGGCGCTGGGTTCTCTCAGGTGCGGATGTGGTCTGGATATTGTCCTGTGTCCTCTGGTCTTTATTCTAGGAAGGGTTGTCTTTGTTATATTTTCATAGATATATGTTGTTTTGGGAGGAGATTTCCGCTGCTCTACTCACGCCGCCATCTTCTGCCCCTCTCCACTCACGATCTCTTTAACTACTGCCAGCGCCTGAAAAACTGGAAGGAGATTACCTATACCGAAGCTTTCCGCCTCCTCCCCCCGCACCCCCCAAGTTCTCCTAGCTTGCAAGCCGTCTTCCCCGCAAAAGCCTCCCTTTCACTCCCTTCCCCCTCCTCTCCTACAACAGCCCCTCCCCGTTCCTCCACCACCATCTCCTCCCCCACCTCACCCCCCTGCAGATCAAGCCTGAGCCTTTCAGCCCCCCTCTAATTAAGTTCCAAGAGCCTCCTCTGTCTTTGCCCCCATCACCTGTTTCTCCCCCACAGACTGAGCCAGAACCTTCAGTCCTCCTCAGACTCGGTCCCAAGGGCCTCCCAAAATTATCGCCCCCCCCCCCCGCGGAAGTAGCAGGATCCGAAGGCATCGTGCGCGTTCACGTCCCTTTCTCCTTAAGAGATTTAGCCCAACTTGAAAAACGCCTAAGTTCCTTTTCCACCGATCCCACGACATATATCAGAGAGTTTCAATGGACCCTCCAGTCATACAGCCTCACACATCATGACATTTTCATGCTCCTGGCCAATACCCTCCTTCCTGAAGAGCATAGACGAGTTTGAGACTTCACCCAAACGCACGGCACCAAAACCCACAGGACTGACCCCACCTATCCCCCTGGCCCCACCGCTGTCCCCGAACAAGATCCATGAGATTATAACACCACCGTGAGTCTCCGCTCTCAAGATATCTTTGCCTGCTGCTTAATAGCAGGTCTGAAAAAAGCAGTTCGTAAATAGTCAATTTGCAAAAGCTCCCTCCGAGTTCTTAGACAGACTCACTCAAGCCCTATTACAGTATACCAGCCTGGACCCAGAAATGCCTGACGGGAGACATGTCCTTATGACATACTTCCTAGCTCAAAGCTACCCTGACATTAAAGCTAAACTCAAAAAGTTAGAACAGGGCCCCGCTACCCCACAGACTGAAATCCTAACAGTGGCCTTTAAAGTCTTCCATAACCGGGAGGAGGAGAAAGAACGCCAAAACAAAAGGCTGATCAGGCCAATTTCCAAATGTTGGCCCAGCTGATAAAACCACAACCTGGGCACTCCTCTACAAACAAGCCCCCCACAAGAGCTTGTTTCAAGTGCAGACAAGAAGGACATTAGTCAAGGGCTACCACCCCATGCCCCAGATGCCACAAAAAGGGACACTGGAGGTCTGATTGCCCAGCCCCCGAAGGGGAGGCTGGACGAACAACCCCCATCCTAAGCCCACCATAGTGGAGCTGGCAGAAGAAGATTGATGTTGCCCGGGGGCTTCTCGACCGACCATTTCCATCACCAAACAAGAGCCCAGGGTTACTTTAATAGTAGACGGTCGCCCCATCTCCTTCCTCCTAGATACAGGAGCCACCTTCTCAGTCTTGCAGGAATACCAGGGCCCTACCACACCTGCCATTACTCCTATAGTTGGGGTAAAAAGTAAACAGATTTTCCCATTAAAACCCCCCCTTTTATGCACAATCCAAGACAATCCCATACCTTTCTCCCACTCCTTCCTAGTTATGCCCCAGTGTCCCATCCCCTTACTAAGACGGGACATCCTTTCTCTCCTCCATGTTCCCATAACTATATCCACTCCCACAGCCCCCAGTACTCCCTTTCTAATGGCCCTCATAGCTGACGACCCCCCTCTACCCAATGAAAGCTCCAGTTCCACCCTCATACACCCTGTAAATCCCAGAGTTTGGGACATTACAAGCCCCTCCATGGCTCTATGTCCTCCTGCCTCTATCAAATTATGTGACCCCTCTCAGTATATCTGTCAGGCCCAATACCCCCTAACCACTTCAGCCCTCATAGGCCTCCAACCCATCATTCAAGATCTTTTAAACAAAAATTACCTCAGACCCACTCACTCTCTGTTTAATACCCCCATATTAGCTGTTAAAAAAAAACCAACAGATCTTTCCACTTTGTCCAAAACCTTCGCCTCATCAATATGGCCATCGTCCCTATCCATCCCTTAGTCCCAAATCCATACACCCTTTTATCGCTGCCCTGCCTTAGCCTCCCGAGACCCCTCCTCCCAAGATTTTTTCGCCTTCACCTGGACGGACCCATACACAAGACATTCTGAACAACTCACTTGGACAGTTTTGCCACAAAGCTTCCGAGTCCACCTTATTACAATACGTGGACGATCTTCTACTCTGCAGTCCCTCGTGGGAACAGTCTCAACTTGACACTGCCTCCCTACTTAACCTTCTAGCTTCCAGAGGTTACCGGGTATCCCCTGTCAAAGCTCAATTTCTCTCTTCCCCTTCTGTCACTTACCTCCGATTTCTTCTATCTCAACAAAAAAAGTCCATTACCTTAGACAGAAAATGGCTCCTCTCTGACCTGCCCATTCCCAAAACCAAGACAGAAATCCTTTCCTTTCTAGGCCTGGCTGGGTATTTTAGAGCGTGGATCCCTAACTTCTCCCTGTTGGCAAGACCCCTATATGACCTCAGCAAAGGCCCCCCTGAAGAACCATTATCCTCCTCACCCCAACACTCCTTCATTAAGCTCTGTCAAGCCCTTGTGGAAGCCCCAGCTCTCCATCTTCCTGATTTGTCGAAGCCCTTCTCATTATACATTCATGAGATGTCCAGTCAAGCTCTAAGAGTCCTAGGTCAATATTATAGCCCATCCTTTGCCCCAGTAGCTTATCTTCCCAAGCAATTAGACCCTGCAGTTCGGGGATGGGCCCCCTGCCTATGGGCATTAGCCGCTGGACAGCTCTTGCAGAAGGAAGCTCATAAACTGACATTCGGGGCACCCCTTACCATTCCGTCCCCACATCACCTAAACGATCTCTTAACCTACAAAAGTTTACAGACTCTCCCTCCCTCCAGACTCCTGACCTTACTGTCCTCTTTCCTCCAAAATCCCGTTCACCCCCTTTGCCATCCATACCCGAATCATGACTTTTTCCTCCTTTACTGCTCTCTTGCTTTTTCTCCTCATTCCTATTGTCTTCCCTGCCACCCCAGCCTCCTTTGTATGGCGATTCAAAGTAAGACAGACTTACACACAGCATCAAACAAAAGTTACTGCCCTCATTGCCACATCAGACTGCCCTCTGAAAGGCTGCTCTGAGCCTTTATACCTCCACTTTCCTCCCTCCACCGAAGTGCTCACTAGCAGCTACCTTTATTCTCCCTACCTCTGCTTCCTCTATGACCAAAGACAAGCCTATTGCAGGTGATGGCAAGACACCTATGGGGGATGTCCCTACTGGTCTTGCGCCATTCACTACATGAGTAACTCCCAGTACCCACAGTATTACTCCTCCAACCGTTTCATGAAATACTCCAACGGCTCATTCTCCTTATCAATCCCAGATCCCTGGGACTCTCGATGGGCCGCCGGGGTCACAGCCTCAGTTTACTATGAGGAGTCCTCGACCCCCCACGGTACCCTTCATACCTCTCGAGAGTATGTTCCCTCTCACTCCCAGATCTCTCAAGTTGCATCAGATATCGGACATTCCGAAAAAGTCATTATCCAAACTCTTGATGGCACTTCTTCATCTTCTTATTCCTCCTACTCTTAGTTACAGCTTATTCAAGACACCACCATCTTTCTCAACCACACCCTCAACACCGCCAATTGTTTCTTGTGCGCATCACTACAGCGCCCATTGCTGGCCGCCGTGCCCCTTAATATTTCCAACTACTCCTTCCATGCAGAAAGACAACCCCTCCGCCCCCTGGCAGACATACCCCTATGAGAACCAGAATATGCAGATAATCTCACCATCCACCACTGTGTAAGCCCAGCTCCACCCCCCTCCAGCGCACTTCACTGCCTCTCTATCTACACCCCTACCTCCGGCTCTAAGACTTTCACTCAACTGGGACACTTCTTTTAGTGTAATGGCAGTCTTTTCAACTCACTGCCTCCCAACTCCGATATACCCTGCATTCTCGTCACCCTAATCCCACAGCTTACACTTTACAGCATGGCAGAATTCCTTGAGCTCCAACCTCCTTTGCCCTCGCGCACAAAAAGGGCTGCTTTCCTTCCCATCATGGTCGGTATCTCTTTGACCACCTCAGCCATTGGGGCAGAGTTTTCGAGAGGAGCCTTTGGTCACTCTCTTATGAGCAATTAAAGATCTCAACGCCAAACTTGAGGGAGCCCTGACATCCACTGCTGATTCCCTAGCCTCTCTCCAAAGACAGGTCACTTCGCTAGCTAAAGTCACCCTTCAAAACCGGCGGGCCTTAGATCTGCTTACAGCTGAAAAGGGTGGCACCTGCATCTTCCTTCGAGAGGAGTGCTGCTATTACATCAATGAATCCGGCATTGTAGAAACTGACATTACCAAACTCACCGACCTTGCCTCCAGCCTCCACTCTGCTTCCAATTCCAACCCATTCTCTTCAATACTAACAAACCCCCTCCTTACCTGGCTCTGGCTCATTGCAGGCCCCATAATAATCATTCTTCTCGCCTGTCTCTTCTTACCCTGTATAATGAAGTTCATCAAATCCCAAGTCAGAAAAATCTCTAATCAAACTTTCAACCAGCTTTTACTCAGAAACTATCAGCTTCTGGCCACAGAAGATCCCTCACCCTCACGTAACCTCCTCACCACATGCTGAGATGGACCCCACTCTCCGCTGGAAACTGTTCCTGGAAACAATGGCCGCAGACCCCTGGCTTCTGGTACCCGTATCCTCTTGGCACCATTGGAATCAACAAGTCCTCGACCTATAGTTACAAAGAACCTTCATTGATTTCCAACCTGAAGAAGTCCACATCTACTCGTCCTTACTGTGGGGAGTCATATCAACCCTTTCCCCCCAGTCCTCAAGCCCTCACTCCCTTCTCCACCCCCGTTCAGCAGGAAGCAGTCAGAAAGCAACGTCCACAACCCCATAGAGGAGAAAGGGGGGAATGAAGGGCCCCCACCAGTAAGATGGCAAACTTCCGGCTTCTCTTTCGGGTCCTCAGTTCCTGACGGCGCCACCTAAAGACCAATCACCTCTCTCCCCACTCCCACTCCCAGCACCTAGCCAATAGCCACCAGCCCTGTAGAAGTAACACCACAATCACCCCATGCCCCTTCCTATATAACCCAGCACCTTTCCCCAATAAAGCGGAATTCTCCAGTAAATTGCTGCTGTGTGTCGCTCCTTTCCTTTCAACAATGAGATATCATCTCAACGCAAGTCAGAATGGCACCATCCCAAAGACAAGAAATAACATGTTGGTAAGGATGGAAATTATATATGTATCCCTATGTTTATTGCCACATTGTCTACAATAGCCAAAGTATTGAAGCAACCAAAGTGTCCATCAAGAGATGAATCCATAAAGAAGTGGTACATATACACAATGGGATATTATTCATCCACAAAGAAGAAAAAAATGCTGCCATTTGTGACAACATGCATGGACCTAGAGGGTACTATGGTATATGAAATAAGTCAGGAGGAGAAAGACAAATCTCATGGTTTCATTTATATGTGGAATCTAAAAACAAAACAAAATGAACAAGACAGCAGTAGACTCATAGACACTGAGAAGTGACTGGTGGTTACTACGGGGGAGGTTTTGTGTGTATGTGGGTGAGTGAGGGTGATAATGTGGCACAAATATTTAAGTCATAATAAAAGTTGGTCATGGAAATAACATGTGCAGCATGGAGAATATGGTCAGTGATACTCTAACATCTTTCTATGTTGATAGATAGTAAGTTCACTATTTCAGGTGGGGATTTAGTAATGTATAACTGTTGAATCACTGCATTCTATACTTGAAAACAATGTAATACTGTATATACTTCAATACTAAAAATACACTTATAAAAACAAACAAGCGGCATCTCTGGGCGAGGAGCCAAGATGGCGGCGTGAGTAGTCCAGCAGAAATCTCCTCCCAAAAACATATATATTTTTGAAAATACAACAAATACAACTATTCCTAAAAGAGACACCAGTAGATACAGTACAACAGCCAGTCTACATCTACATCTGCGAGAACTCAGCATCACATGAAGGGGGTAAGATATAAGCCACGGCCCAGAGGGACCTGAACGCCCCCCTATCCCAGACCCCGGCGGGAAGAAAGGAGTCAGAGCGGGAAGGGAGTGAAAGCCCAGGACTGCTAAACAACCAGCTCTAGAAATCCACACCCAGAGCGCAGCCACACAGTGCACGGGGTGCTGGATATTAGAGAAACGGAAAAGCAAAACCTGCGAGCAGGTCCTGGCAACCGGCACCCCTGAGACAAAAGAAAAGCGAGTGCTTTTTGCAAGTCTTAGAGGGACACGGACCTCACAGCTGGACGAAGTCATCCTGACACATGCACCCCAGCACCTGGGAATCCGGGGAACTCTAGGCAACCTAAACCCCTGGGCGGCAGTGCAGCTCTGAAGCCCCTCATGGTGATAAGCAGCCTGCCAGTCATTCCCCAACCAGTGCAGACACCAACACACTGGCCCAGTAGTGGGTGAGCAGCAGCGTGCACCAGGGGAGGCGATGCACAGGGGCCTGGGAGCGGCCCATGTGAGCCCGCAGCAGTGGTGACCGAGCGGCCCAGGAGCGGCCTGAACGTGCTGGCGGCGGTGGCGCTGGAGGGGCCCAGGAGAGGCCCATGGAAGCAGGCGGCAATGGCGGAGGAGCAGCTCAGGAGCAGCCGCGCCCCCAGCAGCTGCTCAGCCCAGCGCACAGCCACCTGGGCCAGACCCAAAGGCAGCTGTGGGCACACCGCTGCCCGAAAGAGGCTCCACTTTCACGGAAAAGCACACCCAGTGCACCTGCCACTCCCTGCACAGCTCTGCACTATGCTGACGGAGACCCCACCCACATCAGTTTAGGGGATTAAGCCGGAAGCTGCTCCACGAGTGCGGGCAACTGACACAGGCAGCAGAGAAGGGCAAGGCAACCAGCAAGCAGGAAAGGACTTTGTTCTCCCAGCTGACACATGTGCTACCGGCCTACAGCTATCTCTATCACCATGAAAAGGTGGACAAAAATCACATGATCATCTCCATAGATGCTGAAGAAGCATTCGACAAAATTCAACATCCATTCATGATAAAAACTCTCAACACAGTAGGTACAGAGGGCAAGTACCTCAACATAATAAAGGCCATATCACCCTAATACCAAAACCAGGCAAAGACCACACCAAAAAAGAAAATTGCAGACCAATATCCCTGATGAATGTAGATGCAAAAATACTCAACAAAATATGAGCAAACCGAGTTCAAAAATACATCAAAAGATCATACACCATGGCCAAGTGGGATTCATCCCAGGGTTGCAAGGATGGTACAACATTCAAAAATCCATCAACATCATCTACCACATAAACAAAAAGAACAAAAACCACATGATCATCTCCATAGATGCTGAAAAAGCATTTGACAAAATTCAACATCCATTCACGATAAAAACTCTCAGCAAAATGGGAATAGAGGGCAAGTACCTCAACATAATAAAGGCCATATATGATAAACCCACAGCCAACACCATACTGAACAGGGAGAAGCTGAAAGCTTTTCCTCTGAGATCGGGAACAAGGCAGGGATGCCCACTCTCCCCACTGTTATTCAACATAGTACTGGAGGTCCTAGCCACGGCAATTAGACAAAACAAAGAAATATAAGGCAACTAGATTGGTAAAGAAGAAGTTAAACTGACACTATTTGCAGATGAAGTGGTATTGTACATAAAAAACCCTAAAGACTCCACTCCAAAACTGCTAGAACTAATATTGGAATTTAGCAAAGTTGCATGATACAAAATTAACACACAGAAATCTGTGGCTTTCCTATACACTAACAATGAACTAATAGAAAGAGAAATCAGGAAAACAATTCCGTTCACAATTGCATCAAAAAGAATAAAATACCTAAGAATAAACCTAACCAAGGAAGTGAAAGACCTATACCCTGAAAACTATAAGACGCTCTTAAGAGAAATTAAAGAGGACACTAACAAATGGAAACTCATCCCATGATTTTGGCTAGGAAGAATTAATATCATCAAAATGGCCATCCTGCCCAAAGCAATATACAGATTTGATGCAATCACTATCAAATTACCAACAGCATTCTTCAACGAACTGGAACAAATAGTTCAAAAATTCTTATGGAATAAGATCCCGAATAGCCAAAGCAATCCTGAGAAGGAAGAATAAAGCAGGGGGATCTCGCTCTCTAACTTCAAGCTCTACTACAAAGCCACAGTAATCAAGACAATTTGGTACTGGCACAAGAACTGAGGCAGAGACCAGTGGAACAGAATAGAGACTCCAGACATTAACCCAAACATATATGGTCAATTAATATATGATAAAGGAGCCATGGACATACAATGGGAAAATGACAGTCTCTTCAACAGATGGTGCTGGCAAAACTGGACAGCTACATATAAGAGAATGAAAGTGGATCACTGTCTAACCCCATACACAAAAGTAAATCCGAAATGGATCAAAGACCTGAATGTAAGTCATGAAACCATAAAACTCTTAGAAAAAAACAGGCAAAAATCTCTTGGACAATAAACATGAGTGACTTCTTCATGAACATATCTCCCCGGGCAAGGGAAACAAAGGCAAAAATGAACAAGTGGGACTATATCAAGCTGAAAAGCTTCTGTACAGCAAAGGACACCATCAATAGAACAAAAAGGCATCCTACAGTATGGGAGAATATATTCATAAATGACAGATCCGATAAAGGGTTGACATCCAAAATATATAAAGTGCTCATGCACCTCAACAAACAAAAAGCAAATAATCCAATTAAAAAATGGGCAGAGGAGCTGAACAGACAGTTCTCCAAAGATGAAATTCAGATGGCCAAAATACACATGAAAAGATGCTCCACATCGCTAGTCATCAGAGAAATTCAAATTAAAACCACAATGAGATATTATCTCACACCAGTAAGAATTGCCACCATCCAAAAGACAAACAACAACAAATATTGGTGTGGTTGTGGAGAAAGGGGAACCCTCCTACACTGCTGGTGGGAATGTAAATTACTTGAACCATTCTGGAAAGCAATATGGAGGTTACTCAAAATGCTCAAAATAGAAATACCATTTGACCCAGGAATTCCACTTCTAGGAATTCACCCTAAGAATACAGCACTCCAGTTTGAAAAAGACAGATGCACCCATATGTTTATCACAGCACTATTTACAATAGCCAAGAAATGGAAACAATCTGTGTCCATCAGTAGATGAATGGATAAAGAAGATATGGTAAATATACAGAATGGAATATTATTCAGCCTTAAGAAGAAAACAAATCCTACCATTTGCAGCAACATGGATAGAGCTAGAGGGTATTATGCTCAGTGAAATAAGCCAGTCGGAGAGAGACAAGCACCAAATGATTTTACTCATCTGTGGAATATAAGAACAAGAAAAACTGAAGGAACAAAACAGCAGCAGACTCACAGAACCCAATAATGGACTAACAGTTACCAAAGGGAAAGGGACTGGGGAGGGTGGGTGGGAAGGGAGGGATAAGGGCGGGGAAAAAGAAAGGGGGTATTATGATTAGCATGTATAATGTATGGGGTGGGGGGGCATGGGGAGGGCTGTGCAACACAGAGAAGACAAGTAGTGATTCTACAGCATCTTACTATGCTGATGGACAGTAACTGTAATGGGGTTTGTTGGGGGGACTTTGTGTGTGGGGGAGCCTAGTGAACGTGGTGTTCTTCATGTAATTGTAGATTAATGATACAAAAAAAATTAGAGCCGAATTAAAAGAAAACAGAAAATTGATAGATAAAATCAGTAAACAGGTGGTGCTGTGAGATGATCAATATAATTTATAATTCCCTAGCCAAGGTAAGCAAGAGAACAAAAAGCCTAAAATCACTACCAGTATAATGAATACAATTAATGAATTGAAAGTTAATTGAGATTACTAATCAGATAAAGAGATGATGTTGCTCCAGATTACAGTGATATTAGAAGTATAATAAAGGATTATTATAAATTGTTTCACCACAAATTAGATAACTTAGTTGAAATGGATAAATTCCTTGAAACACACACGTCACCAAAACTCACACAAAAAGTAAAAACATTCTGAGCAGGCCTATATCTACTGAAGAAATTGTATCAATAATTAATAATCTCCTAAAACAGATGCACCAGGTATAATGGGTTCACTGGTGAATCCAATCAATAAGTAATAAATTATGTCAGTTTTCTACAATCTTCCCCAGAACATAGAAGCAAAATTATACTTTGTACTCATTCTATGAGGCCAGAATTATACTAATACCAACAAGAAATTTCAAGACAGGAAATGACAAATACCTCTAGTGATCAGCGATGTAAAATTCTCAAAATGTTTTAGAAATTAAAATTTTAAAAGGCATAAGAGAAAATCCTCAACTAAATATTTACAAATAAAATCAAACATTGTATAAAAAATAACTATACACAATTGCCTAATTGGATTAATTCTAGGTAGGCAAGTGATGCATCATTCAAAAATGAGTTAAGAATCCATTACATCAACAGGTCAATGTTGAAAAAAATCACATGATAATATAGATGCATAAAACATTTGACAAATCCAGCAACTATTAATGACAAAAATACAAGGCAAATTAGGAATATGTTATCTTCCTCAACATGTTAAAAACAACTACAAAAAGTTATTGCTAACATCATAGTTGTTGAGAGAAGCTAGATGCTTTCCCAGTAAGATGAAGAATGATGTAAAGATGTCCCCTCTCATGACATTTTTCAAGATCACATTGGAAGTCCTAGCTAATGAAATAAAACAAAAATGTATAAAGGTAGATAAAGAAGAAATAACACTGCTTTTGTTCACAGATGACATTCTTGTTGTTTAGAAAATTGGAATGGAACAATAAAAAACTCTTGAATTTATAAATAACCTCGGCAAGATTAAAGGAATGGAAGTCCAGCATAGAGGATATGACCCATAATATTGTAATATCTTGGTATGATGACAGAGGGTAACTATACTACTGTGGCTAGCATTTAGTAATGTACATAATTATTAAGTCACTATGTTGTACATCTGAAATCAATAGATTATATATAAACTGTAGTCCATGAAAACAATATATTAAGATTTCAGATGCAAAGGTAATACACAAAAGATAATTGTTTTCCTAAGTACCAGGAATATCAAGTTAATATTTCAGGTCACAAACATAATACTATTTACAAGAGCACCAAATAAAATGAGATCAGTATATATGATCAAAATACAAAATTCATATAAAAGAAATCAAATGCTATATAAATAAATGAAATATTATATATTCATGGAAAGATATTTAAGATGTCAGTTTTTCCCAATTGTATGCATAATTCAATACAATCCCAATTAAAAATCCTAAAGATGACTTATGTCATATTGACATGAAGACAGGCACTGAGACTGGAATAGAATAAAAAACACAGAAATAAACCATACATATATGGTGAAATTAGTTTTGTTAAAGGTGCCAAGACAATTCCATTGGGAAAGGAAAGTCTTTTCATCAACTGATATTGGGAAAACTGTAAGGACATGCAAAAGAATAGGGTTGTACTCTTATCTATTACCATAATCAAAATATTAACCCCAAATTAATTATAGAACTAAACATAAGACCTTAAACTATATAGTTCCTATAAGAAATAGGGGACAAACATTTTATGGCATTGGTTTTGGGAATGACTTGTTAGGTATGACCCCAAAGACTCAGGCAACAAAATAAAAAGTAGAGAAATTGAAAAAATTGTATATCAAAACACTATCAAGAGAGTAAAAGAGTTACCCATAGCATGGGAGAACATTTGCAAATCATATATCTTGTAAGGGATTTATATCCATAACTTACACAGAACACCCTTCCCAAAACAACTACAAAATGAAATGAAAAGACAACCTGATTTAAAAATGGGCAGAGGTCTTGAATTAGCATATCTCCACAGAAAGTATGTACAAAGGACTAACTAGCATTTGAAAAGATGCTGAATGTTATTACTCATAAGGGAAAAGCCAACCAAAATAATGAAATACCACTTTACACCGTTAGAAATTAGAATAGCTACAAAACAAAACAAGACAAAACAAACACAACAACAAAAAAATTACACTTGATGGTTAGAATGTAGATGAATAAATATCACAGCAAGATTTCAGGACACAAAGCTAATATACAAAAGACAATTATTTTCCTAAGTATCAGCAATAACAAGATAGTATTTGAAATTAAAATTATACTACTATTTACAATAGTACTAAAAAAGGAGATAGGTGTACAAGAACAAAATACAAAATTCAGATAAAAGAAATAAAATACTAAAATACTATATAAATAAATAGGGAAATATTACATATTCATGGATAGAAAGAAATATATTTGTCAGTTTTTCCCAATTTGGTCTATAGGTTCAATGCAATCCTAATTAAAATTCCAAAATTATTTATGTTATTACTGACATAACACAGGCACATAGGCAATGGAATAGAATAAAGAACTCAAATAAACCCTCAAATATATGGTAAAGTTAGTTTTGACATGGGAGCCAAGAGAATTCAACTGAGAAAGGATAGCCTTTTTGTAACCGGATATGGAGTTAAAAGTTGTCTCTAGCTCTTTGCAGTCCACCAAGAGCAAGAGAAAGATAACTGGATGGATAGGGTGACATTGTCTGTTCTGTCCCTGGAGTGTAGAGATAGAAATAGTCCAAAGACAAACCAAGGAGAGGAACTGGGAAAGTCACCACAAGGCCCTTGATCAACATTCCCTTTTAGATTTGCAAAAATAACTGCAGGTCTACACATCAGCTTGTTAATAATTTTTCTCACAGCTTGAGAGATAACACAATAATTTTGTGAAGATGTTTTCATTAAGATTTTTCAGGAATAGCATGATCAGACTTGTGCTGATGGGAGTCACCCAACCAAAGATGGGGCCCTTCATGACCCTCTTCAGACCCTCACTGATGCCTGAATGTCCAGTTGTCTGTCACCTCCTGCTCCCACTCCCATTCCCTCTCTCTAGCAAAAAAAAGAGCTTGAAATCAATGCTGAGTTAAGATGGGCCTTTCGGACAATAGTCCTCCCATCTTCGGTCCTGCTGGCTTCTGAGAACAGCTCTTTTTCTGCTTGACAGTCTGTCCCTTGGTGTGTTGACTGAATTGGTAGGCAGCCGAACGGAAGGTTCACAGTTACATTTTCATTAAATGACATTAGAAACTATAGCCACATGCAAAAGAATAAAGTTATACTCTTAGCTCATCAAAACCCTACCCAGAAATTGATTACAGAACTAAATGCAAACCTAAAATTATAAAATTCTTAGAAGAAAATAGGGGACAAACTTTTCAAGACATTGGTTTTGGCAAGGATTTGTTACCCATAGCACCAAAGACTCAGACAACAAAATAAAAAATAAAGAAAAAATTAAATTGTGCCTCAACAGACACTATTAACAGAGTAAAAAGTTGACCGACAGAATGGAAGCACTTTAGCAAATCATGTATCTGGTAAAGGATTTATATTGAGAACACATAGAGAACACCTTCCCAAAACAAGAATGGAAAAAAAATTCACAACTTAGGTTTAAAATTACCAAAAAAGCACACTAAGAAATAATACATTTTAGTGGTCCTACATTTACTAAATACATATCCACTTCAAAAGCATTTATACAAAACAAGCACAAATAGCCAAAATGGTCAACATACTCCAAAAAGCAGTTCAGTAATGTAAGTATCCAGAAGGACAATAAATGTAAGAAAGTTTTCTCAGCATCACTAGTCATCTGGAAAATGCAAACTGAAACTACAGTAAGAAAACGTCACAGATAAACACAACGTAAAAGCTGATAATTCTGAGAATGTGTGTAGTTCCAAGAGGTCACTGCAGCACCGAGGACTTCAGCTCTGGGCAAGTTCACTGGGTTCAGGGAAACTGGGCGATGACAGTGGGACATTGGGGGTGAAAGGTCCTTCAGGACAGTCAGAGGCGATGTCAGGGTGTCACCGGGCAGACCTCCCAGGGGAAACACCCTCCCCACACCGGACTTGATGCTCCATCATCACACTGAACATGTAGAAAACACTTTCCAGCCAATGACTCGGGCATCTCAGGCGGGACCTGCTGCTGTGATTGACCAGGGTGAGGCCCACCTGCTCCCACTGCAGGGTCTGCTTAACTTTGACCTTGAGCCGAAGCTTCCCTTATAGGGGCAGGGAGGAGATATCTTCACAGCGCCCCCCTGCCCTCGACGTCCGCCTGCGCTCCAAACCCGCCCCTCCTCCTCCTCGTCCCTCTGACCCCGGTCGCACGAGCCTTCCTTCTGCGGATCCCTCGGTAGAGGTGACCCCGCACCTACGCCGACCCCGCCGGCCTCTGACTGGTGGTCCGTCCCGTGAACGGACTTGGCACAGGGGAAGTCAGGCTCCTCCGGGTCAGCCTCTGTTTTGCGCTGTAAGTGACTAAAGGCTGGACGGACACTTTCATCTTTGGTTCTTGCTTTATTCAGCTTCCCGCCCCCTGGCGCCTCACCTGCCTGTGCAGCTCAGGGGACCGGACGCGGGCCATTCAATCCCTCGGGGTGGGGTGGGGGGGACACGTCAGGTATGAACAACTGTATTTGACAGAGACAATGATCAAGACCGTCTCACTGGGCAGATCAGGGCGAACACAGGAAATCAGGGCTCCATGGAATATACAGTATGATCTGGGAGATCCATGCAGATGTCCCCAGTGAACACGAGGAGACACACATGTTCCCTGACGTTATTCTTTTATTAACTTAGAAATCTTGCGGGCACGTTTGTGTGTGACGCCATGTCTACCTATTCACTCACTGCCTCCATTCCTACTCGCACTGCACTCACCTGGGCTCCAGAGATCATTGCCTGCTTCAAAGGACCCCGGGCAGCTGGCCAACCCTGAGCTGTAAGGGCTGTGTTCCCAGGGGCTTTGCAGTTCATGACAGAATTCTCTATAATACTACATAAAGGAGACCATGATTGGCCTATTCCACACATTTTTCAGCTGAAGACGTTCTCAAATCCTGTTTGAATAGGAAAATCTGCATAAAGTACTTCTAAAATATTGATCTTGAGAAGCTAACAGAAATCTTTGCTCCTGATTAGGAACATACCATACCCAGGAGTAAGTACACTTATTTGCTATTGTTAAGATTTTCTCGCTTTTCTTCCTTCACTTCACATACTGATTTCCTTGCAACCTTTTGCTATGTTTCAAAATTTTTTAAATTTAATGGAACATGTGTTCAAATCGAAAATATAGGGAGAGTATCAATGCTATGCCTCATGTTTTATACTTTGTTCCTGTGAAACAATAACTTAATTAAAGCAATAAGCCAACCCAGTAATTGAATAGATAACTATTTCAAGAAAATAATAAGCTTCGAGAATTCTTACCCAATGTTTTAGGGTTGTTCCTATGACTCTTACTGCCACAACAGTGATATTGGAGTGTGATGGACTCGTGTTTAACATTAAAAAAAACACAGCTGGTATTTGTTTACTTATGCTGTCACTATTGATTGAAAATCATTTTCTAAGACATTTATTTACCATATAATTGGAAAATGTAAAGGACTGTGAGAATGTAAGTTCTAGAGAAGACTCAGAAGGACATCAATGTTCAGGTAAAAATCATATAAAACAGTTGGGATATGTTTACATACTAAACTATTTGAAAACATTAATACTTTATAAAAACTTTCCAGTAATATTTCAGAAATAATCCTCTATTATACTTTCACTTTACAACAACAATGCAAGTTTTTATTTGCAGTAACTGAATCTCGGAATTTTTCTCTGTGTCTACTTCCCTTTTTGGAATTCCTGTTATAGATAAAATACATTTAAAAATCAACATAATGATAGAAGACTCATTTCAATTAAAAGATATGTGATATTTAAATATATGAAGTAACTGAAAAAGCTAAACAAACAGCTATAAAAAAATACAGATTTTATGTTCTCCTTAAATTTGCTTCCTTGAATTGGTTCAACTTTATTTTACTATTACCAGAAACTTCAATTTAAAAATCCCAAAGTGGACTTTCATTATGGAATCAAAATAAGGGAATTCATAGTGACTTGTGCCACTTATTTCAGTTTATGTTAGAATGAAACATTAGTTTATAGTAGGTCATGGAGGAAGGGAAGACATGAATGTTAAATACCTAAATTCTTGGGTATAAGAACTCAATATCTTAATTAAATATTAAACATTAGATGTCGGATCTTGGTGATGCTGGGGTTCTTGTTCACGAAGCCAAAGAATGAGCTTCACAAACAGTCAAGGTAGGAGAGCAAAGTACAGGCTTTTATTTAGAGATAAAGGGAACCAGAGAGCTCCTGGCTCACGCCAGGAGGGGACAAGAGAGTCCGTAGTGGTGCATTGTCTAGGGGATTTTATAGGCAGTTGAGGATTTTTCGAGAATGTGAAAAAGAGTTTAGGGGTGTGGACTTGTTAAGTGGTCCCTGAATATTAAAAATTAACATAAGGAATTTCCTGCCTTGATTTCTCTCTGGGACACTGGTGCCTTGGTCTGGGAGCACATCAAAAGGCTGCCTGCCCAGTCCCCAAGGTGAGCTGAGGTATTGTCTATTTGCTAAAGAATCTTGCCTCTTGAAATTCCTGGGTGTTAAAATGCAATCTTATTTTTAAGATGGAATTCTTCCTGCCTTTTACCATGCTGTCTACAGCTGGGTCTGCATGCTAAGTTAGTTGCTCAGTTTGCAAAATTACCTCATCAGATCTGAAGGAGGAAAGACAGCACATAGGCCTGTGCCTTTTAGCATGCTAAAGTGAATCTTACACATGGTTACAAATGATTAGCATAATAAAACGTGCTACTCTTCTTTATCTGGGGAGCATTAACTGATCTCATTGAAGAATGATTCTAGAGCTTAATGTTTAACATAGAGTTTTAGTAGGGGGGTTTCCTTGCATGTAGTTACATTGTGTGAGGGGCTGAAGCAGTTTCAGACATAAAAATAGGACACAAAGCTCTCTGTAAAGTTAGCCCCAGACCCTACTCAGGTACGAACTTCTGAGAAACTAAAGGAAAAGGTATAAATCCCATGAGAAACAGGATGTTCAACTAACTCCACGCTATTTTTGCTTCTATACATTGCTTTGTTAGAGACCAGTAGTAGCACACGTTTCCTGCAGCAGGTGGGCAAAGCAGGATGCTTAAGCCCCCTGAGCATTAAACAAAGAATATAGCTTGCTGAATTTAGGCGAAGGCGGAAGAGTTGCAAAAAAACTAAGCAGGATGCGGTAAAAATGCTTAAAAGGATGTTGTAACAGGGGCTCTGGCTGCACTTGGAGAGCTTGCTCCTTGGCAGATGCCGGCCTGCTGAAGTAAAGGCTCCCTTTTTATAATCTACTTTTCTGTGAGGACCTGTTTCCTTACTCCTGCTCCGGTGTGCCCGATCTGAGACCCGTAACAATTGCTGTGACTGCAAATATCCAGCCCTGCCCCCTCCGGAGGCTCTCACCTTACTCTGACTACATCTACGGTCCCTGTCTCATTGGTATGTCTATTATTTTGGTCATTTTTCACAGGTTAGGCATAAAATGGTATCAAATTCATTTTAAGTAAAGTGATATCCATTGAATAACACTTAGCAAAGAATTACTGCGTGTTTTAAGGTAAGTCCATCAAATAATTTAGGAATATTAAGTATTAGTACTAATTCTCAATATTAAACTATTTTAAGTCATTTATTATTATTACCCATCAGATATCTGTTGAGGTCTACAAAATAATATTTACCTTAGTGTTCAGTACATGCTTTATAGAAAATTTAGGTATATTTAATCACAGTAGGAGATGCAGTCCCTCCCCTGTTGTCATTTAGAAAATAGAATGCTTTGTTTTTTTATTTTTATTTATTTTAGGCATGCAGTGTATCTGTGTCATGAATAACTCATTTTTTTAAAATATTGGAACTGAGGAAATTCACTGAGAAAGAAAATAGCTCCCTTAGTAACTTTTCCTCTTGACCATCAACATTCACAGATGTTTAAAAAAATCTTTTACATGTATATACGATGGAACACTATGAATATAAATATGTTTGCATATATACATGTACATAGCTATATAGTTGTGCCTGGTATACAATTTGAAATATAGGCAAATATGCATAATGTTAAAAACATTTGAAATTTCTGAGTTAAATTGTTTACTTCAACATTCCTCAAAATGATTGTAAATAATACAAATGTTTTTTTAACATGGGGATTGGTTAACAAAAATCATTTTTAATCTCCCAACTTAAATAATATTTTTATGTTTGAAGAGAAGTGCTGTACGTTTCATTATTTACAAAAAATAAACAAGACTGACTTTCATTTTTACTTAATCTTTGTTTTATTTACAACTCTACCTTTTTTTCACCTGCAAATTTACTTTTAAGAGTTCACATATCTTATATCCCACATGGATTTAATTCAGTCTATATTTTTATGGTTATGTTATTCAAAAACAAGTTAACCATATATTTTGCTAAAAATTAAAGGGCTTTGTAAAGAAGTCAAGTTTCTTCTTTTTAAAAAGTCTGTTGAAGAGGTCTGAGATCTGAACTAAGAATAATCTGGTTACTTATTTTTTTATCACATTTGAATCATGTCTTACTTCTGATTAAAGCTATGCATTCTACAGTTTTTTATGAGATACATGAATGAAAAATAGAGTCAAATGAAGAAAGGGATTTTCAAATAGTATATTTGTCATATAAACAAAATACTGCATCACTAAATTTCAGTTAATATGAACTAAGGGACAATTTATTAATTTTTTGGAGATACAAATGGAATGTGGTTTAGTATAATAAAATGTCTCTGTAGTTCTATGACACCATGTTTTCAATATTTAACATTTCACAGAGTAATTTTTAAAAGGAGGAAGTAGTACATATTGTCTGATTTTTTATGGCCCATTAATTTATGAATTTTTAAAGTACATGTTTGTGTTTATATGTATTATATTTTACCCTCATTAGAATAAAGCACCTAAAAGGCAGTATTTCTGTTCCAGTAAAACCTCTGTTGTTTGAACAGTTTTTGAATGATTTTGAGTAATCAGTAACAAATGGTTGAAAGAGTAAGATTTTAGCTTGTACTTATCACAGGTAGGCAAGAGCTTTATTTTATCCCTATACAAAATTCATGAATTTAAGGTGGTAGTCATCCCTTTTAGAGCTAGTGTCCTATAAAAATATAAGCATGGAAAATGATGTTAGTAAACAACCATTTATCTTGCCCTGTTTTCAATCATTATTATGAATGTACTTAGTAATAAATTACAAAAAGTTGTGGATGCATTTTTCATGTATTTGTATTTTTATTGAATTGTATACAATATATTAATTTCAGATGTGCAAAATAGTGATATATTTTTAAGTATTATGAAATGATCACCATGATCTAGTTAACACTTGTCACAGTACAAAATTATTAAAATATTATTAGCTATAATCCTTATGCTATAAATATCCATGTAATTTAATTATTTTAAAACTGGAAGTTTGTACCTCTTAATCATCTTCAATTATTTTGCCCATCACCCATCCCCAACCCTTCCAGGAAACAGCAGTTTGTTCTCTGTATGTATGAATCTGGTTCTGTTTCATTTGTTTATAACTTTGCTAGACTTTATAGATTCCACATATAGGTGAAATTATATAGTATTTGTATTTCTCTGACTTATTTTACTTAGCATAATGTTATCTAGCAACATCTGTGTGGTTACAAATGGTAAGATTTCATTCTCTTTAATGGCTGAGTAATATTTAATTTTATACATCCTGACCATATCCTTATCATTTACTATATATTTAATATCATTTATTTATATTTAAATATATAAATATTATATATAAGTATATAATTATGTATTATATGATATGTATTTAAATTTGTATTTTAATTAAATCTTTATTAAAATAATAAAGCTTATGGGCTGTATGTTATTGATATAGTTTGAACAATGAATAGCATAATCAGACAAGGGATCGGAAAACCCTACCCTTAGCATTTTGCGATATTAACTACTCAATAGTGGTAATAAACTGAGGAGATCAAGATTTTATAATGAAAGACATTCCATATATACAAAGGTCAACTTTGTAAAGTGGAAGGAAACATGTTTAAAGAAAATATTTAAGGTATTTTATATTTTTATGGGTCATATCTTTCATTTTTATCCCTTTTGCTTTCCAGGTCAAACATCATTTCTAGGAAATGGCCAATTACACCAAAGTGACTGAGTTTCTCCTCATGGGCTTTGCTGACAGGTGGGAGCTAAGGTTCTTGCCCTTCATGCTATTCCTGCTGATGTACCTGGCCACCCTCACAGGGAACTTTCTTGTTGTCAGTGCCGCCACTCTTGACAAGAACCTTCACATGCCCATGTACTTTTTCCTCAGGAATCTGTCCATCTTAGACATGTGCTATATTTCTGTCACCATCCCCAATGCCTGTATCAACTATGTCACTAATAACTGGGCCATTTCAATGGCAGGGTGTGTGACTCAGATCTTCTTGGTCATTTATTTTGCATTTGTGGAGCTTCTGCTCCTCACCATCATGGCCCATGACCGCTATGTGGCCATCTGCCAGCCCCTGCACTACTCCATCATCATGAACCACCAGTTCTGTGTGCAAGCGACACTATTTTCACTACTCAGTGGTCTTGCCTATGCAGCTGTGCACACAGGTAACACATTCCGGCTGTCCTTCTGTCAGTCCAACATGGTCCATCAGTTCTTCTGTGATGTCCCCTCTCTGCTGAGCCTCTCCTGCTCTGACACCTTCAGCAATTTCCTCTTACTTATGGTTTCTATTGTTGCGATTGGTGGTAGTTGCTTTATTTTTATTACTATATCGTACATTCACATATTTTCCACCGTGTTGAAGTTTCCACCCAGAGAGCGAGGCAAGGCCTTTTCCACGTGTGTCCCTCACATCCTGGTGGTTTTTGTCTTCCTCAGCTCTATCACCTCTGTGTACCTGAAGCCTTCAGCAACTTCTGAAACCACCCAGGACATGATTCTTTCTGTATTTTACACCATAGTTCCTCCTTTCTTGAATCCCATCATCTACAGTCTTAGAAACAAACAGGTAAAAGAAGCTGTCAGGAAAACAATATTATTTTTTTTCCTGGAAAGTAAAAGAGTTCAATTTCAGGTTCATCCCAAGTCACTGAATGAGGTACAAATTTCTAGAAAACAACTGTCTTACTGAGTATTATATATTAGGCTGCTCACTATAAAACCACTCATTTAGTATCTGTGTAATTAACTTATAAAATTTATTTTGTTTTATACTACCCCTTCCATTTATCATTTGTAATACAAAATATTCAACCGTTGGTTTTAATGATTGGATATAACCATAGATATTGATAGGATTATTTTAGATATATGTTTAGGATTCAAGAAATATTAACAATACTAATAATGCCTCAAAAGAATCCTAAGAAATCAAGTATGCATATGTACTATAGGCTCTATTATGTGAATTTATCCAACGAAATGTGAAATAAATATATAAATAATATTGTCTTAAATTATAGGAATTTATGCATTTGGATATTAATAATTATAGTTCATGACGTATAATCTAACAAGTTACAGTTCATGACATATCTGGAATTAAAACTATATAAATCATTGTGGGGAAAATAGAAGTTCATATGTCCAGGATCCTCACCTGACCCTAAACTACTTGATGATGTACCCGGCCTACTGTTAGGTTAATGCTCCCATACTCTAGGCGATGAGCTATTACTGACTGAATCACTATATAGAGCTCTGCCCAGTGCTCTGGGTGGAGGCAGAGACAGAGGTGGATTAAAGACCTGCAGACTGCTGGGTGCAGATGGGATTCTAGTGCTCAACCTACTGCCAGGAGAATAAGGAAGGAATAAGCCCTTTTACCCAGAAGTGTCCCATTGTCATTCCTCAGTCTCACTGAATCCATAGTGAACTTGCCCAGGGCTGAAACCCATTGGCAAGACAACATGTACACAGAAAGTGAAAAAAAAAAAACATCTATAAAGAGAAAACTAAGAGAAGTGTGATTTTACCCTCCTGATTAATAGGAGTGAAAAATTTTCCTATTTGTTGATAGAAACCATCATGTCCTTTCTTTGCTGTTTGCAATTATTTTATTATACCATCGTTTAAGGGATAAACATTACTGTGTGGACACAGGTCATTGTTCTTTAAACTCACTGTAAATTTGTTACTTCTTGTATATTTTCTGGGCATCAGACCCTTTCACAATTCTTCAATGATGATAAAAAATTAGGTTACTTTTCATGACACTATTAAGCTTTATCTGTACACGTAATCTAAAATCTTTTGTAACGATTCCCTTGTCTTGGATCGAAAAGTGAGTCTTCCCTAAATTTTTTTCTAAGCTACTATATACTTTTTCCTCATTCACAACCACTGTGGCACATGCAAAAGACTACCTTATACAAGAAGTTTAGATATTAAACACATTTGTTTAAAAGCCATGAATATGAGAGAGAAGTAGAAGAGATGGCAGAGTAGGAAGGCAAGTTGGAAAACTCCACCCACAAACACACTAAGGAATCGATAAGAGCAAATTCAACTAACACTGAAAATGACCTGGAGACTGCAGAGGATACCATCTATACCTGGTAAAGAAGACCACACTGAGAAGTGTAGAGTGGCAGAGCTGCAATCAATCAGCACCCAATCCCTTCTCCCATCTCAGCCCACAGCTGGGAGGGAGAGGAATGGAGCTGGGAAGGGATAAGCACCCAGGAATCATGCACACCTGGTCCTGGAGATCTGCTCTGGGAACACGAGTCCACATTCCATTCCATTTGGCTTTGGTCATTAATGGGGCTGGACACCAGGGAGAGTTGAAGCCTCTGAGAGGCTGAGACTCCTGTCACTTGTGGAAGACAGGCACACTCTTGGGTTGTGCTGAGACCCAACACAGAGGTAGTAGTTTGAAAGATTTACCACGAGTGGAAAGTGTGCCAGAGTGGAGGGGGTTGGAGGGAGCTCAATCTGGAGGAGAAAGTGCAGGTGGACATTGCTTCTCCAGGTTTCCCTCAGCCCGCCTGGTCAGGTGCTCATGGGAGTCAGAACAAACCAAGCAGAAGCACCTCCTGGCACACAAAGGACAGCTGAGGTGAGATGTCAGTCCCTATTGACAGAGATCAGCCCCTTGCTGGCAGACAGGCAGAAAGGCGGCCCCGCCCACAAGCCACTGACAGCACCTGGGGCTCCAGCACAGGAGAAGCAGGCATCAGTGAGAAAAGTCCTGAGCTTCTGGGCACCTCAGGATGCCTTCTTCATGAAGCCATTACTTCCCAGACCAGAGGCATCTAATACAAAGGAAGAAACTCAGAAACCCAGAAAAAAGGAGGAGGCAAGGGAATGTGTTCCAAGCAAAAGAACAAAATTAGATAGGAGAAAGAAGGCTAAACAAAACAGATCATCAATCTTCTTGATAAAGATTTCAAAGTAATAGTCATAAAGATGTTTAGTGACCTGAGAAATATATTCATTATGTCAGTGAGAACTTCAACAAAGAAATAGAACATTTGAAAGGGAACAACTCAGAGCTGAAGAATACAGTAACTGAAATGAAACATAGAATGGAGGAAATGAATAACAGGTTGCTGCAAGTAGAGGAGACAATCAATGAGATGGAAACTAGAGAACAGGAAAACAACCAAATTGAAGAACAGAGAGGAAAAGGACTTAAAAATATGAGAAGGTGCTAAGAGAGCCTGTGTGACAACTCCAAATGAAGCAATATTCACCTAGTAGAGGTCCTGGAAGGAGAAGAGAGAGACAAAGGAGTAGAAAGTCACTTTGAAGAAATAATCATTGAAAACTTCCTCAGTCTGAGGAAGGAAATAGACACCCAGGTTCTGGAAGTGCAGAGAGTCCCTAACAAAATGAACACCAGGAAGACAACACTAAGACATAGAGTTATTAAAATGGAAAAATTAAAGATAAATAGAGAATCTCAAAAGCAGCAAGAGAGAGGCAGACATTTACATATAAGGGAAACTCCAACTCCTCAGGCTATCAGCATATTTCTCAGACATCTAAAGGCCAGAAGGGAGAGGCATAAAATATTTAATGTATTGAAAGGGAAGAAAGAATCTACAACCAAGAATCCTCTACCCAGCTATTCAGAATTGAAGGAGAGATTAAATTTTTCCTAGATTAACAAAAGTTAAAAAATATTCACCACCACTAAACCAGCCTTACAGGATATGCTAAAGGGACTCCTGTAGATAGAAATGTCCTTAAGCCTAAATATTTTTCATCAGTGAAAATAAATCTACAGTAAAGATAGTAGACCAATTACTTACTAAGCAAGTATGAAGATAAAAAGAAAAAACAAAAGTAGTAAAATTGACTAAAGAGGAAATAAGCCAATGGATACACCAAATAAGCAGATTATGACATTTAATACCTAAAGTGAAGAGGAGGAGGAAGAATAAAAACGAGGTACTTTCACATTGTGCTTGAACTAGATTGACCATCAACTTAACATAAATTCATATATTTAGGAAACTATAATCCCTAGAATAACCACAAAACTAAAGCCTATAATAGAAACAAAAATGCTTTTTAAATGAATCCATAACACTTAACATAATCCATAATCCATAACATCCCCAGCTGCAGTGAAAGGAAGATCGCTTAGGTCTGCTCAGGAAACCCCCCCCCCCCGGGAGAAAGTCAGAAGCAATGACTCAGGTGTCTCAAGATGAAATGCTTTTACAACTCCTTTGAAGTGGATTTCCTAGAGAACAAACTGATGGGGTCTCTGCTAAGGAGCTGTGGGATATGCATAAAAAGGGCCAGGTGTTCATAAAGCAATAACAAAAATGCTCATTGCTCTCTATTTCCCAAAGGGCTGATGACTCCGCCCACAGTCCCACTGGAATCGAACCTTGTTAGCCTTGACCCTGCTGAGGCATGGCCCTCAGCCACCCACTAAAGGATTTGATTCTGACAGTTCTCTATCTGAGTGGCAAATAGGAAAAACCCCTGTTACCTCTTGGGCCTGATGTAATATGAGGTCCATGTAAAAGTTGTTATATATTGGCAGAATGGATCTAAATTACTAGTGAGGGCTTTAACAGGTACAGGGGTGGAAGCCTCATTAATCTACAGGAATCTTAAATTGTTTAAAGGAGAAAAAGTAATAATAACTGGATTAGGAGGCAAATTCAAACTACTCAAACCCAACTAATGATGAAAATAGGTCAATTGCCTTAATAAAAAGGTGTACTGTCATTATATTTCCTACTAGAGAATTTATTATTGGTATTTATATATTAACAGGAATGACTCTTACTTTAGAAAATGAAATGATCAATTTGGAGCAAAATTGCCAAAATATGCTTATCCTATTTTGGTAGGAAAATTGCTAATGAACCCTGTTGACATTCCCACTACTTCTGTGATAAGTTTAAAACAATATAGGATACTTGGAGGGCAAACTGAGATTTCTAACATGATTGCTGACCTTGTAGATGCTACTAAGTGGAAGAATCCTGAATGACCTGTAAAAATGGTGATGGATCTTGGAGAATGAGGATAGATTATAGATCTCTAAATAAAATAACTCCAGCCCACACTGCTGCCATGCCTGACACTGTAACTTTAATAGAAAGGATTTAGGTGCATCCTGGAATTTGGTATGCTGTTATAGATTTAGCAAATGCCTTATTCACCAGTCCTATAATTAAAGAACCCTGGGAACAACTTGCCTTCAGTTGGTAAGGTAGACAATTTACTTTCACTTGCCTGGCACGAGGATATATCCATGGTCCCACAGTTTGCCCCCAGATCATGGCAGAACACTTAGATTCACTCCTGCTGGCTTCCAGTGCACAGTTAGCCCATTACATAGATGATATTTTGCTTCAGGGCCACACAGAATCACAAGTACACAAGGCTTTAGAAACATGTGTTCAACATATGAAAGCTAAAGGATGGGAAGTAAGTTCCTCAAAAACTCAAGGGCTGGCTCAGAATGTAAGGCTTCTTGATGTTCAGTGGTTCAAAGGACTCATGTCACTGTTTCATATGATGCAGGTAGCAAACTGCCACCTTGAGCGATGGTATAACTCTCCTACTGATGAGCAGGCATGGAGAAATACACCCATGTGACTGCAGGTGAAAAGGAACTTCAAAGTTTGGCAATATGGGCCCCTCGAAAATGTGGACATTTGGAAGAAAAAGCAACTTACAGGTGGGCTATTGATAGAGAGACAGCTTTGATCTTGCATACAATTAAAGAAATCATATCTCAATGCCCTATTTGCCACCACCTGAAGGCACAACCCTTATCCCAGGTAATTAAAGGACAAATAGAAAGGGGAAAATAGCCTGGACAAATTTAGCAAATGGATGATATTGGTCCTCTGTTATGTTATAAAGGAAATCAATATTTATGGTCTGCTGTCAACACCTATTCTGGATATTTAATTGTGATTCCCTTTGGGAAAGCCACAGAGAAGAACATTATAAAGACATTAGAAATAATAAATCTATATTACAGGGTACCCCTGGAAATGCAGAGTGACAATCGTTCTCATTTTAGAGGAAAATCAATATAAGAATATGCTAAACAACATACCATTCATTGGGTCTTTCATATCCCATAGTGCCCAGATGCCACCAGTCTTACTGAAAGAATGAACGGCCTATTAAAGAAACAATTGTGCCAGTCAGGAATCAATCGTATCAAAAATGGAAAGATCATTTATATGATGCTTTATTGATTCTAAATAATCACTTCTTTGGTAACACTGAGACACCCGTAATGCAGATGGTAACTCCATATTTACAAATAAATACTCAACAAGTTAAGCCCTCTACTGTTGCCTATTGGGAATGTATCAAAAGAACTATGAAGCCTTTTAGGGATAGCCCTGGAGTGGCTGGTCTTGATTATATTCACTCCAAGAGGAATGAATTCAGGTGTCAACTATTGAAGTTTTTGCTACTGGCATTTGCATAAAATGCCCCCTGAATATTTTGGACTTATTGCCCTCTGCAGTGGCCTACCCTCAAAAGGGGTTTATGTGCTAGGATGGATAATTGATAGTGACTATCAAGGAGAAATTAAAGTCCTACAGAATTAGGAATAGTCGATTTCCTTTTCAAAAGGGGTATCATTTTTCCCAGCTACTAATCCTTCCCTATTTCCATGGTGAACCCAGTGGTAACTACTAGGGGAGAAAATGGATTTTAGTCTACTGATTTATTGACCCTGAGGGCTAAAATTTGGGTGACCCATCCTAACTCCCCCCTCCATACCTGTAGATATCACTCACAAGGCAATGATATGGCTTTTTAATCATGACCCCAGGAGAAGAAAAATGGCCTTATGTCCCTTTATTTCAACATTCCTATCATGAAAAGGTCTTTCAGTGTTTTTCTTGTGCTGGAATTTGTCAACTGAATCTTCTAACCTGTTTCTGCAATGGGCTAATGACGTGTCTACACATGCCAATTGGACTGATCGCTAGATATGCTTGGAATTTCCTTCCACCACATCGCAAGGACTACCTTTGCATGTTTGAATTGTGAACCTCATGGGATGGAATTTGTTATTATAATTGGTAAGTGATGATACTGTGGAGAGGTGGGAGACCTATGATCAAACTAAAGCTCATGTTTTAAACATATTAGAGAAACTGTTAACAGAACTACTTCCCCATGGTCTACTTATGTTTGGAATGGACTAACATGAGAAGTTGTTCTTTCTATTTTGCAATCAATGATAGCCCCACCCCTCATATAAAACAGCAAGGGTTTCACAACTGTACTTTAGTTTCATTACTCAAGAGTTGTGTGCTGTTTCCAACTACATCCCACCTACCCAAGCAAATACATGAAATTGACTCTATCAATTGACCCCTTTACTGCTTGGTTATCCTCATTGCCTTCCACATGGTAAACTACTTTACTAATGTGTTTTGCTCTTATAACTATAATATTGATTGCCCCCTATGTCTTATATACTTGCTGTAATGGGAATATAAGGATTGTGAACATGGAAATCTGTATATACTCCTATCTCATATACTTAGCAAATATTGGGGCTGAATGTAGGGAAAAGAAAGATTGCTTAGGTTTGTATTGGGACAAGCTTTGCTAATAAACAGATGTTGGACAGACTGCTAAGAGAGTTTGGCTCTTCAAAAATGTATCATATCCTGGAAAGTTCTGGGAACATTGAAACAGTCAATTATTTCACAAGGTTGCATGAAATCATAATAAATGAGCTTATAAGTTGTTTGTGCAAGAGTGTAAAGCAGGAACTCTGGGGCAATGCCCTGAAGCCTTGCCCGTGGAGTGGATGCACTGCCCCGGATCACTGTCCCACCAAAGCACCAGGGTGGCTGTTATCAGGGACTCACCAGCTGGTGCAGCTCAGATGTTGCCTATTTGATCTGCTGAAGTTTTTATTCTTACTTTCATTTTCCATTTATCTGCTTATTTACCTTAACACTTTGCAATAGACATTACTTCCTTTAATATATTACTGCATGATGTATCATTTCTGTGTTATTGAATCTTTTGAAATTTATTTTGAGCAAAACAAATTTAAAAAGTACAAGAGAGGAAGAAAGGAGCAGAAAGAAACTGCAAAACAACCAGAAATCAATTCATAAAGTGGCAATAAGTACACATCTATCAATAATTACCTTAAATGTAAATGGACTAAATGCACCAGTCAAAAGGCATAGGGTGGAAGAATGTGTAAAAAAACAAGCCCATTATATGCTGTCTACAAGAAACTCATTTCAGACCCAAAGACATATATAGACTGAAAGTGAAGCGATGGAAAAACATAGTCCTTGAAAATAAAAGGGAGAAAAAAGCAAGAGTAGCAGTGCTTATATCAGACAACATAGACTTCAAAACAGAAAGTAACAAGAGACAAGAAGTACATTACATAATGATAAAGGGGTCAGTCCAACAAGAGTATAATGATTGCAAATATCTATGCACCCAACATAGGAGCACCTAAATATATAAAACAAATACTCTTAGACCTAAAGGTGGAAATAGCAACACATCATATTACTGGACTTTAACATTCCACTTACATCAATGGACAGATCATCCACAGAAAATAAATAAGGAAACGGGCATTTCATGACATGTTAGACCACATGGACCTCATAGATGTATACAGAATGTTCCATCCCAAAGCAGCAGAATGCACATTTTTTCTCAAATGTACATAGAACTTTCTCCAGAATAGATCATGTAATAGGACAAAAAAAGTCTCAAAAATGGAAATCCATTGAAATTGTATCAAGCATCCATTCAGATCACAATGGTATGAAAGTGGAAATCAACTGCGTGAAGAAAACAAACAAAAAAACTCCACATGGAGACTAAACAACAAGCTTCTAAATTATCAGTGGACCAATGAACAAGTCAAATAAGGAATCAAGCAATACATGGAGAAAAGTGAAAACAAAAATAAAATAGTTCAATATATGTGGGATGCTACAAAAGTGTTTCTGAGAGGGAAGTACATAGAAATACAGGCCTGCCTCAAGAAACAAGAACAATCCCAGATAAACAGTCTAAACTCACAACTGAAGAAATCAGAAATAGAAGAATAAATGAAAAACAAAATTAGTACAGGGAGGAACATAATGAAGATCAAAATAAAATAAAATAAAATAAGAATTATAAAACAGGAAAAAAAAATCTATGAAACCAGTAGCTGGTTCTTTGAGAAGAAGAACAAAATAGACAAACTCTTAGACAAACATGTCAAGAAAAAAAGAGGGAGGGCAAAAATAAAATAAGAAATGAAAAGGGAGAAGTTATAACAGATAAAAGAGATATATGAAGAATTATTAAAGAATTCTGTGAAATATTATGTACCAATAAATTGGATAACCTAGAAGAAATGGAAAATTCCTAGAAAAGAACAACTTTCCAAGACTGACCTAGAAAGAAACAGAAAATCTTAACAGACTGATTATAACAAAATTGAATTGGTAATAAAAAACCTCCCAACATACAAAAGGCCAGAACCAGATGGCTTCACAGCTGAATTCTACCAAACATTAAGAAAAGAGCTAATACCCACTGTTCTTAAGGTATTCCAAAATAAAGAAAAGGAAGTACACATCCAAACTTATTCTAAGAAACCAGCATCACTCTAATACCAAAAAACAGACACTACAAAAAAAATGTAGGCCAATATCCCTGATGAACATAAATGCAAAATTCCTCAACAAAATATTAACAAACAAAATTTAAAAAACATCAAAATGATCATCTTTCATGACCAATTGGAATTTATTCCAGGGATGCAAGGACTGTACAGTATTTGTAAGTTAATTGGTGTGATATACCACTTTAAAAAAAGAAAAGATTAAAGCCATATGAATATATTAATAAATGCTGAGAAAGCATTTGACAAACTTCAACATCCATTCATGATAAAAACTCTCAACAATCTGAATATAAAGGGACATACCTCAACACAATAAAGGAAATATATGACAAAACCACAGCTGACATCATACTCAATGGTGAAAAGCTGGAAGTTTTCCCCCTAAGATTAGGAACAAGACAAGGATGCCCCCTCTCACCACTTCTATTCATTATAGTACAGGAGGTCCTAGCTACAGCAATCAGACTACACAAAGAAATAAAATGTATCCAAATTTGTAAGGAAGAAGTAAAACTCACCATTTGCAGATGACATGATGCTAAACCCTAAAAACTCCATCAAAAACCTGACAGAACCAATAAGTGAATTCATCAAATTTTCAGAATACACAATCAATATACAAAAATTTGTTGCATTCTTATATATTAACAAGCTAGCACAAGGAGAAATCAGGAAAAACAATTCCATTTACTATTGTATCAAAAAGAATAAAATACCTAAGAATAAACCTAACAAAGAAGGTGAAGGATGTATACTCTGAAAACTAAGACACTGATGAAAGAAACTGAAGACACAAGTAAATGGAAATCTATTCCATGCTCATGGAATAATTTACATTGGAAGAATTTATATTGTCAAAATGGCCATCCTACCCAAAGCAATTTACAGATTCAATGCAATCCCTATCAAAGTACCACTGGCATTTTTAATGAGTTAGATAAATAATCCTAAAATTCATATGGAACCACAAGAGTCCCTGAGCCCAAAGCAATCTTGAAAAAGAAATACAAATCTAGGGATATTACCCTACTTGACTTTAAGCTATATACAAAGCTACTTGAATCAAAACAGCGTGGTACTGGTACAACAAGAGACCCATATAGATCAATGAAACAGGACAGAGAGCCCAGATATAAACCCAGAAATATATGGTCAATTAATATGTGACAAAGGAGCCATGAGTATATAATGGGGAAAAGACAGTCTCTTCAATAAATGGTGTTGGGAAAACTAGAAAATACATGCAACACAATGAAACTAGATTACTTTCTAACTCCATACACAAAAGTCAACTAGAAATGGATTAAATAGCTAAATATAAGACATGATTCCACAAAACTCTTAGAGGAAAACAGGGTGAAGTCTCAAAAATAAGCATGAGCAATGGTTTTTGGGCCCATCTCCCCAGGAAAGGGAAACAAAACAAAAATGAATAAGTGGGACACATCAAACTAACAACTTATGCACATCAAAGGATACTATCAATGAAAAAAAACCCTACAGTATCCGATAATTATAAAAGTGTTATCTGATAAGGTTAATATCCAAAATATAGAAGGAGCTTATACACCTCAACAGCACAAATAATCAAATAACTCAATTAAAAAATGGGCAGATAACAACCATTTGATCAATAAATATGAGAGATGCCCTCACAAAAAAAAAATATATATATATATACACACACTTCCAATTGTAAAATAAATAAGTAACTGGGATGTAATGTATAGCATAAGGAATATAGTCAAAATACTGTAACAACTTGGTATGGTGATAGCTGGTACCTAGAATTATCATGTATATAAATGTTGAATCACTGTGTTGTATGCCTGAAACTAATGTAATACTGTGTGTCAACTACCCTTCAATAAAAAATAATTATCTACAAAAAAAAAAAAAAAAAAAAAGGGCAGAGGACCTGAGTAGACGTTTTACCAAAGATGAAAAGCAGATGGCCAACAGGCACATGAAAAGATGTTCCACATTACTAATCATCAGAGAAATGCAAGTCAAAATCACAATGAGATATCACCTCACACCAGTCAGAATGGTCACTATCCAAATAACAATAAATGCAAAGTGCTGTGAAGATGTGGAGAAAAGGGAACCCTACTACACTGTTGGTAGGAACGTAAATTGGAAAGCAGTATGGAGGCCCTTCAAAAAACTAAAAATAGAAATACCATATGACCCAATACTTCCATTACTAGGAATTTATGTGAATAAAACAAAAATCCCTGATTTGAAAAGATACATGCACCTCTATGTTTATTGCCACACTATTTGCAATAGGCAAGATGTGGAAGCAATGTAAATGTCTATCAGTAGATGATTTTTGAATATAGAATCCACATTGCATCCCTGGAAAGAACCTCACTTAACAATAATGTATAATTTATTTTATATTTTGCTTACATTTTCTGATATTTTGTTAAGGATTTTTATATATACATTTGTTAGAGATTTAGGTCTCTAGCTTATTTTGTACTGCTTTTGCTTTTCATAGTGATTAAACTGCCTTCTTTAAATGATTTGTGAAGTATTTGCATCTACTCCATTCTCTGGAAAATATTTGCAAATTGTTAATGCTTTGAATGTTTGTAGAAATCTACAGTAATATCTGGACATGAGATTTCTTTTTTAGAAGTTTTGTAATGGTTAATTCAGTTTCCTCTATAGTTATGGGGCTATCAAATTATCTATTTCCATTGGCCTGGTTATGTCTGCTTGCATTTTTGGTAATTGGTCCACTTCATCTGAATTGTCAAATGTGTGATCAGCTGCAGGTATGTGTTCTTAATATTTATTATCTATTGATATCTAGAACACTTGTGATATCCTCTGTTTCATTTTTGCTATTAGTTATTTGTAACTTCTCTCATTTTGTCTTTGCCATTCTTGCTAGATTTTGTCATTTCATTGATGTTGAAAGACCTTCCTGTTTCTTACACTGATCTTCTCCATTGTTTCCCTGTTTCACTGACATAGTTTTATCTCTATTGTTCCTACCTACTCATGCTTTGAGTGTATTTTGCTCACTTTTGTAATTTCTTGAGTTTGGAACTTGGATTATTTATTTGTGAATTTTTCTAATTTCTATTGTAATCATTTAGGGTTAAAAATTCCTTTCTCAGAACTGCTTTTGCTGTAACCCTCACATTTTGGCATGGTGTGTTTTTTTTCATTCAGTTAAATCTGTTTTTAAATTTCCCTTGGTATATTCTTTTTGGTGCACAAATTATATAGAAGCAGGCTGTTAGTTCTGGAGTATTTAGGGATATTTTTGTTATCTGTGTACAAATGATTTCTACACTGATTCCATTGAGATCAGAGAACACAGCTTATATGGGTTCAGTTGTTTCAGGTTTACCAGGATCCGTTTCATGGCCCATGTGTGTTCCCTGAGGACTTGAGGAAATTGTGCATTCTACTATATTTGAGTAGAGTATTCTACATGTTAGTTAGATCTTGCTGGTTAATTGTATTATTTAGTCCTCTTTTTATTAGAGATATTTGATGTATAACATTATATTCATTTCAGGTGTACATCATAATTCAATATTTATTACGTGCTTCAAAATGGTCACTAAAATATCTCTAGTTAACAGCCATCACCATACATAGTTACAATTTTTTTTTCTTTTAATGAAAACTTAAGATACAGTCTCTTAGCAACATTCAAATATATAATACAGTATTAACTATAACCCCAATGACTTACTTATTTTACAACTGGGAGTTTTTAGTTTTGAACACCCTTCAACCATTTTAGTCATCTCTACACATCACCTGCCTCTGGTAAAGACCAATCTGTTGTCTGTATCCATGAGATCAGATTTATTTCTTTGTTTAAATTTCAAATATAAGTGAGATCATACAGTGTTTGTTTTTCTCTGTCTGATTTATTTACTTAGCATAATGTTCCCTGGGACTATCTAAGTTGTTGTGAATAACAAGGTTTCCTTTTTCATGACTGAATAATATTATCTGGGGGTGATAGTCTCCTGATGACTGTCTCTGTTTGTTAGAGTCACATGGGACCCAGGAACATAAACCCCACTGGTCACCAGGGCCAGATAATCAGGGATCTTACTTGGCATTGCATCCACATTTAGCAAGGACACCTGATGAGGGTGTAAGCTCCTTTTGATAGATGTGTACAGGAGCAGGGCAGGAGAGTGTGAAGATGGCATCCAGTGGCCTCCACTCCCTACGTGCCTTCACTGATCCTGTATGTGTGCAAGACAAAAGCCTCTCCCTGAGGCCAGGGCTCCAGTACAAGTAAAGGGACCTTTTGCACAAAAAGACTGGGGCCGTGTTTCAAGTCTGTTGTTTCTGTAGTACTCTGGGAGTGGTAATTGGCCAAGATCTCTCCCTCTGGTTGATTTCTACAGTCCTGTGAGACCCAGGAATGCAAGTCCTGCTGTCCTCTGAAGCCAGATGACCAAGATTAAGGGGTACCCTCAGGATGTCGGTCACAAAAGCCAGGGTATCAATCATGAATACTGGCCACTGGCATTGTGCAAAAGCTCCCCTCTGGGAGATGCCAGATCGCTATAGCATGGCCAATGGGGACTGCAAAGATGGACTTGCCTGGAACAGGAAAAAAAAAAGCAAGGAAATTCAAATAAAACAGCATGCACCACTGGAGTGAGGTAGATGGATAGCACAGAGAGGGAGCCTGTTGGCCTGTCTATGCAAGTACCCCAGCTGACCTCCAGATGTGTGCCAAATTAAATGTTTGCCCCTCAGGCCAACACTTTAGGGCATGCAAATAAGCCTCTTGCACAGAAAGTCTGGGCTCTTGTGTATATCTGTGCAAGAGCCCTTTAAGCTCAGTTTGCTGTGACTTTGCAGGATTCATGGAGGCCAGCTGTGTCACTTCTCAAAACTGACATTTGGGGCTCATGTCTCAGTTGCAGAGATTAACAGTTGGGGTACCCAAGGTGGGGATGAACCCTTTACTCTCAGGGAGAAGCTCCAGGTTTTATGTTACCTCCTGATCTCGAGTCACCACCCTGGGGGTGGGGTTTACACCGGGCTTGTGTCTCAGCCTTTCCTGCTCAATTTGATATGTTTTATTTTTCTCATCTGCCCAATGTGTAGGAATTGTCCAGCTGTTTTGAGGTCTTTTGCCAGAGGAATTGTTCCACATGTAGCTGTAGGTTCAATGTGTCCTTTGGAGGAGGTGAACTCAGGGCTTTCCTGTTATCTGGGTGATGGTATTGTTGAGCTACTGTACCCTGGCTAATTTCATATCAAGTTATTCTTGCAGGAGCTGAGAGAGGGTTGTTAAGTCACTGACTAATATTATGGGTTTGTCTATTTCTCTGTTTAGTTTGCTCCTTCAGTTCACTTATGTTACAGCTATGTCTTTCAGGGCAGACATTTAGAACTGCTTAGACTTCTTACTGTATTTACCCTTTTATTGTATATAATATCCTCTTCCTGGTAAATTTATTTGTTCTGAATCTATTTATAGGATATTAATAGCACCTGTGCTATTTTCTTTTTTATCAATGTTGCCATTGTATGTACTTTTCATTCTTTTTCTTTCAACCTACCTACATCATTATATATAAAGTGAGTTTCTTATAGATACCATCTACTTAGATCATTTAGAACATTCCTCCAATCTCTGCCTTTAATGGGTGTATTTAGGCCATTTAATATATTCTTAATATATTAGGGCTGTCTGCCACTTTATTATTTATTTCATGTTTTCCATTACTCATTTCTGTTTTCCTCATACTTCTGGGTTACTTGGATCTCTTTCAGAATTCCACTCAGTTTTTCAGTAGTGTCTTTCAGCATATGCTTTTTTTTTTCATATAACGTCTTAGTTTTTTCTTTTGGTATCACATTACAAATAAGCAATGTATCATAGTTTACTGGTTTCACCATTTCATGTGTGAAGGGTAGAATGCTTTTCCCTCTATTACACTTTACCATCCCCTATTTGTAATATAACTGTTTTAAGGACTACTTCTTTATATATTCCTGTACAAATATTAACATCAACATATTTAATGTTTGCCTTAACCATTAAACATAGTTCAAAAATTTAAGAGGAGCATCTATTGTATTTATCTACAAGTTTAATCATCCCAATGTTATTTTTATCTCCCTGATGTTCCTAGATTCCTTCTTTGATTACATATTTCCTGTTTACAAAATTTCCTTTAGCCATTCTTTTAGAGTAGGTCCACTAATAAAAAAGAAGTTCTCAGTTTTTCTTCAACTGAGAATGCCTTGGTTTTTGCTTTCATTCTTGAAGTATATTTCACTAGACATAGGACTATAGGTTGACTTTTGTTTTTCTTTAAGCACTTTGTGAAAATGGGACAGCAGAAGAGCATTGACAACTCATTGCATTCTTTATAAGGCACATACTAGGCACAAAAAATGAATTAAACATCAGTCTATTGCAATCTGTTTTGTGTTATTTATTATTATACTTCCATATTCACTCTCTTCCTTTCCAGCTACAACAACACATGCATGTACACACATGCACACACACACACACAGAATTACTTATTGCAGGCTACAATTTCACACTCTATATACACAGTGAGGTCTGTGTAGTTACAATGTACAAAAATCACACCAACCACGATCCAGCTCATCTCAAATATCATGTTTTCTTAATTTACTAAGAAGTGTTCAATAATATTTGACTAAGACACATTGACTTCTTATCACTCTTAAGTAAAGTAATTAAGGGAATAATTATGTTTTTTGATATGCGTATGTTCTTACAGATCTAATGTATAAAAGAGTTTAGAACAAAGTTGTTGAGTCACTGTATCTTTTGAAAGGCTTGTGTCTCACATGCAGGCAGTGAGCTACAGACGCTAAAGGAGATGCACTAAGCCATGGAAAGCAATGTTTGAGAATGAGATCTGCATTTGAGCTTTCGTGCCTCCCGATGCAAACCTCCCATTACAGCTCTTATAACCATCTCCTCTAAGGTCTGCAGAGTCAAAGAAGTGATTCCACTTTCTGATTATTTTAAATATTTACCATTATATCTGTACCCACTGGCAGAATAAATCCTCAGATATTTGCAAACAGAAAACGGCCTTAGCTAAATCAAGAGAAATAATGAGCAAATGTGGGGTTCCCGTCAGACTGCAGGTCTTAGAATATGCAGAAAGGAGCAGCACCGAGGAACAAAAATGTGAGAGTTCAGGTCAGTCGTTGGTCTAAGTCATGGCACCGTCTGCCCTTTCATCATTCTTCTCTCAGGCTCAAGTTCACGGAAGAGTCTTTTAGTCCAGGTGTGGGCAAGGACATTTAACTGATGTGCTCTGGAAGGTGAGAGAGCTCAGAAGGTGTTCTCCACAGAGAAACCAAAGTATAGTTAGAGTAATAAAGGAAAAGAAAGTAAGCACCACATTCACATTAACTGTCCTGTTCTCTCAACAGATTAAAAGTTCAGACTTTTGTATAAAGACCCAACCTTGGTAATGGGCATGTGAAACTGATCCAAAGAACAGAGTGGAACAAAACTGATCAGGCTTTTTGGAAAGGACTGGTTTCCCAGTATTGATTTCCATTTTGCAGCTGCAATAATAAAAGTGAAAGTAACTATATGAAAAAATGTGAATATTCAGATTTAATAAAATATCAGTAAAATGAGTCATTGTGAAAATAGTGATACTTTTTCAATACTGTTTACAAACCATGTCAAGGACAATGTCCTCTCATGAGAAGACACAGCTGTTTATTTCTGAAATGAAATCTAGCTGAGGATGCAAAGGATAGATAGCATCTTTTTGGGTACAAAAGAAAATAATATTTTAGTATATTTTGTTTCTCCTATTCCTTCTTGAAAGGTATTTTTCAATGAGAAATGGCTTATGGCAAAGAACAGTTAATATGCTATGCTCATAGCCAATGAATTAGGAGTATGATAAGATATTTTATCTGCCATGGTTGGGGAAGTACATATATAAGATGCTTATTTTCCAACATGCAACTTTAATGGGTGGAAATTACAAGGTGCATTTAAGATGTTTGGCAGAGAACTAAACAATTCACTAAAATTGAAAAATGCGTAAAATGGCTTTGTGACCTAGACAAGCAGTTGATAAATAGTGACTTTTTTGAATTCCTGGGAATAAATGTCAGAAGTGAAATATGGACTTCATGGTGAGGTTGTCAAAGTCATATGGGGCTCTCTTCCCCTTGGCTTGTGCTCCCAGCTTAAGTCAACACATACACTTTGCTCACCATAAGAAAAGGAGATGCTCCCTTGTTAGAAAATGTAAGTGAAGAGTGATTTAACTGTTGTGAAACTGAGAACGGTAGTTTTGGCTAAAGAGAAGCTTAATGACTGCATGACTCGTGATCAGTTTCTTGCAAACGATGACTGTCGGGAGCACAGTCTTCCTGAGAGAAGTTTCTTCAGAGCATCTTTCACATCCTTGTTCCTGAAAGTGTAGATGATTGGATTTAAGGTGGGAGTCACCATGGTGTAGAAGAGGGAGACAAACTTGCCTTGTTCCTGGGCATAGCTCGGTTGCAGGTACATGTAGATCAAGGTGCCATAGAAAATGATCACCACCGTGAGGTGGGAGGAGCAGGTGCTGAAGGCCTTGCGCCTCGCCTCCAGCGACTTGGTCTTCAGCACAGCTTGTGTTATAAAGCCATAGGAGATAAGGATGAATGCCGGGGGGATTAGCAGGAACAGGATATTAACAAAAAAGAGCACCAACTCATTGACAGTGGTGTCCACACAGGCCAGCTTGAGGAGAGCTGGCACTTCACAAATAAAATGATCCAGCCTGTGCTCTCCACAGAGAGGCAGCTGCAAGGCGAGGGTGGCATGGATCAGGGAGTTGGCCCAACCACCGAGCCAGGAGATGGACGCCAGCTGCTGGCACAGCTGTGGGTTCATGGTGGCCATGTAGTGCAGGGGTCTGCAGACAGCCACGTAGCGATCCAAGGCCATCATAGCCAGGAGGACGCACTCGGTGGAGCCCAGTGCCAGGCAAATGTAAAGCTGTACCACACAGCCGCCGTAAGTGATGGTCTTCTCTGGTCCTTGCAGGTTAACTAGGGTCTGAGGCGCAATGCTAGTGGTGAAGCAGAGGTCCAGCAGGGAGAGGTTGCCGAGAAAGAAGTACATAGGGGTGTGGAGGTGAGGGTCCAGGTACGAGACGATGATGATGGTGAAGTTCCCCACGAGCATCAGGAGGTAGAAGAAAAGGACGAACACAAAGAGCACAGACTCCAAGCCAGGGTGCTCCGAGAAGCCCAGGAGGATGAAGCCCATCAGAGCACTCCCATTGGCCCTCTCCATCCTTCCAGAGGGACCTGCAGCTGCTACGGGAAGAATGGGAACAGGGACTCTTGAAACAGTTGGTCGCGAGTCACTAGCTCAAAGGATGGTGAGGCTCACTAGTCCAGCCTGTTCACTTCTCACCCCGAATGTGTTGCTGACCCAGGACATCAGTCAAGTACAACGACTCTCTGAAAATCATGAGCGCTTTAAACTTTGGGGTCATCTGGGGACTGATTTTTAATTAATTTACATGGATATACCCCATACATATCAAGATATCTTGCAATTATCTACTACTGAAATAAAGTGCCTCTCAAGATAAAAAAGTTAACAGCATCTCTATGGTTTCAATTGTCAACTAAAATCTGCATACAAAATACAATATTCAGGTCTCATCACAGACCAGATAGGGATGGGCAACTTCACATCCTACCCCCACATACAAACAGCTCTGTACACTACCTCAACAGAGAAAGGTAAGCAAGCACGGATATAGTAGTCTATCTATGGAGCCAAAAAAATTGAGTAGTTAGATAATGAATAATTTATATTTAGAAATAAATTTATAAAATATGTTCCAAGGCTGAACAAAGTAAACAATTTTCAAATAGGTTTTTCAAAATAACAAATGAGAAAAATAATATTTTGAAATATGGAGACAAGGGAACCCTTTATGTAGGAAACGAATGAAAATAAAGCATTTAAATATGGGAAAATTGAGATGGGAGGGGATAGATCACTTTTTACAAGTTGGAAAACATTAGTAACAACTAGACAGAAATAAAAAGGTGCATCTCAGCAAACAAATTATATGCTGTAATTTCAAGTTTCATGCAAGTTCACTTAATGATGGAAATGCCAAAGAATGAAAATTACTTCTAAAAGTATATTTTGAAAGAACATTATTTAGACAAAGGAACTAAAATTCCTTAAATTCAAGACAAAAAGAAAAATCTACTCAAAAGAATATGCCTTATTAATAAAAAGTTAAAGATGTATTATTTTATCCTTCTGAATATAAAATTTGTTGGAAAGAGCTGTTAGATAGATCTCTTAAAACTCCTTAGGTAGATCTATTAAGATGCTTAGTGATCAGCATGGCAAAACCACAGAAGAAATTATAAACTTGAATTAAAAAGGCTTATGTGAGTGGTGAAAATTTAAGATCGTTCATGAACACTGATAGAGTGTGTGGATAATTCAATTCTATTCATAAGAATATGCAAAAAGGTAAGTGTTAAATGTATACCTAAAAAAAGTATTTGGAGCTAAATCGTAGAAATCATTGATTTAAATAAAGTTCTTAGCTTTGCTGTACAGGCAATGATATGGCATTGAATAAAACTGGAAAAATGTCGGTATAAATACAAATTCAAAGAAGGTACATGTCACAACCAAATTTATAGAAGCAGGCAGAAACTAAGCTGAGATTTTCAACAAAGACATAAACCAATGATGGAGAAGAAAAAGGTTTTAAGTAGGGCCAAATCATGTGGAAATATTAAAATGGGGTTTCTCCTTGTGTTTTCCTAAAATAACAATTAATCAGTTACTCTGTGTGTGTGTGAAGGAAGAAATAGTAAAGAATGGAAAGAGCTCTCTAATTTAGATTGTGAAGGACTTTGAAGTCTAGGCTAAGAAACTAGGAATATTGATGATTTTGAATAAGGCTCTTTAAAAATATCTCATCTGACTGTGTAGAGCAGGGTATAAAAATAATGAAAGAAGATAAAGTAAATGAAAAACATTCATAGGACTAGAGGAATGAGGGAGAGAATGTTATGATCTTTGCCTGTAAATCACATTCATAATAAGTCCCAGCCACAAAGCAGGTGGTGGTGAACATTACACATAAAACATTCAAGGCCCTCTCTGTGCTATCCCCATGCCCTCAAGACATCCATGTCCATCCCCACAACTGACTTGTCAGCCCACCATACTGAGCAGTTGGCAGTCTCCTAATTGCCCTTTCACTCAGCTGTACCTTTTCTTTTTCTGCTCCTATGATAAGGATATTCTTCTGCAACCCTCACCCTCTTGGAAATCATCAACACACTTTCCTCAACTCAGCACTGGTCACTAACATACAAAGCCCTCTTTGACTCCAGGGGACATTCAACCTCTCACACCATGCCCTGTATACTAGCTGATTTCTTTTGTGTCCATCCTATACCCTAAACCTACTTCTATCACAAAAATGGTAAGACACAACTGGCCTGTTTTACACCTGCATATTTCTACCAAGACATAAGCTACTTCCCATGTTTTACTGATATTTTATATCACTGTTATGATGCCCAATGCATAACAGGTGATCAATAACTGCTTGATGAAGAAATGAATGCATTTTTCAGCTGTATTTTCCATAGTCAGACACTTTCTTGGATCTTTCTGGATAGTGGATTTTGGGAAAAAAGAAGTGGCTATGGTTAGAACAACTGAGACAGGAAAGAGAACAGAATTGGGTATGCTGGAGCAGCCAATTAAGGCAACAATGCTTGGAAACAAAAGTTGGAGTGAAGAATTTGACCACTTACTGTGTTGGCATACACAAGAGTCTAAAACTGTAAAGCACCAAACGCCTCCCGCCCACCATCCCGCTCCATGAAATGCTGTGCTCATGAAGGAGGGCTATGTCAGAATGAGTGCGGGGACCATATCACTGCTTAAGGAGCCCCAGCACATGGCTCCTGCAGTTTTACTCATCCTGGAATCAAGGGGAGAGAGGGAAGTAGATGTCAGATGTGGGAGATTACTGGATACTGAGTCAGAACAGAGAAAGCTGTCTTAAGCTTTTCCTCTCCTCCCTTCTACAAAGGCCTCAGCAGACACAACTAGAGAAGACTTCTACTCACAGCTTCAGAATGAAGATGGAATGAAGATGCTGCAGATAGAGATGCCACTATGTGTACGAACATGACTCACCTATGCCTTTTGCCACCCAGCCATTACCCTAACTACCTGCATGAAGCGTGGATGAGGTGGAAAGATCACGCTGTCCTCTAACTTCGGAGAAATCCAATGTAAGAAAAGTCTAATATATTTCCCAGAGGCTTGGAACCTCTCTGGCTACAATGTCTATCTGTGAAAATACAAAACAAGACTTTCTAGTACCTGTTCAGTTGTTTTCAGACCAGACTGGAGGTTGCCCACCCGAGCAGTAAAGCACCTGGTCAGGCGTATACACAAGTCTCCTCTGTACACACGTACTCTGATTCTTGCTGGCCCTCAGGTTTTAGTACAGGAGACCACAATGTCACCTGAGTCAAGAAAGAATGGTCCTCTAGAAAACATTTTATTTTTTCTAAATGAAATGCTACCCAGTAAGTCAAACCTTCAGTCATTTTGGTTGAATCACACCTACACTGTACCTCTCTCCGAAGTGGCAGAGTGCCCCAAACCCAAGAGCTTGCAGTGGTGCACTAATTAATGAAGGTTCCTCTGTGGTGTTTTTCATGAATAATTTTTATGGGACGTTGAAATCATCTTGAACTGAGGTGTGGAATTGTGTGGATGTGGAATTGAGTGTCTGTATGCATATCATCTCATCTGTATCTACATCTATGTCTGTCTAATCATAGGACTCGCAAATCACCACCATCAACAGTAGCATTGCCGTCTATGGTATTCTTATAAAAGAAAATTGAATTCAAAAGTGTTAGTTATCCTAAACAATTGGATGGCACTATTTGTACTTACAAAGAACAGCAAGAAATTTCCCATTCCTTCATTTGGTAGTCAAAACCCCAACCTGAGAGGGTTTTCCTATCCCCTCAAGCATCAACATTGTTAATGATAGAAACTGTAAAGTTGATGCTTCATTAATTTTTATAAACCCCTTCAAAATACAAGTGAATTCAAGGCTAAACAAACCGAATTCTTACTTACTGCAAGAGATATTTGAACATGCTGGACTTTGTCACACCTTAGGCAGCATGTTCAGCTCTATTTTCCTAGATTTGTGTGTCCATGCCTAGCCTCCACTAATCCACAACTTGGCTGGTTTCTAAATGGTGTCTGTTAAAGATTCATATTTCTAACGAGCCAATTATGAGGACACTATATAGCAGTAATGAGAATTGTGACAGGAGATTCTGAAATGGGGAAACTGACAATTCCACAAAAAGGCCAAGGTTTATTTACAGTTACTGTCATCTTGGGAAAATCTGTGTCCCCAGCAGGAAATAAGCTGAGGGACTAACTTCTGGAGATCCTCCAGGCTGAGTGGGTCCATGTTACCCCAGTGTGACACGTTCCTTCCGTGCTTGCCTATTGTCATGGGACCTCGTACTTCATGAAGGAAAGAGCCACCACATTTACCTAACATAATAAAAATAACCTGCTTCTGTTGGATCCTTCCTCCATCACTCCAGCTGTGGGACAGAAAATCAGTCCCACCTATTTCAGGCTAATACCTTTCCCCGTGTTTTTGATTCTCAGTACCATATTACTCACTCAAATTTCAAGCATTATTTCTTGATAAAACAGAGTTGACTTTTTTTTTTTTTTAATAATTATTTTTTTATTGAAGGGTAGTTGACGCACAGTATTACATTACATTAGTTTCAAGTGTACAACACAGTGGTAGAACATTTATATACATAATTCTAGGTTCCAGCTATCACCCTATCAAGCTGTTACAATATCTTGACTGTATTCCTTATGCTATACATTACATCCCGGTTACTTATTTATTTTACCATTGGAAGTCTGTCCTTTTTTTTTTTTTTTTTTTGTGAGGGCATCTCTCATATTTATTGATCAAATGGTTGTTAACGACAATAAAATTCTGTATAGGGGAGTCAATGCTCAATGCACAATCCTTAATCTACCCCAAGCCTAATTTTCGTCAGTCTCCAATCTTCTGAGGCATAACAAACAAGTTCTTACATGTAGAACAAATTCTTACATAATGAATAAGTTACATAGTGAACAGTACAAGGGCAGTCATCACAGAAACTTTCGGTTTTGCTCATGCATTATGAACTCTAAACAGTCAGTTCAAATATGAATACTCATTTGGTTTTTATACTTGATTTATATGTGGATACCACATTTCTCTCTTTATTATTATTATTTTTAATAAAATGCTTAAGTGGTAGGTAGATGCAAGATAAAGATAGAAAACATAGTTTAGTGTTGTAAGAGAGCAAATGTAGATGATCAGGTGTGTGCCTGTAGACTATGTGTTAATAATCCAAGCTAGACCAGGGGAATAAAACATCCACATATGCAGAAGATTTCTCTCAGAACAGGGGGGGTGAGGTTCTAAGCCTCACCTCTGTTGATCCCCAATTTCTCACCTGATGGCCCCCCTGCGACTGTGCCTGTCTTAGGTTGTTCCTCCCTTGAGGAATCTTACCCGTCTCTGGCTAACCAGTCATCTTCCGGGGCCATACAGGGAAATGTGAAGTTGGTAAGTGAGAGGGAAGCCTTATTGTTTGAAAAGGTTAGCTTTTTACTTCTTTGCATATTTATGCCCTGTGGCTTCTATGCCCAGCATTTGTCTTGAGGTATCTTTACCAGTTGGAGGAGTTATGATACTCTGTAAATTTGATATGAGGCACGAATTCTATTTAAGGGTTGTAATTAGGAAGGAAGAAGAAAAGCTATAGAAGTAGCAGGCGGAAGAAAACATGGGAAGATTGATTATTTCTTTGACAAATCTTCTTGTAGAGTAACTTCAGCATATATAGATTTTAAGCTACTACTTAAATTGCGCACACACATTGACATAATAGGAGTATAGTTACATAACCAAAGCATATCTGTAATTACCAGCCATCTCCAGTGAAACCAAGAAAACCATTAAGGCACCTTAGGCATTTGTGAAAACTTATCTAAGATATGGTGGATATTGTCCAACTGAACTTGAACAGTCTGAGAGAAATCAGACAAATTAAAACAACCCATTCCTGGGGACTGTTCACATGCCATATGTTCTTTTAACAGTAAATAGCCTGTAGTTGTAAGATTTTGGAGCGCTACAATTTGCACTTCTCCTAATTCTTGGTTGAGTTCCAACAGTATAGATCCAGTCAAATTTGTTGTTTTACTGTATGCACAGGCCAGCTTAGATATCTCCTTCCTCATTCCCATGGCAAGTCCAGGAACTGGTGGGATGAGTGCATCTACAGCTGTAGCAGTGCGTGGATCTTTGTTGGGGTTTTTTGATGATCATCTTCTGGCATGAGTCTTCCAGAGAGTGCAGATGTTGGAAGTTCTTTTTCATATCGTATCTTAGTTCATTTTCGGGGTAGCCCAATTAGGCTTTGATCCTCTGTATAAACACAAACAGACCCTTTGCCTACACTTTTATATACCCTTTATACCCTTGTGTAGAACTCGTTGGAGGTTACCACACAGGAACTGCCCTTTTTTTTTTTTTTTTTTGCTTTGTTTTTGGTATCACTAATCTACACTTACATGACGAATATTATGTTTACTAGGCTCTCCCCTATACCAGGTCTCCCCTATAAACCCCTTTACAGTCACTGTCCATCAGCATAGCAAAATGTTGTAGAATCACTACTTGCCTTCTCTGTGTTGTACAGCCCTCCCTTTTCTCCTACCCCCACATGCATGTTAATCTTAATACCCCCCTACTTCTCCCCCCCCTTATCCCTCCCTACCCACCCATCCTCCCCAGTCCCTTTCCCTTTGGTACCTGTTAGTCCATTCTTGAGTTCTGTGATTCTGGTGCTGTTTTGTTCCTTCAGTTTTTCCTTTGTTCTTATATTCCACAGATAAGTGAAATCATTTGGTATTTCTCTTTCTCCGCTTGGCTGGTTTCACTGAGCATAATACCCTCCAGCTCCATCCATGTTGCTGAAAATGATTGGATTTGCCCTTTTCTTATGGCTGAGTAGTATTCCATTGTGTATATGTACCACATCTTCTTTATCCATTCATCTATCGATGGACATTTAGGTTGCTTCCAATTCTTGGCTATTGTAAATAGTGCTGCAATAAACATAGGGGTGCATCTGTCTTTCTCAAACTTGATTGCTGCGTTCTTAGGGTAAATTCCTAGGAGTGCAATTCCTGGGTCAAATGGTAAGTCTGTTTTGAGCATTTTGATATACCTCCATACTGCTTTCCACAATGGTTGAACTAACTTACATTCCCACCAGCAGTGTAGGAGGGTTCCCCTTTCTCCACAGCCTCGCCAACATTTGTTGTTGTTTGTCTTTTGGATGGCAGCCATCCTTACTGGTGTGAGGTGATACCTCATTGTAGTTTTAATTTGCATTTCTCTGATAATTAGCGATGTGGAGCATCTTTTCATGTGTCTGTTGGCCATCTGTATTTCTTTTTTGGAGAACTGTCTGTTCAGTTCCTCTGCCCATTTTTTAATTGGGTTCTTTGTTTTTTGTTTGTTGAGGCGTGTGAGCTCCTTATATATTCTGGACGTCAAGCCTTTATCGGATGTGTCATTTTCAAATATATTCTCCCATACTGTAGGGATCCTTCTTGTTCTATTGATGGTGTCTTTTGCTGTACAGAAGCTTTTCAGCTTAATATAGTCCCACTTACTCATTTTTGCTGTTGTTTTCCTTGCCCGGGGAGATATGTTCAAGAAGTGGTCACTCATGTTTATGTCTAAGAGGTTTTCGCCTATGTTTTCTTCCAAGAGTTTAATGGTTTCATGGCTTACATTCAGGTCTTTGATCCATTTTGAGTTTACTTTTGTATATGGGGTTAGACAATGGTCCAGTTTCATTCTCCTACATGTAGCTGTCCAGTTTTGCCAGCACCACCTGTTGAAGAGACTGTCATTTCGCCATTGTATGTCCATGGCTCCTTTATCAAATATTAATTGACCATATATGTCTGGGTTAATGTCTGGATTCTCTAGTCTGTTCCATTGGTCTGTGGCTCTGCTCTTGTGCCAGTACCAAATTGTCTTGATTACTATGGCTTTATAGTAGAGCTTGAAGTTGGGGAGTGAGATCCCCCCTACTTTATTCTTCTTTCTCAGGATTGCTTTTGCTATTCGGGGTCTTTTGTGTTTCCATATGAATTTTTGAATTATTTGTTCCAGTTCATTGAAGAATGTTGCTGGTAGTTTCATAGGGATTGCATCAAATCTGTATATTGCTTTGGGCAGGATGGCCATTTTGACGATATTAATTCTTCCTAGCCACGAGCATGGGATGAGTTTCCATCTGTTAGTGTCCCCTTTAATTTCTCTTAAGAGTGACTTGTAGTTTTCAGAGTATAAGTCTTTCACTTCTTTGGTTAGGTTTATTCCTAGGTATTTTATTTTTTTGGATGCAATTGTGAATGGAGTTGTTTTCCTGATTTCTCTTTCTGTTGGTTCATTGTTAGTATATAGGAAAGCCACAGATTTCTGTGTGTTGATTTTGTATCCTGCAACTTTGCTGTATTCCGATATCAGTTCTAGTAGTTTTGGGGTGGAGTCTTTAGGGTTTTTTATGTACAGTATCATGTCATCTGCAAATAGTGACAGTTTAACTTCTTCTTTACCAATCTGGATTCCTTGTATTTCTTTATTTTGTCTGATTGCCGTGGCTAGGACCTCCAGTACTATGTTAAATAACAGTGGAGAGAGTGGGCATCCCTGTCTAGTTCCCGATCTCAGCGGAAATGCTTTCAGCTTCTCGCTGTTCAATATAATGTTGGCTGTGGGTTTATCATAGATGGCCTTTATTATTTTGAGGTACTTGCCCTCTATTCCCATTTTGCTGAGAGTTTTTAACATGAATGGATGTTGAACTTTGTCAAATGCTTTTTCAGCATCTATGGAGATGATCATGTGGTTTTTGTCTTTCTTTTTGTTGATGTGGTGGATGATGTTGATGGACTTTCGAATGTTGTACCATCCTTGCATCCCTGGGATGAATCCCACTTGGTCATGGTGTATGATCCTTTTGATGTATTTTTGAATTCGGTTTGCTAATATTTTGTTGAGTATTTTTGCATCTACGTTCATCAGGGATATTGGTCTGTAGTTTTCTTTTTTGGTGGGGTCTTTGCCTGGTTTTGGTATTAGGGTGATGTTAGCTTCATAGAATGAGTTTGGGAGTATCCCCTCCTCCTCTATTTTTTGGAAAACTTTAAGGAGAATATGTATCATGTCTTCACTGTATGTCTGATAAAATTCCGAGGTAAATCCATCTGGCCCGGGGGTTTTGTTCTTTGGTAGTTTTTTGATTACCTCTTCAATTTCGTTGCTGGTAATTGGTCTGTTTAGATTTTCTGTTTCTTCCTGGGTCAATCTTGGAAGGTTATATTTTTCTAGGAAGTTGTCCATTTCTCCTAGGTTTCCCAGCTTGTTAGCATATAGGTTTTCATAGTATTCTCCAATAATTCTTTGCATTTCCGTGGGGTCCGTCGTGATTTTTCCTTTCTCGTTTCTGATACTGTTGATTTGTGTTGACTCTCTTTTCTTCTTAATAAGTCTGGCTAGAGGCTTATCTATTTTGTTTATTTTCTCGAAGAACCAGCTCTTAGTTTCATTGATTTTTGCTATTGTTTTATTCTTCTCAATTTTATTTATTTCTTCTCTGATCTTTATTATGTCCCTCCTTCTGCTGACCTTAGGTCTCATCTGTTCTTCTTTTTCCAATTTCGATAATTGTGACATTAGACCATTCATTTGTGATTGCTCTTCCTTTTTTAAATATGCTTGGATTGCTATATACTTTCCTCTTAAGACTGCTTTTACTGTGTCCCATAGAAGTTGGGGCTTAGTGTTGTTGTTGTCATTTGTTTCCATATATTGCTGGATCTCCATTTTGATTTGGTCATTGATCCATTGATTATTTAGGAGCGTGTTGTTAAGCCTCCATGTGTTCGTGAGCCTCTTTGCTTTCTTTGTACAGTTTATTTCTAGTTTTATGCCTTTGTGGTCTGAAAAGTTGGTTGGTAGGATTTCAATCTTTTGGAATTTTCTGAGGCTCTTTTTGTGGCCTAGTATGTGGTCTATTCTGGAGAATGTTCCATGTGCACTTGAGAAGAATGTATATCCCGCTGCTTTTGGATGTAGAGTTCTACAGATGTCTATTAGGTCCATCTGGTCTACTGTGTTGTTCAGTGCTTCCGTGTCCTTACTTATTTTCTGCCCAGTGGATCTATCCTTTGGGGTGAGTGGTGTGTTGAAGTCTCCTAGGATGAATGCATTGCAGTCTATATCCCCCTTTAGTTCTGTTAGTATTTGTTTCACATATGCTGGTGCTCCTGTGTTGGGTGCATATATATTTAGAATGGTTATATCCTCTTGTTTGACTGAGCCCTTTATCATTATGTAGTGTCCTTCTTTATCTCTTGTTACTTTCTTTGTTTTGAAGTCTATTTTGTCTGATATTAGTACTGCAACCCCTGCTTTCTTCTCACTGTTGTTTGCTTGAAATATGTTTTTCCATCCCTTGACTTTTAGTCTGTACATGTCTTTGGGTTTGAGGTGAGTTTCTTGTAAGCAGCATATAGATGGGTCTTGCTTTTTTATCCATTCTGTTACTCTGTGTCTTTTGATTGGTGCATTCAACCCATTAACATTTAGGGTGACTATTGAAAGATATGTACTTATTGCCATTGCAGGCTTTAAATTCGTGGTTACCAAAGGTTCAAGGTTAGCCTCTTTAGTATCTTACTGCCTAACTTAGCTCGCTTATTGAGCTGTTATATACACTGTCTGGAGATTCTTTTCTTCTCTCCCTTCTTGTTCCTCCTCCTCGATTCTTCATATGTTGGGTGTTTTGTGCTGTGCTCTTTGTAGGAGTGCTCCCATCTAGAGCAGTCCCTGTAAGATGTTCTGTAGAGGTGGTTTGTGGAAAGCAAATTCCCTCAGCTTTTGTTTGTCTGGGAATTGTTTAATCCCACCGTCATATTTGAATGATAGTCGTGCTGGATACAGTATCCTTGGTTCAAGGCCCTTCTGTTTCATTGTATTAAATATATCATGCCATTCTCTTCTGGCCTGTAGGGTTTCTGTTGAGAAATCTGACGTTAGCATGATGGGTTTCCCTTTATAGGTGACCTTTATCTCTCTAGCTGCCTTTAACACTCTTTCCTTGTCCTTGATCTTTGCCATTTTAATTATTATGTGTCTTGGTGTTGCCCTTCTTGGATCCTTTCTGTTGGGGGTTCTGTGTATTTCCGTGGTCTGTTCGATTACTTCCTCCCCCAGTGTGGGGAAGTTTTCAGCAATTATTTCTTCTAAGATACTTTCCATCTCTTTTCCTCTCTCTTCTTCTTCTGGGACCCCTATAATACGGATATTGTTCCTTTTGGATTGGTCACACAGTTCTCTTAATATTGTTTCATTCCTGGAGATCCTTTTGTCTCTCTCTCTGTCAGCTTCTATGCATTCCTGTTCTCTGATTTCAATTCCATCAATGGCCTCTTGCATTCTATCCATTCTGCTTATAAACCCTTCCAGAGTTTGTTTCATTTCTGCGATCTCCTTTCTGGCATCTGTGATCTCCTTCCGGACTTCATCCCATTTCTCTTGCGTATTTCTCTGCATCTCTGTCAGCATGTTTATGATTCTTATTTTGAATTCTTTTTCAGGGAGACTGGTTAGGTCTGTCTTCTTCTCTGGTGTTGTCTCTGTGATCTTTGTCTGCCTGTAGCTTTGCCTTTTCATGGTGATAGGAATAGTCTGCAGAGCTGGGACGAGTGACAGCTGGAAGGACTTCCTTTCTTGTTGGTTTGTGGCCCTCCTCTCCTGGGAGAACAGCGACCTCTAGTGGCTTGTGCTGCGCAGCTGCGCGCAGACAGGGCTTCTGCTTCCTGCCCGGCTGCTATGGAGTTAATCTCTGCTGTTGCTGTGGGCGTGGCCTAGCTCCGGCAGCTACTCCAAAATGGTGGAGTCGCGTTGGAGCAGGAGCTGCTGGGAGGCTATTTATCTCCGTAAGGGGCCTCCCTGCTCCCTGCAGCCCAGGGGTTAGGGTGCCCAGATATCCCGGATTCCCTACCTCTGGATTAAGTGACCCGCCCTGCCCCTTTAAGACTTCCAAAAAGCACCCGCCAGAACAAAACAACGCCCACCAAAAAAAAAAAAAGAAAAAAAAATTTTTTTTAATTAAAAAAAAAAAAAAGTTTTTAATTAAAAAAAAAAAAAAAAAAAAAAAGGGTGGTCGTTCGTTTGTCTTTATTCTCCGGTGCCAGCCTCAGGCCTCTGCTCACCGGTCTTTCTGCCCTGTTTCCCTAGTATTGGGGTCCCTATCCCTTTAAGACTTCCAAAAAGCGCTCGCCAAAACAAAACAGCAAAGAAGCAAAAAAAAAAAATGGTCGCGCGCTTTTCTTATGTCCTCTGTCGCCCAGCCTCCAGTGCCTGCTCACTGTTCTTGCTGCCCTGTTTTCCTAGTATCGAGCGCCCTGCACTCTGTCCCGGATGCCTGGGGCTGGGTGTTTGGCAGCCCTGTACTCCGTCTCCCTCCCGCTCTGCCTGCTCTTCTCCCGCCGGGAGCTGGGGGGAGGGGCGCTCGGCTTCCGCGGGGCCGGGGCTTGTATCTTACCCCCTTCGCGAGGCGCTGGGTTCTCTCAGGTGCGGATGTGGTCTGGATATTGTCCTGTGTCCTCTGGTCTTTATTCTAGGAAGGCTTGTCTTTGTTATATTTTCATAGATATATGTGGTTTTGGGAGGAGATTTCCGCTGCTCTACTCACGCCGCCATCTTCCGCCCCTCTCCAGAGTTGACTTTTATAATAAAGTTATCTAAGGAAATATCTAAATTTACTGTCTTTTAGGGAATTTCAGTGTTGTCTCTCAAACCTTCAAATGTTGGATTATCAAACCCCAGCCTAGTGTCTTCTTACCACATTTACTATCTCCCTAATTCAACAAATCTGCTAATCACTATATTAATTATGTGTAGCTTCCTCTCCTAAGGTCCAGATCCATGTATCTAACTTTCAAACTGTAATATTCACAAGGAGATACACATAAAATACATGTGTTCAATTCTAAACCTTTGATCCCCAAACTACATTTCCTACTGAAGTAAATGGAGACAACATAAGTCTGTTTAAGCAAAATGGAAATACAGGCCCTTATTTGCTGTGACTTTGCATAATTATATATTTTCTTCCCTGTGTCCTATACAATAAATTTACACAGCAGACGCACACACATACACTTAAATGGAATACTTTAAGAAGGATGGGTATTAGCTTTTCTTTAAATGTTTGTTAGAATTCAGCTTTGATGCCATATGGTCCTGGAGTTTTGTTTCTTGGGAGTTTTGGATTACCAATTCAATTTTGTTACTGGTAGTGTGTTAATTCATATTTTGCTTCTTCCTGGATTGATTGTGAAAGGTTCTATTTTTCTAGGACTTTGTTTTTATACTCCACAAATGAGTGAAGTCATTTGGTACTTGTCTGTCTCCATCTGGCTTATTTCACTGAGCATAGTACTTTCTAGCTGCATTCATGTTGCAATGGTAGGATTTCTTTTCTTTGTATGACTGAATAATATTCCATTGTGTGTATATACCACGTCTTCTTTATCCATTCATCTGTTGATGGATACTTATGTTGCTTCCATAGCTTGCTTATTGTAAATAATATGGCAGTAAACATAGGGATGCATATATATATATTTGACTCAAGAATTTTGTTTTCTTGGGGGAAATTCCTAGAAGTGGGACTACTGGGTCACATGATATTTCTATTTTAGTTTTTTGAGGAATCTCCACACTGCTTTCCACAGTGGCTGCACCAATTTACATTCCCACCAACAGTGTAGGAGTGTCCCCCTTTCTCCACACCCCCACCAGCATTTGTTATTTCTTATCTTTTGGATAGTGGCCATTCTGACTGGTGTGAGGTGATATCTCACAGTGGTTTTTATTTACATTTACCTGGTGATTAGTGATGTGGAGCACCTTTTCATGTGCCTGTTGGCCATATGTCTTTCTTCTTTGAAAAAATGTCTTTTCAGGTCCTCTGCCAATTTTTTAATCAGGATAATTGTTTTTTTGGTTTTGAGTGTATGAAGTTTTTAATATGTTTTGGATATATTGTCAGATAAATTAAAAAATACATCAAAAGATATCAGGTAAATCACTTGAAAATATATTCTCCCATACTGTAGGTTGCCTTTTTGTTCTGCTGATGGTGTCCTTTGCTGTACAGAAGTTTTTTAGTTTGATGTAGTCCCACTTACTCATTTTTTATTTTGTTTCACTTGCCTGAGGAGATGTGTCCAGGAAAACACTGCTCATGCTTTATGTTCAAGAGATTTTTTTGCCTGTTTTCTTATAAAAGTTTTATGGTATCATGACTTACATTTAAGTCCTTAATCCATTTAGAAATTACTGTTGTGCATGGAGATAGGCAGTAAGTGAGTTTCATTCTTTTGAATGTAGCTCTCCAGTGTTCCCAGCACTAGTTATTGAAGGCTGTCTTTTCCCCATTGTATACTCATGGCTCCTTGTACATTAATTGACCATATATGCAGGTTCATATCTGGGCCCACTATTCTGCTCTATTGATCTATGGGTCTGTTCTTGTGCCAGTACTATACTGTTTTGATTACTGTAGTTTTGTAGCATATCTTGAAGTCAGGGAGAATAATTCCCTTAGCTTTGTTCTCTTTCTCAGGATTGCTTTGGCTATTTGGGGTCTTTTGTGGTTCCATATATATTTTAGGATTATTCATTCTAGTTCATTGAAAAATGCCATTGGTATTTTGATTGGGACTGAATTGAATCTGTAAATTGCTTTGGGCAGCATGGCCATTTTGACAATATTAATTCCTTCTATCCATGAGCATGGGATAGATTTCCATTTATTTCTGTTTTTAATTTCTCTCAAGAGTATCTTACAGTTTCCAGAGTAAGGTCCTCCACCCCTTTCACCCCTTTGGTTAGGTTTATTCTTAGGTATTTTATTCTTTTTGATGCAATAGTAAATGGAATTGTTTTTATGATTTCTCTTTCTGCTAGTCTGTTGTTAGTATATAGGAATGCAACAGATTTCCACGTATTGTTTTTGTATCCTACAACTCTGCAGAATTCAATTAGTTCTAATAATTTTCTGGTGGACTTTTTAGGGTTATCAATATATAATATCATTTCATCTGCAAATAGTGACAGTTGAAGTCATGGATTAAGTGTCATTCATGACACCTCCAGTTAGCTCCTTGGTATTCTGTTTCATGACTCACTTTAATTCCCATTTTGTACTTTGTCCCCATTTTATTTCCAGATTATCATGGAGTTATTTAAGGAGTTATCTTTCCTAATGACAATGAGTTCACCATGGGCGTGTGCCACTTTTTCTAATTTTCTTCTGAAGTTAACTATAAATGTGATGAGGAGATTGATACAATATACTCCAAAGAAAGAGTGCCAGTCCTTCATGAGTATGCTTCTTTTATGAACCGTTATAAATCACATTGCATTCCTACTTATTTATTACTTGAAATTTGGGTTTGGATCTATAAGACTCTCATGCAATGCCCATCTGCATCTCATTTAATTAATTTATTTTGACATAAATTTGAACACAAAGCTTCTTGACTCCGATAGTCTTGCTTGCTATCATGAGTTAAGAAGAAGGCATATTATTATGGATTTACACAAAAATCACCACAATCAAGATGCAAATTTCCTCATGCTTAGAACAGGAATGGTACAGCAAAAGCTCATTTAGAATGAACCCACATTGAAAGATCATTGTTTTAGCATGAATAATAAAAATAATTTGAATAAGATTTTATACTGTGGATTAATCTTAAAACTATGAAAATATTCTCACACTTAAAATGTAGATTTAGATGTACAAATATAAATTTACATGTAAAAAGTAGGATCATAATAAAAGCAGTAATTATTAATTTTATGTGTTTTCAAGCCATAGAAAACTCCACAGATGTGTGCCAATTCAAACTGTTTCACAGGTTCACCATGAAGAGAACCAAGCTCCTTCCTTCTGTTCTTTCCACCTCCTGCAATGTGTAGCTTTTCTCCCATGGTATTTTTGCACCTCCACATGTGTCTTCCAAGTTCTGAGTGGATGGGGCAGGGGGTGAAAGAGAAGGCTTTTGCTTCTGAAAGTTTGCCCAGGGCACATACATGCCAAATACATTCATATGAAGACTGAGGCTGCTTGTTCATATGGAGCTACCAAAAGCTGAGAGATTGAATGGATCAGGGACAGGATGACTAGTTGAATACATCACTTCAATATTTTCATGTTTAACTTAATCTTCTAAAGAGAATCATATACACAGTACTTACATAATATAATCTTCAGAAAAGCATAGATTGAAAAACTGATTCAGTTTATGTTAATATTGGGTAATGAGAAACTCAGTTCTTGCCATATTCTGTAATATCATCACCATGTTAAATACTGTGTAACTAATTAAAAGAAAATTGAAGAAAATGTCCAAATAGGTTCCCATTACAAAACGTTCTTCATGGCATCACTTAAATTTCTTCTTGATAATCATGTGCTTATTCACAGCATCTTCCCTAGAACTTTCTTTAGTGCCCCTTTAATGTCTTTATTCCTCAGAGTGTATATCAGGGAGTTGAGCATCGTGGTCACCACAGTGTAGAAGAGGGAAACAAACTCCCTGGCCCTTGGATCTGCTCTTGGCTGGCTGCAGGTACATGAAGATGATGATGACCATTAGGTGGGAGGAGCAGGTCCCAAATGCTTTCTTTCTTCCAGTAGCTGACTTGATCCTCAGAACTCCTTTGGCAGTATAGCCATAAGAGAAAAGGATGAAGGAGACAGGCATGAAAAGGAAGAGGATATTGGCCACAAAGAGCTCAGCCTCATTGAAAGTGGTGTCCGCACAGGCCAACTTGATGAGCACAGGGACCTAACAGGGGAAATGATCCACGTGGTGATGACTGCAGAAGGACAGCTGCAGAATGAGGGGGGACTGTTTAAGGGTGGTGGCTACCCCACTGAGCCATGCCAAAGATGCCAGGATGTGGCAGAGTCGAGGACTCATGAGAAAGGCATAGTGTAAAGGATGGCAGACAGCAGCATAGCAGTCATAGGACATCATGCCAGGAGGATGCACTCTGTGGATCCCAGGGCAAGGGATACGTAGAGCTGAACCACACAGTCACTGTAGGTGATGGACTTGTCTGAACTCCCGAGGTTGACCAGAAGTTGAGGAATAATACTGCTGGTGAAGCAGAGGTCCAGGAAGGAGAGATGGGAGAGGAAAAAGTATATTGGTGTCTGAAGTTTGGGTTCCAGGTGAGATACCAGAATGATGGTGGTGTTCCCCAAAATGGTTAATAAATACAAGATCGAGATAACCACAAATAGAACCTTCTGCAACTGAAGATAATCAGAAAACCCCAGGAGGACAAAACCTGTTAGGTAGTTCTCATTGTTACTCCTCACCATCCCCATGTGAAAAGTATGTTCTAGAAGGCAGAGTCATAGCTGTGAAAGATGACATGTTACATGCAATCAAATAAGTTACAATATCACCTCTCCTTAAAACATTCTATGTTAAATGCTTAGAAGCTATGTTCCTATATCTAGTGATTCAGATCCGTTTTCCTACTGTGTGAATTCTAACTAATGTGAACCCGCTTCACTTCTTAGCTCTCCTCTCATGCTCTCCCAAGTAAAGAAAAGTAGACATTTAATAAATGCCATTATTTGCAATAGTAAATAAAATAGACCATCACTTCCTATAACCCTACTAAATTTACCACATTTATGTTAATGTCTTCCTAGTTACAGAAAAGGGAAAACCCAGATAATTCCAACCAGGGACAAATAACTGAGGTTTTATTGAAGATTTTTAAGGTTTTACTTAACTATGGGAGGAAAAATATATTTTCATCATACAAAAAGAGTGAAAATAATCATAAGATTATATGACTGACATATATTAGATATGATGGGCATTAATTAAAAATTAACTGCTGAGAACTTATGTGACCTGGCCAGAGACCCATGCTTAGTAAATGTTAAAAGCAGCAATTGAATCTGTTTACTATGACTCCATCTTCCATTTCATCTACATTCTATCCCCTTCCCCCAGTGTTTCTTCCCTCCATCGTTTCTCCCTTCCTCCCTCCTTCCTCCCTCCCTCCTTCCTTCCTTCCTTCCTTCCTTCCTTCCTTCCTTTCTTAGCCTGCTGTGTTCTACAGAGACCCAGAATACTCTGGACCTTCAAACCATTTATTTTAGAAAATGAAATAGTATCTCTATGATTATAGATTTCCTTTCCCTGGAACCATCTGCCTTTTAGTGGTCCGTGCAAAGTGTGGACGCAAGGTGTGCATCCTCTTAATGGAAGACAGTAATTAAAAGGATGTTTTATTTCCAAAAGAGGATATCATCTGATTTATGTAATGACATGACCACATATTATGCAATTCATATGTAAGATATATGTTGATAAATTTTTAGGCAACAAATAGCATAACATAAACATCTTCAAACCAAAAATTCTGTTGACATAAGTTTTTGTCATTGACATATCATTGGTGAAGACCGATTATGTATAGGGTAGACATTTTGCATATTATATACTCTAAGTCTTTACTAAAAAACTGAAATCAATAACAAAAAGTTATGTAAAAAGGATGCCAAAATTTCAAGTAGGGATTCTTAGAATGTATCACTTTTATTTCTTTAAATTAAATTAAATTAAATTTATATGCAGAGAGAAATTATTTATAGCCAAAGATGAATTTCCCTAAATATGCAAAATTTTATATCTTCAAAAGAATCCACTTGTCTAATTGGGACCAAAGAGTCATGGTCACAATGTTTTATTCCTTCAGGGCCTGGTGAGTCTTTTCCAAGGTCCCCCCCCTAGGTGTTCACTGTGCCCCTGACCTTCTGGTCCTTCTGTGCAGAGTGTTTTCCTTGGGCGCCCCCACATGTCATAGGCCCTAATTCACCATGTAAAGCTGATTTTTGGATTTGGCATTTGAAAAGACCACCTGATATAAGCATTTTGAGTCACTGTGTTTTCAGCTGATCCACTATAACAGGGGGTCCCTTGGAGATGCAGCTTCTCTGTCCCCACAGCCACCTCTGCCTTTAGAAGCTATTGGTTATTCATGCCACCCTCAGAAAATTAGATTCTCATAATCAGTGTTGTTTGGGCTGCACCTCCAACCCAACCACACACACATATGTACATGCACATTTTTAATCTCTAGTCTCTGGGCACTGCCTCAATAGAGAACAGTAAGTTAGCCATGGATCTAATATTCTATCTGGAGAGACAAAAATCAAATAATTTGACAATGAATAATTTAAATGTAAAGGCTAATTTTAAAGGACACTGAGGAAAAACAAAATAATTTTCAAATAAGCTTAGCAAAATAACAGATACAAAAATTATTCTGAACAGTGGATGGTGGCAAAGTGTTTAAGGATGTAACTAACTAAAAGAAACTCTTTAATAATGGGTAGTTTTGGAAAGAGTGATAAAAATAAATCATTTTTGACATAAGGTGATAACATTAGAAAGAAGATGAAAAGACATGTTTGAGGATCCAAGAATATAGAATATAAATTCACTTTATAGAAAGTTCATTCAGGGATTAAACTATAAAAATGAATATTACTATTAAAATACATTTTTTATCGCAATACACGTAGCTCTCATGCTTTGTGCCTTAAACTTATTCAGTGATGTATGTCGATTACTTCTCAGTAAAACTGGAAAAAACCATGAGAAATATATTTTAAAGGTCTAGTATATACAAGCTATCTTAAAAACCCTTAACATTTATGAAAAAATGGAAAATATACTCAAAAGAAACATGTATTATTAATAAAGATAAAAAGATGTGCTATACTATTGTCAGTACTGGTCTCTGTCACACGAATCCATGTTTCACTCTGATGGGTAATTCAGCTCTTTTGCGTCCCCACTTTCCATGCTGGCAAGATTGATTTCTGTGTCCATCTAACCCTTCTTCTATCACAGACTAGAGGACATTACTGACAACATTTTATATCTGTACAAGCTACTTGCTCAAGTGAGTAGCCATGTTTGACTGATATTTTATGCAATTTGTAGGATATCTGATGCCTGATAATTGATCAATAAATGCTTGTTAAAGGAATAAATGCATTTTCCAGGCATCCTATCTCCTACAGTCACATTCTTTTTTGTTGTTTCCTGGATAGCAGGTAAAGGGGGTGGGGGAGGAGCTGTAACCTTTGCTTCTGTGCCCTGAAGAAAGTTTTGGGATAGGCTGAATATAACATGATCCTGTCCTCCCTCAATTTGGACAAATAGAATTTAAGAGAGATTTTTTCTAGTCTAGTCCATTTTCCAGATTAGCTGCTCCTTCGTGGCTACCTACTGACTGGTACAAATAATAGGCTAATATTACCAATTACCCAGTATCTTCAGATATTTAAAACCAGATTGGGACTGTACACCTGACCCATTGAGAGCTTTCCCTAGTGCTTTAATGTCCCCTCCTATACAGATTCTGATTCTTGCTAACTATAAACCTTTGGTAAATGACAACTGCATCTCAAAAAAGACACACAAAAATAAGACCACAGTGTCAAAGAGGGAAGAGAGAGGGAAACAATTTATTCCTTATCAATAAACCCCAGACAAATAATTCAAACTCCCAATATTGTAAACTTTATGTGCACTATTCCCCTGTTTGGGCTGGCAGAGAGCACCAGAGCTCAAAGGCTTGCCATGGTGCACCACCCGAGGAAGGTATCCTTACTGTAGTTCTCAAAGGTGTTTATTTATTTTTTACCAAAGACTGAAATAGCTTTGAATTGAGTGTTCCTCCTGAGTTCAGGAGCTGTGTAGAAGTACATTTGAATATATGTATCTCTGTCTATCACCTATCAACTATTCTTTCTATAAATAAAATTTAAGTAAAAATATTAATCAATTATACTGATTAATTGCATGACATTAATCTACGCTTGTAAAGAATAACAAGAAACCACTCTATTTCCATATTTAACAGACAAAAGCTGAGATGCAGATCATTTTTACTTGTCTGACCCCAGTGTTACCATTGCTTCAATGACAGAACAAACCCAACAGTAACAGAAACTATAAAGTTGTAATATCATTAAATTTTACATAGCCCTTGAAGGTCAAGGGACTTTGATTTTGACAAAATTAGACTGAATTCTTACTTACTCTAGGGCAATTTAAATGTGTTGGTGTTTTTCACATCTTCAGAAAGCAAATTATACAATTGTTTTGTAGCTTTGTGATTTTATATCCGACCAGGTGCTCACCCACAGACAAGTGGCTTTGGAACAAGGTTTGTAGGAGAGTCGTATTGCTCATGTGACTCTATCCTGGGGAAATTACTTTAGTGGTACTGAGAACTGGGATAGAGGGGGCACCAGAAAACAGTGAATTTGGCAAGCTTATGAAAGTGCTATGGTTTGTTTACTGTTACTAAATCCACTGGGGCAAAACCTGTGTTCCCGACTGGCAATCAGCCAAGGGACTGACAGTCTTCTGGGGCTGACACAGGAAGAAGGATGCACATATGTCCCTAGTGTGAAGTGTCCCTTCCTTCCCTTAGTGTCAGTCTGAAGTCTCCTGCTTCATAAAGGAAGTGCAAACCATGAGACTTGTCCAAAAGAACAGGAAAAAACCCAGACAACTTCTCTTAGATCCTTCTCCCATCCACCTATACTTCAGATTCCCTGCACCATATGACTTGCTCAAACTACAGCATCTTTCCTGGTTAGTACAAAGAAGTTTTACAGGAAAATTATCTGAGAAAAATTCTCAATTTACTGTCTTTTTAGCAATATCAGTTTTATATCTGATATTGCTTTTTAGCAATATCAAACCTTTATATTTTGGATTCATTGAACCCCAGCCCAATGTCCAGTTTTAGTACATTTGATCTCTACATAAGTGAACCTACTTGCTGATCACCACATTATGTGTAGATTGCTCTGCTGAGGACCAGATCCATTTTCCAACTTTCAAACTACCATCTCCACATGGAGATATACTTCAAAAATACTGTCATTCAGATCTAAACCCTTGCTCCTAAGCACTGTGATTCCTGTGAAAGTAAACGGCGTAAGATTCCAATTATGCAAAATAGAAATGTAAACTGATTGTTGATGTAACTGTCAATAACTGTATCTCGCTTGGCCATTAAGTTAAATTTCTGGCTTTAACACCTAAATACACCTCACCTATGCCCACATTTTACTAGCTCCCAAATCACAATGTTAATTATATATAATGATTCAGTGGAAATATCTTAAGGTTTTAATGTAATTATCTTACTAAATGAAGCAAAAGGTTTCCAAGAATAATTTTTACTACATATAAAAATAATTAGGGAAGGATTAAAGAGGACGGCATGAGAGGTGAGGCAGAGGCTTCCTTCTAAAACAGCATATAATATGAAAATATAATTAATACAACTAATCCTGAAAGAGCAAGAGGAAAGAGGGCTGTACCAGACTGCATACACCTGGAGGAAAGAATAAAGTTCCATGAGGTTAAATGTACCAAAGCCATGGACCAGCAGGACACAAACCCTTCCCCTACCAAGGCTCACAGGCAAGAGGAAGAGAAATGGAGTGGGAAGGGACTGGAGGCCTGGGACTTCTGAACACCTAGCTTTGGAGATCTGCTCTGGGAGCACAAACCTACATTACACGGTGCTCTTGTGATTAGGGGGATTGGAAAGCTAAGACATGCAGAATACCTGGAGAGACTGAGATTCCAGCAGCTTGTGTAAAACAGGGATCTATATCCAGCTACTCTGGGACAGGAGAAAGGTGGGCAGTCTGAGAGACTTTTTAACAGCAAGAAGGCTGCTGAAGGGGTAGGGATTGTGAAGAGCTTACTGCTCAGGAGAAAGGACAGATAAAATTGGGTGAACTCTGCCCAGCAGGTTGGGAACTTTCATGATCTTCAGGTGCTCCAGCCCCCTGGCTGGCTGTGCAGCTCCAAGGCCCCCCCTCGATGATATGCAGCCCACTGCACCTTCTTCCCAGAAAGCCCACACCTGGCTTGCAAACTGGCAAACCCTGCCCTGGTATTAGGCCAGCCAGAGAGAAGTCCCACCAACAGCAGCTACAAATGCAAAAGTATAGAGGCTTATACCTGTGTGCTTGGCCCACTGGTTCTGGCAGTGGAGGCAGGCATAGCAGCCGGGAAGCAGGAAACACCGCTTTCTTCCAGGCACCAATACCACTCCCTTGTGACCCCCAACATTGCTCCAGGGGCAGAGCAGCTCCAGAGAGTAGAGATTCTGGGCACTAGAGGGTGCCATATATGAAATGCCAAAGGAACCTGGTTCAAAGTAAAATTATGAATAAATACAACATCTGAGAAAGATTAAAATGAAATCAACCTCATTAATCTTCCTGAAAGGGATTTCAAAATAAAAATCATTAATATGCTCATGGAGGTACAGAAAAATATTTGAGAACACAGCAACAAATTTAGGATGGAGATCCAATCATTGAAGAACACAATGGGGGGTATTAAAAGCAGATTAGATATGATGGAGGAGACGATAAAGGAAAAAGAAATTATGGAAGAGGAATACAAAGAAGCTGAGGCACACAGAGAAGAAAAAAAGATCTCTAAGAATTAAAGAATATTGAGAGAACTGTGTGACCAATCCAAATGGAACAATATTTGTATTTAGGGGTACCTGAAGAAGAAGAGAGAGAAAAAGGGATAGAAAGTGTCTTTGAGGAGGTAATTGCTGAAAACTTCCCCAATCTGGGGGAGGAGATAGTCTCTCAGGCTATGGAGATGCACAGCTCTCCCAACACAAGGGACCCAAGGAAGACAACAACAAGACATATAATAATTAAAATGGTAAAGATCAAGGATAAGGACAGACTATTAAAAACAGCCAGAGAGAGAAATAAGATCACATAGAAAGGAAAGCCCATTAGGCTAACATCAGACTTCTCAGCAGAAACCCCACAGGCCAGAAGGGAGTGGCATGAAATATTTAATGCAATGAAGCAGAGGGGCCTCAAAACAAGAATGCTTTATCCAAGATGATTATCATTTAAATTTGAAGGAGGGATTAAACAATTTCCAGATAAGCAAAAGTTGAGATAATTTATCTCCCACAAACCATCTCTAGACTGTATTTTGGAGGGACTGCTATAGATGGAAGTATTCCTAAGGTTTAATAACTGTCACCAGAGGTAATAAAACCATAGTAAAGAAAATAGAACAGTTAATTACTAAGCAAATGCAAAATTTAATCAACTACCCCAAAGTCAATCAAGGGATAGACAAAGGGTTCAGAATATGATACCTAATATATAAAAAATGGAGCAGGAAGAAAAAGGAAGAGAAATAAAGAACTTCTGGATTGTGTTTATAATAGCATACTAGGTGAGTTGAGTTGGACTCTTAGATTGAAAGGAAGTTAACCTCGAACCTTTGGTAAGCAAGAATCTAAAGGCTGCAATGGCAATTAGTACATAGCTATCGATAATCACCATAATGGTAAGTGGTCTGAATGCAACAATCAAAAGACATAGAGTTATTGAATGGATAGAAAAACAAGACCCATCTATATGCTGCCTACAAGAGATTCACTTTAAACCCAAAGACATACACAGACTAAAAGAGAAGGGATGGAAGAAGATATTTCATGCAACTAATAGGGAGACAAAAGCAGGAGTTGTAGTACTTGTATCAGACAAAATAGACTTCAAAACAAAGAAAGTCACAAGAGACAAAGAACAACACTACATAATAATAATAAAGGGGTCAATCCAACAGGAAGATATAATCATTATAAATATCTATGCACCCAACACAAGATCACCTACGTATGTGAAATAAATACTAACTAAATTAAAAGGAGAAATACAATGTAATGCATTCATTCTAGGAGACTTCAACACTCCACTCACTCCAAAGGACAGATCAACCAGACAGAAAATAAGTAAGGACACAGAGGCACTGAAAAACACATTAGAACAGATAGATCTAATGGACATCTACAGAACTCTACACCCAAAAGCAGCAGAAAACACATTCTTCCCAAGCACACATGGACCATTTTCAAGAATAGATCATATACTAGGCTACAAAAAGAGCCTCAGTAAATTCAAAAAGATTGAAATTGTACCAACCAGTTTCTCAGACCACAAAGGTATGAAACTAGAAATAAATTATGCAAGAAAAATGAAAAATCTCACAAACACATGGAGGCCTTACAACGTGCTTCTAAGTAACCAATGGATCAATAACCAAATAAAAACAGAGATCAAGCAATATGTGGAGATAAATGACAACAATAATTCAATACCACAAAATCTGTGGGATGCAGCAAAGGCCATGCTAAGAGGAAAGCATATTGCAATGCAGGCCCACCTCAGGAAAGAAGAACAATCCCATGTGAACAGTCAGAACTCACAATTAACAAAACTAGAAAAAGAAGAAAAATGAGGCCCAAAGTCAGTAGAAGGAGGGACATAATAAAGATTAGAGCATAAATAAATAAAATTGAGAAGAATAGAACAAAAGAATCAATGAAAGAAGTTGTTCTTCAAGAGAATAAACAAAATAGATAAACCCCTAGCAAGACTTATCAAGAAAAAAAGAGTCTACACACAAACAGAATCAGAAATGAGAAAGGAAAAATCATGATGGACACCACAGAAATACAAAGAATTATTAGAGAATACTATGAAAGATTATATGCTAACAAACTGGATAACCTAGAATAAATGGACAATTTTCCAGAAAAATACAACTTTCCAAGGCTGATCCAGAAAGAAACAGAAAATCTGAACAAATTACCAGCAACAAAATGGAATTGGTAATCAAAAAACTACCTAAGAACAAAACTCCTGGACCAGATGGCTTCACTGCTGAATTTTATCAAACATTTAGTGGAGACCTAATACCCATCATACTTAAAGTTTTCCAAAAAGTAGAAGAGGAGGGAATACTTCCAAACTTATTCTATGAGGCCAGCATCACTCTACTACCAAAACCAGACAAAGACACCAAAAAAAATATTACAGACCAATACTCCTGATGAACATAGGTGCAAAAATAATCAACAAAATATTAGCAAACTGAATAAAAAAATATATCAAAAAAATCATCCACCATGATCAAATAGGATTTATTCCAGCAATGCAAGGGTTGTACAATATTAGAAAATCCATCAACATCATCCATCACACCAACAAAAAGAACAAAAACCACATGATCATCTCCATAGATGCCAAAAAAGCATTTGACAAAATTCAACATCCATTCATGATAAAAACTCTCAAAAAAATAGATATAGGGGGCAAGTACCTCAACATAATAAAGGCCATATATGACAAACCCACAGCCAACATCATACTTAATGGTGAGAGGCTAAAAGCCTTTCCCTTAAGACCAGGAACAAGAAAAGGATGCCCACTTTCCCCACTTTGTTTCAACATATTTCTGGAGGTCCTAGCCACAGCAATTAGAAAATGCAAGGAAATAAAGTCTATCCAGATTGGTAAGGAAGAAGTCAAACTGTCCCTGTCTGCAGATGACATGATATTGTACATAAAAAACTCTAAAAAATCTACTCCAGAACTACTAGATCTAATATCTGAATTCAGCAAGTTGCAGGATACAAAATTAATACACCAAAATCTGTTGCATTCCTATACACTAAAAATGACCTAGCAGAGGGAGAAATCACAAAAACAATCCACTCACAATTGCATCACAAATAATAAAATACCTAGGAATAACCCTAACCAAGGAAGTGAAAGATCTATACTCTGAAAAGTGGAAGACACTCATGAGAGAAATTAAAGAAGATACCAATACATAGAAACACATCCCGTGCTCATGGATAGGAAGAATTAATATTGTTAAATGGCCATTCTGCATAAAGCAATCTACAGATTAAATACAATTCCTATCAAAATACCAACAGCATTCTTCAATGAACTAGAGAAAATCATTCTAAAATTCATATGGAGCCACAAAAGACCCTGAATAGCCAAAGCAATCCTAAGAAGGAAGAAAAAAGCTGGGTGGATTATGCTCCCCAACTTCAAGCTCTACTACAAAGCCACAGTAATCAAGACAATTTGGTACAGGCACAAGAACAGACCCACAGGCAGTGGAACAGAATAGAGAGCCCTGATATAAACCCAACAATATATGGTCAATTAATATATGGTAAAGGTGCCATGGACATACAATGGGGAAATGACAGCCTGATCAACAACTGGTGTTCGTAAAACTGGACAGCTAATTGCAAGAGAATGAAACTGGATTACTGTTTAACCCCATATGCAAAAGTAAACTCGAAATGGATCAAACACCTGAATGTAAGTCATGAAACCATAAAACTCTTTGAAGACAACATAAACAAAAGTCTGAATATAAACATGAACAAGTTATTCCTGAATGCATCTCCTCAAGCAAGGGAAACAAAAGTAAAAATGAACACATGGGACTACATCAAACCAAAATGCTTCTGTATAGCAAAGGACACCATTAACAGAACAAAAAGGCATCCTACAGTATTGGAAAATATAATTGTAAATGACATATCTGACAAGGAGTTAATATCCAAAATTTACAAAGAATGCACAAGACTCAACACCCTAAAGCAAATAACCTGATTAAAAAATGGGCGGAGGATATGAAGAGACAATTCTCCAAAGAAGAAATTCAGATAGCCAACAGGCACATGAAAAGGTGCTCCACATCACTAATCATGAGGGAAATGCAAATTAAAACCACAAGAGATATCACCTCACACCAGTGAGGATGGCCAGCATCGAAAAGACTAAGAACAACAAATGCTGGCGAGGATGTGGAGTAAGGGGAACCCTCCTCCACTGCTGGTGGGAATGTAAGCTAGTTCAACCATTGTGGAAAGCCATATGGAGGTTCCTCAAAAAACTAAAAATAGAAATACCATTTGACCTGGGAATCCCACTCTTTGAAATTTACCCAAAGAATGTAAGTTCTCAGATTCAAAAAGACAGATGCACCCCTATGTCTATAGCAGCAGTATTTACAATAGCCAAGATATGAAAGCAACCTAAGTGTCCATCAGTAGATGAATGGATAAAGAAGATGTGGTACATATACACAATGGAATATTATTCAGCCGTAAGAAAGAAACAAATCCTACTATTTGCAACAACATGGATGGAGCTAGAGGGTATTATGCTCAGTGAAATAAGCCAGGCAGAGAAAGACAAATGCCAAATGATTTCCCTCATTTGTGGAGTATAACAGTGAAGCAAAACTGAAGGAACAAAACAGCAGCAGAGTCACAGACTCCAGGATGGGACTAGCTTTACCAAAGGGGAGGGTGTGGGAGGGCCGGTGGGGAGGGAGGGAGAAGGGGATTGAGGGGCATTATGTTTAGTGCACATGGTGTGGGGGGTCACGGGGAAGACAGTGTTGCACAGAAAAAGCAAATAGTGAATCTGTGGAATCTTACTACACTTATGGACAGTGACTGCAATGGGTACCAGGCGGGACTTGATAATATGGGTGAATGTAGTAACCACATTGTTTTTTCATTTGAAACCTTCATAAGAGTGTGTATCAATAATATCTTAATAAAATTCTTTTAAAAAAAGAGACTGAAAAAAAAACGGATTAAAATGTAAACCTGAACTTCTTGTTTGTTGTTCTTTGTAGCATAACATGTGGGCTATTACTTGAAATGTTGAAATTGTTCTCCATGTCTGAATCCTGTGCAATTTCAATGGGGTCTTCCATTATCACTATTAGCCGTACTTAAAACTCTGAAAACACAGACTGTTTTTAATTTTTTACTGTATAGCTATATTTTTCCAGCCTTATTGAGGTGTAAATGTTAAATAAAAATGATGTATATTTAATGTGTACAATTCAATGTTTTTATACACATACATAATATATATATATTTGTATACACATTATAAAATATACAGCACAATCAAGTTGATCGACATATCCATTATCTCCCAGAGTTAGATTTTCTTTATTCTTTTTTGATCTAGTCTATGGAAATTTCAACTATTCACCACAGTACTATTAACTGTAGACATATTTTTGTACATTCGATCTCCAGGCCTTACATAACTGAAATGTTGTATCACTTGAAAAACATACCTGCATTTTTCTCTCTCTCCCAACACCTGGCAGTGACCTTTCTACTCTCTGCTTCTATGAATATGAGCATTTGAGATTCCACATATAAGTTAGATCATGCTATGTTTGGTTTTCTGGTCTATTTTACTTAGCATAAGGTCCTGTCAGTTCATCTACGTTGTCACAAATGACAAAATTTCTTCCTTTTATTTGACAAATATTCCAATTTATTTATACATACATATACATATGTATATATGCCCATGCACATATACATTTATGTATAATTACATATTTTTAGAAATTATAAATTATATTTTGTAATAAAATAATACTTCATAAATGTATAATTCACAAATTGCAATTCTCTCTACCCATTCATCCATTAATAGACATTTAAGTTGTCTCCATGTCTTGACTATTCTGCATAACGGTGCAACAAACACAGAGGCACAGATATCTCTCCAAGATCCTGATTTCATTTCCCTGAGAAACATACCCAGAAGTGGGATTGCTGGATTATATGGTACTTTTAACTCTGGTGCTTTATGCTCTTTATCATAGTGGCTGTACAGATTCACATGATCACAGCACAGCACAAGGATTCCTCTTCTCCCACATCCTCACCAGCACTTGTTTCTTCTTGTCTTTTTTCATCTACCACTAACTTTTATTTATTTATTGAAGTACATAAGACAAAATACACAAATCTTAGCATATATCTTGATGAATTTTGACAAGTGTATACAGTCACGTAACCGTCATCCTGATCAAGGTGCCATATGTTCTCTCTAATTTTTTTGTTACTTCACCCATCCCCCCATTCCACATACAATATGGTAAAAAATCAGTCTCTCTGTGTCAAAGAGTCTTTACTGATTTTTTTGTTCATTTTGTTTTTCAGATTCTACATGTAAGTGTAATAGTGTAGTATTCATTTTTCTCTACCTGGCTTATTTCGCTTAGCATGAAATCCTCTAGTTCCATCTATGTTGCTGCAAAAGTTAAGATTTCATTCTTTTTTTGTGGCTTGATAATATTCCATTGCATATATATATACCACCTATTCTATGTGCATTCATTTATTGCTATACACCACGTTCTTCCATATCTTGGGTATTGTAAATAATATGGCTATAAACATAGGAGTGCATGTATCTTTTTGGACTAGTGATTTTGTTTTCTTAGGGTAAAATCCAACAGGTGGAATTGCTGGGTCATATAATGGTTCTATATTTAGTTTTTGAGAAACCTCCTTACTGTTTTCCATAGCTCACAGAGTTATGATTGCACACCTTGAAATCCCATCAGCAGCATAGGGTTCCCTTTTCTCCACAACCTTGCAAACACTTGATTTTTTTGTCTATTGGACAGTAACCATTCTAACTAGTGTGAAGTGATATCTTATTGTGCTTTTGATTTTCATTTTCCTGATGACTAGTGATGTTGATGATCTGTTCATATGCCTATTGAACATCTTTCTTCTTTGGAAAATTGTCTATTCAGGGCCTCTACCCATTTTATAATTGGGCCATTTATTTTCTTGGTGTTGAGTTGTATGAGTTGTTAATATATCTTCAAAATGAACCCCTTATCAGATATATCATTTGCAAATATATCCTTCCATACAATAGGTTGAATTTATGTTTTCTTGATGGTTTCCTTTGCTGTGCAGATGGTTTTTAATTTGATGTGATTTCACTTCTTTACTTTTATATCTGATTCACACACCTTGGAAGACATATGCAGAATGAAATTACTAATGCTGGTGTTCAGGGGTTTACTGCTTATTTTTTTTCCTAGAAATTTAATGCTCTTGGTATTTTGATAGAGATTGTGCTGAATCTATAGATTGTTTTGGGCAATAAGGCCATTTTAACAATATTAATTCTTCCTACCCACGAGAATGGGATATATTTCCATCTATTTGTGTCTTCAGTTTCTTTCATCAGTGTCTTATAGTTTTCAGAGCACAGTTCTTTCACCTTCTTGGTTGGTTTATTTCTAGGTATTTTATCTTCTTTGATGCAATTTTAAATTGACTTGTTTTCTTGATTTCTCTTTCTGCTAGTTCATTGTTCAATATAGGAATGCAACAGATTTCTCTATATTGATTTTTTATCCTTCAAATTTGCTGAATTAACTTATCAATATCAGTAGTTTTTTGTGGCATCTTTAGGGTTTTCTGTAAATAGTATCATGTCATCTGCAAATAGTGTCAATTGTACTTCTTCCTTACCAATTTAGATGTTTCTTATTTATTTTTCTTACCTGACTGCTATGGATAGGGCTTCTAGTACTATATCGAATAAACGAGGTGAGAATGGACATCCTCATCTTCTTCCTGAGCATAGAGGAAAAACTTTCAGCTTTTTGTGTTATGATTTTAGCTGTGGGTTTGTTGTATATGTTCTTAATTATGTTGATATATGTTCCATCTATATCTATTGTCGAGAGTTTTTATCATGAATGATGTTAAATTTTGTCAAACACTTTTCTAACATCTATTGAGATAGCCACATAGCATTTATCCTTCCTTTTAAAAAATGTGATTTATTACATTGATTTGTAGATAATGAATCATCCTTGCATACCTGCAATAAATTTAATTTGGTCATGGTGAATAATCCTTTTGATATGTTTTTAAATTCTGTTTGCTACCAATTTGTTGAGGATTTTTGTCAGTATATTCATTAGAGATATAGGTCTCTAGTTTGTTGTTGTTGTTTTTGATTTTTGTGGTGTCTTCACCTGATTTTGGTATCAAGGTGATGCTGACTTCATAGAATGAATTTGGAAGCTTCACTTTCTCTTCAACTTTTTGGAATAGTTTGAAAAGGGAAAGTATTAACTCTTCTCTAAATATTTGGTAGAATTCTCCTGTGCAGTCATCTGGACTTTTGTTTGTTGGGATTTTTTAAAATACCAATTTAATTTCATTACTAGTAAGCAGTCTGTTCAGATTTTATATTTATTCCTGGTTCAGTCTTGGGTGATAGCATGTTTCTACAAACTTACCCATTTCTTCTAGGTGTCCAATTTGTGGCATATCATTTTACATAGTAATCTCTTCTAATTGTTTGTATATATGTGGTGCTGTCATTTCTCTTTCATTTCTGATTTTATTTGAGTCTTGTCCTTATCTTGATGACTCTAGCTAAAGGTTTATCAATTTTGTTCATATTTTCAAAGAAACTGTTCTTAGTTTTATTGATGTTTTTTATTGTTTTTAGTCTGCATTTAATTTATTTCTACTCTAATCTTTATTATTTTCTTCATCTACTAACTTTGGGCTTTGTTATTTTTATAATTTCTTTAAGTGTAGATTAGATTGTTTATGTGAAATTTCTGGTTTCTTGAGTGTGCATTCCTATAATAAATTATATCTGTATCTCCTAAATTTTTACTCCTCTCACACAGAGGGGGATTGATCATGTGTGACCCCCATTATTGTTCCACTTGGTTTTTGCCCAAAAGATACACACTGATGATATTTGTGGTTATTTTTGTTTATCATTCTCAGTGTTGTGAAGAAATTAAATTTGCACATTAGTTCAATTGAATAGGAATGTTTTCAGTAAGACGTTTTACAATGAGGGTGCTTTTAAAAAAAGCACTTGATCTGTGCAAAGCACATCAGGAAAAGGCTGATCCTATGTAGAAGCAAAAGAAAATCCACTTCCTTAAGAATCTATAGATTATTATAATCAATAACATGGAAAAAGAGAATACCAAATAGCAAAAAACAATCATTTTATGACAGGAAACCATGAGCAATAGATAATGAAGCTTTCACTGGTGTAAAAATTTGAAAACATTTTAATGTAAATAATGATTACCAGAATCCTGTCTGAACGAATACTTTCACTGGTGTCCCAAATGGGGAGACAGAAGTGCCGCTGAAGGGAAGGAGAACAGGACCCATCATGGCTGCATCTGTGATGATAAAATATTTTACAACAGTGGACCAAAAGATCTGGGCCAATTAAACCAGAAAAAGTACTAGACTCATCTATTCCTGTGGCATACCCAAAACTGGAATCCTGGAGATGAATATTTTGCAGTTTGTTGGAAGAAAACAAGTTTTACTCAGCAGAAGTTGAAGCTCTATGTATCTTAGGTATGACAGCAGTTGTTAAATTAATTGATTATGGCAACTATGAGGAAGAGCTACTAAGCAACAGAGGCAAGGGAGGAAGAAGGGACTTATGAAAAAACTCTTGAGTTCCATAGTGGAGGTGATGGCCAGCCAAGGAGAGCCACTTGGCCAACCCAGCAATTTTACCAAATTTCCCAGGCTTGGAACTAATACCAGAAGAGTCTTTGTTTAGAAAGGAGCCATAGACTGGTCAAATCCTGCTGATAGACCACCTATTTCCCCTTCAAAATAAGATGCGGTCATGATGGATATTACTATTTGGAGAACAAAAAAGCAGATTTTAGGGAGAAAAGAATTCAACGCAAAAAAAGAATGGGAAAAAATTACTAAGTTAACTAAAGCCAATACCTTTTACAAGTGTAAAATTAAATTTTACATCCTCAGGCAAGGGAAACAAAAGCAAAAATGAACAAGTGGGACTATATCAAGCTGAAAAGTTTCTGTACAGCAAGGGACACCATCAATAGAACAGAAAGGTACCCTACAGTATGGGAGAATATATTCATAAATGACAGATCCGATAAAGGGTTGACATTCAAAACATATAAAGAGCTCACTCACCTCAACAAACAAAAAGCAAATGATCCAATTAAAAAATGGGCAGAGGAGCTGAGCAGACAGTTCTACAAAGAAGAAATTCAGATGGCCAACAGACACATGAAAAGATGCTCCACATCGCTAGTTATCAGAGAAATGCAAATTAAAACCACAATGAGATATCACCACCATCCAAAAGACAAACAACAACAAATGTTGGTGAGGTTGTGGAGAAAGGGGAACCTTTCTTGTGGTATGTAATTAGTTCTTGTGGGACTGTAAATTAGTTCAACCATTGTGGAAAGCAGTATGGAGGTTCCTCAAAAAGCTCAAAATAGAAATACCATTTGACCCAGGAATTCCACTGCTAGGAATGTACCCTAAGAACGCAGCAGCCCAGTTTGAAAAAGACAGATGCACCCCTATGTTTATTGCAGCACTATTTACAATAGCCAAGAATTGGAAGCAACCTAAATGTCCATCAGTAGATGAATGGATAAAGAAGATGTGGTACATATACACAATGGAATATTATTCAGCCATAAGAAGAAAACAAATCCTACCATTTGCAACAACATGGATGGAGCTAGAGGGTATTGTGCTCAGTGAAATAAGCCAGGCGGAGAAAGACAAGTACCAAATGATTTCACTCATCTGTGGAGTATAAGAACAAAGCAAAAACTGAAGGAACAAAACATCAGCAGAATCACAGAACCCAAGAATGGACTAATAGTTACCAAAGGGAAAGGGACTTGGGAGGATGGGTGGCAAGGGAGGGATAAGGGTGGGGGAAAAAAGGGGGGCATTATGATTAGCATGTATAGTGTGTGTGGGGGCAGGGGAAGGGCTGTGCAACACAGAGAAGACAAGTAGTGATTTTACAGCATCGTACTATACTGATGGACAGTGACTGTAATGGGGTTTGTGGGGGGGACTTGGTGAAGGGGAGACCCTAGTAAATATAATGTTCTGCATGTAATTGTAGATTAATGATACCAAAATAAATAAATATATAAATAAATTTTACAAAGAATTTTTTCTTCTGCCATCAATAGAATTAATGCACTATTATATACAAAAGAAAAGTGAGAAATGCCAGGATTGTGAGGAGATTTGGAAGAATATTACTGAAGAAATAGTTTAAAGAATTATGTATTAACTCAAAGAAGTGCATAGCAGTCTATTTCATAAGTGGAAATTATTTGGATAAACAGAAGATGATATTGTCAAAGGATATTTTTTCTGGTTCTGCAGACAAAAGATAAATCAATAAGGTTGAACTAGCAGAGAAGCAAATTTCCAGCTTAACCTAAGACAAACAGTAAGAACAAGAGCCCAGAAATGAACCCATACATATATGGTCAATTAATATATGACAAAAGAGCCACAAATATGCAATGGGGAAAAGAGAGTCTGAATGCATAGAGAAGATGTAGTTCATATATGTAACAGAATATTATTCAGCCACAAAAAAGAAAGAAACACTGCATTTGGAGACAACATGGATGGACCCAGAGGAAGTTAAATAGGCCAAGCGGAGAAGGACAAATACCATTGATTTCAATTACATGTGGACTGTAAAAACACAACAAAATGAATAAATCCCATCAGTAGACACATACATACTGAGAAGTGACTTGTGGTTACCATGGGGGAGGGGTTGGGGTAGGTGGGTGAAATAGGTAAAGGGGATAAAGGGGTACAAAATCTAAAATATAATATAAATTAGTCACAGGGATGAAAGTACAGCATAAAGAATACAGTCAATAGTTCTATAACATCATTTTATGTTGACAGTAACTACACTAATTGGGGTGATGATTTAATAATATATATATCTGTTCAATCACTATGTTGTATATGTGAAGCTAATATAACATTGTATATAAACCATACTTCAATTAAAAAATCTAAAATAAAGAATTAAAAACTACTCATGGGTTTTCTCCATAAGCAATTCTACATGCTCCAATTTCCATCATTGCATCAAACACTTTATTTACTTACTCTTTCCCCATGATGTTTTTCATGCCCCTTTCATATCTTTATTGCATAGGGTGTAGATGAAAGGATTTAGATTTGGGGTGACAATTCCATAGAGTAAGGCCATGAACTTGTTCTGGTCCTGGGAGATGTCTGAGGTGGGATTCAGATACATGGCCATAGCAGTGCCGTAGAAGAGAAACACCACAACCAAATGGGAAGAGCAAGTGCGTAGGGCCTTTCGGTGACCCTCAGATGACCTGATCTTCCACACAGCCTAAGCAATGCAGCTGTAGGAAATGAGAATGACAGTGAGAGGCACCAGGAGTAAAACTGTGCTGACCAGGAAGAGTTCCATCAAGTTGAAGGTGGTGTCCACACAGGCAAGTCTGAGGAGAGCTGGCACTTCACAGAAGATGTGGTCTATTATGTTTCTTCCACAAAGGGAACCTGTGTTATGAGCAGAGTCTGCAACAATGAGCTGGTCAAACCAGTCAGCCAGACTGTGGCCACCAGCTGCCAGCAGATAAGTGGATGCATGAGAATGGTGTAGTGCAAAGGCCGGCACACTGCCATAGAGCAGTCAACAGCCATGACTGCAAGGAGGATGCCTTCTGCAGAACCCATGGCCAAGGACACATACAGCTGACCAACACAGCCACTGTAAGTTATCCTCTTCTCTGAGCCTTGCAAGTTACACAGCAGCTGGGGGACCGTGCTGGCAGGGTAGCAGAGATCCATTAAAGATAGCTGGGTGAGGAAAAGGTACATTGGGATGTGGAGCCGGACATCCAGATAAGCCAAAATAATGATATGGCCGTATTGCCAAGGAGAGTCAGTAAGTAGAAAAGCACAAGGATAGCAAAGAGGGTCGTTTCCAGCTGAGGCTGCTTGGAGAAGCCCAACAGGAAAAAGCCACCAAAGGAAGTGATGTTAGGAATGACCACTGCTTATCATCGCATTGTTACTGAAAGGAGAAAAATATCTTTCAAAGAGAAATATGTGAGACCGAATAGAAATCTTTACTTTCATTGTCTTTCCCACATGTGAACCTGAAAGATTCAAGGAGAACACATTCATCTCTTTGAACTGAAAGTAAACACTTCAAATTTACATCCATTTAATGTCCTTTACCTACATTAATATTTTCTTGTCTTCCTAGAGATTTTTGTCATCACTTATTTACATATTTACACTATCTGGATATTTGACTTCTCCATGCCGTTATGCCTGTCTTCAAACATGCTTATATGTTCCCCTGTTTTGGATATAGGAAATGCTATTAAAATATGCTTGTCCTTGCTGTTCTCTGTACCTCTCACTTATCATGCCTTAAATGAGGCTATAAAGTTACACAGCTCCATTATTTAGATATCATCTGAAAAATCCCTCTCTGATTTCACCGCTGCCCTGAATTGCACCTTAGTGACCCTTCATCCCACAATGCCCCAGTTCTCCATTAATGCATTTACAAATATGATATGATGTATCATTAGCAACTTTTAACAATTTTACTCAATATTCTAAATGTTTTCTGTGTTTTTGTATTGGTGACACACAACTCAGAAAACTTAAAAATAATCTCTTAAGAGTGAATCCTATGAGCATGACCCAGGTCCATTCTGCCTCATTACTTTAAGCAATGAACTATGTTAACTGCAAGATTTATTTTTAAAGATCTTGCATTATGAGATTCTAAGCATTTTTTTTCTCTCCACTATTGTCAGTTTTGACTATGAAACTATTCCCATATGCCTGTGTGCCCTTTGAGTAATATAATACCACCTCTGATTCCATGTGTTTACCAGTGAGCCTAGGCACGCACCACAGAATGGTTTGTGATGAATAACAATAGTGTGTCTGCCCTTTTTCACACATCTTGAATAATCACTATCATTTTTTAATTCACCCTTCACATCTCCTATGCCAAAAACAAAAATCCTGTCTCAGGCCCATCACTCAGATACTAATATACTCAGAGACTCAGATACTAATAAAACATGAGTATATGACTCTTAGGACTCTTTCCAGATAAAAATTTCCAAAACATTATCATTTCATGAAAGATTTCGATGTGAGTGGTTTCAATGTGGCCTCCTCTGTGAGCTTCTAAGGATTTTTTTTTATTTTGGTCCCACCAGTTGTCTTAAATTTATCAGAGACTTGTGTATAGAATATTTATATGTATATCCATGTTAGCTTTTTTTTTTTTTTATAATAATTATTTTTTATTGAAGGGTAGTTGACACACAGTATTACATTACATGAGTTTCAAGTGTACAACACAGTGGTAGAACATTTATATACATAATTCTAGGTTCCAGCTATCACCCTACCAGGCTGTTACAATATCTTGACTATATTCCTTATGCTATACATTACATCCCGGTTACTAATTTATTTTACCATTGGAAGTCTGTCCTTTTTTTTTTTTTTTTTTTTTTTTTTTGTGAGGGCATCTCTCATATTTATTGATCAAATGGTTGTTAACGACAATAAAATTCTGTATAGGGGAGTCAATGCTCAATGCACAATCATTATTCCACCCCAAGCCTAATTTTTGTCAGTCTCCAATCTTCTGAGGCATAACAAACAAGTTTTTACATGTAGAACAAATTCTTACATAATGAATAAGTTACATAGTGAACAGTACAAGGGCAGTCATCACAGAAACTTTCGGTTTTGCTCATGCATTATGAACTATAAACAGTCAGTTCAAATATGAATACTCATTTGGTTTTTATACTTGATTTATATGTGGATACCACATTTCTCTCTTTATTATTATTATTTTTAATAAAATGCTGAAGTGGTAGGTAGATACAAGATAAAGGTAGAAAACATAGTTTAGTGTTGTAAGAGAGCACATGTAGATGATCAGGTGTGTGCCTGTAGACTATGTGTTAATCCAAGCTAGACCAGGGCAATAAAACATCCACGTATGCAGAAGATTTCTCTCAGAACGGGGGGGTGAGGTTCTAAGCCTCACCTCTGTTGATCCCCAATTTCTCACCTGATGGCCCCCCTGCGACTGTGCCTGTCTTAGGTTGTTCCTCCCTTGAGGAATCTTACCCGTCTCTGGCTAACCAGTCATCTTCCGGGGCCATACAGGGAAATGTGAAGTTGGTAAGTGAGAGAGAAGCCTTATTGTTTGAAAAAGTTAGCTTTTTACTTCTTTGCATATTTATGCCCTGTGGCTTCTATGCCCAGCATTTGTCTTGAGGTATCTTTACCACTTGGAAGAATTATGATACTCGGTAAATTTGATATGAGGCACGAATTCTATTTAAGGGTTGTAATTAGGAAGGAAGAAGAAAAGCTATAGAAGTAGCAGGCGGAAGAAAACATGGGAAGATTGATTATTTCTTTGATATATCTTCTTGTAGAGTAACTTCAGCATGTATAGGTTTTAAGCTACTACTTAAATTGTACACACACATTAACATAATAGGAGTATAGTTACATAACCAAAGCATATCTGTAATTACCAGCCATCTCCAGTGAAACCAAGAAAACCAGTTAGGCACCTTAGGCATTTGTGAAAACTTATCTAAGATATGGTGGATATTGTCCAACTGAACTTGAACAGTCTGAGAGAAATCAGACAAATTAAAACAACCCATTCCTGGGGACTGTTCACATGCCATATGTTCTTTTAACAGTAAATAGTCTGTAGTTGTAAGACTTTGGAGCGCTACAATTTGCACTTCTCCAAATTCTTGGTTGAGTTCCAACAGTATAGATCCAGTCCAATTTTGTTGTTTTACTGTATGCACAGGCCAGCTTAGATATCTCCTTCCTCATTCCCATGGCAGGTCCAGGAACTGGTGGGATGAGTGCATCTACAGCTGTAGCAGTGCGTGGATCTTTGTTGGGGTTTTTTGATGATCATCTTCTGGCATGAGTCTTCCAGAGGGTGCAGATGTTGGAAGTTCTTTTTCATATCGTATCTTAGTTCATTTTCGGGGTAGCCCAATTAGGCTTTGATCCTCTGTATAAACACAAACAGACCCTTTGCCTACACTTTTATATGCCCTTTATACCCTTGTGTAGAATTCGTTGGAGGTTACCACACAGGAACTGCCCTTTTTTTTTTTTTTTTTGCTATCACTAATCTACACTTACATGACGAATATTATGTTTACTAGGCTCTCCCCTATACCAGGTCTCCCCTATAAACCCCTTTACAGTCACTGTCCATCAGCATAGCAAAATGTTGTAGAATCACTACTTGCCTTCTCTGTGTTGTACAGCCCTCCCTTTTCTCCTACCCCCCCATGCATGTTAATCTTAATACCCCCCTACTTCTCCCCCACTTATCCCTCCCTACCCACCCATCCTCCCCAGTCCCTTTCCCTTTGGTACCTGTTAGTCCATTCTTGAGTTCTGTGATTCTGCTGCTGTTTTGTTCCTTCAGTTTTTCCTTTGTTCTTATATTCCACAGATGAGTGAAATCATTTGGTATTTCTCTTTCTCCGCTTGGCTTGTTTCACTGAGCATAATACCCTCCAGCTCCATCCATGTTGCTGCAAATGATTGGATTTGCCCTTTTCTTATAGCTGAGTAGTATTCCATTGTGTATATGTACCACATCTTCTTTATCCATTCATCTATTGATGGACATTTAGGTTGCTTCCAATTCTTGGCTATTGTAAATAGTGCTGCAATAAACATAGGGGTGCATCTGTCTTTCTCAAACTTGATTGCTGCATTCTTAGGGTAAATTCCTAGGAGTGGAATTCCTGGGTCAAATGGTAAGTCTGTTTTGAGCATTTTGATGTACCTCCATACTGCTTTCCACAATGGTTGAACTAACTTACATTCCCACCAGCAGTGTAGGAGGGTTCCCCTTTCTCCACAGCCTCGCCAACATTTGTTGTTGTTTGTCTTTTGGATGGCAGCCATCCTTACTGGTGTGAGGTGATACCTCATTGTAGTTTTAATTTGCATTTCTCTGATAATTAACGATGTGGAGCATCTTTTCATGTGTCTGTTGGCCATCTGTATTTCTTTTTTGGAGAACTGTCTGTTCAGTTCCTCTGCCCATTTTTTAATTGGGTTATTTGTTTTTTGTTTGTTGAGGCGTGAGAGCTCCTTGTATATTCTGGACGTCAAGCCTTTATCGGATGTGTCATTTTCAAATATATTCTCCCATACTGTAGGGATCCTTCTTGTTCTATTGATGGTGTCTTTTGCTGTACAGAAGCTTTTCAGCTTAATATAGTCCCACTTACTCATTTTTGCTGTTGTTTTCCTTGCCCGGGGAGATATGTTCAAGAAGAGGTCACTCATGTTTATGTCTAAGAGGTTTTCGCCTATGTTTTCTTCCAGGAGTTTAATGGTTTCATGGCTTACATTCAGGTCTTTGATCCATTTTGAGTTTACTTTTGTATATGGGGTTAGACAATGGTCCAGTTTCATTCTCCTACATGTAGCTGTCCAGTTTTGCCAGCACCACCTGTTGAAGAGACTGTCATTTCGCCATTGTATGTCCATGGCTCCTTTATCAAATATTAATTGACCATATATGTCTGGGTTAATGTCTGGATTCTCTAGTCTGTTCCATTGGTCTGTGGCTCTGCTCTTGTGCCAGTACCAAATTGTCTTGATTACTATGGCTTTATAGTAGAGCTTGAAGTTGGGGAGTGAGATCCCCCCTACTTTATTCTTCTTTCTCAGGATTGCTTTGGCTATTCGGGGTCTTTGGTGTTTCCATATGAATTTTTGAATTATTTGTTCCAGTTCATTGAAGAATGTTGCTGGTAGTTTCATAGGGATTGCATCAAATCTGTATATTGCTTTGGGCAGGATGGCCATTTTAACGATATTAATTCTTCCTAGCCACGAGCATGGGATGAGTTTCCATCTGTTAGTGTCCCCTTTAATTTCTCTTAAGAGTGACTTGTAGTTTTCAGAGTATAAGTCTTTCACTTCTTTGGTTAGGTTTATTCCTAGGTATTTTATTTTTTTTGATGCAATTGTGAATGGAGTTGTTTTCCTGATTTCTCTCTCTGTTGGTTCATTGTTAGTATATAGGAAAGCCACAGATTTCTGTGTGTTGATTTTGTATCCTGCAACTTTGCTGTATTCCGATATCAGTTCTAGTAGTTTTGGGGTGGAGTCTTTAGGGTTTTTTATGTACAGTATCATGTCATCTGCAAATAGTGACAGTTTAACTTCTTCTTTACCAATCTGGATTCCTTGTATTTCTTTATTTTGTCTGATTGCTGTGGCTAGGACCTCCAGTACTATGTTAAATAACAGTGGAGAGAGTGGGCATCCCTGTCTAGTTCCCGATCTCAGAGGAAATGCTTTCAGCTTCTCGCTGTTCAATATAATGTTGGCTGTGGGTTTATCATAGATGGCCTTTATTATGTTGAGGTACTTGCCCTCTATTCCCATTTTGCTGAGAGTTTTTAACATGAATGGATGTTGAACTTTGTCAAATGCTTTTTCAGCATCTATTGAGATGATCATGTGGTTTTTGTCTTTCTTTTTGTTGATGTGGTGTATGATGTTGATGGACTTTCGAATGTTGTACCATCCTTGCATCCCTGGAATGAATCCCACTTGGTCATGGTGTATGATCCTTTTGATGTATTTTTGAATTCGGTTTGCTAATATTTTGTTGAGTATTTTTGCATCTACGTTCATCAGGGATATTGGTCTGTAGTTTTCTTTTTTGGTGGGGTCTTTGCCTGGTTTTGGTATTAGGGTGATGTTAGCTTCATAGAATGAGTTTGGGAGTATCCCCTCCTCCTCTATTTTTTGGAAGACTTTAAGGAGAATGGGTATTATGTCTTCCCTGTATGTCTGATAAAATTCCGAGGTAAATCCATCTGGCCCGGGGGTTTTGTTCTTTGGTAGTTTTTTGATTACCTCTTCAATTTCATTGCTGGTAATTGGTCTGTTTAGATTTTCTGTTTCTTCCTGGGTCAATCTTGGAAGGTTATATTTTTCTAGGAAGTTGTCCATTTCTCCTAGGTTTCCCAGCTTGTTAGCATATAGGTTTTCATAGTATTCTCCAATAATTCTTTGCATTTCCGTGGGGTCCGTCGTGATTTTTCCTTTCTCGTTTCTGATACTGTTGATTTGTGTTGACTCTCTTTTCTTCTTAATAAGTCTGGCTAGAGGCTTATCTATTTTGTTTATTTTCTCGAAGAACCAGCTCTTGGTTTCATTGATTTTTGCAATTGTTTTATTCTTCTCAATTTTATTTATTTCTTCTCTGATCTTTATTATGTCTCTCCTTCTGCTGACCTTAGGCCTCATCTGTTCTTCTTTTTCCAATTTCGATAATTGTGACATTAGACCATTCATTTGGGATTGCTCTTCCTTTTTTAAATATGCTTGGATTGCTATATACTTTCCTCTTAAGACTGCTTTTGCTGTGTCCCACAGAAGTTGGGGCTTAGTGTTGTTGTTGTCATTTGTTTCCATATATTGCTGGATCTCCATTTTGATTTGGTCATTGATCCATTGATTATTTAGGAGCGTGTTGTTAAGCCTCCATGTGTTCGTGAGCCTCTTTGCTTTCTTTGTACAGTTTATTTCTAGTTTTATGCCTTTGTGGTCTGAAAAGTTGGTTGGTAGGATTTCAATCTTTTGGAATTTTCTGAGGCTCTTTTTGTGGCCTAGTATGTGGTCTATTCTGGAGAATGTTCCATGTGCACTTGAGAAGAATGTATATCCCGCTGCTTTTGGATGTAGAGTTCTATAGATGTCTATTAGGTCCATCTGCTCTACTGTGTTGTTCAGTGCTTCCGTGTCCTTACTTATTTTCTGCCCAGTGGATCTATCCTTTGGGGTGAGTGGTGTGTTGAAGTCTCCTAGAATGAATGCATTGCAGTCTATATCCCCCTTTAGTTCTGTTAGTATTTGTTTCACATATGCTGGTGCTCCTGTGTTGGGTGCATATATATTTAGAATGGTTATATCCTCTTGTTTGACTGAGCCCTTTATCATTATGTAGTGTCCTTCTTTATCTCTTGTTACTTTCTTTGTTTTGAAGTCTATTTTGTCTGATATTAGTACTGCAACCCCTGCTTTCTTCTCACTGTTGTTTGCTTGAAATATGTTTTTCCATCCCTTGACTTTTAGTCTGTACATGTCTTTGGGTTTGAGGTGAGTTTCTTGTAAGCAGCATATAGATGGGTCTTGCTTTTTTATCCATTCTGTTACTCTGTGTCTTTTGATTGGTGCATTCAACCCATTAACATTTAGGGTGACTATTGAAAGATATGTACTTATTGCCATTGCAGGCTTTAAATTCGTGGTTACCAAAGGTTCAAGGTTAGCCTCTTTAGTATCTTACTGCCTAACTTAGCTCGCTTATTGAGCTGTTATATACACTGTCTGGAGATTCTTTTCTTCTCTCCCTTCTTGTTCCTCCTCCTCGATTCTTCATATGTTGGGTGTTTTGTGCTGTGCTCTTTGTAGGAGTGCTCCCATCTAGAGCAGTCCCTGTAAGATGTTCTGTAGAGGTGGTTTGTGGAAAGCAAATTCCCTCAGCTTTTGTTTGTCTGGGAATTGTTTAATCCCACCGTCATATTTGAATGATAGTCGTGCTGGATACAGTATCCTTGGTTCAAGGCCCTTCTGTTTCATTGTATTAAATATATCATGCCATTCTCTTCTGGCCTGTAGGGTTTCTGTTGAGAAATCTGACGTTAGCCTGATGGGTTTCCCTTTATAGGTGACCTTTTTCTCTCTAGCTGCCTTTAACACTCTTTCCTTGTCCTTGATCTTTGCCATTTTAATTATTATGTGTCTTGGTGTTGCCCTTCTTGGATCCTTTCTGTTGGGGGTTCTGTGTATTTCCGTGGTCTGTTTGATTACTTCCTCCCCCAGTGTGGGGAAGTTTTCAGCAATTATTTCTTCTAAGATACTTTCCATCTCTTTGCCTCTCTCTTCTTCTTCTGGGACCCCTATAATACGGATATTGCTCCTTTTAGATTGGTCACACAGTTCTCTTAATATTGTTTCATTCCTGGAGATCCTTTTGTCTCTCTCTATGTCAGCTTCCATGCGTTCCTGTTCTCTGATTTCAATTCCATCAATGGCCTCTTGCATTCTATCCATTCTGCTTATAAACCCTTCCAGAGTTTGTTTCATTTCTGCGATCTCCTTTCTGGCATCTGTGATCTCTTTCCGGACTTCATCCCATTTTTCTTGCGTATTTCTCTGCATCTCTGTCAGCATGTTTATGATTCTTATTTTGAATTCTTTGTCAGGAAGACTGGTTAGGTCTGTCTCCTTCTCTGGTGTTGTCTCTGTGATCTTTGTCTGCCTGTAGCTTTGCCTTTTCATGGTGATAGGAATAGTCTGCAGAACTGGGACGAGTGACGGCTGGAAGGACTTCCCTTCTTGTTGGTTTGTGGCCCTCCTCTCCTGGGAGAACAGCGGCCTCTAGTGGCTTGTGCTGCGCAGCTGCGCGCAGACAGGGTTTCTGCTTCCTGCCCGGCTGCTATGGAGTTAATCTCCGCTGTTGCTGTGGGCGTGGCCTGGCTCAGGCAGCTACTCCAAAATGGTGGAGTCGCGTTGGAGCAGGAGCTGCTGGGAGGCTATTTATCTCCGTAAGGGGCCTCCCTGCTCCCTGCAGCCCAGGGGTTAGGGTGCCCAGAGGTCCCGGATTCCCTACCTCTGGATTAAGTGGCCCGCCCTGCCCCTTTAAGACTTCCAAAAAGCACCCACCAAAACAAAACAACGACCACAAAAAAAAAACAAGAAAAAAAATTTTTTTAATTAAAAAAAAAAAAAAAATTTTTATTTAAAAAAAAAAAAGGTGGTCGTTCGTTTTTCTTTATTCTCCGGTGCCAGCCTCAGGCCTCTGCTCACCGGTCTTTCTGCCCTGTTTCCCTAATATTGGGGTCCCTGTCCCTTTAAGACTTCCAAACAGCGCTCGCCAGAACAAAGCAGCAAAAAAGCAAAAAAAAAAAAATGGTCGCGTGCTTTTCTTATGTCCTCTGTCGCCCAGCCTCCAGTGCCTGCTCACTGTTCTTGCTGCCCCATTTTCCCAGTATCGAGGGCCCTACACTCTGGCCCGGATGGCTGGGGCTGGGTGTTCGGCAGCCCTGGGCTCCGTCTCCCTCCCGCTCTGCCTGCTCTTCTCCCGCCCGGAGCTGGGGGGAGGGGCGCTCGGCTCCCGCGGGGCCGGGGCTTGTATCTTACCCCCTTCGCGAGGCGCTGGGTTCTCTCAGGTGTGGATGTGGTCTGGATATTGTCCTGTGTCCTCTGGTCTTTATTCTAGGAAGGGTTGTCTTTGTTATATTTTCATAGATATATGTTGTTTTGGGAGGAGATTTCCGCTGCTCTACTCACGCCGCCATCTTCCGCCCCCTCCCATGTTAGCTTTATCATATATATTATAAGCATCTGGAAGAAAAGAGCAATAAATGTGTTTCAAAAACTCCATAACCAAGTCCTGCACAAAAAACAGAAATTCTATTGAATTGTGGGCTGATTATATAGATAAGTATACAAACCGAGTGCTGATACCCGCTATTTCTTCCTTTTCATAGATATACATGCTTTCTGATCATCAGCCCTCTGCTTTCTCTAGGAGATCCCGTCTACCGGTCTCATCTCTGTGGCAGCATCAACTGTTGTCTGCAAGCCGACAGTTCACATGCATCCACGCACAAGCACAAACCCCGCCCTTGCTCTCCGATCTTACATTTTACCTACACTTAATCAACGTTAAAAATGAAGTTAAAAAAGCTTGTCCTCCCATTATTTTGACTCAATACCATGTTATATTTTTTGTTGTTGTTATATTTTTTAATTGAAGCAGAGTTGATATATAATCCTATATTGGTTTCAAGTGTACAACACAGTGGTTCTGCAGTTACCCAAATTATTAAATCCTCACCCCAACTGGTGCAGTTGCTGTCAACATAGGAAGATGTTACAGAACCATTGATATACTCTCTGTGCTGTAGTTTCATCCCCATGCCTGCTTTATATTGTGATCGAGATTTTGTGCCCCTTTATCCCCTCACCTAATCACTCTCACCCCAGCCCTCCCCATGGTAACCATGTCACTTCTCAGTGTCTATGAGTCTACTGCTGTTTTGTTCATTTTGTTGTGTTTTTAGATTCCACATGTAAGTGAAATCATATGAATACCATGTTATGTTAACATTAAACAGGTCTTAGTGAATGCACTGTTAACCTATATTTATCAAAGGGAATTTACAAACACAGATTTTCATCTGAAGCTAAGGACCTCGGTCACATTGTGTCATGCTTGGACTTTGTCAGAAGGTTCCATCTGCCAGTTTCTTGCAGTCAAGTAAATACCTTAAATATGATCACAATATAGAAAAGGCAGGAGAATGAAAGTACAGTTGACCACTTTAAAAATTACTTGTGTTGGTAAATTCACAATGAACACTGTCCTTACCTTAATTTATTAGTAAAATGTTTAAAAATTATTTTGTACTTCCTGAAAATCTAATTATAAAGCAGCTATATGACACTTTTTTCTACAGAGTAACATTCATATATTGGAAGAAGACAGAATTATTCACAACATTTACACTTAATGTAGTTATACTGTTTTCAGGTTAGTGCCTTGTCCTTGTCATAGAGTGAAATGGTAGTTTTGGATCAGCATGCAAATAATTCTTTTAATCAATTTCCATAATAGCAATATATCTGTATGGTAACATACTAAAAATCAAACACATCCATTTCCCTTAAATCTGATTAATAACAGAACACTCTATTTAATTACACATTATTTACTATGAAGAAACCATAAACAAATTACTGCTTCAGTCTCCATACAGTCTTGGGCCATAAGATCTATGGACACACACACATATATAGAGAGAAGTATGGGCATTATTGCTGACATCTTTTACCTGAAACAGAAAAGCAGACACCAGGAAAGAGAAAATTCTTTTACCCCTAAAGGGAGTAATCTCTTCTTTTTCTCTAAAATAATGAGAGCATGAAAAAGTCACAGAAAAGGATATACAGCATATTTTCTTGGCTGAGGTCACTGGGGCAAAGGACCCCAATGAAGCAATTAAGACTTATGTTCACATGTGTATAGTCAGTGAGGAATCAATAGGGAAATCAGTGCCTGTAGGGAAAACATTGTTGTCAGTCTACACTTTTTATTTAGTAAGAGATTATTTCCTGGTTTCATCCTCCAGATAAGATGGTCAGACTGGGAAAGGCATCACCCATGGTTAGAAGTTCTAAGACTTTTCAAGCTTGTGCTCAAAATTTATCTGAGGAGAAAGTGGAAGCTCCTATAGCCAGGATTCTCACCTGGCCTGGTTGGCTGGCTCACTGCACACGTGTGGGCAATATGTTGTTACTGGCTCTATATGAAGAATTCCGCCCAGTGCTCTGGGCTGCACGGCTGCAGGAGAGCAGAGGCTGGAGTGGTGTTAGCGCCGAGGACAGAGACTAAGATGGCTGTAGGGGCGAGAGGTCCAGAGGCAGAGGCCGGCTTGCTGCGTGCAGACTCGCTCTGAGTGGATGGGATTTTAGTGATTGACCTGTCACCGTGGGAATAAAGCCAGGTATAAACCCTTTCACCCCAAGAATGTTCCATTGTCATTTTTCAGTCTCACAGAATCAAGAGTGAACTTGCCCGGGGCTGAAACCCACTGGTGAGACACCATCTTTCCCAGATCCACTCCTAACTGTTTCAAGACCTCGTAACTCTAAGTAAAGGATGAGAAATGTAAAAAGTCTTCCTAGAAGTCCTAGTGTAGGTACATATTGGTTTTACACTCATTGAAAAAGCCTTACCAAAAACATTCATATTCAACTGAAGTAACATGCAAATTAAACTTAAACACCCCTCTGAGACTGATAAACAAAAATAACCTCAAACAACATCAGTGCAAAACTTCTGCGCACAGACCAAGTTGGATGCTGATGGAGGGTCTCTTGTGACCCCCCAACTCTCTGAGGAAAGTATAAATTTAGAATGTACAAGAAATTCTAGGAATGCACGTGGCACATGCACACACAGACGAGACTGGGCTCCAGTGCCAATTTCCTACAAGACTGCCCTGAGCCTCTTCCTACGACTTCCTCCACTTGCTCAGCTGCATGTGCAGTGTCCCTGTCCTCTGGAGCTTTTCATGCTCTGACTTCTGGTAGTAGTCATTGGCTGCAGATGGTCTCATTTGTGCAGTAATAAACTCCTTCAGAGCCAAAGATGTACATGTGTGTTTTATTTTACAAACTCAGAGCTCATTTAGAATTATTTTGATTTTAGTTTCTAATTGTGATCAGACAACTGATGGAGTATGTCTTGCGAATGGGTTGCAGCCCTTGTCAAGCTCACTATGGATTCAATGTGACCAAAGAAACTGACACAAAACGTCCTTTGGGGTGAAAGGGTTTATTACCCAGCTTGTTCTTCCAGCAGTAGGTTGAAAACTAGTGTCTCTGCCTCTGTGCAGAGCACTGGGCCGAGCTCTCTATATAGCGCAATAATACCTTATTGCCTAAAGGTGTGGAAGCAGTAGCCTAGCAACAGGCCAGTTACATCATCAGGTAGTTTAAGTTCAGTGAGGATCCTGGCCATAGACACTCCAGCTTCCCCACATTCCAGCCCTCCAGGATTCTCACCTTACAATCTGCATGCTTTCAATCTTCTGCAATGGTCCCTGTGCGAGAAAGCTGGAGCACTGTAACCAGATTCCACAACAGCAACAGAGGATAACAACAACTTAGAGATAATAACAAAAATTAAGATACAACAAGATTTTGATACAGGTAACAAAAATCATAATAATCCTCAAGCCAGAGGAAGTTCCCAATCAACAAGACTTTAGGGGCTATAAGACACATGTTTTAATGACACTAACATAGGCAAAACTTGTCTATCAGGTAGGATACATGCAAGAGAGTGGTCCTGTGATAGGACTGTAGCAGGAAGGGGGTCCCTTCCAGGTCTAGTATACCACACTTTTACTCCTTTCCCCGTGGGGGTTACTGAACGGTCCATATATAATGATACTTGAGGTGCATGCACTGGCCATAATGATAAAACAAAACTCCCCGGTAAGGTGCTCCTACCTTCTGGCTGTTCAGGATATACTGCTGTGACCTTTGGCGGCCACTCTGCTGTTATTCCAGGAATACACAGGAGGCCAGCTTCCAGGCCTTGTCCCCAAGGTGCCAGGAGGGCCAGCCTTCATTGGTCCATGTGTCAAAAGGACCAAGGCCACGTCCACTCAATGGAGTCTCCGGGGTTCAGTGCAGTTGGTGCTGGCAGCAAGATGTTATTCTGGTGGCTGAACCTTGGCTTCAGTGATTCTTCCTTGGTTTGTACTTGCAGTTGTATGGGGGAGGCAGCCATATGTGTTAACATCTCTAGGGGGCTCAGGGCTCCCTTTCAGGGTCTCTCACTCAAACGCTGTAGCACTGTTCATAAGCAGACTGACCATCCCTGCAGACTATTGGTATCTGACTTTAGTCCGGTTTTTAACGAGCCATTGTGCCTCTCTATCATGCCTGCTGCAATAGGATTGTATGGCACATGAAACTTCTACTTGATTCCCAGCTGTTGCACCCATTCTTGCAGTATGTACAGTTAAATGGGTGCCCTGATCACTCTCAATTACCTGTGGTTGGCTATAGGCAGCAAAGAGATGCTCCAGGCCTCTTTTGGTCGTCTGCGGGTCTGCACAACGGGAAGGAAAAGCAACCAGAAGTCCAGTAGCTGTGTCCACACAAGTCATGGCATACCGATATCCTTCTGACACAGGTAGAGGCCCAATATAGTCTACCTGCCACCTGATGAGGGGTATAGGCCCCCTAGCTATTGTCCCATGTTGCTGTGGAACTTGGTGTAAGTCCTTGTTGGAGTACACGACACACTCCTGCCGGGCTCTACTAACTTCTTCAAAGGTCAAAGGCCAGTCCCACTGATGGGCTACAGCCCACATTGTCTTTTGCCCTGCATGAAACAAACGCTGATGTAACCACTGGGCTAGATCAGAGACAGGCTATCCTTCTAACCAACATATCTGGGCCAATTTATCTGCCTCATCATTTCCTGGGGATGCCAGTGGAAAATGACTTGTCAATAGTCTACTGTAATTATTTTAGTCTGACCACAAGCCCATAAGTCTTGCCCACAATTCTTGTCCCCAGAGGTGTTGGTTATCAACCAGCCAGTTGGCATGGTACCAGGTTGGTAGCCACAGGGTCAAGCTCTGATAGACAGCCCAGCTGGCAGTGCAGACAACTATAGGGGAGGGCTCCTGGCTGATGACAAGCCACACAGCCCACAGCTCTGTCCATTGGCTGCTCATCCCCTCACCATCTTCCATCCATAGTGTCTCAGTCTCAGGATGGAAAGCTATGGCCCTCCATTTTGGGGGCTGCCCATGGCTGGAGCCATCTGTGTACCATGCATCTTTGAGTACAGAGGCTCTTTTTCCCAATAGGGACTCTCTGCTACTAAAGGTTCAAAAGCAAGTTCTTCCTGCTTTTCACTAGTATACGTGAAAATATATATATTTCACGTATACTGGCCCCAATAAGGGTTGGAGTTCTCCACTCAAGGGGCTATGAGAGAGGGCACTATGCTGCTGCAGGTAAGGACCCCATTTGGCTAGTGTGGGTGTTTGTGCCACACCACTCCTTCGCTTTGGAGTCCAGTCTTGTACCCACTCCAAGATGGGATAGGTGGTTATTACCCTTATCAGGGCCATTTCAGTGATGGGTTCTGTAGCCAGCAAGGCATGATACATGGCAGCCAGTTGTTTTTCTACCAAAGTGTATCATACCTCTGCCCCTTTCCAGAGTTGTGACCATAATTCAATGGGTTGGCGAGTTCATTCAAGCTGCTGCCAGAGATCCCAGTCATAAAAGTCCTCAGTCACATGAACTTCCACCTCACAGGGCCTTGATGGGTCTATTACACTCAAGGCCTGCATGGTCTTGACTGCCTGTTTTGCTGTAGTAAAGGCAGATGCACATGTCTCATCCCAGTCCCACCTGACACCCTTTCATACCAACTAGTGTAAGGGCTTCAGAATTTGTGTCAAGTGTGGGATAAACACTCTCCAGTAGCCTAGAAGACCTAGAAACTCTGTAGCAACGCTACAGTTGTAGGGGTAGGAAAGGCCTGGACTTTGTCTATGACTGCTTCTGGTATAACTTCGGTCTTACCCCCAGATGACCCCCAAGAATTTGACAGACAAACCAGGTCCCTGAACCTTGGTGCTGTTCACAGCCCATCCTTTCTCCTGTAGATGTTGCAGCAGTCTAGGTGCTGCATCTTCTATATCTGAAAGAGAATCGGATGTGAACATGACATCATCAATATAATGGTACAGCCACACCATTGGTGGTTTCTCCCATGCAGCCAAGTCCTGGGCTACAAGTCCATGACAGATGGTGGGGCTGTGGAGGGATCCCTGTGGGAGGATGGTGAAAGTCCATTGCCATCCTTCCCATGTGAAGGCACACTGTTCCTGACTTTCCTGCTCAATGTCAATGGAAAAGAAGGCATTAAGAAGATCTACAACATAATGGTATGTTTCTAGTTCATGGCTGAGGGTATCCATCAGGCCTGCAATAGAGGGGACAGCAGCATGCATAGGGGGTATGACTTATTCAGTTCTCTGTAATTCACAGTCATATTCCAGGAGCCATCTGGTTTTTTTTACTGGCACACTGGGGAACTGAAAGGACTATGGGTGGCTTTATAATACTCACCTTTCCAGCTTCTGGAGAGTTTCTCCAATCTCTTTATGCCCTCCAGGCAGATGGTACTGTTTGGTACTAGTCACCACTGATGCACAGGCAAAGCTATGGGCAGGTGCCTAGCATGTCCCCTCAGAACTGCCTTCACCACATGTACTCTCAGTCTGAACTCACTTGTGGTGATCTACAACCATAGACCCTGCAGGATATCAATCCCCCAAAATATACTCAGGGATAGGAGATATATACATAGTATATTCTTTTGGAGGTAGACACACTATTCCCAAAGGAATTTTGGCTTTTTTCACCCTGATAGCCTTACCCCTGTATCCATCTATGATAGTGGGGATCGCAGGGAACTGTTCAGGTTTACCATGAATCAGTGAACATCCAGTCCCTCTGTCCACCAGAGCCAGGACACATTGTGTATTTACTGGGGACCAATGGATAGCTTTTTCAACATGTGGCCTCTGGTCCCATCCTGGTCCCTCAGGGCAGATACCTTGACCTTCCCTCAGTTAAACCATGTTTCCTAATCATCTTCCTGTGTGGGCTCAAGTGAGGCTGCCTCACTCTCTAGGAGGAAGTCTTGCAAACACACAGGCCAGACACGTGGCTCTGTCTCTGACCTCTGCCTCTTTGGTCTTAATGGCTGGAACTGCTGCTCTGGTTTCAGCTATTGCCATATCTGTAGTAAGAGCCTATTTTACTTCCTATCTAATTTCCTTCCATCTGCTCCTGCCTGTATTAAATCAACCCACATCTGGGTCCTCGTATCCTTCATGGGGCCCTGTAAATTTTTCTTGTGAGTAACAGGTCTTATTTCTTTCCAGATACTCGTTGCTTCAGCCTCTCTTAAGTCTGCTACTGTGTGTCACCTTGCTTATGGGATGCCCTAAGTGAGGGGAAAGAGTGGCCAATAGAGACACAAAGAGGGATATAGGAGCTGTTTGAAGTACAATATTTCTCATCCTAGTAGTGAAAATCTCTTCATCTGGGCCATAATTCTCTGGACCATAAATGGCATTCCTTTTTTTTTTCTTTTGTATCATTACTCTACAATTACATGAGGAACATTATGTTTACTAGACTCCCCCCATATTCCCTACTACAGTCATTGTCCATCAGCATAGTAAGATGTTGTAGAATCAATACTTGTGTTCTCTGTGTTGTATAGCCTTCCCCATGTCCCCCCACATTATACATGCTACTTATAATGCTCCCTTTCTTCCCTCCTCCTTTTCTCTCCCTTCCCACAAGTCCTCCCCAGTCCTTTACCCTTTGGTAACTGTTCATCCATTCTTGGTTTCTGTGAGTCTGCTGCTTTTTTGTTCCTTCAGTTTTTGCTTTGTTCTTATACTCCACATATGAGTGAAATCATTTGGTACCTGTCTTTCTCCGCCTGGCTTATTTCACTGAGCATATTATCCTCTAGCTTCATCCATGTTGTTGCAAATGGTAGGATTTGTTTTCTTCTTATGGCTGAATAACATTCTATTGTGTATATATATATATATATACCACATCTTCTCTATCCATTCATCTACTAATGGACAGTTAGGTTGCTTCCATTTCTTGGCTATTGTAAACAGTGCTGTGGTAAACATAAGGGTGCATATGTGCTTCCCAAACTGGGCTGCTGTATTCTTAGGGTAAATTCCTAGAAGTGGAATTCCTGGGTCAAATGGTATTTCTATTTTGAGTTTTTTGAGGAACCTCCATACTGCTTTCCACAATGGTTGAACTAATTTACATTCCCACCAGCAGTGTAGGAGGGTTCCCCTTTCTCCACGTCCTCACCAACATTTGTCATTGTTTGTCTTTTTGATGGTGGCAATCCTTCCTTACTGGTGTGAGGTGATATCTCATTTTGGTTTTAATTTGCATTTCTCTGATGACTAGTGATGTGGAGCATCTTTTCATCTGTCTGTTGGCCATATGAATTTCTTCTTTGGAGAATTGTCTGCTCAGCTCCTCTGACCATTTTTTAATTGGAATATTTAGTTTTTGTTTATTGAGGAGTGTGAGCTCTTTATATATTTTGAATGTCAACCCTTTATCAGATATGTCATTTATGAATATATTCTCCCATACTGTAGGATGCCTTTTTGTTCTATTGATGGTGTCCTTTGTTGTACAGAAGCTTTTCAGTTTGATGTAGTCCCACTTGTTCTTTTTGCTTTTGTTTCCCTTGCCCAGGGAGATATGTTCTTGAAGAAATCACTCATGTTGAGCCAAGATGGTGGCATGAGTAGAGCAGTGGAAATCTCCTCCCAAAACCATATATATTTTTGAAAATACAACAAATACAACTATTCCAAAAAGAGAGACCAGAAGATACAGGACAATAGCCAGACTACATCCACACTTGCGAGAATCCAGCACCTCATGAAGGGGGTAAGATACAAGCTGCAGCCCAGCGGGACACGAAGGCCCCTCACCCTGGCTCCCAGTGGGAGGAGAGGAGAGGAGTCAGAGTGGGGAGGGAGAGGGAGCCCAGGACTGCTAAACACCCAGTCCTAGCCATCCACAGTGGAGCACAGACACACAGTGTGTGGGGTGCTGGATAGTAAGGAAACAGGACAGTAAAATCTGTAAGCAGGTCCCACAACTGGTGCCCTTGGGACAAAGAAAAGAGAGTGCTTTTTGGAAGTCATAAAGGGACAGGGACCCCATAGCTGGATGGAGGCATCCTGGCACGATCAGCTCAGCAGCTGGGAACCCAGGGGACTCCGGTCGCCCTAACCTCCTGGGTGGCAGCACAGCTCCGAGGCCCCTCACAGCGATAAACAGCCTCCTGCCCATTCCTGCTCCAGTGTGGCTCTGCCATTGTGGAACAGCAGCCTGAGGCCAGCCATGCCCATAGCAACCAGGCACAGAGTTTCCTTCACAGCAGCTTGGGCAAGAATCAGAAACCCCATCTGCATGCAACTGCCCAGCACAAGGTGCTAGAGGTTGCCATTCTCCCAGGAGAGGAAGGCCACAAACTAGCAAGAAAGGATGTTCTCCCAGCTGACAAGTGCCAACGACCCATGACTATCCCAATCACCAAGAAAAGGCAGAAGAATTTGATACAGACCAGATGAACCCAGACAGTCTCCCATGAAAAGGAAACTGGGGAGATAGACCTAACCAATCTTCTTGAAAAAGAATTTAAAATTAAGGTCATAACCATGCTGATGGACTTGCAGAGAAATATGCAAGAGCTAAGGAGGGAGAATACAGAAATAAAAAATACTCTGGAAGGATTTAAAAGCAGAATGGATGAGATGCTAAAGGTCATTGATGGATTAAAAACCAGAGAACAGGAACGCATAGAAGCTGATGCAGAGAGAGATAAAAGGATCTCCAGAAATGAAACAATATTAAGAGAACTGTGTGACCAATCCAAAAGGAACAGTATCCTCATTATAGAGGTACAAGAAGAAGAGAGAGAAAAAGGGAGAGAAAGTGTCTTTGAAGGAATAATTGCTGAAAACTTCCCCAAACTGGGGGAGGAAATAGTTGCTCAGACCACAGAAGTACACAGAACTCCCAAAAGAAGGGACTCAAAGAGGACAACACCAAGACACATAATAATTAGAATGGCAAAGCTCAAGTACAAGAACGGATTTTAAAGGCAGCCAGAGAGAGGAAAAAAGTCACCTACAAAGGAAAAACCATCAGGCTATCATCAGACTTCTCAACAGAAACCTTACAGGCCAGAAGATAATGGCATGATATATTTAATGCAATGAAACAGAAGGGCCTTGAACCAAGAATACTGTATCCAGCATGATTATCATTTAAATATGAAGGAGGGATTAAACAATTCCCAGACAAGCAAAAGTTGAGGGAATTCGCCTCCCACAAACCACCTCTACAGGGCATTTTAGAGGGACTGCTCTAGATGGGAGCACTCCTAAGACTAAACAGATGTCACCAGAGAAAATAAAATCACAGCAAAGAAAGCAGGCCAACCAAATACTAACTAAAGGCAAAAAATAAAATCAATGACCCACAAAAGCTGTCAAAGGAAACACAAAAGAGCACAGAATAAAACACCCAATGTATAAAGAATGGAGGAGGAGGAATAAGAAGGGAGAGAAATAAGAATCATCAGACTTGCTCAATAAGCAAGTTAAGTTAGACAGAAAGATACTAAAGAAGCTAATCTTGAACCTTTGGTAACCACAAATCTAAAGCCTGCAATGGCAGTTAGAACATATCTTTCAATAATCACCCTAAATGTAAATGGACTGAATGCACTAATCAAAATACACAGATTAATAGAATGAAGAAAAAAGCAAGACCCATCTATATGCTGCCTACAAGAGACCCACCTCAAACGCAAAGACATGCACAGATTGAAAGTGAAGGGATGGAAAAACATATTTCATGCAAACAACACAGAGAAAAAAGCAGGTGTTGCAGAACTAGTATCAGACAAAATAGACTTCAAAACAAAGAAAGTAACAAGAGATAAAGAAGGACATTACATAATCATAAAGGGCTCAGTCCAACAAGAGGATATAACCATTATAAATATATATGCACCCAACACAGGAGCACCAACATATGTGAAACAAATACTAAGAGAATTAAAGGAGGAAATAGAATGCAATGCACTCATTTTAGGGGACTCCAACACACCATTCACTCCAAAGGACAGATCCACCAGACAGAAAATAAGTAAGGACACAGAGGCACTGAACAACATACTAGAACAGATGGACCTAATAGACATCTACAGAACTCTACACCCAAAAGCAGCAGGATACACATTCTTCTCAAGTGCACATGGAACAATCTCCAGAAGAGACCACATACTGGGCCACAAAAAGAGCCTCAGTAAGTTCAAAAAGATTGAAATTCTACCCACCCACTTTTCAGACCACAAAGGTATAAAACTGAACTAAATTGTACAAAGAAAGTAAAAAGGCTCACAAACATATGGAGGCCTAACAACATGCTCCTAATCAATCAGTAGATCAATGACCAAATCAAAATAGGAATCGAGCAATATATGGAAATAAAAGAAAACAACAACACAAAGCCCCAACTTCTGTGGGATGCAGCAAAAGCAGTCTTAAGAGGAAAGTATATAGCAATCCAGGCATATTTAAAGAAGGAAGAACAATCCCAAATGAATAGTCTAATGTCACAATTATCAAAATTGGAAAAAGAAGAACAAATGAGGCCTAAGGTCAGCAGAAGGAGGGACATAATAAAGATCACAGAAGAAATAAATAAAATTGAGTAGAATAAAACAATAGAAAAAAATCAGTGAAACCAAGAGCTGGTACTTTGAGAGAATAAACAAAATAGATAAGCTTCTAGCCAGACTTATGAAGAGAAAAAGAGAATCAACACACATCAACAGAATCAGAAACGAGAAAGGAAAAATCATGACAGACCCCACAGAAATACAAAGAATTATTAGAGAATACTATGAACACCCATATGCTAACAAACTGGAAAACCTAGAAGAAATGGACAACTTCCTAGAAAAATACAACCTTCCCAGACTGACCAAGGAAGAAACAGAAAATCTAAGCAAACCAATTACCAGCAAAGAAATTGAAGCAGTAATAAAAAACTACCCAAGAACAAAACTCCCGGGCCAGAAGGATTTACCACCAAATTTTATCAGACGTACAGAGAAGATATAATGCCCATTCTCCTTAAAGTTTTCCAAAAAATAGAAGAGGAGGGAATACATCCAAACTTATTCTTTGAAGCCAACATCATCCTAATACCAAAACCAGGCAAGACCCCACCAAAAAAGAAAATTACAGACCAATAACCCTGATTAATGTAGATGCAAAAATACTCAACAAAATGTTAGCAAACAGAACTCAAAAATACATCAAAAGGATCATATACTATGATCAAGTGGAATTCTTCCCAGGGATGCAAGGATGGTACAACATTCGAAAATCCATCAACATCATCCACCACATCAACAAAAAGAAGGACAAAAACCACATGATCATCTCCATAGATGATGAAAAATCATTCGACAAAATTCAACAACCATTCATGATAAAAACTCTCAACAAAATGGGCATAGAGGGCAAGTACCTCAACATAATAAATGCCATATATGATAAACCCACAGCCAAATTATACTGAACAGTGAGAAGCTGAAAGCTTTTCCTCTGCGATCGGGAACAAGACAAGGATGCCCACTCTCCCAAATGTTTTAGAACATAGTACTGGAGGTCCTAGCCATGGCAATTAGACAAAACAAAGAAATACAAGGCATCCAAATTGGTAAAGAAGAAGTTAAACTGTCACTATTTGCAGATGACATGATATTGTACATAAAAAACCCTAAAGACTCCACTCCAAAAGTACTAGAACTAATGTCAGAATTCAGCAAAGTTGCAGGATACAAAATTAACACACAGAAATCTGTGGCTTTCCTATACACTAACAATGAACTAATAGAAAGAGAAATCAGGAAAACAATTCCATTCACAATTGCATCAAAAAGAATAAAATACCTAGGTATAAACCTGAACAAGGAAGTGAAAGACCTATACCCTGAAAACTATAAGACAACTTAAGAGGACACTAACAAATGGAAGCTGATCCCAAGCTCTTGTCTAGGAAGAATTAATATCACCAAAATGGCCGTCCTGTACAATGCAATATACATATTTGATGCAATCCTCATCAAATTACCAGCAGCCTTCTTCAATGACCTGGAACAAATAGTTCAAAAATTCATATGGAAACACGAAATACCCCAAATAGCCAAAGCAACCCTGAGAAGGAAGAATAAAGTGTGTGGGGGGGTGGATCCTGCTCACCAACTTCATGCTCTACTACAAAGCCACAGTAATCAAGACAATTTGATACTAGCACAAGAACAGAGCCACAGACCAGTGGAACAGATTAGAGACTCCAGACATTAACCTAAACATATATGGTCAATTAATAAATGATAAAGGAGCCATGGACCTACAATGGGGAAATGACAGTCTCTTCAACAGATGGTGCTGGCAAAACTGCACAGCTACATGTCAGAGAATAAAACTGGATCACTATCTAACCCCATATACAAAAGTAAATTTGAAATGGATCAAAAACCTGAATGTAAGTCATGAAACCATAAAACTCTTAAAAAAAAACATAGGCAAAAATCTCTTGGACATAAACATTAACGACCTGTTCATGAACGTATCTCCCCGAGCAAGGAAAACAAAAGCAAAAATGAACAAGGGTGACTATATTAAGCTGAAAAGCTTCTGTACAGAAAAGGACACCATCAATAGAACAAAAAGGTACCCTACAGTATGGGAGAATATATTTGTAAATGACAGATCCGATAAAGGCTTGACATCCAAAATATAGAAAGAGCTCATGCACCTCAACAAACAAAAAGCAAATAATTCAATTAAAAAATGGGCAGAGGAACTGAACAGACAGTTCTCCAAAAAAGAAATTCAGATGGCCAACAGACACATGAAAAGATGCTCCACATAGCTAGTCATCGGAGAAATGCAAATTAAAACCAAAATGAGATATCACCTCACACCAGTATGGATGGCTACCATCCAAAGGACAAACAACAACAAATGTTGGCGAGGTTGTGGAGAAAGGGGAACCCTCCTACACTGCTGGTGGGAATGTAAATTAGTTCAATCATTGTGGAAAGCACTGTGGAGGTTCCTCAAAATGCTCAAAATAAACTTACCATTTGACCCAGGAATTCCACTTCTAGGAATTTACCCTAAGAATGTAGCACTCCAGTTTGAAAAAGACAAATGCACCCCTATGTTTATCGCAGCACTATTTACAATAGCCAAGAAATGGAAGCAACCTAAGTGTCCATCAGTAGATGAATGGATAAAGAAGATGTGGTACATATACACAATGGAATATTTATTATTCAGTCATCAGAAGAAAACAAATCCTACAATTTGCAACAGCATGGATGGAGCTAAACGGTATTATGCTCAGTGAAATAAGCCAAGTGGAGAAAGACAAATACGAAATTATTTCACTCATCTGTGGAGTATAAGAACAAAGGAAAAACTGAAGGAACAAAACAGCAGCAGAATCACAGACCCCAAGAATGAACTAACAGTTTCCAAAGGGAAAGAGACTGGGGAGATTGGGAGGGTAGGGAGGGATAATCGTGGGGAAGAAGAAAGGGGGTATTATGACTAGCATGTATAATGTGGGGGGTAGGGGAAAGAGGAGGGCTGTGCAACACAGAGAAGACACGTAGTGATTCTACAACATCTTGCTACGCTGATGGACAGTGATTGTAATGGGGTTTGTGGAGGGGACTTGGTGTAGGGAGAGCCTAGTAAACATAATGTTCTTCATGTAACTGTAGATTAATGATAACAAAAAAAGGAGGGGTTTACTCCCTGATAGGATAAAATTAACTGCAAATCAATGCTTAATGCATGCTTTACATACCCTTAATTTTGATCTTTTAAAGGGTGTCGGATGATCATCTATGGAAGTATATTTTTTCTGATAATATTTCTTTCTCTTAAAAAAAAGCAGTTCCTGTGTGGTGGTCTCCAATAGGTTTTTCACAATGGTATAAAGGTAATATCAAAGTGTGGGCAAAAGGTTTGTTTGTGTTTATACAGAGGATCAAAGCCTAATTTGGCTACCCAGAAAAATGAATTAAGATACTATATGAAGAAGAACTTCCAACATCAACATCATCTGGAAGAGTCATTCCAGAAGATGATTTTCAAAAAACTTCCAACAAAGATCCTGGTGCTGTTGCAGTTGTAGCTGCATTCATCCCACCGGTTCCTGGACTTGCCATTGGAATGAAGAAGGACATATCTAAGCTGGCCTGTGCATACAGCAAAACAACAAATTTGACTGGTTCTATATTGTTGGAACTCAACCAAGAATTAGGAGAAGTGCAAGTTGCAGTCCTTCAAAATCATGCTACTATAGACTATCTATTGTTAAAAGAAGATATGGGATGTGAACAGTTTCCAGGAATGTGTTGTTTTAATTTTTCTCAAACTATTCAAATTCAGTTAGACAATATCCATCATATTATTGATAAGTTTTCACAAATGCCTAGGATACCTAACTGGTTTTCTTGGTTTCACTGGATATGGCCAGTAATTGCAGGTCTACTTTTGTTATGTATCTGTATTCCTATTCTGTTAATGTGTGTACACAATTTAATTAGTAGTTTGTTAAAACCTATACATGCTTATGTTACTCTACAAGAAGTTATGTCAAAGAAATAATCAATCTTCCCATGTTTTCTTCCATTGGCTACTTCTATAGCTTTTCTTCTTCCTTCCTAATTACAGACCTTTGGTAGAATTTGTGCCTCATATTGAAAATTACTGAGTACCATAATTCTTCCAAGTGGTAAAGATACCTCAAGACAAATGCTGGGCATAGAAGCCACAGGGCATAAATCTGTAAAGAAGTAAAAAGCTAACCTTTTCAAAGAATATTGCTTCTCTCGCACTTACCAACATTACATTTCCCTTTATGACCCTGGAAGATGGCTGGTTAGCCAGAGACGGGTAAGATTCCCCAAGGGAGGAACTACCTAAGACAGGCACAGTCACAGGTGGGCCATCAGGTGAGAAATTGGGAATCAACAGAGGTGAGGCTTAGAACCTCACCCCCCCTGTTTTGAGATAAATCTTCTATATCTGTGGATGTTTGGTTGCCCTTGTCTAACTTGGATTAATACTTAGTCTATAGGCACAGACATGATCATCTACACTTGTCCTCTTACAGCACTAAATTATGCTTTCTATCTTTATCTTGCATCTACCTACCACTTCAGCATTTTGTTTAAAAAAAATAAGGGAGAAATGTGGGATTCACATATAAATCAAGTATAAAAATCAAATGAATAATCATATCTGACTTGATTGTTTATAGTTCATGATGCGTGATCAAAACTGAAAGTTTCTGTGATCTGACTGCCCTTGCACTGTTCACCATGTAAGAACTTATTCACTGTGTAAAAAACTTGTTCACCATGTAAGAACTTGTTCGTTATGCTTCAGAAGATTGGAGACTGTTGAGAGTTAGGCTTGGGGTTGATTAATGATTGTGCATTGAGTTCCCTATACAGAATTTTATTGTTGTTAACAACCATTTGATCAATAAATATGAGAGATGCCCTCTTAAAAAAAAAATATGACCATGTGGACACATTGCTGGGGCCCCTCCCAAAACCTTGCAAAGGGCAAATGTCCACAATTTTGGAGAAAACTATGTAAGCCAGCATGGAGCCATAAGATGGAATATTATACAGCCAGGAAAAATAATCCTTTTGAACTTAATAGTAAGCTCATCATAATAAAAAGGTGAATCGAAGAAAGTTAGAAATTTTGATTAAATAAAAGCATCATATTCCTACTACCCAGAAGTTATCACTGTTAATACCTTAGACTATATCCTTCCAGATTTTGATATATTTTGATGACAGTTTGAACTGCACATAAACATTGCAAAGTGAAAAAATCAGCACAGTTGTATCTATAATGCTTCAGAGTGGTAAAGTTATGTATACAGTGAAAAGTATTAAAATGAAATATACCAAAATGGTATCTGGGCTTATTTGCAGATTATAGGCATAGGGCATTTGTTATTTTGTTAAGTCCTCTATTGTCTACAGTAGGCACAAAGACTTTTATAGTCATAAGAAAATGAATCATTTTAGGAAGTAATTACAGCTATTTCAAAAGTAAGATGTGATTGTGAGGGTATGTAAAATTCAATAAACAGCTTATTTTATGTCCAATAATTATTTAGCCTTATGTTGCTTCAGGTTCTCCCACTAAAAAAAAAAAAAAAAATCTAACCAGAAAAAAAAAAAATTGAGACAATGCCTAGAACAGTGCATTTGAGGACAACAAAGAGCTGTCTAAAATAATATAGAAATACATATATTTCAAATTTTAACTCAAGAATATATTTGATATATTCCAGATATATATTGATCTATATATAGACTTTTAAAAAACCATATATTTATATACAAAAAATATTAACAATTAGAAAACAGCTTACAGCATAAAAATCACTTTTACAATAATTGTTTCAGAAGTCTTCACAATCATATTAGATAGTTATTTTTTAAAATTCTGCTTTGCTGAGAAACTGAATCTCAGAAAGATGAAGTAGTCTGTCCATTAACAATATGTCTATTTATGGTCCATTTATGCCTTTGGATTTCAGTGTTCCTTCTTCAAGATAGTATCATTCCTTAATCTACCGCCTGCCCATTCTCCTATAATTCCAGATTATTTAGCAAATTAACATGACCCAATCTTATTTTAAATATGATGTTTATTATATATTAAATAACTACAAATGCATATAGAAAGTAATTTTGTCATTTCCTAAAGTAGTTGACTGATTTCTACAAGACTGACATATTTGTGACAGGGTGACTTTTCTAGAATCACAATATTTCTGTTAAATTCTCCTTCTAGACATTGAAATTACCACAAAGGAGCATAAGAATAAGCCAAGATTCAAAATTTGTACAAAACATCAATCAATTGATGTTTGTTGGTGATGAAAAGATCAGTGTATTGTAACTATATAGAAAAATATATCATGGATGGTTCAATTATGGCATTGGTACTTTGAAGTAAATTTAATTTAAAAATTTTAATTTAATTAGAAAAATCCTTGATAACAAAAGTAAAAAGTAGATGGATTGCTTTGTCAGTTTGCCTGAATTTTAAAACCCAGCATTCTTCATCCTCCTTCAGTAGAGGTAACCAAGGATACATTAAACTAATTAGCATGCTGTGAACAAAGCTGTAAATTTTTGTTTACTAATTTTCTACTAATCTTTTAACAGAATCCTGGTTTTCTTTGGAGGGAAGACAATGGTCACCTAAGCCTGGTGTATTTCTTCTTGTTGTAATGACACCCTCAGCTTCTCCTTTCCTAAAGGCTAACGTAAAAACTATGGATTCTTGCACTGCCACCACAAGTTTACAAGCAAGAGTGTCTAGTACACAGAAAAGGCAAAATCAAAGCAAATATCAGGTGAGCAAAGTGTTGGTCACCAGTCATACATTTTAAACTTTTATTGAATAGATTACACCTCAAAAATTGAATGGATAATTGGAAATGCTGGCCTTTGAAGTTCAGAGAACAGGATTGGAATTGGATGTTCTAGTTCAGATATCTGTGGAAGATTAATACTCTGGGAAAGATCCCTACTGTATGCATGTCCTCAAACCCAGCACACGAAAGATGTGGGATGCTGTATGTCATTATGTACATTTTATGTAGCCTAACCCAGACCTCTAAGATGCCATGTCTCAGACCTACTCAAGGCAGTAGAGTTCAAGGGTACCAGTTCTAAACTCTGGCCAGAAATAAATGTTTCACGATCTGCAGAGACAGAAAGCATCCTGCAGAGGGCCATATTCCATATCATCAGTTAATGGAAGATGAAGTACAGAGTTCTACTGTGGAAGCACAAGTTCATAATCATGCTCAGGGGTACAGGAATAAGGCCTCATTTCATAAGTCAACCTGAGAAGTGCATACTCTGTCTCTGGACTTTCTCTAAACAGTCTCACTGCCCTTGAGGCTGGGTCGATGTTCTCATAGCCTTCTTCATTGGAACTCAGGGAGGGCCTCTGATAGGGGCTGTGGTTAATGACCGTGTAGCACACGTCTTCGGGACCACCGCCACTCTCATTTTTCTGCCAAGAACAAGGAAAAAAGAAAGGAGGGATCCAGAATCATTCATCAAATCTTAGCTCAGTACCCCACCACTCCTTCCTTGTTTATGATGATCTGACACCTCAGTAGCCAAAGGCCTTTCTCCAAGCCCTTATGTCTTAAGAGACCTCATTTTATCAATATGTGCTGTACTCCAAGCTACTAATCATTCTGCTTTTTTTAGCTTCAAATAGTAGAAGAGAAAAAGGACACTATTATCCCTCTGAATATCTAAAGAAAAGCAGTTGCATACTTGAGGTCAACCATATTCAAACACAATATATGCAATAATCAGACTTCAATTAATCCAGTTACATAACAATAAATTTTCTTAAGGTAAAGTACAATTAATGAAATTTAGACTTTAAATACACTTGCAGTTGCATAGACTGTGAAAGACAAAACATCAAGATACTACATACTAATTAAAATCAGTAAAATGCTTGTGATGCAGTATTAAAAGGAACAAATACTTTTTTCACATGTTTATTGATTTCTACCATGTCTGTAAATATAAATACTAATTCCTGGGCACAAGGATTGGAAAGGAATGATGAAAGCTAAAAAGAATTGATGTTTTATTCTTGTTGATCACATTATAAATACTAATTTACCTGTTTTCATTTATTTTTGTTATAATATTTTCAAAACTTAAAATATTAGACTTTACTAGAATTGGGACAACAATAATTTACTAGTCATCTAAATCAGTTACAATAATTTTAATTTTTAAAACTTATTTCAAGTTCTGCATTAAAATTACCAAGAAAATTATTTTAAAAATTAAGAAATTAAAAGACCTCCAGCTACCCTTAAATAGTTATCTGTATTTTGACATTTATCAGACAAATGTAATGAACTTTTTATTACCTGATTAGAAGTGGGTGAATATTCTTTATCTGAAGGATAAAAAAGAAAAATAAAATAACCTAAGATTTTTTTGGATTATCACAAATTGGGGAAAAAGACAAAAAGGATACAATGCAGTGGTGAAACTGCAAAGAGGCCAACTCTCTAAACATCTGACATTACTTCATGTTATTATGGCAGTACTCAAGGCCAAATGACAAGATCAGGAAAAATAATGCCCTGAGGCATCATCAATACTGTGTTTCTGTGTGAGTGATGTGCCCTAAATCTGTAAAGATTTTGTAATTGGGTAGTAAAATTTTGCTCACAAATATGCTATGACAATAAAGCATGACAAGTATAAAGAAAGAATTACTATAGTTGCAAACATTCTAAAATAAATTCTCTAAAAATGTCATGGGAAAATCATATAATTTTTTATTGAAGTATAGTTGACATAATTTATTAGTTTTAGGTGCACAACATAGTGCTTTTGACATTTACGTACATTACAAAATGCTCACCATGATAAGTACAGTTACTGTCTGTCAACAACACAAAGTTATTGCATTACTATTAACTATGTTCCCTATTCTGTATTTTTCACTCCATGACTTATTTCATTACTGAAGGCTTGTAAATCTTGATCCTCCTCTTCGCCTATTTTGCCCATCCCCTATTCTCCTCTGTCTGAAAAACACCAGCTTGTTCTCTGTATTTATGAGTCTGTTTCTGCTTTTTTGTTTGTCCATTTATTTTCTTTTTTAGATTCCACATATAAGTGAAATCATTTATCTGCCTGGCTTATTTCAAATACCCCTTAGGTCCATCCATGTTGTTGCAAATAGCAAGATTTAATCCTTTTTATGGCTGACTAATATTCCTTTGTGTATATGTATCCATTCATCAATTGATGGACACTTTGGTTTCTTCTGTATCATGGCCATTGCAAATAACGCTTCAATAAACAAAGGGGTGCATATAACTTTTCCAATTAGTGATTTTGTCTTCTGGTAAATCTCCAGAAGTGGAATTGCTGAATCATGTATTATTTCTATTTTTAATTTTTTGAGAAACCTTTATACTGCACTAACTTGCAATCCTACCAACAGTGCACAAGGGTCCCCTTTTCTCCACATCTTCACCAACACTTGTTATTTCTTCTCTTGTTGATAGTGGCCATTTGGATTGATATATGAGGGGATAGCTCAGTGTGGTTTTGATTTGTATTGCCCTGATGATTAGTGATGCTGAGAATCTTTTCATGTATCTATTGGCTGTATGTATTCCCAGAAAATGTCTATCCAGTCCTCTGCTCATTTTTTAATTGGATTATTTGTTTTTTGTGTGTTGAGTTATAGGAGTCCAATATGTATTTTGGATATTAATCCCTTTTAGGATATATTATGTGCCAATATCTTCTCCCATATAGGTTGCCTTTTCATTTGTGGTTGATTTTCTTTGTTGTGCTTTTTATTTGATATAGTCCCACTTGTTTATTTTTGCTTTGTTTTCATTGCCTGGGGAAACATATCCAGAAATTACTAGGTTTGATATATAAGACTTTACTGCCTGTTTTCTTTTATGAGTTTTATGTTTACAGGTGTTACATTTAGAGTTTAACCCATTTAGTGTTTATTTTTGTGTATGGTGTAAGAAAGCAGTTGTTTCATTCTTTTGGATGAAGCTGTCCATTTAAGAAAATCATATAATTTTTATAGATGCACAATTATTTTAGAGAAAGTTACTGAAATAACAAGTAACTATTTCAAATTAAAAACAAATATACAGATTAAGGTTCATTACATCTATGAATACTGAAGCAAATTACATATGTGTTACTAATATGAAACCCACTGCTAATATTTTTAATAAACAAGCTAGAATTAGAGAGGCCATAGAATACTAAATAAGGTAAAAAATTCCAATTATAAGAGGAAAATTGACCGACTCTGAAATCTAAAACTTAATAAGCTAAATAGTTATTCTTAGCAAAATCTTAGGATACATTAAATAAATGGAACAGATTCTGTAAAACAGTATGTTAACAATTTCTAATAGCTCACCATTCTTCACAAATTGAAAGTCACCTTCAATGCACTAATTTCAAACATGGGATGCTACATATGTCCATATAATCACATATCTTTATAAGTGTAGTCATGTGTAATAATTAAACAAATACTTCCATTTTAATGTTTTATACTCATAAACTGAGGGAGTTATATAGCCTAATACTCAGTTATAGCATTGGAGACAACAGTTTGGAGAATCAAGTTTCAATATGAAGGCCCTGAAATAATCATAATATTGTATGAAGTGGTTGCCACCATTGGTATGAAGATGTTAAAATACTTAGAAAATAAGCATAATTAGTCTCAAATCAAAAACATGGAATATGCCAGGACTGGTGCTCATGACCCGTTGAATCGGTATACAGAGTAAGTATGTTATTTGATGTTAGGGCATTGATTGGAAAAGAATATGAGTCCTAAAGTCAGAATGGGAGCATCTGAGAATTTCTGATGGCTGCCGTTACCCTGAGTCCCAACCTCCAAGTTTCCCTTGTCGGAGGAAACACTCCTTCTGCTAATGAGGCTCTTTCTTGATTGAAAACTCTGGGGAAGTCATCTTGCATTGCCAACAACTGTGTCTTACCAATAACACACATTGTATTTCAAGCTGAAAACAAAAATCAGACCCAAGAATACCTGTGAAATGGGGGAGATTATATCAGAAAGGAATATTTACCCTACCAAAATTATCAAATCAAGCAAACAAGCAACACAAGAGTATGAATTTAGCAACGCGGTGTTGTCATAGAGTGGATTCTGTGAATCTTAGACTATGAGGGGAAACATGCATATTTTATGGAATTGATTGTATGGAATGTCTTGATATTGATGAACTTACCAGAGGGTCTGGGCTAATATTACCGTGCAGAGTTAGAGCACGTCTAGTCATTAATTAGAGTGGCTGTCTAGAAACTGATCTCAATAAGGGTCTCTATAAAGCAAGATTGGTGTGTTAGCTTGTATTGGTCATCCATCGCTGCTGTAACATATCACCAGAAAGCTTAAAACAACACACATTTATTATCTTACACTTCTGAAGATCAGAATTCCAAAATGAGTCTTAGTGGGCTAAAATCAAGGTGTTGACATGGCTGCTGGAGGCTCTTAGGGAAGACTCTATTACTTAGTATTTTCCAATGTTTACAGACTCCCCTCACTCATAGGATCACAGCCTCTTCCATCTTCAGTGACAGCAAAGTTAAACCAGCAAAATGGTTGTTAAAGGATTTGCCCTGCTGCATTATTCTGATAATGTCTCTTCCAGTTTCTCTCCCGCTTTTGAATAACCTTTTTGTTTACATTTTGCTCACCCGGATAATCCAAGATACTCTTCCCACCTCAAGATCTTTAACTTAATCATGTCTACAAAGACCTTTTGTCATGTGGAAAGTAATGCAACAGATTCAAACTTGGATAACTTTTGGGTCCTGTATTCTGCTTATCACACATGTATTCCCTGTTATAAATAAAACAGGAACATATCTAAAGATTTAGACGTATAAGAATATTAGTGACTGTATTAATGTAACCTGCACATCCATCCCCCAACACCCCATACAATGGCAAAGAAAACCTTTACCCAAATCCATGTGATAATATACTGGAGAGTAACACATTGTTTTCTGAAATTCCAGTGTAACTTGCTATTTGGTAAATCCACTAGCCCTGTTATGATCTGTAAGACATTAGTAGACTACAACATCTTCTCAGTTCAACCCAATAATTGTGACTGAACTACAACAGTTGGTAACAGGAATTGTTGAAAGCAGTAAACTACAAAAAGTATGAGAATCCGGTCTTATTACATCACCTGGTTTATTTTAGAAGCAAAGGGGGTTACATCAGTATTAAAATACACAAGTGGTCGCACAACACGTATGACAAAGTTAGTCACTCACAACTTAAAGTTTGCCTGTGGCCACCTGAATGGAAGAGACCAATAGATCATCATGGGAAGAATTAAGAATATAAAGATTGATCTATGATCCAGGGCACATAAACAGAGAACATGATGCAATCATGACTTTAAACTTGTGATTCGCTAGCTCCTCAAAGGATCAAGGAAATTGCTTTGAAACAATCTCCTTTGTACTTGGCCCACTAATCAGAGTAGAGGAAAACCTTTTATATTGTGTCTGTTTCACAATAGGTTGGAAGGGTCCCTTACACACATCTTGTGAATTTCACAACTTGAAAACAGGGTGAAATTGATATGTTGGCCAAATGGCAACATCATCACATGGATTTTCCAAAACTGCTCTGGTATCTTGGTCCAAATGGAAAGTAAACAGGCAAATAGCAATATTTCCCTAAGAAAATCAGGAAAATATTTATTTGAATATTGAAAAGACACAGAGGTGGTGATTTTGATCACCTCCCCCATTTAATTTCCCTTTCTGACCAGTATAAATGACTGGGTCTTGGACATTGTCACAGATTTAATTAGATGGCAACTTCAGTTGCATTTACTGATGTAAATGGCACCTGTGTCCTTGACCACACCACTACAATGGCAAACATCTGACATGAGTGTGTTTTCACATATAGAGACACCAGGGCAGCTACACTGTGTATTTGAAAAATTTATCATATTTTTCTCTGTCAAAATCTGCTTTGCAGGAACTTTGAACATGCCTTATATGCACAGGACCTAACAATGTTTCTACCACATGGAGAGCACGATGCTGCTAGGTCCTGATGAGTCAGGATTAGGAGGCAACCTATGTTACTTTAGGGACATAGAATGCCTAAGGAAAACGAGGAGCGCTGACTGCACACCAGTGAAGTTTCTTGGCACTTGGTACTGTGAATTATTTCAGGATGACACCATCCACATAAACTTGTATCTTCTCCTCCTGTAAATGCAGCACAAAATCTGATGGGCCTCTTAGAATTTGAATAAGACATATACTTGTTGGAGTTGGACCCAGAGAGAAATATCACTCATGTGATAGAGGTTTAATAAAATACAAAATTTGACTCCACAAAAATGTTAATGAGATGAATAGACTCTGGCAAAACTTAAATAATAGATGAAAAGTGTACATGCTTACACATCACACACACACAGAAACAGTTAGGAAAGAGCAAGAGGGCATCACTATAGATTCTGCAAACATTTAATATAGACAAGGACATGATGAACATTTTTAAGCTTAGCACTTTGAATTTGAATTGAAAAGGATAAATGTGATGAGAAATATAACTTATAAAGCTGACAAAATGAAACAGAAAGAATAGACATAACTATAAAAGCATTTGCATCTGTATATGAAAAAGAAAGTTTTTCACAATGAATGTCATCTCCTATAGATGGATTCACCAGAAAATTCTACCAAAAATTAGAAAAATAAAAAAGATCAATCACACATGTACTCTTCAAGAGAGGAGAAAAACTCCAAGGCTGGATGACTTGGGAGCACCAGCATTTTAGCTGTACCCAAGGAAGGGCAAGGTCAGAAAACAGGTGGCTGTGGCTGAGGACCCAAACAGAACAGTGTGGGGTCAAAAAAATAAAGGAATAATATCAGGAAGGAGATTTTGAGCAACACTCATAAGTGCTAGGGAAAGGGAATTGAGACTAAGATTGACAACTGTCCCTCACAGTCCATAGTAGTTACATTTGGGCAGAAACACTTGACCTTGAAAATGGCCCACAGTTAAAAATATATTTTATGCCACAGTTTAGTATAACCATACACATATACATATGTACAAATAATTGTCTTATAACAATTTTATGTGCATTACACACCATGATGCTTTCAAAGTATGCCAATCTCTTTGTGGCCATGACGATGTTTGGTGGAATAAATACATTTATTTTGTAGCCCACAGGATATGCTCAGGGCAGCTGGAAGTGGCACTGGGAGCAAGCTATGGTGAGCTGAGAGGTTATTCAGGAATGCTAATTCTAAATAGTGAGGCTGACCAATTCTTTCCAGAGGCTTGGCTGTAGGGTGAGAAGACAGTTGAAGCAACAGTGATAAGAAAAAGTGAGTTTCCATCAGGGATGACTGCCCTCAGGGACTGAATATTGCTATTCATAATTGTCCATTTTGAAATAATTACTACACTTAGATACTATGTCAAACAGAGCAAATGACTGAGAAAAAAATACAAGTAACACCGGCTAATATTCAAAACAATATGTTAAATACAAATTAATTAAAATCAGTAGCATTTTGGTTAATTGCTTCCCATAGAAGTTTATGAAGTATTGCTCAAAATAAATGCTATAGAGATATTACTGTAATACCAAGAATTAGGAAATCAGTTTTGTGAGACAAAAATGTGAAAGACTAAGACATCCCTTTAAGGATTCTGGCTGTATTTCCTCCAGTCTTGTCTAACATGGTATCAGAACATCAGCTAATTTGGATGTTTGTATTTACAACTTCCCTAGCATTAAAAATGCTATGAAGCAAGACTTACTTTTCTTATCTTGATCTTGATTTTTTCTCTCAAATGTAGTCATTTCCTGCCTATAAAGGAAAGAGATAATAACATGAGACTCTCCATTTCTCTGAAGCTGAGCATTTAGATTTATTTCATTGCTTTCAAGCTAAGATCACTCCTAAATTTACAAATCAAAGGTTAAGTAAAATTAAAAGCCTGCTAATTCTAGCTTTTTCAGAAAAAACACAAAATATCATTGACAACAACTGAAATTTTCTAGAAGAGCAGAATTTAAATGCTCTCATGAAGAATGTAAATGTTTGAGGTGATGGATATACTAATTAACACAACAATGGGAAGAATCCTTTCTCAAAGTATACATAGATAAAGTCATCAAATACTTAACATATCTTAAAATTGTATTTGTCAATTATACCTCAATAAAAATGTTTTTAAAAAACATAGCAGAAAAAAATATAGAAGCAGAATGAAAAATGAAGGCTAAAACTTCGTATTTTATGAAATTTAAGGGATTACTGGATTATGAGACTATATTGCCCCATGTATGAAGAACTTATGTGCAATTGAGTGAAATTTGGAGCAATTCAAAGAAAAAGATTGAAAGTCAATTTATTCTTCTGCTGTTCTTGCTGAGGGAGTATATATATTTAAAGGTAAATGACAAAGTCCTAGTGATAAAGAAAAATTTACAAGGACAACAGTCCAGCCCAGGTGGCTCCCTTCCGCTGCTCTTCTGAGCAAAGGCAACAGAAACTCCCTTAGCTCCCCTCCCCTTCACTCCCCGCTCTGCCAGGCACTCACTCCCTAAGCTCACTCCCTGAACTCTCTCCCCCTTGTTTGCTCATTTGCTGTGCATGTAGAAATGTTATAGATACAGAAGCAGAAAGATATGTATTGCTCCCCTTGCCTTTGTTTGGGGATCAGACCTTGGGAGATTACTCCCCTCTGAGCCCACCAGTGTGAAATAAACCTCAACACTCCAAGACCTCCGAGTGCCACTTGGTTCTCCCATCAGTGATCCAGTCCAGGTTTTTCCAGTATTTTCCGTAACACTAGAAACGGTAAATACAAATTTACAAAACATATGTTGGGCTGTGTGGGCTGGTGATGAGAGAAAGAGATTATGTCCATGTGAACACGATTCCACACACCATAGAGAGAGGCTGATGGGATGGAGTCACCAGCATATCACCTTTTATTTCTCTGATTCCAAGGCTCCTATACTGGAGGAGAAATATGGGGGGGATAAAGGAGACAACCTGTAATGACCTGCCTACCTCAAAAAGAGCAATGCACACAGAAGAGAGGTGAATAGAGAATACTTGGTGAGGAGTCAGTCAGAGACAACATGCCAAATAAAAGTCTGAATCTTAGTTAATTTCTCTTCTGCTTCCTCCACAAAAAAGTGCAGAAAGTTGCAAACATAAACTGGATAACAAAAATCATACCAAAAAAGCAGAAACAATATGCTAATGGCAGATAGAAAATAATTATCTGTTAATTTGTGTTAAAAGTAGTAATAAATGGAGAGAGAAAGTGGGCTACCATAAATCAGGAAAACAAAAGGACTTGTGAATTCTGAATTCAGAGAAATTAAAACTACATTAAAAGCATCATTAAGTAAAATAAACTCTTTCTAAAAATAGAGCAGCAGCATGTAAAGCTTGAAATGAAAATCAAATGGTAGAAAATGAAGAGGTAGAGTGTTTAGACACAGCATAATAATATGAAAAAAGAATGCCTTATATACACATAATTGTTAGGCCTGGAGATGAGAGACAAAGTAATGAAATGAAAGACTTGATTCTGAAAATTGATTTTACAGGGAAAAAATATAATTAATATGGAACATTGAATTATATAATAGCTTCTGAACTTCAGGAATTAATAATGAATCTTGAAACATCCATAGGGAAAACATATATGTAAAACCAAGTCATCAATGAGATGAGCCTAAGGCAGCCCAGACTCACCATCTGAAGCCATAGACACAAAGCTGTGAAGAAGGATGATTGAAGGATTAAACAACTTTCCAAGAAAAGAAAATGTATTGCCAAATATCTTAGGACTCAAGAGGATATCAAACCTGAGTTCTTTAGGGAAAAGAACAATCAGAAGATGAATGTCAAACCACATTTGAACTTTGTAAAATGCAAAGTCACATTACAAAGGAGTTGGTGAATGATGAATCCAGTTTGTTCAGCCAGCTGTTTGTGGTTCTGAGGATCTGGCCATAAAATCCAAACCTGCCTAATTCATGGATCATCGTATCTCCTTCTGACTGTCTATTTGAACTGAAATACAGTGGGAAGTGGCTAGCTGTAACTTCCAGACAGTAAATTTCCTTGGACTTTCTTTCTTCTTATTAATTTTTACTGACCTGTACCATGGACTAAGTAGTGCTTCCCCACAAATTCATATGTTCACACCTTCAGGGAAGGAACTTTCTGACAGGGATTTCTGCCTGGCCTTAATAGCACCTAGTGTGTATATAGTAAGAACATGTTTGCACATTTACAGGATGTTTACCAGTAGCAAAGCCAATGGTCAGTCATTTGCTGATCCATGTTGGAGGTGGGGAGGAGACACCCATTCTCTCCTCTATTCCTGGCACATAACTGGCCAGGCACCTGCCGGTCACCTGGGACCCACCCATGGGGTTCCACCTGGTGTGGTAGAGTGGCCAAGCATGAGTGGGGAGAGAAAGCTGAGCAGCTGGGGTTCACAGTGAGAAGAGACTGAGCCGTGAGAATGAACCCTTTCCTTCCCAAACCCTTGCCTTCGTCTTCCTTCACTTCTATCAGATTCAAAGCAAACTTGTCCCAGGTGGGGAACCCACTTCTCCTGGAGCTATAAGGCTCTAAATCCCAGTACCTCAGAATGTGACTATATTGGGAGACAGGCCTTTATAGAGGTAATTAATTTAAAAGGAAGTCAGTGTGGTGGACTGCAATCCAATTGCCTCACATCCTTTTAAGAAGGGGAAATTCAGACAAAGACAGGCACAAAGCAAAGTCTATTTGAAGACACAGGGAGAAGACTGGCCAAGGAGAGAGGCCTCAGAAGAAACCCACCCTGCTGACACTTTGATCTTGGACAGAGGGCCTCCATAATTGTGAGAAAATTAATTTCTGTTTAAGTCTCCCTGTCTTCGGTCCCTGGTTATGGCAGCCCTAGCAGACTCATGCAGCATTATGCATGGAAACTGGACCAGACAATACTAAGTATAACTAAAACTCAGCCTTATCGTCCCTGTTGTTGAAGATGCAGTTGCCTGGCATTCCCTGCCTTCTCTTGCCCTTCCTCCCATGGACCTCCTCACACCACAGAGGATAAATACAAGCAAACTGCCCTCCTGTTCTTTCAGAGCAATAGAAGAACAGGAGATGACATGACAGTGATGAAAACCCACAAACTCCTATAGTTGTCATGAGTAGTTACATGTCAAAATATTTACAATCAATATGAGGCAAAGAAAAAACATAAACACTAGCTCAAACAAAATAGTTGTAGATTAATTTCTCTAAGGCAAAAACAAAAGGTAGGAAACAAATACATAGAATATGTGAAATACATAGCCAATCAAGTTTCCCTAATAGACAAACTTCAAAATTATGACTCTTAAACAAAAAAAATCTGTTGTAATTTTCAAAACGTACAGGGCATAATAAACATAGTGCTAGCTCATATTTATTAAATGCCAGTTCCAGCCAGATATTGTGTTAATAAAGAGACACTGTTTTTTATGTTATATTCACAACCATAAATTAAAGTTATGGTATTTAAAATTTTAGACTATTTTCCACATGAGTAAACCAAAATTTAAAGAGTATAAGTAACTTGTCTCAGAGCTGGGGCATAATATATGATAAAGAACCTTGATAAAATCCACAAGGAGAAAAAAACAGAGATACTGATAATAAAGCAATAAAACTAGAACTTAATATTAAAAATGTAAAACAACGCTTGGAATTAAAAACTACTCATATCTCAGTAGAAACAAAAAGCAAGGTAACAAAATATTGGAAAATAATAGTATCTCCTTTACCAATATGTGAGATACAGAGAAAATACCATTTAGAGGAAAGGTTATATTCTTACATGCCCTCATTTCTAAACAAGAAAAATTGATAAGATGAAACTTTAGTTTTGAATTCAAAACAGTCAGAATAGCAAAATTTTAAAAATTAAGGAAAGCAAAAATAAGAATCCAGTAAAGATAAAAGCAATAAGACTATGACATCCTGAAATAAGGCAAAACAGATATCAGATCAGTGGTTGCCAGGGGTTGTTCACAAGGGGCAGGATGATGGAAATATTCCATATCTTGATTGAAATGGTGGTTACATGATTGTGTATGTTTTTCTAAACTTGTCAAATTATTTACCTAAAAAGGTGACTTTACTATATCTCTATTAACCTACATTTTTAAAAGTTAAATGACTTGAAAGAGGGCATACTATCCTTTTTGCAAATATGTTTAAAGTTATGAATTAAATTAATGACATTCCAGTAAAAATAAGATAACCAAATTGTCTCAGGAAGATGTAGAGAATATAACTGTATTTAAAGAGGCATCATCCTGTCGACTTAGGTAAAAAAATGAAAACTATGTTCTAGCCCACATAAGTCTTAATACATATTTGTTTCATATGTAAAATCTATATTTATTAAGTTTAATATAAGTCCATATATATTGTGTGATATGTGTGTGTGTATATATGTATATATGTATATGTGTGTGTGTATATATATATATGTAATTAACTAACAGTGTCAAAAAATTTAGACCTTTCTTTGTAAGCTGACTGGTTAATATTCTGTATCACACATAAAATTAATACACAGAAATCTGTCACACTCCTGTATACTAACAACAAACTAGCAGGAAGAGAAATCAGGAAAAGAATTCCATTTACAATCGCAACCAAAAGAATAAAATACCTAGGAATCAACATAACCAAGGAGGTAAAAGACCTTTACTCTGAAAACTATAAATCCTCATGAGAAAAATTAAAGAACCAATAAATGGAAATCTATTCTATGCTCATGGATAAGAGGAATTAATATGGTCAAAATGGCCATCCTGCCCAAAACAATTTACAGTTTCAGTGCAATCACTATCAAAATACCACTGGCAGTTTTCAATGAACTAGAACAAATAGTTCTAAAATTCATATGGGACCACAAAAGCCCCCGAACAGCCAAAGAAATCCTGAGAAAGAAGAACAAAGCTGGGGGAATTATGCTCCCTGACTTCAAGCTCTACTACAAAGCTACAGTAATCAAAACAGTATGGTACTAGCACAACAACAGACCCATAGATCAATGGAAAAGTATGGAGGGCCCAGATGTTAACCAAACCATATATGGTCAATTTTAAATATGATAAAGGAGCCATGAATATACAATGGGGAAAAGATAGCCTCTTTAGCAACTGGTGCTGGGAAAACTAGACTGTGATATGCAAGAGAATGAAACTAGATTACTGTCTAACTCTATAACAAAGTAAACTGAAAGTGGATCAAAGACCTGAATGTAAGACATGAAACCATAAAACATATCTCTTGATCTCTTGAACATAAGTATGAACATTTTTTCCTGGACATGTCTCCTTGGGCAAGGGGAGCAAAAAAAAAAGAACAAATGGGACTATATCAAACTAAAAACCTTTTATATAGCAAAGGACACCATCAGCAGAACAAAAAGACTACCTAGAGTATGGGAGAATATAATAAGTGGTTAACATACAAAATATATAAAGAACTCATGTCTCAACACACAGAAAACAAATAATCTGATTAAAAAATGGACAGAGGACCTAACATTTCTCTGAAGAAATACAAATGGCCAACAGGCACATGAAAAGATGCTCCACATTGCTAATCATCAGGGAAATGCAAATCAAAACCGCAGTGAGATATCAGCTCACACCAGTCAGAATGGCCACTATCCAAAAGACAAGAAATAACAAATGTTGGTGAGGATGTGGAGAAAGCGGAACCCTCCTACACTGCTGGTGGGAATGTAAATTGGTGCAGCCACTGTGGAAAGCAGTACAGAGGCTCCTCAAAAGACTAAAAATAGAAATACTATTTGACCCAGTAATTCCACTTCTAAGAATTTACCGAAAGAAAACAAAATCCCTGATTTGAGAAGATATATCTACCCCTATGTTTATTACCACATCATTTACAATAGTCATGTTATGGAAGCAACCTAAGTGTCCATAATTAGATGAATGGGTAAAGAAGATGTGGTACACAATGGAATATTATTCAGCCATTAAAAAAGAAATCCTGCCATTTGCAACATGTATGGATCTAGAGAGTATTATGCTCAGTGAATAAGCCAGGTAGAGAAAGACAAATACCATACTATTTCACTCATTTGTGGAATATAAAAACAAAGCAAAACAGAATAAAAACAGCAGTACATTAATAGATACTGAGAAGTGAGTGGTAGTTACCATGGGGAGGGGTTGGGGTAGGTGGATGGGGAAATTGAGGGGCATAAACGGGAACAAAAATCCTCAATCATAATTTAAGTTGGTTATAGGGATGGTAGTAGAGCATGGAGAATATAGTCAATGATTCTGTAATATCTTTCTTTGTTGACAGATAGTAAGCACACTAGTGGGGTTGAGGATTTAGTAATGTTGAACCTCTAGGTTCTATATTTGAAACCAATATAAGATTGTATTGCATATGAATGATATATCAATAAAAAAACAGGTGAAAACACCTTAGAAACATGGAATTTCTCCTCACTTAGTTATTTTTTAATAACTTTGTAATAAAGACTTGGTTGTATTTGAAAATGTTAATACTCAGTACCTTAATATAGAAGAATTAGAACTGGTGCCTACCTCATTTTAGACAAGATGAAGCAGAAGTCTAGTTTAAATCACTTAACACTACACAGAACTGATTTGAAGCAGCCTGAGAGAAGAACTTTGGTTCAATAACATCATCAGAAATTTGCTGCCTCCTCCCCAGCTACAAAATGTAAAGGGGAGTAACAAAGAGTTACAGGACAGTCATGGCCACTTCAATTTCTACATTTTCCTTTATGCAGAAAAAGTATAGGTGAAATTTTTATGAAATTGCTGATTCCTGCAAGCATCATTTGACATCACCACAATGCCTGGGCCTTACTTTCAATCCCCCACCCTTTCACAATGTATAAGAGAAGAAGGGGCCATCTCAGAGACAGATGACCCAGACCTTGAGATGAAATGATTAGGAGAGAGGTTTATTGCAAAGATATGAAAAGCCCATGATTAACAAACAGGGTGGGGTATTTCTGTTCATGTGAACCAGGGACTGATATCAGTGTCCAGATAGCTATTGTTTTCCACTCTTTTTTTCTTTTTTCCACTGAGTGTTATTTAAGGGTTGAGCAACCAGATAAGCATGAGCAAGTCAAGTGGTAGTTAGTGCCTTGAAGGGCATGTGGTCTATAAAGGGACATGGGCTACATAAAAATTATATATATAACTTTATTTTATAAAGTAATAAGTTGAGAAAAGGCACAGCAAATATAAGCAGTGGGGTGTGCAGGAAGTCCACAGGCATGGAGGCAATGTTCCCACAGAGCATAGGAAGCAGGTGTGGTGGAGGAGCACACAGGAGCCAGCACCTGCAGGGTGCCACAGCATGTGCATGGGATATAAAGCTGCGGGAACTTAGAGGTGGTGTGTACCCGGGGCCTGGGGGAGGCTGAGCTGGGAGGCTTGACAAACATGAAATGCAAGCAAAATCCCTGGAAGACAGTGGGTGATGATGGAGGGCAAGGAACGAGATTGCAGAGGTGTGCAAGGGTCAGTCCTTACAGGATTGTGGCCTCTGGTGAAGAGTTTGGATTTTATTTTGTGTGCAGTGAAGAACCCGTGAAAGGTCTTCAGGGAAAAGCATGATTAGACTTAGTTTTCCCAAAGGTTATTGTTTTTAAGTATGAAAAATAGGTTGGCAGTGTGCTTATTGCAAGTGGCCAAACCAAAACAAGCACCCTGCGTTTCAGATAATAACCACTGAAAAGACATTAAACTGTATGTATTGGTAAACCACTTAAACTATTAAAATGTGCACTGATACCCCATCTCTCTTTTTTTAGTCTCTATCTAACCTTCACCAAGTCCCCGAGAGTCACTGAAGAAGTCTACCACTGTGACTCTACGAGCCATAAGGTAAGGTGTTTCTCTCAAGGGACAGAGATCCTGAAGTAAATCTCAGAGATTTGCTGTGTTCTTACCATTTCCCTTCCACATATGGGTTTACCTTTCTGATGTTCTTTTGATTTCCTCTCAGGCAACTAGATGGAAACCCATAAAAAAAGACATTGCTACCTCCCTCTAAATGTTTTCACTGCCTTTCCTAGTTTTCCTTACCATTTAAGACAGAGTCTGCCTTTTCTTTTTGCCAAACTTCTTTTTCTTGCAGAATTGACAGGCGGTCACAGGTACAGAAGGTAATTTAGAAATTAACCAGAGGCCAGGCTTACAGTATGGTGAAATGCCTATAGTCTGACTTTTGATTTTGTCCATCTTATATTAAATAATCAGGAAAGTTCTAGGGCTGGGAATGATCATGATCAGGCACAGAAATTTCCTGAGTCTCCAGAAGTGGTAGGAGGGGCTGAGAAGACACACATGAAATGGGTCTGTCCTAAAAATGGGACAGCGTGTCTTCTCCAGGGAGCTTGGGTGGGACCGACAGGTTTATATGCATCAGTCCCATGGAATCCTACAGTCTTGGCTGTCTGAGCCAGAGCAAGATTCTCCAGACCCTGCTGTTTGGCCATCCAAGTACACACAGGGCACTGTGATCTTCACCTACATGCAGGGAAGTTTATGCTCTGCATACTGCTCTTGGTGTGTTCCCATCAATTATCATCTTTATCAGAATTAAGCAAGTGCTGAATGAAGAAGCTGAAGCCAGAGAGATCAGTAGTTTGTCTGGTCACATGATAGTTAGTATCACACCTAAACTCATGATTCAGTTAATCAGACTTTCTGTGAGTCCAGTTTCCTCATGATTCCACCTTCCTAAACTGTTTAATGAAAAAAGAATCAGTTAAAATAATTCTCCCAGAGGGTATTAATGATTTGTTGACTTACCCATCCAAGGTAACTTGTGTTTTGAAATAAAAAACATGAGCATTCATATAGTCTTTAACATTAGTAGGAGATTAACTGGTATTCTGTGTCACTTGTGTTACTGAACATAAATGGACAATAAATGTTGCAATACATGAAGTAAGTTTTTTAACCAAGTAGGATCCAGATAATGCCATGTATAAATATTTGTTGACTGAATTAATGAATCAACTCATATGTTATCATTACAAATGTAGATATTAAGCTTGAAAATGCATGTTGGCCATGATATTGAGATTATGGGCGATTTTTCCATACTTTCTTATTTTCTTCATTTACTTTTAACTTTCTAAGTATTTGACATTAAGACATACCTCCACCATGGAAATCTAATAAATACCAAAATAAAAAAACCAACAATTTGCCTACTTTTCGTCCATGAGGCAATAAAATTAAAAATTTACAATGAGATAACTAAAAATGGATATATGTGTACATACTAATTAATCCTTATTTTAAAGAATGAATCTCAAAGGAACTTTCCTAAGGTGCTTAATACAAAGTATTAGTGAAAGATATACAACACTATTTGTACCATATAAAGGGGAATGTGAAGAAAATGAGTTTCTAAAAAGCATCCATAAGTAAGAAAAACAAATGATTGGAAATGACAAAGCAAAAGCAACCATATCAGGATGTTGCAGAAAGATGAAACAAAAAATTATGGGCAGAAGTAAATGTGATGATATTAGTATTATGGAGAAAGCCTGGCATGATCAATTAAGTAAAGAGAGAAGTGAACCAAAATTAATATAAAAACAAATTTCAAAAAAAATACTACAGAGATAAAAAACAAATGTGAACAATTATATATAATAAACATGATGACTTAAAATGGGTACTATCTCAGAAAAATAAAATGCAAAAATGCACAGTTGAATACCCTCCACACCTCAAAATATTGTTGCCCTCACGGTTCCATATAAAATTTTAACAAGCTCGAGGTGACAAATACATCTTGTCTTATACAAGATGTTCGAGAAATAGAAAATAGAAAATTATATCAAATTCATTAAATGATATTATAATACTCTTTGTTCCAAAATTGTAAACAAGAGGAAAAAAGTCACAGGCCCATGTCCACTCATAAATATAGATAATCCTTAATAAAATACAAATTAACTAAATCTCAAAGTGTAATAAAAATAATACACATGACAATCAAGGGGTTTTACCCCAGAAGTTAAAGGACAAGTCATCAACAGAAAATCTGTTAACATAACTCACTATCTTAGAAGTCTGAGAAAAATTACAAAGTTATCTTGATAGTTTCCCCAAAAATGCGCTTTGTAATATCTAGCCCCACTGACAATAACAAGTCTCATAAAACCTGCAAGATGGAACTTTGTAATTTTCATAAAGCCGATATACCAAAACCTACAGCAAACTTAATGAGAAGTATTTAGGAAAAATCTAATATCAGCTACAAGACAAGGACATCCGAGACCACTGATATTTTAAACATAATGATTATATAAAACAAGAAAAAGTATGAGTTATAAGAAATGAAAAAAGGGAGAAAAATCTTTAACTTTATAGATGATATGGGAACTTGTAGAAAGCCCAGTAGAATTAGCAAGGCTGGCAGATACAAAATAATGTTACAAAACTCAGTAGCATTCTAGCAATAGCCAGCTAGAAAATAATATACCTCATAGATTTACTGTTGTAAATGGTATCTGGAAATAAACCAAACAAGAGAAACAAAAATTACATCTCTACTATAGTGTATTAAAGATTTGAATAAATACTACATAAACAATTCTTCTGATTGGAATAATGTATTTATATACACATAGCATTTTGCCCTAAAATTAACCTGTATAGCCAGTGGTTAGACCAATCAAAATTCAAGTGGGGAATTCTTACAAAATCAGCAAGTTCAATTTTAGCGAATATGAGAAGATTAAGTCCTCAAAGAGCTAACTCAGTTCTGAGATGAACAGCAAAGAGGGCGTGTGCTGGATGCTGTTTTCAGGCAATATCACGTCATACCACTCTCTGGTCAGAGAGGAAAGCAAGAACTGACATCCTCATGCTCATTTGCAGCCCATATCCAGGCTTCAGATTAGGTGCCCAGTGTGCACGAGGCCTTTTATGGCTCTTCCTCTGGTGAGCAGGCTCAGAGACAGGCCATGTCTCTGCACCAATGTTTTGTGTCCATTCTCCGGCCTCACACACATTGCTGGTGGGCCTTCTCATATGGAATCACTTGGGAAGCCTCAGCGGCAGCAAATTTTGAAGTGTGATGCCATCTCACAAAGGCCCAGCCTCAGACTCACAACTTCAGCTGTTCTGATGATTCTGTTAAGCACCCTGTTCTTTATACTGAAACTGAAACTCATCTTACTGAAAACACAACCTGCCATGGTTTATGTTTCCTGTGCCAAACCTCTAAGATGTCATAAAGGATTATCACCCCAGTGCCAAATCATACTAAAACGTCATGATAATAAAAAGTGGTATGCCACTACTAAAGGAATACAAGAACTAAAGAAATTGATTAGGAAGATACAGATCCATCTACATGTAGAAACTTGCTATATAATAAAGAAGGAACCATAATCCAGTGGGAAAAGAATGAATCTTCTAATAGACAAAGTTGCAAAACCTGACTCACTCTTCGGACAGAAAAAAGCAAACCCTCTCCTGTATGCACCGTACTAATGGGGATTAAAGATATAAATGAGAGATCAAAGAAAATTCATAATAATAGCTTTGTCACATAAGAATGGAGGAAAATTGCATAAAGGCTGAAAAGAATAGCCCAGCAATTCCACTCCTAGGAGTTTACCTAGGAGAAAAGAAACACACATCCCCCAAAAAACATTTGTGCATGGGGATTTAGAGCAGCTGTACTCACTATAGCCAAGAACTGGAAGCAGCTCAAATGCTGTCAAGAGAAGAATGTATAATCAGATCCTTGTGTGTTTGTCTGTAAACAGAATCTGGAATATTCAGCAATAGAAAGGAATGAACTTTTGATGAATGTAAACATACAGACGTATCTCTCCATTCATGCTGAGTGAAAGGCAGACACAAAAGGGAATGTGTTGCATGGGTCCATTTATAAAAAGACAACATGAGATTAAAAGTCAAAACAGTGAAGGTAACTGAGAAGAGGCAGGAGGAATTTTTCTGGGATGATGGGAGAGTTTCATGATTAGAATATTGGTTATTACACATACACATTTGTAAAATTCAATAATTGTTACACTTAAAATTTGCTCATTTCACTGCATGCAAATTTTATTTTAATGTAGAAATCAATTAGTGGACATTTAATCATTTAAAAACAACCAAAAGCACAAACCATGGGCAAAAACTTGATAAATGTCATTGCATCAACATTTAGGGTTTCTAGTTGATAAAAAAAATGAAGGGAGTAAAAAGGACCTGCTAAGAATAGGTATTTGCAGTGGCTTATAAAGAATTTCTGCTTAAGTAAACTTTAGTCAGACTCCTGAATCTTGTCCTGGGCCCATCTGTGCACATCCTTGTAAAATCCAGTTTTAGCAAGAACCTTGCTAAGTCATTTTAAACAAAGTCCTTCACCCTTGATACCTGATTAGGTTCCTCATCTCCTACCACCTTGGAGATGGCCTGCTCCCTATAAATCTCCACTTGTCAGGCTATATTTGGATGGAACCCCATCTCTCTCCTGTTGCAAAATCCCAGTGCAGTGGTCCCTGTTTCTTAATATTCCTGAAAAAATTCTTGCTTGCTACCTTTAACAAGTATCATTTGATTATGTTTTCCTTTAACAGGGCTGACACTCATTGGGAGTCTTCAATATTCAAAGGTTGCACATGCTAATCAACAACAATAAAAACCAGAAAGAAAAAAAAAGAACAACGGATTTGAAAAGTGAACATTTAAGAGAGGATGCATGATGGACATATGAGCAGATCACAAGATCACCAACAACCAGAAAAATTAAAATTAAAATAACAATGGGAGGCTAATTTACATTTTTTAATATGGCAAAATGAGGAAACATATTATAAGTGTTCAAAAGGATATGAGGATTCAGAAGCTTTGCAGGAAAACGGCAATAGAAGGTACAGCCTTTTGGAAAATAAACAGGTCTATCCCAGGTTACTCCTTTCAAGGGGAGAGAAGGATTGTGTTGGAGATTTGGTGGGAGGAGTGGTAATAGGTGAATATTATGAAGGGAGTTCAGAAAATGAACAAATATGCAAAAAAAGCTACAAGACAGATGCACTTACTCTAGTAATCATAGATCTCAAAGATACTGCTGAGTATGGATGGTAGAAAATAGACTAAGCTGACATGCTATTATCAAGAAACAAGAACAATCCCAAATAATCAGTCTAAACTCACAGCTAAAGGAACTGGAAAATGAAAAACAAATGAAACTGAAATTTAATAGAAGGAGGGATATAGTGGAGCATAAATAAATAAAATAGCGAATAAAACAATAGAAAAATTAACAAAAACAAGAGCTGGTTCTTTGAGACGATGAACAAAACCAATACAACCTTGACCAGACTTATCAGGAAAAAAAGAGAGAGACACAAATAAACAACATCAGAAATGAAAAAGGAATAGTTACAATGGATACCAAAAAATAAAAAGATTTATTAGAGAATACTATGAAAATTATATGCCAATAATTGGAAAATCTAGAAGAAATAGATAACTTCCTAGAAAAATACAGCCTTCCAAGATTGACCCAGGAAAAAAGAGAAAACCTGAACAGACCCATTGCCAGTAATGTAACTGAATTGGTAATCAAGAAACTCCCAACAAAATCACTGACCAGATGGCTTCACAGCTAAGTCTATCAAACATTAAAAGAAGGAAGAGCTAATACTTAAAGTATTACTGAAGTATTCCAAAAAATGCAAGAGGGAGTACTTCTACATTCATTCTATGAGGCCAGCATCACTCTCATACCAAAACCAAAGACACTAAAAAAATACAACTATAGACCAATATCCCTGATGAAGAGATGCAAAAATACTCAACAAAATATTAGCAAGCCAAATTCAAAAATACATCAAAAGGATCATCCAACATGATCAAGTGGGATTTATTTAAGGGATGCAAGGATGGTACAGTATTCATAAATCAATAGATGTCATATATCACATCAACAAAAAGAATAAAACCATATGATCATCTCAACAGATGTGGAAAAAACGTGACAAATTCAACATCCATTCATGATAAAAACTCAGCGAAATGGGTATAGAGGGTACATAACTCCACATAATAAAGGCTGTATGCAACAAACCCACAGCCAACATCTTACTCAATGACAGAAAACTGAAAGCTTTTCCTCTAAGATCAGGAACAAAACAAGGATGTCCACTCTCAACATTTTAATTCAACTGGAGGTCCTAGCCATGGCAATGAGACAAGATAGAGAAATAAAAGTCATTCAGATTGGTAAGGAGAAAGTTAAATAGTCACACTTTGCAGGTAACATATTATATATAGAAAACCCTAAAGACTCCACCAAAAACTATAGAAACCAATAACTGGATTCAGCAAAGTTGCAGGATATAAAATTAATGCACAGAAAACTGTTGCATTCATATATATTAATGAACTAGCAGAAAGATAAATCAAAGAAGGAATTCCAATTACAATTAAATAAAAAAGAAAATACCTAGGAATAAATTTAACCAAAGAGGTGAAAGACATGTACTCTAAAAACTATAAGATGCTCATGAGAGAAATTAAAGAAGGAAAAAATTGATGAAAATCTATCCCATTCTTATGGATAAGAAGAATTCACATTGTCAAAATGGCCATCCTGCCTAAAGCAATTTATAGATTCAATGTAATTCCTATCAAAATACCACTGGCATTTTTCAATGAACTAGAGCAAAGAATCCTAAAATTCATATGGAACCACAAAAGACCCAGAAAAATCAAACCAATCCTGAGAAAGAAGAACAGAGTTGGGGGGATTATACTCCCTCGCTTATAGCTATACTACAAAGCTACAACAATCAAAACAGTATGGTGCTAGCACAAGAACAGACACATAGATCAATGGAACAGAATAAAGAGCCTAGATATATACCCACACATATATGGTTAATTAATATTCAATAAAGGAGCCATCAATATACAGTTGGAAAAGACAGCCTTTTCAATATCTTGTGTTGGGAAAACTGGACAGCTACATGCAAGAGAATGAAATTGGATTACTGCCCAACTCCATACAGAAAAGTAAACTGAAAATGGATTAAAGACCTAAATGTTAGACATGAAGGCATAAAACCCTTAAAAGAAACATAGGCAAAAATCTCTTGAACATAAGAATGTGCAGTTTTATTCTGGACACATTTCCTCAGGCAAGGGAAACATAAGTAAAAATGAACAAGTGGGACAACATCAAACTAAAAAAGCTTCTGTACAGCAAAGGACACCATCAGCAGACCAAAAGGCAATGTACAGTGTGAGAGACTATATTTTTAAATGACTAATCTGTTAAGGAGTTAACGTCAAAAGTATATAAAGAACTCATGTAACGTAACCCCCCAAAAACCAAATAACCCAATTAAAAAATGGGCAGAGGACCTGAACAGACACTTCTCCAAAGAAGAGATACAGTTGGCCAACAGGCACATGAAAAGATGCTTCACATCTCTAATCATCAGGGCAATGCAAATCAAAACCACAGTGAGACATCACCTTGCACCAGTCAGAATGGCCACTATCCGAGAGAAAAGAAATAACAAGTGTTGGTGAGGATGTGGTGAAAGGGGAGCCCTCCTACACTGCTGGTAGAGCAGCCACAGTGGGAAGCAGTACGGAGGTCCCTCAAAAAAACTAAAAATATGAGGGGCGGAGCCAAGATGGCGGCGTGAGTAGAGCAGCGGAAATCTCCTCCCAAAACCATATATATTTTTGAAAATACAACAAATACAACTATTGCTAAAAGACAGACCAGAAGACACAGGACAACAGCCAGACCACATCCACACCTGTGAGAATCCAGCGCCTGGTGAAAGGGGTAAGATACAAGCCGCGGTCCGGGGGACCCGAGCGCCCCACACCCCAGCTCCCAGCGGGAGGAGAGGAGTCAGAGCAGGGAGGGAGAGGGAGCCCAGGACTGCTAAACACCCAGCCACAGCCATCTGCACTGGAGCGCAGACACAGTGCATGCGTGGGGTGCTGGAAACTAGGGAAACAGGACAGTAAGACCTGTGAGTGGGTCCCCGCAGCCAGCGCCCCTGGGACAAAGAAAAGCGAGTGCATTTTGAAAGTCTTAAAGGGACAGGGACCCCACCGCAGGACGGAAGCGTCCTGTGACACTTAGCCCAGCAGCTGGGAATCTGAGGGAACTCTGGGCGCCCTAACCCCCTGGGCAGCAGCGCAGCTTGGAGGCCCCTCAAGAGATAAACAGCCTCCCGCCCATTTCCCCTCCGATGCGGCTCTGCCATAGTGGAGCAGCAGCTAAAGGCTGACCACACCCACCGCAGCAGGGCAGAGCTGCTTTCACTGCAGCCCAGCAAGAATTAGAAACCCCGTCTGTGCGCAGCTGCCCAGCACAAGCTGCTAGGGGTCGCTGTTCTCCCAGGAGAGGAAAGCCACAAACAAGCAAGAAGGGACGTTCTCTCAGCCGACACACACACCAGCTCCCCACAGCTACCTCTGTCGCCATGAAAAGGCAGAAGAATTTGACACAGACCAGACTAACCCAGACATTCTCCCCTGAGAAGGAATCTGGGGAGATAGACCTAAAAGTCCTCAACAAAATATTAGCAAACTGAATTCAAAAATACATCAAAAAGATCATCCATCATGATCAAGTGGGATTTATTCCAGGGATGCAGGGACAGTACAACATTCGAAAATCCATCAACATCATTCACCACATCAACAAAAAGAAGGACAAAAAAAAACCCACATGATCATCTCCAAAGATGATGAAAAAACATTTCAACAAAATTCAACGACCATTCATGATAAAAACTCTCAACAAAATGGGTATAGAGGGCAAGTACCTCAACATAATAAAGGCCATATATTTTAAACCCACAGCCAACATCATACTGAACAGCGAGAGGCTGAAAGCTTTTCCTCTGAGATCGGGAACAAGACAGGGATGCCCACTCTCCCCACTGTTATTCAACATAATACTGAAGGTCCTAGCCACAGCAATTAGACAAAACAAAGAAATAAAAGGAATCCATATTGGTAAGGAAGAAGTCAAACTGTCACTATTTGCAGATGACATGATATTGTACATAAAAAACCCTAAAGACTCCACTGCGAAACTACTAGAACTAATATCGGAATTCAGCAAAGTTGCAGGATACAAAATTAACACACAGAAATCTGTAGCTTTCCTATACACTAACAATGAACTAATGGAAAGAGAAATCAGGAAAACAATTCCATTCACAATAGCATCAAAAAGAATAAAATACCTAGGAATAAACATAACCAAGGAAGTGAAAGACCTACACCCTGAAAACTACAAGACACTCTTAAGAGAAATTAAAGAGGTCACTAACAAATGGAAACTCATCCCATGCTCCTGGCTAGGAAGAATTAATATCGTCAAAATGGCCATCCTGCCCAAAGCAATATACAGATTCGATGTAATCCCTATCAAATTACCAACAGCATTCTTCAATGAACTGGAACAAATAGTTCAAAAATTCATATGGAACCGTCAGAGATCCCGAATAGCCAACGCAATCCTGAGAGGGAAGAATAAAGTGGGGGGGATCTTGCTCCCCAACTTCAAGCTCTACTACAAAGCTACAGTAATCAAGACAATTTGGTACTGGCACAAGAACAGAGCCACAGACCAGTGGAACAGATTAGAGAACTCCAGATATTAATGCAAACATATATGGTCAATTAATATATGATAAAGGAGCCATGGACATACAATGGGGAAATGACAGTCTCTTCAACAGATGGTGCTGGCAAAACTGGACAGCTACATGTAAGATAATGAAACTGGATCACTGTCTAACCCCATTCACAAAAGTAAATTCGAAATGGACCAAAGACCTGAATGTAAGTCATGAAACCATAAAACTCTTAGAAAAAAACATAGGCAAAAATCTCTTGGACATAAACATGAGTGACTTCTTCATGAACATATCGCCCCGGGTAAGGGAAACAAAAGCAAAAATGAACAAGTGGGACTATTTCAAGCTGAAAAGCTTCTGTATAGCAAAGGACACCATCAATAGAACAAAAAGGTACCCTACAGTATGGGAGAATATATTCGTAAATGACAGATCCAATCAAGGGTTGACATCCAAAATATATAAAGAGCTCATGCACCTCAAGAAACAAAAAGCAAGTAATCCAATTAAAAAATGGACAGAGGAGCTGAACAGAGAGTTCTCCAAAGAAGAAATTCATATGGCCAACAGACACATGAAAAGATGCTCCACATCGCTTGTCATCAGAGAAATGCAAGTTAAAACCACAATCAGATATCACCTCACACCAGATATAAGGAGAGCCACCATCCAAAGACAAACAACAAGTGTTGGCGAGGTTTTGGAGAAAGGGGAAGCCTCCTACACTGCTGGTGGAAATGTAAATTAGTTCAACCATTGTGGAAAGCAGTATGGAGGTTCCTCAAAAAGCTCAAAATAGACATACCATTTGACCCAGGAATTCCACTTCTAGGAACTTACCCTAAGAATGCAGCAGCCCAGTTTGAAAAAGACAGATGCACCCATATGTTTATCACAGCACTATTTACAATAGCCAAGAAATGGAAGCAACCTAAGTGTCCATCAGTAGATGAATGGATAAAGAAGATGTGGTACATATACACAATGGAATATTATTCAGCCTTAAGAAGAGAACAAATCCTACCATTTGCAACCACATGGATGGAGCTAGAGGGTATTATGTTCAGTGAAATAAGCCAGGTAGAGAAAGACAAGTACCAAATGATTTCACTCATATGTGGAATATAAGAACAAAGAAAAACTGAAGGAACAAAACAGCAGCAGACTCACAGAACCCAAGAATGATCTAACAGTTATCAAAGGGAAAGGGACTGAGGTGGGTGGGTGGGAAGGGAGGGATAAGGGTGGGGAAAAAGAAAGGGGGCATTATGATTAGCATGTATAATATAGGGGGGGCACGGGGAGGGCTGTGTTACACAGTGAAGACAAGTAGTGATTCTACAGCATCTTACTACGCTAATGGACAGTGACTGTAATGGGGTTTGTGGGGGGGACTTGGTGAAAGGGGAAGCCTAGTAAACATAATGTTCTTCATGTAATTGTAAATTAATGATAACGAAATTAGAAAAAAAAAGAAATAATGGGAAGTTTAAAAAAATAAAAAAATAAAAAATATATTAAAAAATTTAAAATTTAACTTTAACGTGAAAAAAATAACCAGAAGTACAAATACCTTATGACCCAGAAATTCCATTTCTAGGAATTTACCTGAAAAAAATGAAATTCCTGATTTGAAAAGATGTATGCACCCCTATGTTTATTGCCATGTTATTTACAGCAGCCAAGATATGGAAGCAATCAAAGTGTCCCTCAATAGACGAATGAATAGAGAAGAGGTGATACATATACACAATGGAATATTATTCCACCATGAAAAAGAAAGAAATCCTGCCATGTGACAACATGTATGGACCTTGAAGGTATCACGCTCAGTGAAATAAGCCAGGTAAAGACTAATACATATGATTTCCCTTACATGTGAAATCTAAAAACAAAATAAATCCAAATGAACAAAATAGCAGTAGACTCATAGACCCTGAGACGTGACTGGTGGTTACCATAGGAGAGAGGCTGGGGTGAGTGCGTGAGGATGGTGAGGGATAAAAGTGCACAAAAATTCTCAGTCATAATATGTTAGTCATGGAGATGTAGTACAGCATAGAAAATACAGCCAGTGATTCTGTAACATCTTCCTGTGTTGACAGATAGTAACTGCGCCAGTGGGGTGAGAATTTAGTAATGTGGGTAACTGTTGAACCACTCTGTCGTATTTTTGAAACCAATAGAAGATTGTATATCAATCACAGCTCAATTAAAAAAATTATCAGGAAAAAGCGTACAAGTTTTACTGAATTTTTACATGTATATGGGAGACTTCATAATAGAATGAAGATGCAAAGAAGTAACCAGAGCAAAATTTTATGCCTCTTAAACAAAGAAATGATAAATTTATAGAGAACTGACAAGGAAGAGAGGTTTGAGCTAGGAGTAGTAAATGGTGGATAACTTAGGACTGTTAATGCAGCCTTCTTGACCCTAAATTTGCTGCCTTTTGTGATAAGGAAATCTCCTTCCTCATTGTACTAGAAAGATACCTTTCCCATGGAAAGTCATCCCCTACTTTCAGGGAAGAAGGGCAAGGTATAGGGTAAGACCAAAGTGAACTTTCAGCTCCTGCCATTTTCCCAAACTCCTTCAGTCTAAGATATTTAATATGCCAGATGCCATATTTGGGGATAGCATATCCATAGCCCCACAGTGGAGAGGTGGAGAGAATTCATGCATTCTAGATTTAATGTGTGTATCAGCTGCAGGTTTTCAGTGGGAGAAACTCTCCCTATTATCCATTTAATGTTGAAACCTGCATTTGAGCAACAGGCAGAAGTCTGCACAGCACCCTCCTTATTCCCCTTGAGAACCGCTGGCAGGCGCATACCCTCCTGTGTTCCAGATGGCCCTGGGAAATCACAGGCTCATTTTCCCCTTGAAAAGGTCTCCTGTGGAAGATCTCTACGTGAGCAGAGGCCTGCATGCTTTGCAGTCTGGTTCTGTTCATGTCTAGTGACTTAAACTACCTTTTTTAATTGTGAGACTGAACACCTTTTACCCTAAATTTTAAAATTTGCAAAAATGAGGATAGCTATGCCTCCCTCAGAGTTTCGTTATGAGGACTGAGGCCAACCATACCCTTCAGAGGCTCAACAAGTGTCATTTTCCTCCAATCAGCTCCTTTAGACTTGTATGGGACTAAAATCCGGAAAGCATTTGGTGCAAGTCACATAGCTCTTTTATCTGAAAAATGACCCCACAGAGTCCTGGGGTAATGGTTTGTCTGGAGAGAGTGAGACATGTTATCTTAAAGAAAGGAAAAGTGACTCATGAGGTGGGTTGAGCGTCTGTTTCTTATCAGTTCTGTTTCCTCCATCTGGTAGATTTGAAGGGGATTTAACAGCTGCAGGAGGAAGTTGAAAGTTTTCACTATCGCCTTACTTAGGATCTATCACTGCTTTTCCTGGTTCTGTGTCTCCTCCATCTCCAGATACACACAGCATATTCCAGAGTTATCTAACGGTACAGAGAGATCTTGAATAACTTAAATTTTGCTTGAGTTACAATGTCAGCTGTCCGTGGTGCCGCATCTGTGATGTCAGGGACCGCCAGACCCAAGACGGTTCCCTGGAGGTGCATGGAACCTCTTTTTTCATTTTGGTGGTTCCTGCAGAAAGTCAGCCGTTCCCCATCTCTTGCTTGATATCTTTAAAAAATTTATTTGTTCATTTTTCTCTTTCATTCCACCTTATGCACTGAGAACAGATATTTCTACCTAAAATACAAGCCACATTCCATCTGTCTCCAACCCACCCATGTTCACTGCATGGCTCTGCCTTTGGGCCCTTGAAGACTGGTCATCGCCAAACACCACTGTTGCTTTCAGCTTCTCCTACTGGCTTTAACCTCCCCCAATAAGCTCCAGTGATTGATAAGTTGTTGTCACTCCTGGAACCCCCTACACTTCCAGCTCTTATGCATTTCCACATGCATCCCTTGGGTTTGGTAAGTCTTCCCTGCCTGCCAGCATTGGCAGGGCAATCCAGAGAGCAGCTTCTCAAACATGTCCTTCTTTCCAGCCATTCCAAACCAGAGCCCACTCCTTCCTTCCTCTTGTTTCCTCAGTGTGTATTTGTGCTTCTGACTAGAACACAATAACACCCTCCCTATTTGAAAAACAGGCCGTTGTGTAATGGGAATGACACATGGCTTGACATCAGAAATTACACAATGGTAGCCATTTCACACTGTATGCATGTATTAAATCATCATGCTATACACCCTTAAAAAAAGAAAGTTACTACACTGTGGTGTCATCACTTAATAGCAAAAGTGACTTTGACAAGTTATCCACTCTGAACCATATAATCTCTAATTTTTTTAAGCTACAACACGGTGATTAAGAACAGTGTTTCTTGAAGTGGTTTGTCAATGTTTTTACTCAGTATCCACTGTAGTCTCCCTTCTAGGTTTAACTTTTTTCTTAAGGCCAAAAGTGCCATTTCATATTAACTTTCCATGAATATTGATCAGCCTGAGAGAGGGAAGCATTTTGCATTAGGGAACATGTTTGAATTCAACTCTTTGAGGACAATTGTGTCATTTTCCCTGCATCTCCAAAGAAGATATGCAGATGGCCAACAGGTCATGAAAAGATGCTCAATGTTACTAATTATCAGGGAAATGCAGATCAAAGCCACAGCGAGTTACCACCTCACACCTGTTAGGATGACTGTTATAAAAACTGTAATAGAAGTTGTAGGCAAGGTGGAGAAACTGGAACCCTGTGTACCATTGGTCAGAATGCCAATGGTGCAGGCACTATGGAAAGTGTATGGAGACTTCTCAAAAAATTAAAAATCAAATAACCATATGATTTAGTTATCCTGCTTCTGGGTATATATCCAAAGGAACCAAAATCAGAATTTCAAAGACATCTGTACTACCACATTCATTGCAGCACTGTATCCAATAGCCAAATATGGAAACAGCCCAAATGCCCACCCAGGGAGGATTAGACAAGAAGATAGAGCCTCCTCAGGGCCTTTGCACATGGCCATATACATAAAGTAGAATATTATTTAGCCATAAAAATAAGGAAATTCTACCATTTGCAACAACATAGATTAACCTTGAGGATATTATGCTAAGTGAAATAAGCCAGGCACAGAAGCCCAAATGCTGAGTGATCTCACTTACAGGTAGAATTGAATATTCAAATCGAACTCAAAGAAACAGTGGAGTGGTAGCTGCTGGGAGCTGGGAAGAGGGGGAAATGGGGAATTGTTGCTAAATGTATGTAAAGTTTCAGTTTTGCTATGTGAATAGGTTCCAGAGTTCTTTTGTACAACATAGTATCTACAGTTAAGGCATTGTGCACTTCAAAATATGTCAAGAGGACACACACACACAAAGAACATGAGGAAACTAGAGGCAATAATATGTTTAGTATTTTGATTATGGTCATGATATCACAGAGGTATATAAATGCCCAAACTCAACAAAATGTATACTTAAATATATACAATTTTTTGCATACAAATTATAACTCAATAAAACTTACAGGAAAACAACAAGTGTAGGACAACTAGCTATGGGGTGTGGAGTGTAGAGACTCAGTTCATCTCCTTAACCTACACCCTCCTGCACTCCCTCCAAATACACACCATGCTTAGACCCTCCTCAGGACCTTTGATATGGTCTCCCTGGATGCTGACCTCACAGATGTTTGCCTATTCTGCTCATTCTCAATCAGGTTTCCACTCGAGGTCAGCAAATCCCTCCCTTTTCTGCATTTTATTCATAGTAGTGAGGACTATCTAAATTGCATGATTTATGTAATTATTTGCAACCCCTTCGTTCTGCTAGAATAAGAGCCAGAGATGGAACTCTTCCTTCTTGTTCTGTCATATCTGCAATGCATTGAATGAAGTTCCTTGTGAGACAAATAATTCCAATGATAAACTGTAGCTCAAGAACCTTAAAACAGGGTCAACTTCAGAGCACTAAACTAACTAATAGCTATCACTGATTAATCACCTATTATGTCCCTGCTAACATAATTGTATTGTTTCATTTTTATCTTCACAATTAAGCCTAGTATCTGATAATATTCTTATCCCCACTGTGGACATGGGGACACATACTCAGAGAAACCAACATATTTGTTTGGGATTACAGGAAAGGCAGGGCCAGGGTCAAATACAACCTGAATCCAGCTTTATGATTTTCCAGTGAATTATGATCAGAAAGCATCCATTTCCCTTTTATCTGATTGTATGGCCTCCAAGCAATGCTGCTAACCTAGTTCACCAATAAAAAGAGCCCTCTAGATGGAGATTTCCCATATAGATGGATATTACCCATATTTTGCTTACTGAGAATAAAATACCTCCCATCACCAATCAATACATTTATCCAACTATGTGACCCATTTTTATATTTAATATTGTATTTTTCCAAGCTCATAGTACATGAAGATAATGATAACCACTCCACATGGTAGTTATGGAAAAATCATGAGAAAATTCCATGAACTTCTTAACACTGTGTGGGGAAAAGGGAACTCCTGAGATAATTATCAGTCATTATTGTCAATGTAAGTGGAATGCTTTGCTCTGCCCGGTGAGGTCCTCTAGTGTCACTGTCCCTGACTGCCTTGATGGGCGTGGTGCCGGGCTGAGAGGACCCCGGGCTGTCCGGGCTCTGTTCACAGGTTCCGATAGTGGCCCTCCTGAGGCAATGTCCTCCTCTTTCCTCTTTATGTCTGCCTGGATTCTAAAACAGAACTGAAATCTGACAGACTTCTCCAGAAAGTGAGATATAGGACCCTAAAAAGAGAGCAATGGCTGAAAAGCAGAATTACAGACTTTTACAGCCACAGATGTGAGCAAATCAAGGCACATCCATCTCTCTGGGTCTAAATGGCTTTGTTTACAATGTGGTTGAACTAAATCAGCCTCCTTTTGCTGCTTTTTAACATTTATGAAGTACGAGGGGTTCATGGCTGTTCCCAAAGTGTCACTGACCCTGTCAGATATAGCAACAGGTACACATCAGAAAAATTTTAAATCAGTGCAGAGAGGGAAACAACTGAAGACAGAGAGCTCCTTTAAATCTCAGTATTCCCCAGGAGGTAATATTACCCTCTGCTTCCTTGAATGAGAAGCACATGTGCGCCTTCATACCAGCCAGAAAACACCCATCAGGGACCTTCTTTCTACTGAAAATCAGCAAGTGTTTCAGGGATTTTCAGTGTTTAAAAACACTGTCCTTGTGAACAAGGAACCCACAAGGTGGAGGACTTATACATGTTTCTATGATCTGGGCTGAATGTGGCCCATGTTGTGAAGGTATGTGAACCATTTACAACTGATGGAACAGCGAAATGACTCCTGGCAGAGATCAGGAGGGTGTAGCATTTGGCCAGTGCATTGCAGAATGAATATTTTGACAAGCATGGTCAAAAATGAACTTTGGAGCAAGAGTTCTGACTGCCAAGCACCAGCTTGAAGTCAAAATTAGCAAGTGGTCAGATTGATGAGGGTGAATCACCATATAATACATTTATGGCAGAAAGGGCAGAAAAGTATATTTAATTAAACAGTGCACATTCTTTACATCCCCGCTTGGTGATAAATTCTAGGAAATCCTAGGGGCTGCAAGGATACATTCAAAGCAACAATTGCCTTGAGAGACTCCCTAGCATATAGGGAACAATTAGATGTCAGAGAGAGTGATTAAAACAGAATACACGGTAACTTAAATTCCAGAACAAGTGGTCTGCACTTAAATGTAAGCCAGTAGGAACTAGATGCACCCTTTGTAATACAGGAGTATCTGATAAGAGTTTGCAATGAGAAGACCAATCTATTTGAATTAAAGAACACACGCAAAGAGCCAACAGGTACATGAAAAGGTGTTCAGCGTCACTGATCATCACAGAGATGCAATCAAAGCCACAGTGAGCTATCACCACGCACCTGTTAGAATGGCCATGATCCAAAAGACAAGACATAACAAGTGTTGGTGAGGATGTAAAGAAAATGGGACCCTTGTACACTGTTAGTGGGAATGTAAATTGGTTCGGCCACTATGGGAAACAGTTTTAAAAATAAAAAATATAACTACCATATGATCTGGAAATCCCACCTTTGGATATATCCAAAGGAAATGGAAACAGGATCTCAAGAGATATCTGCACTCCTGTGTGATTACAGCATTATTCATAATTGCCAGGATATGGAAACAACCTGTGTCTGTCCATGGGTGATTGGAGATATATGTATATATATGTGTGCATATGTATATAATATATACATGTGTTACATATATTTAATATGTATATAATGGAATACTATTCATCATGAGAGACATGGATGCTCTGCCATTTGTGACAGTGTGGATATATACCTTGACGGCACTATGAAAAGTGAAGTAAGTAGAGAGAAAGAAGTATCACTTATATGTGGAATCTGAAAGAAGCTGAACTTGTAGAAACAGAATGAAATGGGGGTCACCAGTGGCTGATGATGGGGGAGTTGGGAAGATGTTGTTTAGTGTACAAACTCACAGCTAGTAGGTAAGTAAATCTTGGGGATCTAATGTACAACATAACTATAGTCAAAATACTTAAAAGTACTATAAACTTCAGAGTTGCTAAGAGACTCGATCTTAATTGATCCCACCACAAAAAAGAAAATTATGTGACATGATAGAGAGGTTAGCCAAGACTACAGTGTTAATCACACTGCAATTTATATATGTATAAAATCAATTCTTTGTACATCTTAAACTTATGCAATGGTATAGGTGAGTTGTATCTCAATTAAAAACTCTAGTGATGTAATATAATAATATAATGGAATGGAATATGATTGACATGACATGACATGACTGGGAGGAGTTAGGGGGAGTGAATGGGAAGTAGTATGCTATAGAGACAATCCTTTAAGATTAAACAAGATGTAAGAAAAAGGATGTAATCCATATCCATTCTATACCTTCATAAGCATTTGAAGAACATAAGACCAAACTCATCAAGAAAAGGCAATACTTAAATCAAAACCCTTTGAATGCATTTTTTTGCATCTGCAATTTTCAAGAAACTGTTTGTTCTCATACAAATCCCATGAAGCCGACGAATGGGAAGATAAGCCCTATACCCAGATGAGGAAAGAGAGGTACAGAAAGATCCAATTGGCCGTAGAATAAGGTTGCCATATACAATACAGGATGCACAGTTACGTTTGAATTTCACATAAACAATGGATGGTTTTTTAATGTATGACCTCTGCTATGATGCTTCATATATTGCATGGGGTCTACTGAGACTAAAAAAGGGGAGTTGTTTATCTGGAATTCAGTCTGACTTAGCATGCTGTATTTTATCTTCTCAATCTGACAGCCTGCCACGGTTCCAAAGTAAGGCAAGGGAAGGAGCGAGCTGGGGCGCCCGCTGTTCGTGGGGGTGCTGTCCTCAAGCGCATCCTTAAAGCGCGGCTGCCTTCCCGTCTCGCACACACCCCCTCAGACTCCTCCCTGCTCTTCCTGCCTGCAGGCGCTGCCAGGGTCAGGACCCACCTGTGTTCTCTCCGGAGACAGTTTCCCATCCTCCAGCGGTGACTCTGTTTCTCAGCCTCCGATTCTCACCCCACTCTGGGCGGTCTTGACCGGAGCAAAAAGGAGCGCGCTGTGAGGACGGGGCATCTGACCGCTGGCTTGTGCCCGCGCCAACCGCAAGCTGCTGGAGGCAGGCATGCTAGAGAAGCAGGAACCATTCTGGAGGGCAGGGGAAAAGAGCGGCACGTGTGTGTGTGTGTGTGTGTGTGTGTGTGTGTGTGTGTGTGTGTGTGTGTGTGTGTGTGTGTGTGCACGTGCATATGCACACACATGCACGTAGTGTGGGGAAAATCAGGTTGCAACGTGAGAGAATAAATCTAACATTCCAGGATCACTTTGTTTCCAAGGCTATTCCAAGTCTGTGGGCTCAGACAGGGGACAGGGTAAGGACTTTTTCTACTCCTCAGAAATCTCGTATCTCTAAGACTCCCGATACTTCGTCCCCTTCCAAACTCACAAAAAGGAAGCCTCTTGTTAGGAAAAGAAAAAAGTTAGACATAGAATTTCTGTTTGTTTCTCAAGCTGTAAAATTCAAAGGTAAATATCTTTCCTCAGAGGTCTGATAACTTCGAAAAAGAAAGATGAAAAACAGAGAAAAGATGATGAAAATACAAGAGTGTTGATGTTATTCAAGGCGGGTAGAGAATCGTTCTCCCCGCTGTTGCTCTCAGGCCGACGCTGCCAGAAGGAAGGAGGCAGGGCCCACAGACCGTCTCCACCCCCGGCCGCGCTTCCTCCCCGGCACCGCCCTCTGCAGCCGCGGAGCACAAGCCGGCTCGCGATGGCTCTAAGGCGGGCGGTTGGCTGACTGCCGACTCTAAGCGTTGGGACTGTGGGAGGGATACCGCTCGTTCTCCACGTCTCTCACCCGCAGCATGAAGGACAGGTGTCTGGCTTTGTTCAGTTCTCATCCACATGAAACGTATTTGCTGGATTGGGAGACTAATGTATTTCACCTCTTTTTTTTCTCATATAAGGATACCAAAGTTAAGATAGTTTAAGTCACTACCCATTGGCACAGCTCAGGGGTCTCATGTGCCTTATAATCATTTCTAAATTTTGTATTACTGTTTTGTGTTTCAATCATAAAGCATGAGAAAAATATATTTGAAGAAGGAGGGTCACACCCCCATTTCAGATTTAGGGCTTACTTAGCTCACATTTGAGAACATATGCACTACAGCGGATTCCTAAACTTTCCTGCCTTGCCAAGCAGTAGAGGATCCTGTTAAGTACAGTTTCTGATTTGTATCAGATTCTGCCTTTCTAACAAGCTCCCAGGTGATCTCACTCTTGCTGGTCCTTTGAGAAGCAAGGCATTCAGCAGGGGTCCTCACAGTGTGGTCCCAGGCCAGCAAGACAGCATTGCCTGAACCTGTTAGAAATGCAGATTCCCAGGTACTGACACGCACAGCTGCTGAGTCAGACACTCTGGGGGTGCTGTCCCCCTGTAGCGCTACCCCCTGTAGCGCCAAAATTCGAGGCCCACTGTGATAAGCCAATCCTTTTCTTATTCTGATTACTCACTGGTAAACTCATCAATCCCCAAAGGCTCAATGAAGTAGGTCCCTGTTGGGTCCCAGACCCTAAGTGATGGAGATATGTTAACACAGTTCTCCAGTTTCTTCAGTCTCTAATGCCCCATCTGCCCACACTAGTGTGAATCAATCTGGAAAAGGACGACTTTAGTTCCACTGTCAAGAGCTAATCAATGAATACCCTGAACCTCACTTTCCTCTTCTGTAGAGAGGAGAGGATATGGAATTTGTCAGTTCTAAAGCATTCGACAATGTCGGTGGCTGTGACTGTTGATCAAGTGTCACACATGCCCACACTGCCCAACCGTAGAGCTGCATAGCATAAGGACGCGGGTTTCCCAAAGCCAGTGCTATCACCTGCTCCCCTGAGCTGTGTCATTTCTGTCTCCCATGGGAGTGCTCTCTGGTAATATCCCCTATTTATGTGCTTTTCTGTTTGGTCCATCTCCTTGGTCATGTGCCAACTGCAAGAATAGGTTTCATTTATTGAAAAATGATACAGCATGCTTTCCATTTACTCTAATAGAGAATTATCCTCCATACACAGAAGTAAATTCAAAATGGATTAAAGACCTAAATAAATGTAACACATGAAACCATAAAATTCTTAGAAGAAACAGAGGCAAAAATCTCTTGAACATTAGCAGAGGCAATTTGTATCAGGACACATCCCCCAGGCAAGGGAAACAAAATAAAAAATGAACAAATGGGACAACATCAAACTAAAAAGCTATGTATAGCAAAGAACACCATAAAAAATGCAATGTACAGCAGGGAAAACTATTTCTTAAATAGTTTATCTGATAAGGAGTTATCATCCAAAAAATATAATGAATGCATATACCTCAGCTCCCCAAAAAGAAATAACCCAATTGTAAATGGGCAGAGGACCCGAACAGACATTTTTCCCAAGAAGAAATTTAGTTGGGTAGCAGGCACATGAAAAGATGCTCCACATTGCTAATCATGAGGGAAATACAAATCAAAACCACACTGAGATATCACTGCACACCAGTTAGAACAGCCACGGTTCAGAAGAGAAGAAATACCAGGTGTTGGGAATGTGGAGAAAAGGGAACCTCCTACACTGTTGGTGGGAATGTCAACTGGTGCAGTCATTGTGAAAAGCAGTATAGAGTTGCTTCAAAAAACTAAAAATAAAAATACCATATGACCTACTATCTCAACCGCTAGGAATTTACCCAAGGAAAACAAAATCTCCATTTTGAAAACACATATGCTCCCCTATGTTTATTACCACATTATTTACAATAGCCAAGATAGGGAAGCAAACAAAGTGTCAATTAATAGGTGTCTTGATAATGGGTTTCAGCTCTGGCAAGTTCGCTATGGATTCAGTGTGACCAAAGAAATTGACTGCAAAACACTCTTTGGGGTGAAAGGGCCATCCGGCCCATCTCTCTCTCCTGCTCAAGCAGCAACAAACACCAGCTCTCCCCTTCACCTCTCAGGTACAGATAAGCCCTCTGTTGCCCAGGTAATTACCCACTGATATGGAGATGAAAAATGCAAATGCACTAAAGCCTACTTCTTTACATCTCTGAACACCTGTTGATATGCAGATGTACCAAGCCAGGCGAGATATTCTGGAAATATTACAATTTTACCCATACTCCACCCCTCCAGGATCCTCGCTTTACAATCTACACGTTTTCAATCTTCTGCAATGGTTCCTGTGTGAGAAAGCTGGAGCACTGTAACCACGTTCCACCAGTGAGGATCCTGGCCATAGGAACCCCAACTTCCCCACACTAGTAACATGCAATAGCAACAGCAATAAAATATTGATAATCCTCAAACCAGAAGATTCAGCCTATGCAGATTAAGTAAGTGTACTTTACAGCACAATCTCTCACTAAGCACAAAATGCATTTCTACACTTGTTTACTCATTCCCAACAATCATGCTAGATTGCTTACAAAACTTTTACCAAACATTAGATAAAGTCAAGCCTCTCTTTAAACATTATTTTCTTGACCACAGCAACACAATCATAATTCTCAAGCCAGAGGACTCAGCTAGGTTCAAAGTCCCATGCAGATTAAGTCCAAAACTCATCCATTCCAGCCATCACGCAGCAGCTGCAGCCAGGGGGCGCATCCAGGACACAAGGACTGTAGAAGGAAATAGCCGTGATTGTCGGGGGCCAATTTGCTGTTATTATAGGAATACACAGGAGGCCAGTTTCCAGGCCTTTTCCCCAAGGTGCCAGAAGAGCCAGCCATCACCAATCCATGTGTTGAAATGTGCAGGGCCATGTCCATTTTACTTCTAATGCTGCACCCATCCTTGCAACACATGTACAATAAAGTGGGAACCTTGATCACTCTCAGTAACTGGCAACCAACCTAGGCTGCAGAGAGATCCTCTAGGCCCCTCTTGGTGGTTTGCTGATCTGCACAACGTGTGGGGCACTCCTTCTGGGCTCAGCTGACTTCTTTAAAGGTGAAAGGCAAGCCACACCAACGGGCCCACATTGTCTTTTGCTCCATGGGCAACAAGCACTGATGTAGCCATTGGACCACATCAGACAGGCTTTCCTTCTAGCCAGCCCATCTGGGCCAATGTGTCTGCTTCATCATTCCCTGGGGATACCAAAGGCAAGTGGCCAGTCACATGATACACTGTAGGTGTCTGTGCCATACCACTCCATGGCCCCATCATTTCTAGGGGTGGCCCTCCCAAAGGTTGCACCCACTATGACAGATTTAGGGTTCACAGGAATCCTGCCAATACTACGCCAATTGTAGGTCCAGGGAAAGGAAATCCCGGGGCAAAATACCCCTAAAAACTAAAATAGTCAAAGGGAGAAATAAAGTTTAAAACCCATTCATTGCTCACAAACTGCAGTCCCAGTCCGTCTTTCTTCTCTGCTCCAACAGCCACAACACCAGACCTCCCCCTTACCTCTCAGGTACCTATAAGCGCTCTGTTGCCCAGGTAATCACCCACTGATATGGAGATGAACTTCTCCACCCCTGAGGAAAGATGCAAATGAACTAAACCCATACTTCTTTCCACCTCTGAATGCCTATTGATATGCAGATATACTAAAGCCAAGCGAGATATTCTGGAAATGCTACAATTTTACCCACACCATATTGTACAAAAGTATACTTCAATTAAAAAAGAACAATTGATATATAGGATTTAATCTAAATGAAAACTCTTGCTTCTAGAAGGACATTGCTGAGAGTAAAAAGCCAAGTCACAGGCTTGGATAAAATATTTACAAATCACCCATCCATCAACTGACTTCTTTCCATATTATTGACACTCAAAACTTCAGGAGGAAAACAAATAAAACATCCCAATGTTAAAATGAACTTTCAAAATATTTTAGTTAAAAGGATGTATTGGTTCTAATAAACACACATTGAAGGATGCTCAACATCATTAAACATCATTAAAACTATGACAAAATGCCACTGCACACTGATTAAAACTACAATTAAATACTGATCCTACGAATTGCAGATTAAGTGGCAGTGTAACTGGAACTCTTACGTATTGCTTGTGAAATGCAACGTGGCCTGTCACTCTGGAAAATGGTTTTGCATTTTTCTCATAAATATACACTTATCCTTTGACCCTGTAGTCCCATGCCTTACTATTTAACCTAGAGAATGTCTCCTGTTCCCTTGGAAACTTGTATTCAAGAGTTCATAGTAGCTTTATTTACAATTGCCCAACAGTAGAACAAAAAACAAATATCCTTCAACCAGTGAGTGGATAAACAAACTGATATCACCCTAAAATACAATTCTACTTAGAAAAATTAACAATGAACTACTGATACCACTGTGCATGAATCTTAAAGGCATGCTCAATAAAAGAAGGCAACATAAAACTAGCCAAGATGTCTTGCAATTTCATTTTTAGATAACTCAAAACACAAAAAGCCAAAAATACAGTGGTGGGAAGATGTCAGCAGTTGTTGGGGTTTGGGATTGGGGAATCTTGTCTTAATAAAAGAATAACACAGGGAGTTTAGGATATAAACCCTGATCTTGGTGGTAGTTACATAAATCTATCTATGTATATAAAATTCACAAAATGTTCACAACAATTTTACAAATGTACTTATGACAAATTAAAAAATAAAAATTAAAACAGTCAAAAGAAAAATTAGTAAATATATAAGGATTATTTTACTATTTGAAAACCTTTCTATTAGGAATGATAATAAATGTTAATTTAAATGTATCTATAGTGACAAAATAAGAATGATTGCTTCAAACAATCCCAGTGATTTTATAAATCAGTTTTAAAAGGACAATTTACTGACTTAATTCATCAGCTGTTGAACTTTTGTCCAATTGTGTTCTTTGATGTACATATGGGTTTACTGCACTGACACAGAATTGAGTCAGATATGACAGAACCCTCAGGATCAAGCTGTCATCACCGTTTCACAGACTCAAGCACGTTGACCTGTCATGCATCTCTCACTGGGGCTGCCACCATGCCTGCCCAAGCGCTAGAGCTCACTCAAGAGAGATGTCTGAGGAACACTGCCAGAAATTGTTGCCTCAGGGGCCCAACTCACACGTAAGTGTACCAAACTTTTTAATGACCAGTTGTACAGCTTGGAGTCTATTAGGAAAAATTTAATGAGTCCTTCTGTGCCAGGGGCTCCAGTCTCAGAGGGCATGAGGAATGTGAGATCGTTATCTTTGTGGCATTTGTTCCCTTAGTCTGAAAATAATGATTCTTGAGCTCTTTCCTTCTGACCTGGGAAAAGGCTATGGTAACTGCCAGTTCCTGTGGTTGAAACTGAGCTCTACAGCCACCAGCCCCTCCATGCTTCTTCTACATCCAGGAAGGCAAATCACACACCAGCGATTAAGTCTAGGTTAAATCCATTCCTCATTTCTCACTCCCAGCTAAACCCCCAATCTGGAGAATTCTACTCCTCTAATATCTCTAAAATCCAGTTTCTCTGCCTCTTCCACACCCTCGTTTCCCATCCCCACTGGGTTCTCACAACTTCTCACCGGCATCATGGAAAAAATGCCTTTCCCCCTTCTCTTTCCTGAGACATACTTTTAATTGCAACAAGTGACCTGCCTAAAATGATCTGCCTCATTGATATCCCTGTTTCCTAAATACATTCATTTCCTCTCCATGCTAAGGAGAATAAAATCCAAGTTCTGCAGCTTAATGTTAGAGGACGGTGTTTAAACACTTGGCTCTTGCCTGCACCTCCACATTTACCCATGACCACTGCTCGTAGGGACCCTATATACAAACACATCAAACTGTTAAGCCCAAAATACATTCGGTCTTCTACGTGCATTAGCGACTGCCTTTTGTCCTTTACTTGTAGCACCTTCCCATCTTTTACTGTGTAGCATATTCATCCTTCAAACTCTAAGCAGCCACCATCTCCTGCAGAAAACCAAACTTCAGTGATCAAGTGATGTGCCCTCCCAGTTCATCCTGAGTGCATCACATATCAGACTCCACTGCACTCTCCCTGTGTCTCATATTTGTACCTTCATCATCCTAGCATCCTGTGTGGTGTGTGGTAGGAATTCAGTAAACATGTGCTGACTGAGCACAAATACATGCACAAAATGACAAATGACTAAGTGGACGAATGCTTATCAATCATTATTAATGTATCTGTTTCCTCAAAGCCGAGTTCTGGTACATGAGATACAGCATCACATGAACATTTGTAATAAATGATGAGTCAGGGTTATAAAACTGTAGGTTGCAATAAGCTTGAGCTGTTTTCACTTTCTACTCTTATTACAAAATCAGCATATTGTAAAAAGAACATATTATGTATTCATCATTATACCAAACATTCTAACAGAAGCAATAGTAGGGAAATGCACTGATCCTTCCTGCAAAGACATTACAGTTTATTTGAATTCCTAATTGTATGCAGGTTGATCTCTGCAGATCTCCTTGTGATTCAGAGGCATCCCCTTATGCAAATGATACTGGAATCTGATTCTTTCTCCCTCTCAAGGTAGCATAAGGTTGGATCCATCAGTCCTGTGCCCAGGGACTGCTGTGTGTATGGTGCTTCTGTTTCCTTCCCTCTTCCAGGAGCAAATTGCCATCAAGAGGGTAGGAGCTATACTTTGTCATGTAAAAGATCCAACATTCTTATGAAAGCATCCCACAATTGCAGGAAGGGTAGTGGCTTTAGTGAAAATACAATTCATGCTGGCAGGCATTACTTAAATATCTCCGATTTGAGAAGCAGATGGTCAGTGTTGAAAAGAGGGTACATTGTCTTTTTAAAACTGATTTATAAAATCATTCAGGCTGTTTGAATAATCATTCATTTCCTTTATTTTTTAACCAGTGGATTAATTACATGTAATAACCAAAGCAGAGTTTTGCACAGTCTACTCAGGGAAAGAATTAGGATTCAGATCATTTAGTTAACAAAGATTTCTATGAAATATCAGGTCTTGAAACTTCTAGGCAATTATTTCTGTTTTTCATATTTTACTTGTCTTAGAAATACTATATTCTAAACAGAAGAATGAATCTAAAATTTGATTATCATTTCTCCTAGACAGTTTTTCAAAAGGCAGTAAAAGGATAGAATAGTTTTATTATTGTGCTAGACACCCTTGCATTATCCCTTTATTGACACAGTTTTCCCCAAACCTAAACCCTAGCAACCACTGGCTAGATTCCATCACTGTATTTTTGTGGTTTTGAGCTTTGAATGATGTAAAAATAAAATCATAAGACATCTTGGTTGGTTTTAAGATTGCCTTATTTTAATGAGCATGCAGTTGAGATTCATCTAAGCTCATTCTTAATTTTTTCCAAGTGCAATTGCATTAAAGGGGAGATTAGATTGTTCATTCATTGGTTGAAGGATATATTTTTCTAATATGGAAAATTTTAGTACTCCTATAAGCTTTTGGGAATATAGGATTTGAAGGAAAATTAAGCCCTCATTTCCCTTGCTTAGAAACTCAGGAGTGGGAAGAATCAAGGAAAGCAAGAGCTGGTTTTTGGAGAAAATAAACAAAATTGATAACCCTCTAGCCAGATTTATCAAGAAAAAAGATAATCTACGCACATATGAAATGAGAAAGGAAAAATCACTATGGACACCACAGAAATACAAAGAACTATGAGAGAATACTATGAAAAATTATATGGTAACAAACTGGATAACCTAGGAGAAATGGACAACTTTCTAGAAAAATACAACCTTCCAAGGCTGAACCAGGAAGAAACAAAAAATATGAATAGACCAATTACCAGCAATGAAATTGAATTGGTAATCAAAAAACTACCTAAGAACAAAACCCAGGGACCAGATGGTTTTACTGCTGAATTTGATCAAACATTTAGTGAAGACCTAATACCCATCCTCCTTAAAGTTTTCCAAAAAATAGAAGAGTGAATACTTCCAAACTCATTCTATGAGGCCAGCATCACTCTAATAACAAAACCAGTATTAGACACCACAAGAAAAGAAAATTACAGACCAATATCCCTGATGAACATACATGTAAAAATCCTCAACAAAATAATAGCAAACTGAATTAAAAAATACATCAAAAAGATCATCCATCATGATCAAGTGGGATTTATTCCAGGGATGCAGGGACAGTATAACATTCAAAAATCCATCAACATCACCCACCACATCAACAAAAAGATGGACAAAAACCACATGATAATCTCCATAGATGCTGAAAAAGCATTTGACAAAATTCAACATCCATTCATGATAAAAACTCTCAACAAAATGCATATAGAGGGCAAGTACCTCAACATAATAAAGGCCATATATGACAAACCCACAGTCAACATTATAGTTAACAGTGAGAAGCTGAAAGCTTTTCCTCTAAGAATGGGAACAAGACAAGGATGCCCACTCTCCCCACTTTTATTTAACATAGTACTGGAGGTCCTAGCCACAGAAATCAGACAACACAAAGAAATAAAAGGCATCCAGACTGGCAAGGAAGAAGTCAAACTATCCCTATTTTCAGATAACCTGATATTGTACATAAAAAACCCTAAAGAATCTACTCCAAAACTACTAGATCTAATATCTGAATTCAGCAAAGTTGGGGGATACAAAATTAATACACAGAAATCTGTGGCTTTCCTATACACTAACAATGAACTAATAGAAAGAGAAATCAGAAAGACAATTCCATTCACAATTGTATCAAAAAGAATAAAATACCTAAGAATAAACCTAACCAAGGAAGTGAAAGACCTATACCCTGAAAACTACAAGACACTCTAAAGAGAAATTAAAGAGGACACTTACAAATGGAAATTCATCCAATGCACTTGGCTAGGAAGAATGTAATAATGTCAAAATTGTCCTGCCTAAAGCAATCTACAGATTCAATGCAATCCCTATCAAAATACCTACAGCATTCTTCAATGAACTAGAGCAAATAGTTCTAAAATTCATATGGAACCACAAAAGACCCCAAATATGTAAGGTAATCCTGAGAAGGAAGAATAAAGCAGGGGGAATTATGCTCCCTGACTTCAAGCTCTACTACAAAGCCACAGTAATCAAGAAAATTTGGTACTGGCATAAGAACAGAGCCATAGACCAATGGAACAGACCAGAGAGCCCAGATATAAATCCAAGCATATATGGTCAATTAATATACAATAAAGGAGCCATGGATATACAGTGGGGAAACAGCAACCTCTTCAACAAGTGGATTGGCAAAACCGGACAGCTACATGTAAGAGAATGAAACTGGATTATTGTCTAACCCCATATACAAAAGTAAATTTGAAATGGATTGAAGATCTGAATGTAAGTCATGAAACCATAAAACTCTTAGAAAAAATGTAGGCAAAAATCTCTTGGACATAAACATGAGCAACTTCTTCATGAACATATCTCCCTGGGCAAGGGAAACAAAAGCAAAAATGAACCAGTGGGACTATATCAAACTAAAAAGCTTCTGTAGTGCAAAGCACACCATCAGAAGAACAAAAAGACATCCTACAGTGTGGGAGAATATATTCATAAATTACATATCTGATAATGGGTTGATATCCAAATTATATAAAGAGCTCACACACCTCAACAAACAATAAGCAAATAAGCAAATTAAAAAACGGGCAGAGGAGTGGAACAAACACTTCCCCAAAGAAGAAATTCAGATGGCCAACAGGCACATGAAAGATGCTCCACATCGCTAATCGTCAGGGAAATGCAAATTAAAACCACAATCAGATATCACCTCACAACAGTAGGATGGCCACCATCCAAAAGAAAAACAATGACAAATGTTGGTGAGGTTGTGGAGAAAGGGGAACCGTCCTACACTGCTGGTGGGAATGTAAACTAGTTCAACCATTGTGGAAAGCAGTATGGAGGTTCCTCCAAAACCTCAAAATAGAAATACCATTTGACCCAGGAATTCCACTTCTAGGAATTTACCCTAAGAATTCAGCAGTCTAGTTTGAAAAAGACAGATGCACCCCTATGTTTATTGCAGCACTATTTACAATAGCCAAGAAATGGAAGCAACCTAAGTGTCCATCAGTAGATGAATGGATAAAGAACATGTGGTACAGATACACAATGGAATATTATTCAGCCATATGAGGAAACAAATCCTACCATTTGTAACAACATGGATGGATCTAGAGGGTATTGTGCTCAGTGAAATAAGCCAGGTGGAGAAAGACAAGTATCAAATGATTTCACTCATCTGTGGAGTATAAGAACAAAGCAAAAACCGAAGGAACAAAACAGCAGCAGAAGCACAGAACCCAAGAATGGACTAACAGTTACCAAAGGGAAAGGGACTGGGGAGGATGGGTGGGAAGGGAGGAATAAGGGGGATAAATGGGGCATTATGATTAGCACACATAATGTAGCTGGGGGGTCATGGGAAAGGTAGTATATACAGAGAAGAGCAGTAATGATTCTATGGCTTCTTACTACACTGATGGACAGTGACTATAATGGGCTGTGTGGGTGGGACTTGATAATAGGGGGAGTCTACTAACCATAATACTGTTCAAGTAATTGTACATTAATGAGGTAAAAAAAAAAACCTCAGGAGTGGGATTACAGGGTCATAGATTGTGTGTATGTTTATCAGAAAAATGAAAAACTGTTTTCCAGACTGGCAGACTATTCTGCATTTACACCAGAAATATATGAGCATTCCAGTTGCTCTGTAACTCAATCAGCACTTGTGGGGCAGAGCAGCAATCAGCTGGTACCCATGTCCTAATCCCACCACAGCCCACAAGCGGCAGGGAGGAACAGAGTGAGAAGGGCATAAATGCTCAGGAGTCCAGCACCCCTGATTCTGGAGATCTGCTCTGGGAACATAAACCTATATTGCACTGGGCTTTGATGATTACTGGGGCTGGATACCAAGGAGAAGTGTAGTGGTGCAGAGGCCTAGACTCCTGTCACTTGTGGAGGACTGGTGCTCTGTCATCCCACTGAAACCCAACACAAAGGTGGCAGTTGAAGGACTTACCAGCAGTGGGAAGTGTGCCACAGGGGCAGGAATCACAGATAGCTCTCTCCAGAGGAATAATTGTATGTCAATGACTTTCCCTGCCCTCCTCCAGCCCAACTGGCCAGGCACCTGTGGAAGCCATCTCTGACTCTCTGTCTGCCTTACTGGTTCCTCAGCCCCCATGGTGGTGCTTCCCTGCGTGCCCACTCCACACAGCACACTCAGCCCGGAGGTGGTCCAACTGTGCTGACTGGCAGGTAGAAAGCCAGCAGCATGTTCCCAGCATGCCCACCCTCCCCCAGGGCAACTGGCCAGATGCTTGTTGGAACCAGCTCTGAAGCTCTCCACCTGCCCAGTGTCCCCCTGCATAACCACCCCACCCTGTATGGTGGGCCCAGGCAGTGGTCTGATATTTATGACTAGCCTCACCCACAATGAGTCTCAGAGGTAGTGGCTCATGTCACACAGAGGGTACACAGAAGCTACCAATGGAGATTAGACATTGCTGGGGTACAGAGAGAAGGTCAGGCCCTGTGCATCCCCCACCAACAGCAACTGTGGTTCAGCCACAAGAGAGAGCCAGGCTCTGGTGTGCACAGGGTCTCAAGCTTCTGGGCACAGCAGGATGCCCACTTCATAAAGCCATTACTCTCCAGACCAGGAGGCATAGCTAACCTATCTAATACAAAAGAAGACACACAGCCCTTCTCTGGAAAAGGAGGAGGCAGAGAAATATCTTCCAAATAAAGGGACCAGATAAAACACCGGGAAAAAGGGCTAAGTGAATGGAGATTTTGCAATCTTTATGATCAAGGAGTCAAAGTAAAAGTCATAAGGATGCTCAATGAAAGGGGAAACCACTTCAGTAGCTCAAAGAAAATTTCAAAAAAGACAGAAAAAATGCAAAAGAGCCATTCAGAGTTGAAGAATAGAATACCTAATATGAAAACAACAATAGAGGGAATGAATAGCAGATTGCAGGAAGGAAAGGAGTGAATGAGTGTGATGGAAGACAGAGAAGAGCAGAGTAACCAAGTTGTGAGACAGAGAGAAAGAAGACTTCGTAAAAATGAGAGATGTTAAGACAGCTGTGTGAGAACTCCAGATGAAACAGTATTTGTATAAGTGCCTCAGAAGAAGACAAAGGAGTAGAAAGTCTCCTTGAAGAAATAATAGCTGAAAACTTCCCCAGTCTGAGAAAGGAAACAAATATCAAGGTCCAGAAAGCCCAGAGAGCCCCTAAGAAGATGACCCCAGGAGGACAACAAAAAGACACATAATAACTAAAATGGCAAAGACTGAAGATAAAGAGAATCTTAAAAGAGAGAGAAAGGCAGACAGTTACCTATAAGGGAAGCTCCATAAGGCTATCAGCAGATTTCTCAACAGAAACATTACAGGCCAGAAACATTAAATTGTTGAAAGGGAGAAACCTACAACCAAAAATTATGTACATGGCAAGGTTAACATTCATAACTGAAAGATTAATAGTTTCCCACATAAATGAAGGTTAAAACAATTCACCAGCCTTACAGGATATGTTAGACTTCTTTAGATTAAACATTCTAAGGACTAACTATTTTTCATCACAGAAAATAAATCTTCAGTAAAGGCAGAGACCAATTTCTTAAAAACACGTATGAAACAAAAACCAAAAGTAGCAAAATCAACTATAAATAAAATTGGTCAAGTGATACATAAAAGATGTAGATCATGACATCTTTTACATAAAGTATGGAGGACATAGAATAAAAAATTAGTACTTTTAGGAAATGTGTTTGAAATAGAGTGACCATCAAATTAATATAGCCTTTAATTTATCTAGGAAACTATGAACTTTATGATAACCATAAATCTAAAGCACTTAAAAGACACATAAAAATAAAAATAAAGGAATCCAAGTGTAACACTAAAATAACAGGAAATCACAAAAGAAGAGTATAAGAAAGGAACTACAAAAACAGCCAGAAAACAAGTTATAAAGCCTCAGTAAGTACACATCTATGAATCGTCACCATCAATGTAAATGGACTGAATGCTCCAATCAAAAGACAAAGGACAGCTGAACGGATAAAGAAAGAAAACCCATCTCTATGCTGCCTACAAGAGACTCATTTCATACCTAAAGACATACACAGACTGAAAGGGAAGGGATGGAAAAAGATATTTCATGCAAATAATCGTGAGAAAAAGCAGGAAGAGCAGTTCTTCTATCAGACAAAATGGGCTTCAAAACAAAGAAAGTAACAAGAGACAAAGAAGGACTTTCCATAATGATAAAGGGATCAGTCCAACAAGAGGGTATAACTATTATAAATATCTATGCACCCAATACAGGAGCACCTACATATGTGAAACAAATACTAACAGAATTGAAGGGGGAAATAGAGTGCAATGCATTCATTTTAGGAGACTTCAACCCTCCACTCACTCCAAAGGACAGATCAACCAGACAGAAAATAAGTAAGGAGACAGAGGCACTGTACAACGTATTAGAACAGATGGGCCTTAAAGATATCTACAGAACTCTACACCCAAAAGCAGCAGAATACACATTCTTCTCAAGTGCACATGGAACATATTCAAAAATAGATTATATACTAGGCTACAAAAAGAGCCTCAATAAATTCAAAAAGATTGAAATTGTACCAACGAGCTTCTCAGACCACAAAGGTATGAAACTAGAAATTGTAAGATAAATTTTAGCCAAAATAAGCAGGCGACGAGAGGCAACAAAGGGCCAAGCAGTTTATTTGAGCGCAGTTCCCGGGAGATGTTCCCCCTGTCTGGCTAGTTACAGGCTGGGGAGGTCGCGTGTAACCAGATAGGTGGGGAGTTTTTGTAAGCACAGGGAGGGAGGGGGAAGTGGGCTGTGCCAGGGTATGTGGGGAATTTTTTATTGGCTCAGGGTTGAGTGATGGACAGCCAGAGGTCTCCTCTTCAAGATGGAGGGGGTCTGCATCCGGGGTTTGTCGGCACATCACGCAACTGGAATCCCAGAAGAGCTGTCCATTCCTTCTTTATATGGCACAGAGCTATTTGGTGCTGTCTTTGTTCCATTTGCACTGTCCTCACTTTCCTCACTCCAGTGCCTCCAGCCTTACATTCCAGCCTTTTGGTCATAATGGGCGACGACTCGATCTGGCTACTTCCGGCTGACAAGGGGCGTTGTGGGGTGGTGGTTTTCCTAGCATGTAGTTATATTGCTCTGACTGCAAATATCTTGCCTTGCTTTCTCCAGAGGCTCTCACCTTATTCTGTCTAAGCCTATGGTCCCTGTCTCATTCTTCTCTCTACAGATAGAGACTCTAGCTGCTCTTAGGGAAAGGGGCGATGACCGCTCTGGCTGCTTCGTGCTGAGAGGGGGAGCAGTAAAGGGTGCAGCTAGGTTTCCATCACTGGTCAGTTGAGAGGGCCTCGGAAGGTTGGAGCTTCTATTCTCGGTTTCATTTCTATTACTATTTGCAACTTTGTGGCTTCTAGGCAAGATAGAACAAATTGTGTTATCAGTTAAGTAGCAACATCTGGAGATGGATTTTCTATTCTGGAAGGACAAATTTGATGAGATTAAGAATGCATGGTTGAATATGAGAACTAGAAATATGAAGAGTCTAATTGAGAATCATAGCCAGGTATCATGGGGAAACTAGAATTCTGGATCGAGTTTACATCTCAATGACTAGTATTAGGATTTAGTATAGATAAGACTGCATTATTGAAACAATACTTTTCTCTAAAATCACCTTCATTTTTATTAGAAGTAGCCAGATTAAGAAAATAATTAACAGTTGGCTTGATTATTTGCATAAGTGCAGCAAGAAGAGTAATTGATTACATGGAATCTTTTAAATGCACTTTGCTGGAACTTTTTGTAAGGAATTTCAGATTGAACTTTTAAAGGCCTTTTGAGGTCAGACAGCCAAGCCAGACTTGCCATCAGGTTGTGCCTGCAGTACCTGTACATTTGGGTGAATTCCTCTCTTCTTGAGGTTCTCAAGATATTCCTGAAGTTTCTGCACTTGCCAGGAAGTGACCTTCTTTACTCACGTGGTAAGGCTGCTGGGAACTCCGTAAGCAAGGTACCAGGCCAGTTCTTGTAAGGGGCTTTGTTGGCTTTATAAAGTCAATCTTAGTTCCTTAAAGCTGTCTGTTCATATCCGAGTTTACACACGTGTCTCTCAGGTATGACGTTCCAGTCAAAGCCTTGGTAATATAGCCAGTGTTTTTAATTGGTCTTCTTACAAGGAAAGCAGATTCTTATTGAACTTGTGCAAATAAACATACTACCATGAAATATAAAAATAGTCACTGAGAGGTTTTAAATTTTGGAGGGATCAGGTAGAGAGAAAGATAAAGTTTCAATTCATAAAGTTTCAATTCTGCTTATAAAGGCAGTTATTTACTAAACTGTTGTCAGCTTAAGAGAAAACGAACGTATATTATCATTTTTGGAAATGTGCTTTACAGCACAATTTCTCATTAGGACAAAATATGTCTATATAACTTGGCAAACTTTAAGAATTTTGGTTACCACAAAAATTCTCAGGCTGTTTGCATGTATATATGCTGTTATACATTAATACAGTATTATTATTAGGATGTTTATTTGCTACACTTGTTTACTTATTTTTAGCAACTATGCTAGATTACTTACAAAACTTTTACCAAACATTAGACAAAGTCAAGCTTTTCTTTATGCATCTTCTTGAAATGTTTAACAGATAACATCAACTTAAATGACTTTAAGTAAACTTTGGCAGCTGGTAACTATAAGGACATGTCTGTTTCAGTTCAACTTAAATTAGCATTAATGCTTAATATTTTTTATTAGATTTTCTGGAAGTTTTAGAATGCCTAATTTTCACAAGCACTTGTTTTTAAATCAATTTTTATTAATACCATCCAGAGGTAGGAAAATATTTTTCATTTACACACTTAGACACACAGACATACAAATTGAGACATAATGACTACAGTTAGCAACACTTTGCATATAAAAACATATACACAGACAGACAAACTGATACAAAGATTTGATTTACTGATATTTAATTCTTTCTTTCTATTTAGCTTCTTGTCCATGGCTTCCAGAACTGGAGGGAGGGAGGAGCATGTTCTGGTGGGAGAAGAGGGCGGTGGAGGTAGAAGGAGAGGGGAAGGGGGTGGTGCAGCCACTGGAAGAGGAGAGCAGGACAACCGCATGGTTGAGAATGTAGATCTTTAAGATGGAGGCGACACGTGTGAAGACAAAGGACTTAAAGATGGTGGTGGAGAGAGGGGGAGGGGATTGTGAGCTGAGGGAGGTGGGTGACTGAGGTCTTCTGGTGGATCTGAAAAGGAAGAAGGACTGGGCAGAGTAAGAGGCTGACAATCTTTAACTGGAGATTGAGTCAGGAGAAACTGGGTCGTTGAACACTTAACATAAAGCTTTGGGCGGGAGAGCAAAGTCCCAAAAGCTTGCACATATGGGATTTCACTCTATTCTCCACTCTAGTGGCAATAATTAATCAAGTCGGTGAGGAGGCCTAAATCAAAAGTTCCCTCAGGGGGCCAGCGAGATTGATTGTCCAAGGGATACTGAGGCCCAGCCTCAGAGCAAAGAAAGACTAGTTTCCATTTGTAAACTTCCCGGGACAAATATAGAGCAGCCAAATTAGAAATGAGACACTGCAGCAGGGTCTGAGCCTCTGCTTTTGAGGGCTGGTTTCCCATGTCTGGGCCACTTCCCAACTAATCCCACTGAGAGGAGCGCCCAGCGTCCCAAGTGCACCAAGTCAAGGGAGACGGCCTGGGAGCCTGGATGAGGGATGTCTCCCCCACCGCAGGGCCAGTGGTGGGTATCCCAGATGCCCGCAGAGGGTGGGTTGGATGCCCAGTGGGCTGGATGCCCCAACCTGGATGTAGCTATGATTTCTAACAGACCAAGTGAAACAGAGTTAGGAAGGGAAACAGACCAGGGGAAACTGAGGGACTCACTGGAAAATAGTCCATGCAGTGGAGAGCAGGCTGAGGTCCCGGGTCAGGGAAGGAGGGATCAGGGTTGCCAGTGGCTGGTCGGGGCCCTGCACTCACACTCCTTCCCAGGTTTTGGCACCAAATGTAAGCTAAATTCTAGCTGAAATAAGCAGGCGACGAGAGGCAACAAAGTGCCAGGCAGTTTATGAGTGCAATTCCCAGGTGATGTTCCCCAGTCTGGCTAGTTACAGGCTGGGGAAGTCGCGAGTAACCAGATAGGCAGGGAGTTTTTGTAAGCACAGGGAGGGGAGGGGAAGTGGGCTGTGCCAGGTGTATGTGGGGAATTTTTTATTGGCTCAGGGTTGGGTGATGGACAGCCAGAGGTCTCCTCCTTTCAGATGGAGGGTATCTGCATCCGGGGTTTGTAGACGCATCACGCAACTGGAATCCCAGCAGAGCTGTCCATTCCTTCTTTATGTGATACAGAGCTATTTAGTGCTGTCTTTGTTCTGTTTGCACTGTCCTCACTTTCCTCCCTTCAGTGCCTCCAGCCTTACAGAAATAAATTACATAATGGAAATGAAAAATCCCACAAACACATGGAGGCTTAACAACATGCTCCTAACCAATGGATCAATGATCAAATAAAAACAGAGATCAAGCAATATATATATAGAGATGACAACAATAATTCAACACTGCAAAATCTGTGGGATGCAGCAAAGGCCATGCTAAGAGGAAAGTATAATTCAATACAGACCTACCTCAGGAAAGAAGAACAATCCCATATGAACAGTCTAAACTCACAATTAATGAAACTAGAAAAAGAAGAACAAATCAGGCCCAAAGTCAGTAGAAGGAGGGACATAATAACGATTAGAACAGAAATAAATAAAATCGAAAAGAATAAAACAACAGAAAGAATCAATGAAAGCAGGAGCTGGTTCTTTAAGAAAATAAACAAAATGCATCAATCCCTAGCCAGACTTATCAAGAAAAAAAGAGAGTCTATACATAAAACAGAATCAGAAATGAGAGAGGAAAAATCACTAAGGACAACACAGAAATACAAAGAATTATTAGATAATACTATGAAAAATTATATGCTAACAAACTGGATAACCTAGAGGAAATGGACAACTTTCTAGAAAAATACAACCTTCCAAAGCTGACCCAGGAAGAAAAAGAAAATCTGAACAGACCAATTACCATCAATGAAATTGAATTGGTAATCAAAAAACTACCTAAGAACAAAACCCATAGACCAGATGGCTTCACTACTGAATTTTATCAAACATTTAGTGAAGACCTAATACCCATCCTCCTTAAAGTTTTCCAAAGCATAGAAAAGGAGGGAATACTCCCAAACTCATTTTATGAGGCTAGCATCACTCTAATACCAAAACCAGGCAAAGACACCACAAAAAAAAAGAAAATTACAAACCAATACCCCTGATAAACACAGATGAAAAAAATCCTCAACAAAATATTAGCAAACCGAATTAAAAAATACATCAAGAGGATCATACACCATGACCAAGTGGGATTCATCCCAGGGATGCAAGGATTGTCCAATATTCGAAAATCCATCAACATCACCCACCACATCAACAAAAAGATGGACAAAAACCACATGATCATCTCCATAGATGCTGAAAAAGCATTCAACAAAATTCAACATCCATTCATGATAAAAACTCTCAACAAAATGGGTATAGAGGGCAAGTACCTCAACATAATAAAGGCCATATAGGACAAACCCACAGCCTACCTCATACTTGACAGTGAGAAGTTGAAAGCTTTTCCTCTAAAATCGGGAACAAGACAAGGATGCCCACTCTCCCCACTGTTATTCAACATAGTACTGGAGGTCCTAGCCACGGCAGTCAAACAACACAAAGAAATAAAAGGCATCCAGATTGGTAAGGAAGAAGTCAAACTGTCCCTGTTTGCAGATGACATGATATTGTATATAAAAAATCCACTCCAAACCTACTAAATCTAATATATTAATTCAGCAAGGTTGCAGAATACAAAATTAATACACAGAAATCTGTTGCATTCCTATACACTAACGATGGGACTACATCATGTTAAAAAGCTTCTGTCCAGTGAAGGGCATCATCAGCAGAACAAAAAGGCATCCTTCAGTATGGGAGAATAAATTTGTAAATGACATATCCAACAAGGGGTTAACATCCAAAATATATAAATAATTCACATGCCTTAACAACCAAAAAGCAAATAACCCAATTAAAAAATGGGCAGAGGATATGAACAGATACTTCTCCAATGAAGAAATTCAGATGGCCAACAGGCACATGAAAAGATGCTCTACATTGTTAATTGTAAGGGAAATGCAAATTAAAACCACAATGAGATATCACCTCACACCAGTTAGGATGGCCAGTATACAAAAGACTAGGAGTAACAAATGCTAGCAAGGATGTGGAGAAAGGGGAACCCTCCTACACTGCTGGTGGGAATGTAAACTAGTTCAACCATTGTGGAAAGCATAAGGAAGCTCCTCAAAAACTAAAAATAGAAATTCCATTTGACCCAGGAATTCCACTCCTAGGAATTCCACCCAAAGAAAACAAGTTCTCAGATTCAAAAAGACATATGCACTCCTATGTTTATCAGAGCACTATTTACAATAGCCAAGATATGGAAACAACCTAAGTGTCCATCAGTAGGTGAATGGATAAAGAAAATGTGGTACATATACACAATGGAATACTATTCAGCCATAAGAAAGAAACAAATCCCACCATTTGCAACAACATGGATGGAGCTGGAGAGTTTTATGCTCAGTGAAATAAGCCAGGTGGAGAAAGACAAGTACCAAATTATTTCCCTCATTTGTGGAGTATGATAACGAAGCAAAACCGAAGGAACAAAACAGCAGCAGACTCACAGACTCCAAGAAGGGACTAGTGGTTACCGAAGGAGAGGGCTGGGGACAGTGGGTGGGGAGGGAGGGAGAAGGGGATTGAGGGATATTATGATTAGTACACATGGTGTGGGGGGGATCAGGGGAAGACAGTGTAGCTCAGAGAAGACAAGTAGGGACTCTGTGACATCTTACTACACTGATGGACAGTGACTGCAATGGTGTATGAGGGGGAACTTGATAATATGGGTGAATGTAGTAACCACGTTGTTTTTCATGTGAAACCTTCATAAGAGTGTATATTAATAATACCTTAATAAAAAAATAAAATTAAATCCACACACAGAAAAAATAATTCTATTAGTTCTATGCCATCAGCAAACAGAAAGTGTTATAACTCATGGTCATCCTCTCAAATGATCTGACAATGTTTCCAAAGGGGTAATGTCTCAGAAATACAAATCAAAGTTTGTTATAATATGTTATCATACTATGCCTCTCATAAAGGGTGCTATTTAACCATTCTAGTTCCTTTATCAGTCTCTATTCTTTTTTCTTTTTCTAAAATCTTATCTTTAATTTTTCAAATTTGTATTTCTTCATTCCCAAACCTTATCTTATAAGCCTGTATTTTTTTCCCCCATTTGTTTTTCCCTTTTTGGCTCATCAGAAAATGCAGGAACTGTGAATCAAATTTTATTTTCTGATGGATTTCTTTTCCCACTCAAGCAATCCATCACTTTTCTGTCATTAACAGCAAAACACTTTTTTATGTTTAATACCATGCAGAAATGAAAGCCAGGCTACTGATTTATGCTCAAGGGACTAGCATGAAGTAGCTTCAAATTCATTACTAATCTATATACAATAGATGATGACTTTCCTACTAGTATGGTTTTTACAGAGACATCAAATCTGGTGATCGGATAAGGAAAATCTTATTTTTCATTTTAATTGATTAGAATACTTGCCAAAGAGACCAAATCAGAGTTGCTATTGAATTATGGTCTAGTCATCTTCTGTTTATTCCTGAACAAAGATCCTGTCCATAAACATAGTAAAGGTCTCACTATACCATTAGTGAATCATAAGACGTGGCTACTAGGATATTATCATTCGATTGGACGGGTGGAAGGCTCTGAAGGGCAAAAAAACTCCATTACTGACTGCATCCCACAGATTGCATGTTCTACCAAAGACAGGTCAGTGTTAACATCCTTGTGGGTTTAAGACAGACACAGCTCAGAAATGTGACTATCACCTCTACCAGTGTGCCAGTGGACATCCCAGAAAGCATTAAACTTGATTAAGATAATGATTAAATGTCCAGGCAGGAAATGCTGTTTGCCTGCCGCCTCTCCCAGCGAGTAGGTCCTTCTTGAAGCATTCTCTTATTGCCCATTCTTCTCCTTCCCACAGTTGTGTTTCTATGGTCACACGATGATTCACTTAATGTCTGTTTATCTATCCCATTCTTTTAACACCACATGAGCCCAGATAAATTTTACATCTTTATTGAGGTAAAATTCACATACAACAAAATTCATCTGTTTTAATACACTGTTCAGTGAGTTTTTGCAAACACAGGCTGTGGCGACCATTCCTGTTGAGTGGCGGGACACTTCCAACACCAGAGTTCCCTGGAAGGCCGAGTAACCCTGTTGGCAGTGCTCGTCCCCACCTGTCGTAGCGCACGGCGCCCAGAAGTCCCGCAGGCCCGCTGATGAGCCGATGGGACGAGAGAAGGCGGAGAGGAAGGATAGGCAGGAGGGAAGCATCGGCTGCCGCTTATTAACCTTTGTATGCCGAACTATACTAGTTCACACGTGTTATTCCAGGTTTCTCACAACAACACGGAAGCCAGATATTATTATTTGTACTTTACAGAGGAGGAAACTGAGCTTCCGAAAACCTAGGTGACCCGTTCAAGGTCCGGGGTTGGCGCGTGGGCGCGGCGGCTTGAATCCGGTCGATCCGGCCACAGTCCATTACCAGCAGCGCCACCTACTGGCCACGCGTTAGAGGAGTAGCGGTCTAGGGATGTTCCTTGGGGTTATCGCCACACATCTTTCTCTCCTTTAATCTTAACAACTAAAATAACCTGAAATCCCAGAAATCCTGGCAATCTTCAACACACCTCTACAAGAGACACTTCCAGGTCATTCCAGGCAGGACAAGAGTTCTCCTCCAATAACTACAGCCACATTAAGTGTTCATGATCCCTTCTTGATCATTAAATGTATTCATTTGTTCACTGTTAGTTCAATTATTAATCGGTTATGTGATATCATTACAGACTGCTTGTAAAGCCGGGGGGAAAATACCGGGGCAGAATACCTTTGAAACCGATATCAATCAAAGGTAGATATAAAGTGGGAGAAACCCGTTTATTTCTTACAAGCCATCCACTTCTGCTCTCCCATGTCTCTCGCGACCCAGCTGCAGAAGAGGCCCCACCCAACCTCTCTGGTCCAGATATGCCCTTGCTGGCCCCTGTAATTACCTACTGATATGGAGATGGACTACTCCTCTCCACCACTTATATATACCTATTGATACGGAGATGCACTAAAGCCAGGCAAGAGATTCTGGATATATAGCAATTTTACCCACAATGCTCCAGGTTGCATTGTCCCAGAAGTTCAATTACTAATATAACAGCATTATTACACCCCATAATAGAATCATGTTAAGAAAGAAATTTGAAAAAATCTTCTTGAAAGTGTGTCAGGATAAGATTCATCTTCCTAAAACATGAAACCCAAATATGTGCTATGAACAAGAGTGCGGTTATCACTCTCATGTCCAAGGAGGTGGAGGGCAACAGCCCATGGCACTCTGTGATTCTCAGATGCCCTGGTTCCCGTGAATGACCCACAGCTCCTAGTGTGCCTTTTCATCACCAAGGTTGTTTCAAGGACAAATATGGCTGCCAGAGCTCCAGCCATCACATTTACATTTCAGACATCAAAATGGACAATGGAGGACTGACAGGTGTTTCTGCAAACTTTCTAGCATCTCACCCATCTCTTTCTCTCTCCCCCTCTATCATGAAACTGGAAAACACAGCTCCTTCATGGGGCACTTTGATGTTTTGGGTAATGGGCTGCTGACACTAAGACTGGCAGGACAGATATCTGAAGGGGGGTGAGGAACTTGATAAGCACACTGTGAAAGGGACCCTGTGTCAGTCTCAGTCAAGAGAGTTTCCACATAGATTATTTTAGCATTTTCTCAGCCCCAAACTACACTCCACCTCTTTGTTTCCCCAACTTCACAGATATTTAGCCTCTACAGCTCTGGAAATAATCCCAGCTAGATGTCAAGACAGCTCCTAACATGTCCCACATCCTTCATCTGCCTCTTGGTGGGAGAGAGCACAGCAGAGCAATGCCTGGGATGAGGGATTTTCCCACTTCATTGGCCCAAGTACAGTCTTCCTGCCTTTCCTTGGGGCAGGCCCTCTCTCCTCCCTCTAACTCCAGATACAATGTTTCCTAGAATCCCAGAACAAAAAAATTAAACTTATAAAATGATGCCACCTCATGGCATTTAGAATTAATGGCCAGAGGTGATCAAGTCAAAACCTATAGAGGAAAACTAACTGTTCAAAGAGTCACTATGCATGGCTTCTGCTACTATCTCTTAACTACAGCTCATGAAATAAAACTTGTGCCACTTCATGCTGGCTGTCTATCAAAGATGTTTTTGTCCATCCCCTCCATGTGACAAATAGAAGAGGAAGCTGAGACCATGGGTAAAAGAAAATGACTCAAAGTTGTTGCTTTGTGCCAGGCACTGTTCTGAGTGCTATGCAAAAAGCAAGTCCTTTCTTTGCATGTAACAGACTGTGGAGGGCAATACCAGTGCCTCCTATACTTTTCTGCTCACACATGTGATGCATGGAGAGGTTGGGTAACCTGCTCAAAGACACACAGGCAGAGAGTGGCTGGGCTTGGTGCTGAAGGCTGTTTAGTGCCCACACTCCAACTGAATTATGTGCGATACATTACTCTCCCTCTCTGACTTTATGGAAACCCCCATCCACTCTAAAGTATCAAAAATAGGGAGTTCTTATTCTCCATTACTGGATCAATTCCTCTGGTCTTCTGGCATTGTAGGATTTATCAGTAATTGCATGTACTCCAAGCTCACTCACTACCCCAATTATTGGCTAACCCCTCAGACACTAATTAACAAAACATCAGGGATATCCTCCCAGCCCGAGGACAACAAGGTTTTCCTCTCAATGTCTGGGGAGAAAGAGCAGAGCCCTTATAGAATGAACAGTGCAAGTGAGGACAAGTTTAATCTGAGAGATGAGTTTGAAAGAAGGGGCCATGGCAGCGTTGGCTTTTTGCCCACTAGGAAACTTATCCTCAGGTGGAACTTCCCCTGCTGTAGCATAGAAGCCCATTCTACTTTATCAGTCGCGGCAGGCTCTTCAGGGAGCAAGGCTCTGGCAGAGCTTGCCTGTCACACGGGGAAAGTCCAGAAGGCACTGAGTCTCCCCAGCGAGTCTGCTGTGATTGACAGCAGATTCTTCTTCTAGACTGAGAATAATCTCTCCACACCTGTTCAGAGGACAAGACTCAGGTAAGAGCAAGGCCCCAGCAGCCTCATCAGAGTGAACAGGCTGTGTCTTCCTGGGAGACAAGGAGCATTTTCAAAGAGTCCATCACTAACTGTCCCTCCCCAGCTAAGACCCCAGAGGGTGCTAATAAAGCCCTATTCCTAAACCAAGCCCTCTGTGGAGTCTGAGAAACACGGACATAGGTGGCTGCCCTCACCTCTAGACAAACTGAAGTCTGCTCAGTGCAGGAGAGGTTGGTCCAGCTGCAGCCCACGCCTGGGTTCTGTGCAAGAGGACGAGGGATGAGGGCGTGGAGGAGAGGTGTATCAGTGCACAGTGGGCATATGTTAAGCAGCATGTGTAAAACTGTGGACTTCAAGCGGGAAAAGACATGCAGGAACAGAACTGGCTGCCCCTGACCCTAGGTGACCATGAGCCTCATTTCTGCTGCTTCTCCATATATTTGACAATGCTGAGTCACAGTCACAAAAACATTATGAGGCCCAGGATGACCAGGGACATAGTGGCACAGAGCAAGTCAAGCCAAATAGTACCAGTCCATGAGCAAAGCAAGCTTTGAGCTGAATTTTAGCATCAAACTGAAACAGTCAGCCTAGAGAAAATTCAGGCCGTGCCATGTGGGTGTGGGAGCAGGCCTGTGCAGGAGGCGTCTGCCCCTCTCGGTGACAGGCGTCTGCTTACAAGGAGCCGGCACCCTTCCTGTGTGGGCTCGTGTTCTCACTGTGGCCCTCACTGCTGTGTTCCGCGTCCGCCCTCCTGCCTCTCCTCCTCCTGACCGTCACTAGAACGAATCACAGATGGAGCCTGAAGCTCCACGCTGTGCAGAATCAGGAGTTCCTCAAGCAGCGAGACCTTCAAGTTTCCTGACGAAATCAGTAGCGGTTTCATGGATTAGTTGCATTACTCATGCTAGGTGATGGGAACGACACAATGTGCGACACAGACTGCTGTTTTCCAATGACTTGGAATCTCTACAAAATTGTGAAATTAACAAAAAAATGGCAAACAGCATAGCGCATTATTAGGTTCTCCATTACTCAAGGTCTTAAGCATTTTTCAGCTTTATGGTATGTTTAACAAAGGGTCGCACATAGAAAAGGGGACTATTGTTACTTGGGAGGCGGTGGTGTGCTGCTGAGGGTTTAGAACATATGGGGTCTAAGGAGAGGTGACTTCCCTCCTGTGTGAACCAGCACCCTGGTGTCATATTGCAGCATGGATATGAGTGAGGAGGTGTTCTAAACCCTTTAGAACGTCTTCATTTTCACAGAGATACTGAAGAGGGACGTGCAACGGCACATATATAGTGTCTGTACACAAACTGAGGGCTGATGGGTGTCAGGGCTTATTTACTTCCCTGCCTTCCTCTGTTGGTTAAGTAACATGTTTTTATTGGTGGATGTATAGTTGATATACAATATTATATTGTCTTCAGACGAAAAACAGTATTTGAACAAGTATCTTTATTACAAAATGCTCACCAAGAAAAGTGTAGTTACCATTTGTCACAATACAAAGGTATTTCAATATCAGTGACTATATTCTTTATGCTGTACTCTTTTAAATCTCTAAATTCAAGACATTTTGGAAAAGCATACCTAAGCCCCTTTGTGGGGGGCTTCTCGAGCCCCTTTGTACATGGGACCTCCCTGGGGATAATCTGACCCCGCGTGAGAAATCAGGGAGGACAGTCCACGACAGAGGGAGACGCCGAGCTATAGTGAAGGTGCAGGGTGGGGCTGGGCAGGCAGAGCTGGAGGGAGGATGCATGGCAGGCAAAGGCCTGGCACAGGCTGACTGCGGACTGTGGTGGACCCGGGCCTCTGCCACGGGCAAGGGGCTGGTGGGTGAGAGTGAGCAGAACATCACTCAGGGGTCAGAGGTGGGTTGTGTTTCCACACCGTTCCTCCTTGTACAAAAACTAACCGGGTTAACATCCTGATTTTACACTGATCAGAACTCCCATCTGAGAATAAGTTTGTGATCAGAACAGGACTGGAAGCATGCACAAATTATGACATATATACTTTTTAACTTCCTGTGGTGAAAGAAAACCTGGTAATATCCATGGAGGAAAGTGTTACCACCCGTAAGCCTTGTCCCCAAGACTCAGCGTCCTGCAGTTTAATTATAGTCACATCCTTGTCAGTGAAACAGAGCCTTAACCTGGCTGCCCAGGTTGCAGGAATGTGAGGCTGAATATTACTTGCTCTTATTGATATATATTTGATATAGGTTGCAGAGAGATCCTTTGGGATACTAGGCAAACTCATAGTTAAATCCCTGTTTGTCTCTCAGAATATCCTACATATTGTCATGAAATCAATTGGATTTTCACAACAGGTTCTCTTAGCAATGGCCTCAGAGATTTCAGCAGCCAGTGCCAGGCATTGTCTGTATATCATAAAGGTCATGTGTAATACAGGGGATGATTTATTTCACAGGGTGTATCAGTTTTCCACAACCTAGCCTGCCAGTAGGCACGGAGTAAGAACTGTCATTACAGTATCAAGTGGCAGCTGCTAAAGGACAGGCATGTGGCAGTTCTGAGAGGAAACTGCATGGGATTTGATGTGCAGCTACAATCCATACTCTTGGCTGGTAACAACTAAGGATGTAGGTCCTTAGTTTTAAATATACTTTCTCTTAAAACTTGAGCCTTAGCTCTTAGACACTGAGAAAGGACTGGTGGTTACCATAGGAGGTGGTTTGAAATGGGTAACTGAAATAGGTGAAGGGAATAAAGAGGCAGAAAATCTCAATCATAGTGTAAGTTAGTCATGAGGATGAAAGTTCAGTGCGGAGAATATAGACAATAGTTCTGTATCATCTTTCTATGTTGACAGATCTTCCCTACACTAGCTGGCATGAGCAGTTAATAATGTAGGTAACTTTTGAACTGCTTTGCTATATACTTGAAACTAACAAAATGGTGTATCAAGTATGCTTCAATTTTTAAAGATCACCAAGAAACTTGAGTCCTAGGCAGATGACCCCACTGTTGAATGTAAGCGATGGGATGGATAAGGAAAGGCCTGCCTCTGGGAAGATGCTTAGCAGGTTCTCAGAGGGTCCAGAGGGTGCTTATGGTGAGGATGGATGTGGCAAGGATATGGACAAATTGACCCTATGGAAGGCCCTCAAGATGGCGGCGTGAGTAGGGCGGCTGAAATCTCCTCCCAGAATCACAGATATTTTGAAAATACAGCAAATACAACTATTCTTAAAAGAGAGACCAGAAGATACAGTACAACAACCAGGCTACACCTACATTTTTGAGAACTCAGCATCTCAAAAAAAGTGTAAGATAAAAAGCCATGATCCGGCCAGACCCGAGCACTCCCCCGACTGCAGGTCACTGGTGGGAGGAAAAGAATCAGAGTGGGGAGGGAGTGGAAGCAGAGGACTGCTAAATAACCATCCCCAGTAATCTTCACTGGGAGCACAGACACACATTGCATGGTGCACTGCATATTAGAGAAATGGAAAAGTAAAATCCAAGACAGAGACTAAGAGCAGGTCCCTACAGCTGGCTCCCCTGGGACAAAAGAAAAGTGGGTGCTTTAAAAGTCTTAAAGGGACAAGGATTTAACAGGTGGACAAAATCGTCCCAGCAGCCTCAGCCCAGCAAGCTGGGAACTTTAAGGAACTTCAGGTGCCCCAACCCCCTGGGTGGCAACACAGCTCTGAAGCCCCTCACGGCAATAAGCAGCCTGCTGTTCATTCCCCCTGACTGGCACTGCAAGCAAACCAGCTGACCCAGCACTGCTGCTGACCAACCAGGGAGCAGCCCTGCCCACAGCAACCACACAGAGTCTCCTCCCAGTGCGCAGCTGCCTAGGACAGAGGAAGCTGGCACAAAGTCCAGAAGGCACAAAGGGGTGCCGTTCTTGCAGGAGAACACACCCTACATCTCTGTGACCCCCAGTTAACTCTCTGTGTGCAGTTAACTGGCACAGACAGCAGAGACAGGCAAGGTGACCAGCAAGCAGGTAGGGACATGCACCACTTGCTGGCAATCACTTCTATCACCATGAAAAGGCAGAAGAACCTAGCCAGTGAAAAATCACTCAAACAATGCCAGAGAGAGGGCCTGGTGAGACAGATATAACCATTCTTTCTGAAAAAGAATTCAAAATAAAAGTCATAATCATGCTGATGGAGCTGCAGAGAAATATGCAAGAGCTAAGGGATGAAGTCTGGAGTGAGATAACAGAAATGAAACAATCAATAGAAGAACTTAGGAGCAGACTGGATGAGGTACAAGAGACTGTTAATGGAATAGGAATCAGAGAACACGGATACAGAGAAGCTGAGGCAGTGAGAGGTAAAGGGATCTCTAGGAATGAAAGAATATTAAGAGAACTGTGTGACCAACCAAATGGAACAATATCCGTATTATAGGGGTACCAGAAGAAGAAGAGAGAGAAAAATGGATAGAAAGTGTCTTTGAAGAAATAATTGCTGAAAACTTCCCCAATCTGGGGAAGGGAATAGTCTCTCAGACTATGGAAGCCCACAGATCTCTCAACATAAGGGACCCAAGGAGGACAAAAATCAAGACATATAATAATTAAAACGGCAAAGATCAAAGACAAGGACAGAGTATTAAAGGCGGCCAGAGAGACAAAAAAGATCACCTACAAAGGAAAACCCATCAGGCTCTCATCAGACTTCTCAACAGAAACCTTACAGGCCAGAAGAAAATGGCATGATATACTTAATGCAATGAAACAGAAGGCCTTGAACCAAGAATACTATATCCATCAAGATTGTCATTTAAATTTGAAGGAGGGATTAAAAAATTCCCAGACCAACAAAAGTTGAGGAAATTTCCCCCCGACAAACCACCTCTACTGGGTATTTTAAAGGGATTGCTCTAGAAGGAAGTACTCATAAGGCTAAATAGATGTCACCAGAGAAAATAAAATCACACCGAAGAAAGCAGACCAACCAAATACTAACTAAAGGCAAAAAATAAAATGAGCTATCCACAAAAGCAGTCAAGGGAAACACAAAAGAGTACAGAATAAAACACCTAACATATCAAGAGTGGAAGAGAAAGAATAAGAAGGGAGAGAAATAAAGAATCATCAGACTGTGTTTATAATAGTGTAGTAAGTGAGTAAGTGAGTTAAAGTTAGACAGTTACATAGTAAAGAAGCAATCCTTGAACCTTTCGTAACCATGAATCCAAAGCCTGCAATGGCAATAACTACATATCTCTCAAAAGTTATCATAAATGTAAATGGACTGAATGCAGCAATAAAAGACACAGAGTAATAGAATGGATAAAAAAGCAAGACTCACCTATATGCTGCTTACAAAAGACTCACCTCAAACCCAAAGACATACACAGACTAAAAGTGAAGGGATGGAAAAGATATTTAATGCAAACAATAAGGAGAAAAAAACAGGTGTTGCAGTACTTGTATCAGAAAAAATAGACTTCAAAACAAAGAAAGTAACAAGATATAAAGAAGGACATTACATAATGATTAAGGGGTCAATCCAACAAGAGGATATAACCATTATAAATATCTAAGCCCCCAACACAGGAGCACTGACAAATGTGAAACAAATACTAACAGAATTAAAGGAGGAAATAGAATGCAATGCATTCATTTTAGAAGACTTCAACCCTCCACTCACTCCAAATGACAGATCCACCAGACAGAAAATAAGTAAAGACACAAAGGCACTGAACAACACATTAGAACAGATGGACATAACAGACATCTAAAGAACTCTCCACTGAAAAGAAGCAGGATACACATTCTTTTCCAGTGCACATGGAATATTTTCTGGAAAAGACACATGCTAGGCCACAAAAAGAGGCTCAGTAAATTCAAAAAGATTGAAATTGTACCAATCAACTTCTCAGATCACAAGGGTATAAAACTAGAAATAAATTGTAAAAAGAAAACAAAAAGGCTCACAAACACAAGGAGTCTTAACAACATGTTCCTAAATAATCAATGGATCAATGACCAAATTAAAACAGAGATCAAGCAATGTATGGAGACAAATGACAACAACAGCACAAAGCCCCAACTTCTGTGGGACAGTGAAGGCAGTTCTAACAAGAAAGTATATAGCGATCCAGGCCTATTTAAAGAAAGAAGAACAAACCCAAATGAATACTCTAAAGTAACATTGAAACTGGAAAAAGAAGAACAAATGAGGCCCAAAGTCAGCAGAAGGAGGGACATAACAAAAATAAGAGAAGAAATAATTAAAATTGAGAAGAATGAAAGAATAAAAAGAATCAAAGAAACCAAGAGCTGGTTCTTTGAGAAAAATAAACAAAATAGATAAACCCCAACCAGACTTAGTAAGAGAAAAAGAGAATCTACACACACCAACAGAATGAGAAATGAAGAAGGAAAATCATGACTGACCCACAGAAATACAAAGAACTATCAAAGAATAATACGAAAATCTATATGCTAACAAGCTGGAAAACCTACAAGAAATGGACAACTTTCTAGAAAAATACAACCTTCCAAGACTGACCAAGGAAGAAACAGAATATCTAATCAGACCAATCGCCAGCAATGAAATTAAATTGGGAATCAAAAAACTACCCAAGAATATAGCAAAGTTGTAGGAAACAAAATTAACACACAGAAATCTGTGGCTTTCCTATACACTAAAAATGAACTAATAGAAAGAGAAATCAGGAAAATAATTCCATTCACAATTGCATCAAAAAGAATACAATACCTAGGAATAAACCTAACCAAGGAAGTGAAAGACCTATACCCTGAAAACTATAAGACACACTTTAAGAGAAATTAAAAGAGGACACTAACAAATGGAAACTCATCCCATGCTCTTGGCTAGGAAGAATTAATATTGTCAAAATGGCCATCCTGCCTAAAGCAATCTAAAGATTCAATGCAATCCCTACCAAAATACCAATAGCATTCTTCAACGAACTGGAACAAATAGTTCTAAAATGTATATGGAACCACTAAAGACTCTGAATGGACAAAGCAATCCTGAGAAGGAAAAATAAAGCAAGGGCGATCTCACTTCCCAACTTCAAGCTCTACTACAAAGCCACAGTAATCAAGACCATTTGGTACTGGCACAAGAACAGAACCACAGACCAGTGGAACAGAATAGAAAGTCCAGATATTAATCCAAACATATATTGTCAATTAATATACAATAAATGAGACATGGATATACAATGGGGAAATGACAGCCTCTTCAACAGCTGGTGTTGGTAAAACTGGACAACTACATGTAAGAGAATGAAACTGGATAATTGTTTAACCCCATACACAAAAGTAAATTTGAAATAGATCAAAGACCTGCATGTAAGTCATGAAACCATAAAACTCTTAGAAAAAAACGTAGGCCAAAATCTCTTGGACATAAACATGAGCAACTTCTTCATGAACATATCTCCCTGGGAAAGGGAAACAAAAGCAAAAATGAACAAGTGGGACTATATCAAGATGAAAATTTCTGTATAGAGGAGAACACCATCAATAGAACAAAAAGACATCCTACAGTATGGGAGAATGTATTCATAAATGACATATCTGATAAAGGGTTGACATCCAAAATGTATAAACAGCTCACACACCTCAACAAACACAAAGCAAATAAGACAATTAAAAAATGGGCAGAGGATCTGAACAGGCACTTCTCCAAAGAAGAAATTCAGATGGTCAACAAGTACATGAAAAGATGCTCCACATTGTTAATCATCAGAGAAATGCAAATTAAAACCAGAATGCGATAGCACTTCACATCGGTTAGGATGGCCAACATCCAAAAGAGAAACAATGACAAATGTTGGTGAGGATGTGGAGAAAGGGGAACCCTTCTACATTGCTGGTGGGAATGTAAATTAGTTCAACCATTGTGGAAAGCAATATGGAGCTTCCTGAAAAAACTAAAAACAGAAATACCATTTGACCCAGGAATTCCACTCCTAGGAATTTCCCCTAAGAATGCAGTTTCCCAGTTTCAAAAAGACATATGCACCCCTATGTTTATTGCAGCACTATTTACAGTAGTCAAGGTATGGAAGCAACCTAAGTGTCCATCAGTAGATGAACGGATAAAGAAGAGGTGGTACATACACACAATGGAATATTATTCAGCCACAAGAAGAAAACAAATCCTACCATTTGCAACAACATGAACGGAGCTAGAGAGTATCATCCTCAGTGAAATAAGCCAGGTGGAAAAAGACAAGTACCAAATGATTTCACTCATCTGTGGAGTATAAGAACAAAGCAAAAACTGAAGGAACAAAACAGCAGCAGACTCATAGAACCCAAGAATGGACTGACAGTTACCAAAGAGAAAGGGACTGGGGAAGATGGTTGGGAAGGGCATTACGATTAGCAGACATAATGTGGGGGGGGTCACGTGGCAGGCTGTACAACACAGAGAAGACAAGTAGTGAGTCTATAGCATCTTACTGTGCTGATGGACAGTGACTGTAATGGGATATGTGGTGGGACTTTATTATGGGGGTAGTCTAGAAACCACAATGTTGCTCATTTCAGTGTACATTAATGATACCAAAATAGAAATAAATAAATAAAAACAAAAAACAAATAACCGTGGGTTTCATTATCTCTCTGAGCCATGGTTTTCTTACCTACTAAATGAAAAAAATTTTGAGCCTGTGACATTCTGCTACTGTAACAAGAAGAACAGGGTCATAGATTAAATATGGCAAGTGAGGAATTGAGCATTATTAGAAGGTCCCCAAATCTTTTGAGTAGGGTAAATGAATGTAGAGGTAGCCAAAATTTGGAATGAAGTTGATGGCTTGAGGTTGGAGGGATGGCTGATAGGTTAAATTTGAGTTGCTCCATTAACAATGTCAAAGGGTGGGTAGACATGAGTGAAGAAATGACAGTTAGATACCCAGGTGTGGAAGGAATAAGTGATTGTGGAAGATGTGCAATCACTGTGGTTACTCAGAGAAGGTAGGGAGTGTTTTGGAGACACCTCATTTTGGGCAGTAGGAAGAGAGAAGGAAGAATCCAGGGGCTGCTGGAGAGCAAAGAGTAGGACACAGTTAGGAGGTCCAGGCTCGGGTGGTGCCCAGGTTTGCAGCAGAGAAGCCATGTGTGTGTGTGTGTGTATGCTGACGTGGACATTACAGAAAGCTTCTCCTACTCAGTCCCCATACCCCTTTCCCTCCTGTCATACTACTCTCCTTTTTCTCATTCTCTTCCATCTCAGTCATTTGTACTAATACTGTTGCTACTTTACAGGTCACCAATGGTGTTTTTCAAAGCAAAGGGGAGAGAACAATGGTTAGAGCATGGTCTAAATTTTCAGTCTTGCTTCTAGGTCAATAACCTAAGGTAGACCAGTTATCCCACCCAGGCTATTCTACTCAACAGTAAAATGGGGGTAAAAACATTCACATTGCTGATGACTCCGTTACTATTTATTCATTAAAGCACTAAGGAAGACAATTATAGAAAGCTGTTTATAAAAGCACCTGGCCCTCACTGAGTGCTTAGTAATCTCTTTTTGTTTTTTGCCTATATCTACCCCTCTACCTTTCCTGGTTTTTCAATCCTTTTTTATATCTTTCTTCAGTGTCTCTGCAACTTTTCCCTTTTGGTCCAGTTTATACTCTTAGAAGAAACATCAGAATCAGAAATTGGAGAAGGGAAATCACAATTTCCTTTCATCTTAAAACATGAGCTACCCTGATGTGGTTGTACCCAGCTCACCAAATCAAAACTTGGAGGTGTACAGCCTCCATTAGAGATAAAATCATTGGATTTTATAAGAACTATCAAAGAAGAATTTTCAGTAGAATACTGGGAAGAAGTGCAGCAATTCGGTGTTTTACAAGAATATTGGGATCTCTAGATTGAAAAGTATGTATTTTGAAAAAGTGGAGCAAGAAAGGTAATTTGCACTTACTTAGCCACTTAATCCCCAGAACTTGAATTGTTTTCAAATTATACTAGGGTTCTTTAGAATGTATGGCTGTGCAGAAAGTGGGCATGGGGGTGCTATTTTATTACAGCATCCAAGATAAACAATCCCCATGAATTTTATAGTTAATGCATAAAGCACCAAATAAGGAATTAAAATGAGTCCTTCATAAAGTAATTACACACAGAATTTAATTTCTTTTCCATCCTATCATGGGCTATATCATCCCTGCCATGATTCTGGAGGTGTCCAGACCTGGGAAGCAGGAGGGTGGAGGCTGATGGAGCTCCATGGAAAGGCTCCATGAGTCAGCACAGGGCCACCCAGCGGCTTTCTCACAGCAGTGGAATCCAGATACCAAATACGATGTGCTTTCTGACTCCAAGAGGAAGCAGCTGCCTGTCAAAGTCATACAGGGAATTGAAATGTCATTCAGACTACCTGATGAATGTTACCCCTGGAAGCAATATGAGCCTTCAGGAGACACCTCTGAGGGCTGTGTGCCAATAGTTTTCTCCCTATGTGCAAAATCCTATGACCCAGGGTCTCATTAGATGCCATGACTGAAGTGACATCGTTCCTTCACTCCAGGGTATCAGAGGACCTTGGATTGTACCTTTCCAAACTGCCACAGTGGGTGATAGTGTTCTCAGGGTGTGAGAGGGTCCTGGGAGAGAGACCGGCATGGTGCTGAGATCCAGGGAGCACCTCTGCATGGAGATGCAGGCAGATGTAAGCCTTCGAAGATGAGCAGGGTGTGTTCAGGGCAATAAATCCCCTACCTGCTTATAATCGATCACATTCGCATTGGGCCACCTCCCACCTCACTCCTACCACCTCCCCCAAATGGCAGAACAGGAGAACCTTAGAAAGTGTTCAGTGCCCTGCCACTGAGTTTAAAGAGAGGAGTCAAGCACTCTAATGAGGATGAGACGAATGGCCGATTTTGACTAAACGGGAAGAAAATTACTTTTATGGTATGCTTTCACATATCAATTCCTCTCTACCATCACCGAGACTATGTAGGTGAAGCAGTTGTTTCTCCCCACAGGACAGATACAGAAATGGAAGTTCAGAAAGTTTCGATGGCATAGCCAAGGTCACCACAGGAGACAGAACAAGACACACAAGCAACTGCTCTGCACCTTGGTTCTGACCGCCCACATCTCTGTGTCTCCACAGAGGTAAAACAGGAGCCTGGGAAATTTCCAGGTACAAGCATAAGGAAGGCAGTTAATTCCTCTTCTCAGCTTTTCCTCATCCTGTCTTTCCTGATTGATCACAGGGTCCAGAAAATGCCTCAGCATGAGAAGTGACAATGAGAGCTTCTTGGGGGATACCCCAAACTACTTCATCCTTCTAGGTGCTTCTGACAGACCATGGCTGGAGCTGCCTCTATTTGGGGTCCTCCTGGTGTCCTATGTTCTGGCCATGTTGGGGAACATTTCGATCACCTTGGTGTCCAAGCTGGATCCCCAGCTGCAGAGCCCCATGTACATCTTCCTGAGCCACCTCTCCTTCCTGGACCTCTGCTACACCACCACCACAGTCCCGCAGGTGCTGGTCAACACAGGCAGCTCCAGGAAGACAATCAGCTACGCTGACTGCACAGTGCAGTATGCGGTTTTCCACTGGCTGGGCTGCACCGAGTGTGTCTTCTTGGCCGCCATGGCCCTGGACCATTATGTGGCCATCTGTGAGCCCCTGTGGTATGCTGTTATCATGCACCGCACCCTCTGCCAGCAGCTCGTGCTTGTGGCCTGGCTCAGCGGCTTTGGAAACTCCCTCGTTCAGGTCATTCTGACTGTGCCATTGCCGTTCTGTGGGTGGCAGGTGCTCAACAACTTCTTCTGTGAGGTGCCGGCCATGATCAAGCTGTTGTGTGCTGACACCACTGTGAATGTTGTCACACTGGCTGTGTTGGTGGCCTTCTTTGTGCTGGTACCCCTTGGTCTCATCCTCCTCTCCTATGGCTTCATTGCCTGTGCGGTGCTCAGGATCCCATCCTCCACTGGACGGCACAAAGCCTTCGGGACCTGCTCCTCCCACCTTGTGGTGGTGTCCCTCTTCTACCTTCCCGCCATCTACATGTATCTGCAGCCCCCTTCCAGCTACTCCAAAGAGCAGGGAAAGTTTATCTCCCTCTTCTACTCCATCATCACCCCCACACTCAATCCCTTCATCTACACCCTGAGGAATATGGATGTGAAAGGAGCTCTGAGAAGATTCCCATCAAGGATCTGGGGTCTCTGCAGAAGATGAAGGTCTGAGATATGGCCATCGCATTGGTTACAGAACACTGGTGATGTACCACGTGCTTACATAGTCATTAAGCAAACAGTGTGAGTTTTGAGAGATTTGAGAGTCCCTATAATATGCTGTCCAGAACATTTCACCTTTTGTATGGGCAAGTGCCTAAAATCCCACCTCTCCCAAAAGTCTGCAATTCTATGAAGCCGTATATTTTTAGGAACCATTTAAAGAGAATTGGGGTAAAATATGTATATGTCAAAGATTTTAGATTTCTTATTTCCTGATTCTTTTTCCTGCTCTTCTTATTTGTCTTCTAATTTTTCTGCCATTTGTCTCTTACCATTCTCATTCTTTCTTTCCACTTGCTCCCAAGTATACATGAATGTAAAACTGAAACTAACCTTATATTACTTGTAATAAATTTATATTCTTTTCCATATATTTAAATCTCCATAAATCTTTTGTAACTTTGAAAATAATTCCAAAAATGAAGTGAATCACTTTCTTTATCCTGTGACTTTTTTTGGTATCATTAATCTACAATTACTTGAAGAACATTATGTTTACTAGGCTCTCCCCTTCGCCAAGTCCTCCCCACATACCCCTTCACAGTCACTGTCCATCAGCGTAGTAAGATGCTGTAAAATCACTTCTTGTCTGCTCTGTGTTGCACAGCCCTCCCTGTGCCCCCCCCACACTATACATGCTAATAGTAATGCCCCCTTTCTTTTTCCCCACCCTTGTCCCTCCCTTCCCACCCATCCTCCCCAGTCCCTTTCCCTTTGATAACTATTAGTCCATCTGTGGGTTCTGTGATTCTGCTGCTGTTTTGTTCCTAAAGTTTTCCTTTGTTCTTATACCCCACATATGAGTGAAATAATTTGGTACTTGTCTTTCTCCGCCTGGCTTATTTCACTGAGCATAATACCCTCTAGGTCCATCCATGTGGTTGCAAATGGTAGGATTTGTTCTCTTCTTAAGGCTGAATAATATTCCATTGTGTATATGTACCACATCTTCTTTATCCATTCATCCGCTGATGGACATTTAGGTTGCTTCCATATCTTAGCTATTGTAAATAGTGCAGCGATAAACACAGGGGTGCATCTGTCTATTTCAAACTGGAGTGTTGCATTCTTAGGGTAAATTCCTAGAAGTGGAATTCCTGGGTCAAATGGTATTTCTATTTTTAGCATTTTGAAGGACCTCCATACTGCTTTCCACAAAGGTTGAACTAATTTACATTCCCACCAGCAGTGTAGGAGGGTTCCCCTTTCTCCACAACCTCACCAACATTTGTTGTTGTTTGTCTTTTCGATGATGGCGATCCTTCATGGCATGAGGTGATATCTGATTGTGGTTTTAATTTGCATTTCTCTGATGACAAGTGATGTGGAGCATATTTTCATGTGCCTGTTGGCCATCTGAATTTCTTCTTTAGAGAACTGTCTATTCAGGTCCTCTGCCCATTTTTTAATTGGATTATTTGCTTTTTGTTTGTTGAGGTGTGTGAGCTCTTTATATATTTTGGATGTCAACCCTTTGTCGGATCTGTCATTTATGAATATATTCTCCCATACTGTAGGATACCTTTTTGTTCTATTGATGGTGTCCTTTGCTGTACAGAAGGGTTTTAGCTTGATATAGTCCCACTTGTTCATTTTTGCTTTTGTTTCCCTTGCCGGGGGAGATATGTTCATGAAGAAGTCACTCATGTTTATGTCCAAGAGATTTTTGCCTATGTTTTTTTCTAAGAGTTTTATGGTTTCATGACTTACATTCAGGTCTTTGATCCATTTCTTTTTGTGTATGGGGTTAGACAGTGATCCAGTTTCATTCTCTTACATGTAGCTGCCCAGTTTTGCCAGCACCATCTGTTGAAGAGACTGTCATATCCCCATTGTATGTCTATGGCTCCTTTATCATATATTAATTGACCATATATGTTTGGGTTAATGTCTGGAGTCTCTATTCTGTTCCACTGGTCTGTGGTTCTGTTCTTGTGCCAGTATCAAATTGTCTTGATTACTGTGGCTTTGTAGTAGAGCTTGAAGTTGGGGAGCACGATCCCCCCCCACTTTACTCTTCCTTCTCAGGATTGCTTTGGCTATTCGGGGTCTTTGGTGTTTCCATATGAATTTTTGAATTATTTGTTCCAGTTCATTGAAGAATGCTGTTGGTAATTTGATGGGGATTGCATCAAATCTGTATATTGCTTTGGGCAGGATGGCCATTTTGACGATATTAATTCTTCCTAGCCAGGAGCATGGGATGAGTTTCCATTTGTTAGTGTCCTCTTTAATTTCTCTTAAGAGTGTCTTATAGTTTTCAGGGCAAAAATCTTTCACTTCCTTGGTTAGGTTTATTCCTAAGTATTTTATTCTTTTTGATGCTATTGTGAATGGAATTGTTTTCCTGATTTCTCTTTCTATTAGTTCATTGTTGGTGTATAGGAAAGCAGCAAATTTCTGTGTGTTAATTTTGTATCCTGCAACTTTGATGAATTCTGATATTAGTTCTAGTAGTTTTGGAGTGGAGTCAGCCTTTAGGGTTCTTTATATACAATATCATGTCATCTGAAAATAGTGACAGTTTGACTTCTTCTTTACCAAACTGGACTCCTTGTATTTCTTTGTTTTGTTTAATTGTTATGGCTAGGACCTCCAGTACTATGTTGAATAATAGTGGGGAAAGTGGGCATCCCTGTCTTGTTCCCGATCTTAGAGGAAAAGCTTTCAGCCTCTGACTGTTCGGTATGATGTTAGCTGTGGGTTTATCATATATGGCCTTTATTATATCGAGGTACTTGCTCTCCATGCCCATTTTGTTGAGAGTTTTTATCATGAATGGATGTTGAATTTTGTCAAATGCTTTTTCAGCATCTATGGAGATGATCATATGGTTTTTGTCCTTATTTTTGTTTGAATGGTGGATGATGTTGATGGATTTTCAAATGTTGTACTATCCTTGCATCCCTGGGATGAATCCCACTGGGTCATGGTGTATGATCCTTTTGATGTATTTTTGAATTTAGTTTGCTAACATTTTGTTGAGTGTTTTTGCATCTACATTCATCAGGGACATTGGTCTGTAGTTTCCTTTTTTGGTGGGGTCTTTGCCTGGTTTTGGTATTAGGGTGATGTTGGCTTCATAGAATAATGAGTTTGGGAGTATTCCCTCTTGTTCTATTTTTTGGAAAACTTTAAGGAGAATGGGTATTATGTCTTCTCTGTATGTCTGGTAAAATTCCAAGGTAAATCCATCTGGCCCAGGGGTTTTGTTCTTGGGTAGTTTTTTGATTACCGATTCAATTTCATTGCTGGTAATTGGTCTGTTTAGATTTTCTGTTTCTTTCTGGGTCAGTGTTGGAAGTTTGTATTTTTGTAGGAAGTTGTCCATTTCTTCTAGGTTTTCCAGCTTGTTAGCATATAGGTTTTCATAGTATTCTCTAATAATTCTTTGTATTTCTGTGGGGTCCATCGTGATTTTTCCTTTCTTGTTTCTGATTCTGTTGATGTGTGTCAACTCTCTTTTTCTCTTAATAAGTCTGGCTAGAGGCTTATCTATTTTGTTTATTTTCTCAAGGAACCAGCTCTTTGTTTCATTGATTTTTTCTATTGTTTTATTCTTCTCAATTTTATTTATTTCTTCTTTGTTCTTTATTATGTCCCCCCATCTGCTGACCTTAGGCCTCATTTGTTCTTCTTTTTCCAATTTTGATAATTGTGACATTAGACTATTCATTTGGGATTGTTCTTCCTTCTTTAAATATGCCTGGATTGCTATACACTTTTCTCTTAAGACTGCTTTTGCCACGTCCCACAGAAGTTGGGGCTTTGTGTTGTTGTTATTTGTTTCCATATATTGCTGGATCTCCATTTTAATTTGGTCATTGATCCATTGATTATTTAGGAGCATCTTGTTAAGCCTCCATGTGTTTGTGAGCCTTTCTGCTTTCTTTGTACAATGTATTTCTAGTTTTATACCTTTGTGGTCTGAAAAGTTCGTTGGTATGACTTCAATCTTTTGGAATTTACTGAGGCTCTTTTTGTGGCCTAGTATGTGGTCTATTCTGGAGAATGTTCCATGTGCACTTGATAAGAATGTGTATCCTGTTGCTTTTGGATGTAGAGTTCTATAGATGTCTATTAGGTCCATCTGTTCTAGTCTGTTGTTCGGTGCCTCTGTGTCGTTATTTATTTTCTATCTGGTGGATCTGTCCTTTGGAGTGAGTGGTGTGTTAAATTCTCCCAAAATGAATACATTGCATTCTATTTCCTCCTTTTATTCTGTTAGTATTTGTTTCACATATATTGGTGCTCCTGTATTGGGTGCATATATGTTTATAATGGTTATATCCTCTTGTTGGACTGAGCCCTTTATCATTCGGTAGTGTCCTTCTTTATCTCTTTTTACTTTCTTTGTTTTGAAGTCTATTTTGTCTGATTCTAGTATTGGAACACCTGCTTTTTTCTCTCTGTTGTTTGCATGAAATATCTTTTTTCCATCACTTGACTTTAAATCTGTGCATGTCTTTGGGTTTGAGATGAGTCTCTTTTAAGCAGAATATAGATGGGTCTTGCTTTTTTATCCATTCTATTACTCTGTGTCTTTTGATTGGTGCATTCAGTCCATTTACATTTAGGATGATTATTAAAAGATATGTACTAATTGCCATTGCAGGCTTTAGATCCGTGGTTACCAAAGGTTCAAGGTTAGCTTCTTTACTATCTTACTGTCTAACTTAACTTGCTTATTGAGCTATTATAAACACAATTCTGATGTTTATCTCTCTCCCTTCTTATTCCTCCTCCTACATTCTTTCATATGTTGAGTGTTTTGTTATGTGCTTTTTTTAGGAGTGCTCCAATCTACAGCAGTCCCTCTAAAATACCCTGTAGAGGTGGTTTGTGGGAGGCAAATTCCCTCAACTTCTTCTTGTCTGGGAATTGTTTAATTCCTCCTTCATATTTAAATGATAATCGTGCTGGATACAGTATCCTTGGTTCAAGGCCCTTCTGTTTCATTGCATTGAATATATCATGCCATTCTCTTCTGGCCTGTAAGGTTTCTGTTGAGAAGTCTGATGATAGCCTGATGGGTTTTCCTTTTTAGGTGACCTTTTTTCTCTCTCTGGCTGCCTTTAATACTCTGTCCGTGTCCCTCATCTTTGCCATTTTAATTATTATGTTTCTTGGTTTTGTCCTCTTTGTGTCTCTTCTGTTAGGAGTTCTTTGTGTCTCTGTAGTGTGAGCAACTATTTCCTCCCCATGTTTGATGAAGTTCTCAGCAATTATTTCTTCAAAGATACTTTCTATCCCTTTTTCTCTCTCTTCTTCCTCTGGTACCCCTATAATGTGGATATTGTTCCTTTTGGATTGGTCACACAGTTCCTTAATATTGTTTCATTCCTGGAGATCCTTTTATCTCTCTCTGCATCAGCTTCTATGCATTCCTGTTCTCTGGTTTCTATTCCATCAATGGCCTCTTGCATCTTATACATTCTGCTATAAATCCTTCCAGAGATTGTTTAATTTCTGTAATCTCCCTCCGGACGTCTGTAACCTCCCTCCGGACTTCATCCCTTAGCTCTTGTGTATTTCTCTGCATCTCCGTCAGCATGTTTATGATTTTTATTTTGAATTCTCTTTCAGGAAAACTGGTTAGGTCTATCTCCTCCTCAGGGGTTGTGATTTTGGTCTGTATCAAATTTTTCTGCCTTTTCATGGCGATAGAGATAGTTTGCTGAGCTGGCACAAGTGACATCTGGGAGAACATCCCTTCTTGTTGGTTTATGGCCTTCTCCTCCTGGGAGAACAGCGACCTCTAGCGGCTTGTGCTGGGCAGCTGTGCGCAGATGGGACTTCTGGTTCTTGCTGGCGCTGTGGAGTTCAGCTCCGCGTTTGCTGTGGGTGTGGCCTGCCTCGGGTTGCTGTTCTGATATGGCAGAACCGCATTGGAGGTGAAATGGCCAGGAGGCTTTTTATCTCCATGAGGGGCCTCCGTGCTCCCTGCTGCACAGGGGGTTAGAGTGCCCAGAGTTCCCCATGGTTCCCAGCTGCTGGGCTAAGTGTCCCTGGATGCTTCTGTCCAGCTGTGGGGTCCCTGTCTCTTTAAGACTTCCAAAAAGCACTCGCTTTTCTTTGTCCCGGGGGCGCCGGCTGCAGGGACCCGCTCACAGGTCTTACTGTCCTGTTTCCCTAGTATCCAGGACCCCACGGACACCCTGTGTCTGTGCTCTGGTGTGGATGGCTAGGACTGGGTGTTTAGCAGTCCTGGGCTCCCTCTCCCTCCCCGCTCTGACTCCTCTCCTCCTGCCGTGAGCTGGGGTGTGAGGCACTCGGGTCCTGCTAGGCTGGGGCTTGTATCTTACCCCCTTCGCGAGGTGCTGGGTTCTTGCGGGTGTGGATGTAGTCTTACTGTTGTCCTGTGTCTTCTCATCTCTCTTTTAGGAATAGTTGTATTTGTTGTATTTTCAAAAATATATGTGGTTTTGGGAAGAGATTTCCACTACTCTACTCACGCCGCCATCTTGGCTCCTAGCCTTCTATCCTGTGACTTTTTATGATGCTTTTTTCCTGAGGTTCGTGTTTTCCTCTATAAAAAGTATCCCCACCATTGAGTGGGACCCAGGATAAGCATATATCCTATGGATGTGCTAGACTCTATATTAGATTCTATGGATAAAAATCCAGACCACTTAATCTCTTATCTGAAAAAAGAATGCTTTATAGTTGAGAGCACAAGATATAAATATAATCAGAGTTAAGGATAATAAAACTTTAAATAACAAGTTTTAGGTCAATAGCTAATATTTGTAAAATACTTCCAAGAGACAGGCACTACATTAGGTGTATTTATGTAAACCTCTTGTTTAAACCCCATGGTATAGTTGGATCTATGACTTTTCATTGTTATAGAATAATCTGATTATTGGAGAGGTTGTAATAATTCAACCAAGTTCCTTTTGATAATGGAAGGAACTGAGACCAGAAGTAAAGTCTGTACAAATTACCAGCTTTAGTAGAGTTGGACAATAATGCTAGGATTTTATATTTTCATTTTATATTTTTATGTTTGGTATTCATTTATATTTAATTAATTAATGAATTTATATGCCCCCTGTCATGCATAGGCCAAATATTATACCCTAGCAGAGAAAATAAATATAAAAATTAATAAAATAATAAAAATTGTCTGACAATTAGGACAAAAGAAAATTTTAAGAAAATATTTCTGACAGTAAAGGCAAAAAGGAAATATGAAACACAAAGCTATAGGATTTGATTTAATGTATGTGAAAGAATAATTCCTGGTATGAAGACTACTAAGGATTTTTCCCCTAGGCTACCAGAGAACCAGTAAATAATAGCTAGAGGCCCTTTGGAGCTACCTTAGGAAGCATACATTATCACATATAAGAACTTCTTCTAACTTTCCCTAATGGCACAGTTGCTAGGCACAACTCAATGAAAGCAATATAACATGGATCAGATCCAGAGAAAGTCAATCCATGCATACAGCTATTAGAGCTGACCTAATTCTAGGACTGTGCTTTGAGAGTATTGAGGACTGTGTTACTCAAACTAAATGTGCTAGATTACAGATGATAAAGAGACAAAGAAATACATTACATAATGATAAAAGAGTCAGTCCAACAAGAGGATATAATCATTATAAATATCTAAGCACCCAACATAGAAGCACCAACTTCAACACACTCATTCCAAAGGACAGATCAACTAGACAGAAAATAAGTAAAGAGACACAGGCAATGAACAACATATTGGAACAGATGAACCTAACAGACATCTACAGAACATTCCATCCAAAAGCAGTAGGATACACATTCTTCTCAAGTGTACATGAAATGTTCTCCCAGAATAGATGACATACAAGGCCACAAAAAGAGCCTCAGTAAATTAGAAAAGATGGAAACTGTGCCAACCAGCTTCTCCAACCACAAAGGTATGAAACTAGAAATAAATTATGCAAAGAAAACAAAAAATACAATAAACACATGGAGGCTTAGCAACATGCTCCCAAATAACCAATGGATCAATGACCAAATAAACACAGAGATGAAGCAATATATGGAGACAAATGAAAACAACAACCCAACACCACAAAATCTGTGGAATGCAGTGAAGGCCATTCTAAAAGGAAAGTATATTGCAATACAGGCTCACCTCAAGAAAGAAGAACAGTCCCAAATGAACAGTCTAAATTCACAATTAGTGAAACTAGAAAAAGAAGAAAAATGAGGCCCAAAGTCAGTAGAAGGAGGGACATAATAAATATCAGGACAGAAATAAATAAAATTGAGAAGAATAAAACAGTAGAAAGAATCGATGAAACCAGGAGCAAACTCTTTGAGAAAATGAACAAAATAGATAAACCCCTAGCCAGACATACCAAGAAAAAAAGAGTGTACACATATAAACAGAATCAGAAATGAGAAAGGAAAGATCACTATGGACACCACAAAATACAAAGAATTATTATAGAATACTATGAAAAATTATTTGCCAACAAGTTGGATAACCTAGAAGAAATGGACAACTTCCTAGAGAAATACAACCTTCGAAGGCTGACCCAGGAAGAAACAGAAAATCAAAACAGACCAATTAGCAGTACTGAAATTGAACTGGTAATAAAAAAAACTACCCAAGAACAAAACCCCTAGATCACATGGCTTCACTGCTGAATTTTATCAAACATTTAGAGAAGACCTAATACCCATCCTCCTTAAAGTTTTCCAAAAAGTAAAAGAGAAGAGGATACTTCCAAACTCATTCTATGAGGCCAGCATCACTCTAATACCAAAAACCAGGTAAAGACCCCATAAAAAAGAAAATTACAAACCAATACCCCTGATAAACACAGATGCAAAAATAACAAAATATAAGCAAACCAAATTTAACAGTACATCAAAAAATCATCCAAATGATTAAGTGGGATTTATTCCAGGGATTCAAGAATGGTACAATATTCAAAAATCCATCAATATCATATACCACATCAACAAAAAGAAGTACAAAAATCACATGATCATCTCCATAGATGCTGAAAGAGCATTGGACAAAATTCAACATATATGACAAACCCACAGCCAACATTATACCTAACAGGAAAAAGCTGAAAGCTTTTCCTCTAAGATTGGGAACAAGACAAGGATGCCCACTCCCCCGACTTTTATTCAACATAGTACTGGAGGTCCTAGCCACAGCCATCAGACAACACAAAGAAATAAAAGGCATCCAGATTGGTAAGGAAGAAGATAAACTCTCACCCTTTGAAGATGACCTGATGTTGTATATAGAAAACACTAAAGACTTCAACAAAAAACTAGTAGAACTAACAACTGAATTCAGCAAAATTGCGGGGTAGATAATTAATACACAGAAATCTGTTTCATTCCTATATACTAATGATGAACTAGCAGAAAGAGAATTCAGAAAACCAACTCCATTTGCAATTGCATCAAAAAGAATAAAATACCTAGGAATAAACCTAACCAAGAAGGTGAAGGCCCTATATACTGAAAACAAGACACTCATGAGAGAAATTAAAGAAGATGTCAATAAATGGAAATACATACCATGCTCATAAATAAGAAGAATTAATATTGTCAAAATGGCCATCTTGCCTAAAGCAATCTACAGATTCAATGCAATCCCTATCAAAATACCAACAGCATTCTTCAATGAACTAGGACAAATAGTTCTAAGATTCATATGGAAACACAAAAGACCGCGAATAGCCAAAGCAATCCTGAGAAGGAAGAATAAAGTGGGAGGGATTATGCTCCTCAACTTCAAGCTCTACTACAAAGCCACAGTAATCAAGACAATTTTGTACTGGCACAAGAACAGACCCATAGATCATTGGAACAGAATAGAGAGCCAAGATATACATCTACACATAAATGGTCAATTAATATACAATAAAGGAGCCATGAATATACAATGGGGTAACAGAAAAGACAGCCTCTTTAACAACTGGTTTTGGCAAAACTGAACAGCTACATGTAAGAGAATGAACCTGGATTATTGTCTAATTTCATACACAAAAGTTAATTCAAAATGGATCAAGATCTGAAAGTAAGTCATGAAACCATAAAACTCACAGAAGAAAACATAGGCAAAGGTCTCTTGATCAACATGACCAACTTTTTCCTGAACTCATCTGCTTGAGCAAGGGAAACAAAAGCCAAAATGAACAAATGGGACTACATAACACTAAAAAGCCTCAGTAAAGCTACAGACACCATCAGCAGGACAAAAAGGCATCCTACAATATGGAAGAATATATTCATAAATGACATATCTGACAAGGGGTTACCATCCAAAATACAAAAAGAGCTCACATGCCTGAAGACTCAAAAGACAAATAACGAAATTAAAAAATGGGCAGAGGAACTGAGCAAACCCTTCTCCAAAAAAGAAACTCAGATGGCCAACATAGACATGAAAAGATGATCCACATCACTAATTATCAGGGAAATGCAAATTAAAACCACAGTGACATATCACCTCACACCAGTTAGGATGGCCAACATCCAAGACAATGAACAACAAATGCTGGTGAGGATGTGGGGAAAGGGAAAGCCTCCTACTCTTTTAGTGGTAGTGGAAATTAGTGCAACTGTTGTGGAAAGTGATATGGGCATTCCTCAAAAAAGTAAAAATAGAAATACCGTTTTACCCAGGAATTTACGTGAAAGGAAAAAGATCCCTGATTTGAAAGGACATATGAACCCCTATGTTCACCACCCCTATTTACAATAGCCAAATATGGAAGCAACCTAAGTGTCCATGTGTAGATGAATAGATAAAGAAGATGTGGTACATATACACAATAGATTATTATTTAACCAAAGGAAGAAAACAAATCCTACCATTTGCACAACATGGGTGGAGCTAAAGGATATTATGCTTAGTGAAATAAGCCAGGTGAAATGACAAGTCCCAAATGATTTCCTTCATTTGTGGAGTATGAGGGCAAAGCAAAACTGAAGGAACAAAAGAGAAGCAGACTCACAGACTCTAAGAAGAGTAGAGTATTCTTGGTTCAAGGCTCTTCTGCTTTATTGCATTAAATATATCATGCCACTCCCTTCAAGGTTTCTGTTGAGAAGTCTGATGATAGCCTGATGGGTTTTCCTTTGTATGTGATCTTTTTTCTATCACTGGCTGTTTTTTTTTTTTTGGTATCATTCATCTACAATTACATGAGTAACATTATGTTTACTAGACTCCCCCAATCTTCAAGTCCCCCCCACATACCCCATTATAGTCACTGCCATCAGCATAGTAAGATGCTATAGAATCACTACTTGTCTTCTCTGTGTTGTACAGCCCTTCCCATGTGCCCCCTACATTATGTCTGCTAATCGTAGTGCCCCCTTTTTTACCCCTTCTCCCTCCCTTCCCACCCATCCTCCCCAGTTCGTTTCCCTTTGGTAACTGTTAGTTCATTTTTGGGTTCTGTGAGTCTGCTGCTGTTTTGTTCCTTCAGTTTTTGCTTTGTTCTTATACTCCACAGATGAGTGAAATCATTTGATACTTGTCTTTTTCCACCAGGCTTATTTCACTGAGCATAATACCCTGTAGCTCCATCCATGTTGCAAATGGTGGGATTTGTTTTCTTCTTGTGGCTGAATAATATTCCATTGTGTATATGTACCATGTCTTCTTTATCCATTTATCTACTGATGGACACTTAGGTTGCTTCTATTTCTTGGCTATTGTAAATAGTGCTGCGATAAACATAGGGGTGCATATGTGTTTTTTCAAACTGGACTCCTGCATTCTTAGGATAAATTCCTAGGAGTGGAATTCCTCAGTCTCTGGCTGCTTTTAATACTCTGTCTTTATCCTTGATCCTTGCCATTTAATTATTATATATCTTGGTGTTGTCTTCCTTGGGTCCCTTGTGCTGGGAGATCTGTGCACCTCCATGGCCTGAGGGACTATCTCCTTCCGCAGATTGGGGAAGTTTTCAGCAATTACCTCCTCAAAGACATATTCTATCCCCTTTTCTCTCTCTTCATCTACAGGAACCCCTATAATGTGAATATTGTTACGTTTGGATTTGTCACATATTTCTGTCAATTTTCTTTCATTCCTAGATATCCCTTTTTCTCTCTGTGCCTCAGCTTCTTTGTATTCCTGTTCTCTAAATTCTATTTCATTTACTGTCTCCCCTACTTCATCTAATCTGTTTTTAAATTCCACCATTGTATTTTTCATTTCAGATACTGTATCCATGAGCATGTTTATGATTTTTATTTTGAAATCTCTTTAAGGAAGGTTGATTAATTCAGTTCACTTGGCCCTCTTTCTGGTGTTTGTGGGATTTTTACTTGAACCAGTTTCCTTTGATGTTTCATATTTGTAGGTGGTGCCATCTAGTGTCCAGAGACTCTACTCTCTGGAGCTGCTCAGCCCCTGGAGCAATGGTGGGGGTCACAGGGGAGCAGTTCTGGTGCCTGTCGGGAGGAAAGAGGTCTTCCTGATGCCCGGCTGTAGTGCCTCTCTCCACTGCCAGGGCCAGTGGGCAGAGCACACAGGGAGAAACCTCTATGCTTTGCACTTGTAGCTGCCATAGGCGGTGCATTCCTTTGGCTGGCCTGGAGCAATGGTAGGGGCAGCTGGTTTGCAAGCCGGTGTCAGCTGGGAGAAAGTCGCAGCAGGCTGAGTATCATTGTGGGGGTCCTTGGAGCTGTGTAGCCAGCCAGGGGGATGGAGTGCCTGAAGCTCCTAAAAGTTCCCAACCTGCTGGGCAGAGTGCACCCAGACAATTTTGTCCACCTGTCCTTTCTCCTGAGCAGCAAGCTCTGTGAAAACCTCGCCCCTTTAGCAACTCTCTTGCTGTTAGGCTATCTCTGAGACTGCCCACCTTTCTCTTGTCCCAGATCAGCCTGGTGTGGATCCCTGTTTTCCACAAGTGGCTGGAATCTGTCTCTCTAAGTATTCTGCCTGTCTTAGCTTTCCAACTCCACTAATCTCCAGCACACTATGTCATGTAGGTTCATGTTCCCAGAGCAGATTTCCAGTGCTGGGCATTCAGCAGTCCTAGGCCTCTACTCCCTCCCTGCTCCGTTTCTCTTCCTCCCTCCAGTGAGCTGGGGTTGGGGGAGGGCTTGGGTCCTGCCAGATCATGACTTTGCCTTTTTCTGAGGTCTGCTGGTTTCCCCAGGTGTAGGCAGTCTGCTGTGGGCTTCTTTCCTGTTGCTCTTTCAGGATTTGATGTATTTATTATATTTCCATATTAAATGTTGTGTTGGGAGATGGTTTCTGTCCCACCTCTCACACCACCATCTTTCTTCTCCTAATTCCATGTAAAATTTTATCCAAAATATTAAAATATCTATGAACAAACCTAACCAAGGAGGGGAAAGACCTACACTCTGAAAATTATAAGACTTTCATGAGAAAACTTCAAGAACACACAAATAATTGGAAATCTATCCCATGCTCAGGATAGGAAGAATTAATATTATCAAAATGGCCATCTTTCCCAAAGCAATTTACAGATTCCATACAATCAATCCCTATCAAAATACCAATAGCTTTTTTCAACTTAGTAGAGCTAACTCACGTAAATCCTAAAATCCATATGGAGCCATGAATAGCCAAAGCAATCCTGAGAGAGAAGAACAAAGCTGGAGGTATCGTGCTCCCCAACTTCTAGCTATACTACTAAACTACAGTATTCAAAACAATATGGCACTGGCACAAGAACAGACCCATAGATCAATGGAACAGAATAGACAGCCCAGGTATAAACCCATCATACATGGTCAATTAATATATGATAAAGGAGCCATGGATATACAATGGGGAAATGACAGCCTCTTCAACAACTGGTGTTGGGAAAACTCTGATTCAAAAAAGATACATGCATCCCTATATTTATTGTCACATTATTTAAAATATCTTAGATATGGAAATGACCAATGTCCATCAATAGATGAACGAATAAGGAAGATGTGGTACATATACACAATGGAATATTATTCACCCATCGAAAAAAGGAAATCTTGCCATTTATAACATGGATGGACCTAGAGGGTATTATGTTTGGTGAAATAAGCCAGACAGAGGAAGACAAATACCATATGATTTAACTTATTTGTGGAATCTAAAAACAAAATGAAACAAAACAAAAAAAACCAGCAATAGATGCATAGACTCTGAGTAGTGACTGGTGGTTACTATTGGGGAGGGATTGGAGTGGCTAGAGAGGGTGAGGGGGATAAAGGGGCACAAAAATTCTCAATCATAATATAGTTTGGTCATGGAGATGGCAGTACAGCATGGAGAATCTAGCCAATGATTTTGTCACATCTTCCTATGTTGACAGGCAGTAAGTACACTCGTGGAGTGAAGATTTAATAATATGGGTAACGAATTACTGTTTTGTATACTTGAAACTGTGTTCTGTACTGTATAAGATTGTATATGAATTATACTTCAATTTAAAAAATGCAGTAGACTTATAATCCCACTAATAAGAGTCAAAAAAATGTTAAGGTTTATAAGAATAAAGCTAACTTTAAAAATTGAGGAAGATACATACTGAGGAAATTATTAAACATTACTGAAGGATAGAAAAGGAAAATAATGAGATAGATGTTTTCATATGACATGACACATTATAAAACTGTTGTTCTTCCCAAATTGAACTCTAAGTTCAGCAAAGTTACATCCTGCTTGCATGTGTGTGTGTGTGTGTGTGTGTAGCTTTAAGCCACAGGTCCAAAGGTGACTGGACAACCATTCACTGAGGGGATTAGGCATGTGACTCATGGGTCCACTCAACTATCTCAGCAGCAGTCAAGAAGAGAGGTGTAGTCATCCAGGGAAGATCCATGGAGCACCCCTTAACTGACGGTTTGGACCCACGTGAATCACACAGGAGACCAACATGATTTTCGTCGGTGTTCTATCAGCAGACACACTCACAGGCTGGACTAAGGGAGAGAGAGATGGGAAGAAATGAAGGAAGGCTGTCCGACTTCTAGGGTTCCACAGACAGGAAATGGATCAATAAAACTATCTGCCTGAAAATATACAGCATGCTTCAAGAGAAGGGAGGACCCCAGAGCCGGCTCACAGTTTGCTGAGCCCACCCTCACAGCCAGGGCTCAGAGGGCAGAGGTCATCCTCTTCTCAGTCCCGGAGAGTGTCCTGGGAGTAGCCAGAGAGGATTATTCGCAAGCCCGACAATCTAATGGAATCTGCCCTATTGGGTTTCGTTTTTCATACTCGCTTGGTTCCAGTGACTCCTTTTCACCTTCTGCTTTCTGTCCACTGGAATGAGAAGGCCTGTACTGTGCTTGTCCCACTCCAGAAATACATCCTGTGACGTCTGGTTTCACAGGTTCACAGCTGGAATGGAATTTTTGCCTCAGAACGAATCATCCCTCAAGTCCCACCAATACCTGAGGCATGATATTTAAGTGTGATTGGAACCTGGAATGGGTTAAGACTGGGAGATGTTGGGATACAGGGGATGTATTTGCATGTGAGAAAAATAAGGGTTTGAGGAGTCAGACACAGAGCACTCTTGTGAGTTGAATTGTGTCCCCCCAAATTCATGCATTAAAGTCCTGGCCCCACTAACTCAGAATGCAACCTAATTTGGAAAGATGTCATTACAGCTATAATTAGTTAATATGAAGACAAACTGGAATAGGTTGAATCTCCACTCCTACAAAGTTTGGTCACTGGGAGAGCTTCCCCTGGCTGCTAGTGATAGCATCAATTACAGGAGTGAGAGGTACCGTTTTAGCCTGAATACACATTTTGCTGTTATGATTATATTAGTTTGCTAAGACTGTCACAAGAAATGCCACAAGCTGCATGGTGTAAACAACAGAAACATACCACCTCATAGTTCTGGAGGCTGGGTGTCTGACCCAGCATGTCAGTATTGTTGCTTTTTTCTGAGGGCAAAGAGGAAGAATCTGTTCCATGCCCTTCTCCTAGTTTTTGTTGGTTTTCTGGAAATTGTTGGCATTCTTTGGCTTGCAGATCTCTGTCTTCATATTTACATGGCATTCTCCCTGTGTGCACGTCTGTGTCCAAATCTCGCCCTTTTATAGGGACCCTGGTCACACTGAACCAGGGCCCTTCCTGCTCCAGTATGCTCCCTTCTTAACTGATCATGCCTGCAACATCCCTATTTCCAAATAAATTCACATTCTGAGGTAATGTAGGCTAGGATTTCAACATATGAAATGGGCTGGGTAGCTGGGAGGGGACACAATGCAACCCACAACAGAAGGAAAGTGGGTTCAAGGGAGATGTAATAAACTGGCCCCCTACAGTGAGTCACAGGGGTCAGTGCCAGCGGGCCTCCTGAAAGGCATGTAGAGTGTATCTCACAGAGGAAGAGGGAAGCCTTCATCGTCCTCCTGCAGGTAACAAGCAGCTGCATAAGGGATCAGTTCTTCTGTACTGTCAGGTTGGACAGCAAGGGGTGGTCCGCAAGTGCCCCATGCAATGTCACAAAACTCCACAGCTGCAGGGCGGTGCTGCTGTTGTTACATGCTATCCTGTTCCATCAGCATGCAACTGGTGAGCACAATGGCTGGAGTAGAATGTGGACATCCATCTGCCATCACTGATTTCTTTTATTAAATGATAAGTGTGCCATTCAATTTCTGTTGTTCATATAGTTGCTATATTTCCCTTTTGCAACTCATTGGCAACCTATGGCGAGGTACTTTCAGACTACACAAGTGTCCTGCTCTTCACTTAAATTTCCCTTTAGGTCTTAGCAGCTATTACCACTTCCTGCCTGACCTCATCTTCACTATGACAGTTGAAAACAGTTATTTTTTCCCATCTGCATGTCACTGATATTTATATATTGATTTTCTACCCAGCAATTTTAGTTTTTAGTTCTACTAGTGTGGAAAACCTCATGGGTTTTTCTAAATTTGTAGTTATACTATGGGGTCTTTATCTCCTCAGATATTCCTCTGTGTCTCTGAGAGGTAAACTCAATACAGTTGTAAGCTTCTAGTGTCCAGAAACTTACCTTTCTCCTGTTCCAGCTTAACTAAGCTTTTAATTACATTTTATCCTATCTGTGAAGGTGTCTGAAGCAGGGACACAGTCAGCAATAGATGCAAAAAACAAATGTCTAGATCAGTTTCTTAGAAATGCTGGTCTTAAACAAGACAAAAAGTTTCTTCAGAATAGAAATCACATACCATGTCCTTTATTGGGAAAGTCTTATCATGAAACAAAGTCAGCTTATCTCAAAAGCGTACTTGGGAATGTAATTGATTTACATTTTTGCACAAGCTCCTTATATGCACAGCCCTTTGGCCACACTTTGAGTAGCAGAGGCTCATTTGACAGAAGAAGCAGTATTCCCATCCTGAACAATTCCATGTGGTTGCCCCATGTGGAGAGAAGCAACTAATTATATCTATTAATCATTTTATGCTATGTGAGTATGATAGATGAACTGCTCCAAGGATGAGATAAATACAAGTTATAATAGCTAAAGGCAAAATGCATTTTCCACATAATTCTATTTAATTATACAGAAACCTTCCCTTTCCAGCCTAAAGCCTTCCTTTTCATGATTTTCAACTTTCTGTCCTCTAGAGCTGAAAACTGAGCCATTAGATAGGATGAGGCAATTTCCCCCCAAGCCATTAAAATGGAGTCATTTAGCAGAGAGTTTTAGAATAAATAAAACTCTAGAAAAATAAGTAAAAATATTTATAGGCATCCTTTTATAAAATTAAAGGAGACTATTTAACTGAATAAATATAAGAAAGTTTTCTATATTTTGAATTTTCAACCAGATGCAATAAACTTTGATTCTTTTATTAGAAAATATAACTATTACAAAAATTAAAAATAAATAAGTTGCTGCCACAAAATTGCAACATAATATATAGATAACTGTTCTGTCATGGTCAGTTAAGGTAAAGATGGCAGGAGTCATGGGCAAAAGTAAACAGGACAAAGAAGGAGAAAAACATGTAAGGAAAAGAGATTTGGAGAGTAAAAAGAGAAAAGGAAGACAGAAAAAGTGCTTTATTGAATAAGTTCTATGAGGTTCTCAAGAGAAACACACCCTCCTAGTCTCTGTGACGAGAACCATATCAGTTGGGTGATTGCATTTCCCTGATGTCTTCAGCCCAGAGGTTGGGAAGATGCTCACGGCCTCCGTACATCATCAGCAAGATCCATCCTCCTGCTGGACCAGAAGAATCATGGAGCAGCGGCCTTAACCTGGGTGGAGGAGGGCTCACACCACTTGTCTGCTCCTGGGTGGGGGACAGGCAAAGAATAGGGTGTCTGGTGGCCCTGCATCCAGCACTACCGGGGGGGTTCATAGATGACGGTCAACTCAGGCTTCTCTTCTTGAAGTGTTTCTAATGCATGTTTTGTGTCATAATTGAAATACATTTCATACAACCTGTAAAATCAAGTAAAGAGCCATGGGTTATACTCTTCAAAAAACTCTCTCAGAGTTTTTGACCTTAAAACTTTCATCTCCTTGCTTCCCTTAACCTCACACACACAAAAGCTCTCCAGTGCTGCACTTCATGCTTCATGTGTTTTCTGTGACATTTTTAACCTTCGAGTTTGGAAATGTTTAAACATAAATGTACAGAGAATAATATAATGAATCTCCATATACCCATGACACAGGATTGAAATTAGCTCTGAGCCACTGAGCCAATCTTATTTCATCTATCACCCACCCAGTACTCACATCAATGAATTATATTAAACACAGCGTTTCGTGCATCTATAAATATTTTGTTGTATGACACTAGATGAAGAAGGCTTTCTAAAACATGACCAAGATTCAATTATCACACCTCAAACAGCTAAAAATAATTCCTTAAAATCAGTATATATCCAATCAGTATTTAAATATCAACTGTCTGATAACTTTTTAATATTATGTCCATTTAATCAGGAGCCAAATAAAGCCCACCCACTGCAATTGCTTGGTATGCCTCTCAAGACTTCTTTGATATAAGTCCTTCTTCTTTCTCTTTTTAAAAAATTTCCCTTGCAACTTAACTAAGAAATCAGACCATTTGTCCTACATTTCTAACAATCTTGATTTGGCTGTGTTATGGAATGAATGTGTTCTGCCCAAGTTCATATGTTGAAGCCCTAATACTCAATGGGCTGGTATTTGGAAATGGGGCTTTGGAGATGTAACTAGGATTAGATGAGGTCATGGGGTGGTCCTCACTATAGGATCAGTGCCCTTAAACCAGAATGCACACTCTGTATGCCTGCCTCTCTCTCTCTCTCTCTCTCTGCCTGTGCCATGTAGGGAAACAGCAAGAAGGTATCTATCCATAAGCCTGGAAAAGAGCTCTCACCAGAAACTGAATCAGTTGGTAACATGATCTTGGATTTTCTATCCTCAGAACTGTGAGAAATAAGTGTCTATTTAAGGCCCCCTGGCTATGCTCTTTCCTTATGGCATCCCAAACTGATAAGACGGTTTGATTGCATCAGTGGATACCTCAGTCTATTTTGAGCCTGTCTCCTCCACAGTGTCCACCAGGGTCAAGTCTGTGCCCCCACATATAGCAATGTTCCAGAATCATCCTCACCAATCCCTCTCTTTGTTCCTCTATTTCTCTAAGCTCTAGGAATGTTGGCTTTTCCTATAGCAAACACATTCCATTGTGTCCTCACAAGGATGCAGTGCTGACTGAACTTCTGTTTATTCAAACCTGCATCCTGGTTGGTTCTCAGCATCAAGATCATGAAGGACAGAAGTCCTTCAGTTAAAGGAATTTATATTCTTGGAATATGATATGGATAATAAATAAACAAGAAAATGCATAGCATGTTTTGATGGTAGTCAACACTAAGGAGAAAATAAGCAGAGAAAAGTAAAGCGCATGCTGACCTGCTCTTTTCAGTAGGGCAGTCAGAGAGACTCACAGAGATGCCCTTTAAGCAGAGGATTTAAGGATTAAGGAGCACGGTGGATCCCAGTGGGGAGAGAGTTCCAGGCAGAAGAAAGAGCAAGCACAGAGCCCCAGAGGTGGCAGCAAGGACAGCAGTGTGGGCAGAGCAGAAGGAACAAGGGCTAGGGGAGGATGAGTTGGCAGAAACGACAGGGGCCGGTCATGCGGGGCCCTGGACACGTGAGTTTGTGGCTTGTACTTTGAAGGTAACAGGAAGTCACTGGAGCACATTGGTCAGAGTGATATGAGCTGACTCATGTTTAAGCTGTACTTTCCGTCTGCTATGGTAAGAAAAACAGATGGGGGAAGCCTGGCAGAATGCCACCAGGACGACTCAGAGAAGAGGTGGCAGTGGCTTGAACCAGGGTAGAAGCCATGAAGTCAGCATGAGGTGGTCAAAAAGTGGAGATTCTGTGAAAGCAGAGCTAACAGGACCTACCAATGGATCAGAAAAAATGCATCGAAGGTAATGCCTGGATTGTTTCAGGCCTGAGAAATTCAGACTGAGTTACATTGTCTGAGTTGAGGAAGAAGACAGAGGGGTTTTGGAGGGGAAAAAGCATAGGTGTGGATTTGGACATGTGAAGTTTGGAAGGATTATTAGACTTCCAAGTGGGAAAGATCATATAGTCATTTGGGCAAGGAATTCATGGAGATATAAATTGGGATGTGGGGAGACACGACACATATATATGGAAAGCCCAAAGACTAGATAATATAAATGATGGAGAATGTGTAGAGAAGAAAAATTATCCTGACGCTTGAATCCTCAAGAAAGAGGGTGACTCAGCACATAAAGTTGATAATGATGCAGAAAAACCAAGCAGGAGACTGAGCAGAAATCACAGCCAATGAGGCAATTTTTGGAGAATCCAAAAGAGAGCATGCTGGCCCTCAAGTGAAGGAAACATCTTCAGTGGAGTCTGTGACTGTCAGGGCCGATGGAAGCTGTGAAACTAGAAAGCTCTTATTAGAGAGATACCGAGCACCTCGGCAACATCACTCCTGATGGAAAGGGGCCAGTGGTAGGCTGAATTTTATGTAATTTCCAATCTTGATGTTTCTGGTGCACTCGCTTTCCATTTAGAAACAAAATCAACAACACTTCCACTAAGTAGAGACCTTTGCACTGAGAACGAACCACAGACCAGCCTAGTTGTGCAAAGTGCAGTCCTTTTGCAAAGAGAGAAAATTCTACCTGGCCACTTTCACTGGAACTTGTGGTTCTTTCAGAAATATGGATGGAAAGTCTTTTCAAACTCACCTAAAGCTTGATAATTTGAAATTTCTGGTTGATGTTGATTATGTTCATGTTTCATACACCCTAGTTTAAAAAATCTGCAAAACTGGCCCAGGCCCAACCTCAGTCCAAGTGCAAATGAAGTCACAACTGGTCAACTTTTCCACAGTGCTCAGAGCTCTGCCACAGAAATATCTGCAAAGCAGACTTACGTTAGGCTTTTTAGAAGGCTGCTCCGCTGCTTCAGCACTTCGCAGAGCAGGATGACCCCCAGGTCACCCAGGTCATTGCTGCTCAGGCTCAGCTCTCGCAGGCTCTGGTTGGTGGTCAGAAGTGTGGAAAGATTCCAGCAGCAGTGTGAGGTCAGGCTGCAGTTGTCTAATCTGCAAGAAAAAGGGTGATTTAAAGGAAACATTTCCTAGCCATCCCCCCAGGCCTCCTAGATTGTATGTTTCAAATGCAGAAAAAGCACAACATCACTAAGTTTGGAGCAACCTTATGTACCCATGGTTATTTTCTTCTCCATTTCCCATGAGAGTATTTTATCTTGTCTACTTGTATGGATCAAACTAATAAACTTTCCAAAGTTCTCTGTCTCCCCTCATATTTCCCTCAAACACAAGTACCGTGCTACCCCTTGTGTGGTTTTGTGGTGAAAGGACCTCCAGTAGTTACCTTTATACCATCTGGAAGGAGGGCTCCTCCCAGTCACATGATCCCAGTAATGAGTCACACCCTAGGGAGACACCATCACTTCTCAGATACAGATTGTCCCATCCTCATACCCCCAAACCACTCCTCTCCCGCTTAGCCACCACATATTCCCATCCCTGTAACAAGCTAAGGGACTTACTCGAGCACCTGAAGCTTGCAGCTGGGGTGCAGAAGACCCTCACAGAGAAGCTTGACTCCTGAGTCTCCAAGAGCATTGTCCCGCAGGTAGAGGTGAGTGAGATTCTGGTTAGTGCTGAGTACGGAGGACAGAGCTGGACAGCAACCTGATGTAAGGCCAGAATTCACCAACCTGCAGAAGGAATGGGAAAAGACACCCTCAATGCCCAACCTTCTCTGGACAGTGTGCAGCTGTCTCATAGGAGGAACCTCATTTTATCTGAAAAGCAGCATCTTCAACTTAATGGTCAGGAGCCAGCATCTTGGATATCATCGAGGACAGCATAATCTCCTGTCTCTGGTCCCATGAGAGAGACAAATGATGGTCTCAGCATGTGCTCTGCTGGGGTCAGTAGGACATGCGTAGCATAAGCAAAGTGATCCTGGTTCCCCCACATTCCTCCTCCTTGCATGTTTTTCCTCTGACCATGCATGCTCCTCACCACCACTTCTTCCAGAAAGACACCTCGGGTTGTCCCTGACAATAACTTTCACAACACTGCAGAGACCTGCCTTGGTTGATTCTTACCTCAACCAAGCAAGGTGGCAGTGCAGCTGGAACAATTACATCTCACCTACAGATCACAAATCTGAGGTTCATCAAACCATGTGTTTCTCTTAAGGTCCAGTTGGAGAAGGTACCAGCAGTGTAGCCTTCCAGTTTAATTCTCCCTCTTCTGCCCCTGCTCATCTCGCTCTTCCTTTTGTACTGTAAAGGGCCTCTCAGAGCATAAAACTCTAGGTTCGCATCATACTCAGTGGCATTGAGATTTTTGATGTAATACTCTTGGGTCAAGGTGAGCATATTCTATCACCTGAGGGCAAGAGGCTCTGAAATAACTTTGTCACTCCTGTACAGAGGCTGAAAGTTGTCATATAGTATACAGAAAGCCACATATGTGAGGCCTACAGCAAAGCCTGGACAAGAACGTCTCGTGTGATCACATCCCTTCCTTCCAGAGTCCTTAACAATGACAAGTTTTTAAGCTCTATGGTGTCTTTGAGTCAAGAAAAATAGAAACACAGAAGTTACTCAGTGTGGTATGAACAGATGACCAAAGACAAGCAGAGGTGCTTACCCACTTACTGGGTTCCCTCCTCCCCGTCAGAGATGAATCATGATGAAAAGGAAGGGACAGGGAGCTCAGAAGAAATGAGCCAAAACAACAAGTTTTGAGTGGCTTCCAGTAAGTTCTGGTCTCCAGCTAATTTTGCCAGATGGTGAACATACAGAAGGGAGTTACAGGATTACTAGCTGTAATGGACGGGACGTTTGTGTCTTTCATGGCAAGTTAATATGCTGAAATCTTAACCCACAGTGTGATGGTATTGGAGATGGAGTCTTTAGGAGGTGATTAGGTCTTAAGGGTAGAATCCTCAATATGGGATTAGTTCCCTTATAAAAGAAACCCCAGAGAGCTTCCTCTCCCCTACTTCCACATAAGGACACAGATAGAAGGTGGCTATTCACAAGCTGGGAAAAGTCCTAACCAGGAACTAGATGATACACAGTATCTTGATCTTAGACTTCCAGCCTCCAGAACTGTGAGAAATAAATTTTTGTTGTTTGAGCCACCCAGTCCATTTGTTATAGCAGCGTAAGCAGACTTACATTGACAAAGATGAAGAACATACTAGAAGACTGAAGGCGGTCATCAAAAAGGAAAGAGTATCTTGAAAGATACATAATGGCAAACTTTACCACTATTTCCAGAAAAGGAAAATAAGGGATTATGAAACATGTTTGAGGAGCAGTGCACAATGAAATGGCAGTAGTTACCAGCAGGCAGGGTGGTTTTGTCAAGAAAAAGTCACATCCGAATTATCAAAATGTTGGTAACCATTGAGACTGAGTGATGGGTATATAGAGTATATAATGAGATGTTCAGAAAATCAAAAAGCCAAGTCTTACCCTCCAATCCACTGGATTAGAGGAATGTAACCAACATCATATCTTAATGTTGACCAATCCATTCAATTAATGCTGCATTTACTGAGCATAGATATCTTACCATGAGCTACATTAAGTTAAATTATTGGGTTTTAAAAAGTTTACCAATGATATGCCTTATGTCAGAAAATTGTCTCACAAAGAAAATTGAAGAAGATTTAACATTCATTGAATATTTACTGTGTATGTGGCAGTGTGATGATGACTTTAAATAGGATTATCTCACTGAATTATTACACAACCAAGATGCAAGCATTGTTTTTATCTTTATTTTTATATATAAAAAGTGGGGATCAGAGAAATTACTTGAAGAGTAAGGAGCTTCCCAGATGGACAGGAGGGGTGGGAGAGTAAGGGTAAATGTCCAGGCAAGAGAAAAGTAGTATGCAAGCATAAGGGGAGGTGAAAAGAGTGGGTCAGGTTCTTAGAACTAAAAACTAATTCAATATGACTCAATGTGGAGCAAAGGGTGTGGTAGAGAGGGCAGGAGCAGCGATCTGGGGCTGTTCAAGGGTAGCTTCATGTGCTAAGCTAACATACACCTATGTCGTTCTGACGTCAAAGAATGTTTGAAGGTTTTTTGAGCAAAGGCTCAATATTATCAAATTTGCATTTTAGAACACTTCTTCTGGTGTTACGTAAAAGAAAGAGGAGATGTAACAGGAACTGAAAGTAAAGAACTGAAAGTAAAGATTGTCCTCTGTTGCTGGCTGGTCAGCCTCTTGGAAAGTCCCACTATTCAACAAGGAATTTAGGAGAGGGTAACAACAAGACAAAAGATGGGGGTGGAATAAGTAATAGGAATTAAAAAAGAGAAGAAAAAAAACTACTAAATAATTTTTAAAACAGTCACTGTATGGCACTTATATAATATTGGGGGGATTGCATTATTACTCCAGAGATAAAGGCCTAAAGTTCAGGAAAAGAAAACTTGGCTCTACCTAACAATATAAAATGCCTAAAATTTTTGTCTCTTTTATTCCACTTATTGATATCCACATCAAAAGAAATTTTCACACGTACATAAAGTAGTACATACAAATATACTTTTTTCAGATTTTGTAATAGTGAAAAAGTAGAAACTCACCCAATGGTTCATCATTCAATGGGTAGATAAATAAATTACTGTTGAACTATTAAGTCCAAATCTATAGGTCTGTACAATACGTCCATGATAAATAAAAAAAGCAAATCATAGGAAAGTATTTGCTTATGATTCCAGTTTTGACAGATAGATAGTTATAGGTTGAATTTTATCCCCCAAAACTTCCTCTGTTGAAATCCTAGCCCCTAGTAGTTCAGAACACAGCCTTATTTATAAATAGAGTCATTAAAGATGTCATTAGTTAAGGTGAAGTTATTCAGGTGAGCCCTAAACCAATATGACTGGTGTCCTTATAAAAAGAAGAAATTTGGACACAAAGACAGATACACAACAACAGAGGAAAAACACCATGTAGAGATGAAGGCTGAGATTGAGGTGATGCATCTACAAGCCAAAGATTGTCAAATATTGCTAGCAAACCACCAGAAACAGGAAGAGAAGTATGGAACAGATTTCTCCTCATAGCCCTCATAAAGACCCAATCCTGTCAACACCTTATCTTGGACTTTTAGCCTCCACTACTGAGAGACAATAAATTTCAATTGGAACATTCTATCCAAGCACATATTTTTCTCAAGCACACATCGAAAATTTCTGGGAGAAATTGTAGGCCACCAAACAAGTCTCAGCAAATTTAGAAGGACTGAAATCATACCAAGGACATTCTTTGACCACACAGTATGCAACTAGGACTCAAGAGCACATGAAAATTAAACAACCAATGGGTTAAAGAAGAAATTATAGGGAAAATTAAAAAGTATCTTGAGACAAGCAAAAATGGAAACACAACAAAACAAAACTTATGGGATGCAGTAAAATCAGTTCTACAGAGAAAGTTTCTATCTATAAATGCATACATCAAGAAAATAAAGAGATCTTAAATAAATAATCTAACTTTATACCTCAATAAGCTAGAAGAAGAACACACTAAGTTTACAGTTACCTCAAAGAAGAAAGAAAGATTAGAGGAGAAATAAATAAAATGGAGAATAGGAAAATAATGGAAAAGACCAACAAAACTGAAGATTAATTCTTAGAAATATAAACAATATTGACAAACTTTTAGCTAGATAAACCAAGAGAAAAAGAGAGACGATCCAAATCAACAAAATTTTAAATGAAAGAGGATACATTACAACTGATACCACAGAAATACAAAGGATGATAAGAGGCTACTCTGAAAATCTAACCAACAAACTGTACAACCTAGAAGAAATAAAAAAATTCTTGGAAACATACAACATACCAAGACTGAATCAAAAAGAAATAGATAATCTGAACAGACAATCTCATAAGAAGATTGAATCAGTAATTACAAACTCCCAATGAAGAAAGGCCCAGGATCAGATGTCTTCACTGATTAATTTCATCAAACATCTGAAGAATTAACACCAACCCTTCTAAAATTCTTCCAAAAAAATCAAAGAGGGAACACTAAAACTCACTTTATAAGTGATACATTACCCTGATACAAAACCAGATAGGACAGCACAAGGAAAGACATCTACAGGAGGCCAGTATTTCTGATGAATGTAGATGCAAAATTTCTCAAAAAGCTAGTATACCAAATTTGACAGCATACTTAAAGGATCTTCACCATGATCAAGTAAGATTTATCCCTGGGATGTAAGGATGGTTCAACATGCAAATCAGTAAATATAACAAATCACATTAGTGCAATGATAGATAAAAATCATATTATCATCCCAACAGAAGCAGAAAAACAATTGACAAAGCTCAACAACCATTCATGATAAAAATGCTTAACAAGTTAGATACAGAGTAACTACCTCAATATAATAAAGGCTATATATATTAAACCCTCAGGTAACATCATATTCAATGGTAAAAGGTTGCATTTCTTCTGTAATCAGGAAAAAAACAAGAGTGCCTACTCCCATCACTCTTATGCAAAATAGTATTGAGAATCCTAGCCATGGAAATCAGGCAAGAAAAATAAATAAAAGGCATCAGAATTGGAAGGAAGAAGTAAAATTGTCTCTATTTACAGATGACATGATTTTCTATATGGAAAATCCTAAAGATACAATTAAAAACTGTTAGATCTAATGCACAAGTTCAGTAAAGTTACAGGATAAAAGATGAACGTACAAAAATCAGTAGCATTTCTATAAACAAATAATGAAATATCTGAAAATGAAATAAATAAAACTATCCCATTTCTAGTAGGAACAAATATTAATAAAATACTTAGGAATAAATTTAACCAAGGAAGGAAAACATCTGTACACTGAAAACTACAAGATATTGGTGAAAAAAATTAAAGAAGACAGAAATAAATGAGAAAATATCCCTTGTTCATGTATTGGAAGAATATTGCTAAAATGTCCATACTACTTGATACCATCTATAGATTCAATGCAATCTCTATCAAGATTCCAGTGACCTTTTAACAGAAGTCCAAAAAATCCTAAATTTCATATGGAACCACAAGGTACCCCAAACACCCAAAGCAATCCTGAGAAAGACCAAGGCTAGAACCATCATACTTCCCAATTTTAAACTATATTATAAAACTATATTAATTAGGGGGTGGAGCCAAGATGGCTGCGTGAGTAGAGCAGCGTAAATCTCCTCCCAAAACCACATATATCTATGAAAATATAACAAAGACAACTCTTCCTAGACTAAAGACCAGAGGACACAGGACAACATCCAGACCACATCCACACCTGCGAGAACACAGCGCCTCGCAAAGGGGGTAAGATACAAGCCCTGGCCCGGCGGGACCCGAGCGCCCCTCCCCCCAGCTCCTGGCGGGAGGAGAGGAGTCAGAACGGGGAGGGAGAGGGAGCCCAGGACTGCTGAACACCCAGCCCCAGCCATCCGGACCAAAGTGCAGACACAGTGCATGTGCGGGGCCCTGGATACTAGGGAAACAGGGAAGCAGGACCGGTGAGTGGGTACTGGAGGCCGGTGCCGGAGGACAAAAGAAAAGCGAGCAGCCTTTTTTTCTTTTTTTTCTATTTCTTTTTAATTTTTGTTGTTGTTGTTTTGTTTTGGTGAGTGCTTTTTGGAAGTCTTAAAGGGGCAGGGCAGGACACTTAGTCCAGAGGTAGGGAATCCGGGGATCTCTGGGCACTCTAACCCTCTGGGCAGCAGGGAGCACGGAGGCCCTTTACGGAGACAAATAGCCTCCCGGCCGCTCCCCCTCCAACGCAACTCCACCATTTTAAGCAGCGGCCTGAGCCAGGCCACGCCCACAGCAACAGCGGAGATAAACTCCATAGCAGCCGGGCAGGAAGAAGAAGCCCTGTCTGCACGCAGCTACCCAGCACAAGCCACTAGAGGTCGCTGTTCTCCCAGGAGAGGAAGGCCACAAACCAACAAGAAGGGAAGTTCTTCCAGCCGTCACTCGTCCCAGCTCTGCAAACTATTCCTATCACCATGAAAAGACAAAATTACAGGCAAACCAAGATCACAGAGGCAACACCAGAGAAGGAGACAGACCTAACCAGTCTTCCTGACAAAGAATTCAAAATAAAAATCATAATCATGCTGACAGAGATGCAGAGAAATATGCAAGAAAAATGGGTTCAAGTCCGGAGGGAGATCACAGATGCCAGGAAGGAGATTACAGAAATGAAACAAACTCCGGAAGGATTTATAAGCAGAGTGGATAAGATGCAAGAGGCCATTGATGGAATTGAAACCAGAGAACAGGAACGCATAGAAGCTGACATAGAGAAAGATAAAAGGATCTCCAGGAATAAAACAATATTAAGAGAACTGTGTGACCAATCCAAAAGGAACAATATCCATATTATTGGGGAACCAGAAGAAGAAGAGAGAGGAAAAGGGAAGGAAAGTATCTTGGAAGAAATAATTGCTGAAAACTTCCCCAAACTGGGGGAGGAAATAATTGAACAGACCACGGAAATACACAGAACCCCCAACAGAAAGGATCCAAGGAGGACAACATTAAGATACATAATAATTAAAATGGCAAAGATCAAGGACAAGGAAAGAGTTTTAAAGGCAGCTAGAGAGAAAAAGGTCACCTATAAAGGAAAACCCATCAGGCTAACATCAGACTTCTCAACAGAAACCCTACAGGCCAGAAGAGAATGGCATGATATATTTAATGCAATGAAACAGAAGGGCCTTGAACCACGGATACTGTATCCAGCACGACTATCATTTAAATATGATGGTGGGATTAAACAATTCCCAGACAAGCAAAAGCTGAGGGAATTTGCTTCCCATAAACCACCTCTACAGGGCATCTTACAGGGACTGCTCTAGATGGGAGCACTCCTAAAAAGAGCACAGAACAAAACACCCAACATATGAAGAATGGAGGAGGAGGAATAAGAAGGGAGAGAAGAAAAGAATCTCCAGACAGTGTATATAACAGCTCAATAAGCGAGCTAAGTTAGGCAGTAAGATACTAAAGAGGCTAACCTTGAACCTTTGGTAACCACGAATTTAAAGCCTGCAATGGCAATAAGTACATATCTCTCAATAGTCACCCTAAATGTAAATGGACTGAATGCACAAATCAAAAGACACAGAGTAATAGAATGGATAAGAAAGCAAGACCCATCTATATGCTGCTTACAAGAAACTCACCTCAAACCCAAAGACATGTACAGACTATAAGTCAAGGGATGGAAAAACATATAACAGGCAAACAACATCAAGAAGAAAGCAGGGGTTGCAGTACTAATATCAGACAAAATAGACTTCAAAACAAAGAAAGTAACAAGAGATAAAGAAGGACACTACATAATGATAAAGGGCTCAGTCCAACAAGAGGATATAACCATTCTAAATATATATGCACCCAACACAGGAGCACCAGCATATGTGAAACAAATACTAACGGAACTAAAGGGGGAAATAGACTGCAATGCATTCATTTTAGGAGACTTCAACACACCACTCACCCCAAAGGATAGATCCACTGGGCAGAAAATAAGTAAGGACATGGAAGCACTGAACAACACAGTAGAACAGATGGACCTAATAGACATCTATAGAACTCTACATCCAAAAGCCGCGGGATATACATTCTTCTCAAGTGCACATGGAACATTCTCCAGAATAGACCACATACTAGCCCACAAAAACAGCCTCAGCAAAATCCAAAATATTGAAATTCTACCAACCAATTTTTCAGACCACAAAGGTATAAAACTAGAAATAAATTCTACAAAGAAAACAAAAAGGCTCACAAACACATGGAGGCTTAACAACATGCTCCTAAATAATCAATGGATCAACGAACAAATTAAAATAGAGATCAAGGAATATATAGAAACAAATGACAAAAACACAAAGCCCCAACTTCTGTGGGATGCAGCGAAAGCAGTCTTAAGAGGAAAGTATATAGCGATCCAGGCACACTTGAAGAAGGAAGAACAATCCCAAATGAATAGTCTAACATCATAATTATCGAAATTGGAAAAAGAAGAACAAATGAGGCCTAAAGTCAGCAGAAGGAGGGACATAATAAAGATCAGAGAAGAAATAAACAAAATTAAGAAGAATAAAACAACAGCAAAAGTCAATGAAACCAAGAGCTGGTTCTTTGAGAAAATAAACAGAATAGATAAGCCTCTAGCCAAACTTATTAAGAGAAAAAGAGAATAAACACTAATCAACAGAATCAGAAATGAGAATGGAAAAATCACGGCAGACTCCACAGAAATACAAAGAATTATTAAAGACTACTATGAAAACCTATATGCCAACAAGCTGGAAAACCTAGAGGAAATGGACAACTTCCTAGAAAAATACAACCTTCCAAGACTGACAAAGGAAGAAACCAAAAGTTAAACAAACCAATTACGAGCAAAGAAATTGAAACGGTAATCAAAAAACTACCCAAGAACAAAACCCCCGGACCGGATGGATTTACCTCGGAATTTTATCAGACACACAGAGAAGACATAATACCCATTCTACTTAAGGTTTTCCAAAAAATAGAAGAGGAGGGAATACTCCCAAACTCATTCTATGAAGCCAACATCACCCTAATACCAAAACCAGGCAAAGACCCCACCAAAAAAGAAAATTACAGACCAATATCCCTGATGAATGTAGATGCAAAAATACTTAATAAAATATTAGCAAACCAAATTCAAAAGTATATCAAAAGGATCATACACCATGACCAAGTAAGATTCATCCCAGGGATGCAAGGATGGTACAACATTCGAAAATCCATCAACATCATCCACCGCATCAACAAAAAGAAAGACAAAAACCACATGATCATCTCCATAGATGCTGAAAAAGCATTTGACAAAATTCAACATCCATTCACGATAAAAACTCTCAGCAAAATGGGAATAGAGGGCAAGTACCTCAACATAATAAAGGCCATATATCATAAACACACAGCCAACATTATACTGAACAGTGAGAAGCTGAAAGCTTTTCCTCTGAGAGTGGGAACTAGACAGGAATGCCCACTCTCCCCACTGCTATTTAACATAGTACTGGAGGTCCTAGCCACGGCAATCAGACAAAACAAAGAAATACAAGGAATCCAGATTGGTAAAGAAGAAGTTCAACTGTCTCTATTTGCAGGTGACATGATATTGTACATAAAAAACCCTAAAGACTCCACCCCAAAACTACTAGAACTGATATCAGAATACAGCAAAGTTGCAGGATACAAAATTAACACACAGAAATCTGTAGCTTTCCTATACACTAACAATGAACCAATAGAAAGAGAAATCAGGAAAACAATTCCATTCACAATTGCATCAAAAAGAATAAAATACCTAGGAATAAATCTAACCAAAGAAGTGAAAGACCTATACTCTGAAAACTACAAGTCACTCTTAAGAGAAATTAAAGAGGACAATAACAAATGGAAACTTATCCCATGCTCATGGCTAGGAAGAATTAATATCATCAAAATGACCATCCTGCCCAAAGCAATATACAGATTTGATGCAATCCCTATGAAACTACCAGCAACATTCTTCAATGAACTGGAACAAATAATTCAAAAATTCATATGGAACCACCAAAGACCCCGAATAGCCAAAGCAATCCTGAGAAAGAAGAATAAAGTAGGGGGGATCTCACTCCCCAACTTCAAGCTCTACTATAAAGCCATAGTAATCAAGACAATTTGGCACTGGCACAAGAACAGAGCCACAGACCAGTGGAACAGACTAGAGACTCCAGACATTAACCCAAACATATATGGTCAATTAATATTTGATAAAGGAGCCATGGACATACAATGGCGAAATGACAGTCTCTTCAACAGATGGTGCTGGCAAAACTGGACAGCTACATGTAGGAGAATGAAACTGGACCATTGTCTAACCCCATATACAAAAGTAAATTCAAAATGGATCAAAGACCTGAATGTAAGTCATGAAACCATTAAACTCTTAGAAAAAAACATAGGCAAAAACCTCTTAGACATAAACATGAGTGACCTCTTCTTGAACATATCTCCCCAGGCAAGGAAAACAACAGCAAGAATGAACAAGTGGGACTATATTACGCTGAAAAGCTTCTGTACAGCAAAAGACACCATCAATAGAACAAAAAGGAACCCTATAGTATGGGAGAATATATTTGTAAATGACAGATCCGAGAAAGGCTTGACGTCCCAAATATATAAAGAGCTCACATGCCTCAACAAACAAAAAACAAATAACCCAATTGAAAAATGGGCTGAGGAACTGAACAGACAGTTCTCCAAAAAAGAAATACAGATGGCCAACAGACACATGAAAAGATGCTCCACATCGCTTGTCATCAGAGAAATGCAAATTAAAACTACAATGAGGTATCACCTCACACCAGTAAGAATGGCTGCCATCCAAAAGACAAACAACAGCAAATGTTGGTGAGGCTGTGGAGAAAGGGGAACCCTCTTACACTGCTGGTGGGAATGTAAATTAGTTCAACCATTGTGGAAAGCAGTATGGAGGTTCCTCAAAATGCTCAAAACAGACTTACCATTTGACCCAGGAATTCCACTCCTAGGAATTTACCCTAAGAACACAGCAATCAAATTTGAAAAAGACAGATGCACCCCTATGTTTATCGCTGCACTATTTACAGTAGCCAAGAATTGGAAGCAATCTAAATGTCCATCGGTAGATGAATGGATAAAGAAGATGTGGTACATATACACAATGGAATACTACTCAGCCATAAGAAGAGGGCAAATCCTACCATTTGCAGCAACATGGATGGAGCTGGAGGGTATTATGCTCAGTGAAATAAGCCAAGCGGAGAAAGAGAAATACCAAATGATTTCACTCATCTGTGGAGTATAAGAACAAAGGAAAAACTGAAGGAAAAAAACAGCAGCGGTATCACAGAACCCAAGAATGGACTAACAGCAGTTCCTGTGTGGTGACCTCCAATGAGTTCTACACAATGGTATAAAGGGCATATCAAAGTGTGGGCAAAGGGTCTGTTTGTGTTTATACAGAGGATCAAAGCCTAATTTGGCTACCCAGAAAATGAACTAAGATACGATATGAAGAAGTTCCAACATCAGCACTCTCTGAAAGAGTCATACCAGAAGATGATCATCAAGAAACCTCAACAAAGATCCAGGCGATGCTGCAGTTGTAGCTGCATTCATCCCACCAGTTCCTGGACTTGCCATGGAAATGAAGAAGGAGATATCTAAGCTGGCCTATGCATACAGTAAAACAACAAATTTGACTGGATCTATACTGTTGGAATTCAACCAAGAATTAGGAGAAGTGCAAGTTGTAGCGCTCCAAAATCTTATGACTACAGACTCTATGCTGTTAAAAGAACATATGGGATGTGAACAGTCCCCAGGAATGGGTTGTTTTAATTTGTCTGATTTCTCTCCGACTGTTCAAGTTCAATTGGACAATATCCACCATATCACAGATAAGTTTTCACAAATGCCTAGGGTGCCTAACTGGTTTTCTTGGTTTCACTGGAGATGGCTGGTAATTATAGGTCTGCTTTGGTTATGTAACTGTATTCCTATTATGTTAATGTGTGTGCACAATTTAATTAGTAGTTTAAAACCTATACATGCTTAAGTTACTCTGCAAGAAGATATGTCAAAGAAAAAAAACTACATTAATTAAAACAATGTGGTACTAGCCTGAAAACAGACACATAAACTAATAGAACAGAATTGAGAGCCCAAAAATAAACCCATTGTATACAGTCAACTAATACTTTATGAGGGAACCATGTCTACTCAGTGGAGAAAAGACAATCTCTTCAATAAGTGGGGCTGAGATCATTAAATATTCATGTGCAAAAGAAACTAGACCCCTATCTTACACATGAATGAACTCAAAATAAATTAAATATTTAAATGTCAGACCTGAAATCATAAAACTCTTAGAAGAAAATATAGGAAAAAAGCTCCTTGACATGAGTCTTATCAATGATTGCTTTTAATATGACACCTAAATCACAAGCAACAAAATAAAAAACAAGTGGGATGACATCAAACTAAAAGTCTTCTTCACAGCAAAAGTAATAATCAATACAATTAAGAGACAACCTACAGAATGGGAGAAAATATTTGCAAATCATGTATCTCATAAGAGGTTAATATCCAAAATAACTAAAAAACTTATTCAACTCAATAACCAAAAATACATACAATTTTTAAAATGGGCAAAGGACATTTTTACAAAGGAGATACTCAAATTACCAACAGGTATGTGAAGAGGTGCTCAACATCAGTAATCATTAGTGAAATGCAAATCAAAACCATGAAATTATCCCTTCACACCTGTTAAAATGACTAAAATTGAAAAGTTAAGACAAATGTTGGCAAGGATGTGGAGTTTCCTTCCATACTTTTGTGAGTTTGCCTCCAGGTGTTCAATTAGGGTCTCATAATAAATATCAGAACAAATCTTCTCAGCAAGGCTTGCACCCTGGAAAAACCAGTCAACAAAAGCCTTCCCTGCAGGGACATCATAGAGCCTAACTGACCCTAAGAGATGAACTTAATGCAAGGCCCCTTAGCCACCCTGTCCCCACAAAGAGTGGGAGGATTACACTCAGAAGCACTTGGAAAACCCTGAGAACTCACAGCCCAGAGGCACAGGCTCACTGAAAAACTGAAACCTAATTAGACCTTTCTAGAACATTTCCCCTCCCCATCCATCACAGCACTAAAGGCCTACTTAAAGTAGTTCCCTTCACCCAGAACATCATGTTCAGCTATCAAGAAAAAATTGCAAGGTAATTTAAAAGACAAAAAAAAAAGAGCATCTGAAGATACAGAGAAAAGATCAGAACTAGCCTCAGGTACAGCAGTAATGCTGCTGAAAGTATCATACCAGGAATTTAAAACTATGGACTCTAGAGGATAAAGTAGACAGTGCACAAGAACAGATGGGCGATGTAAGCAAAGAGACAGAAATCATAAGAATGACCAAAGGAAGAGTTGGGATTTTTTAGATACTGTAGCAGAAGAGCAGCCTGTGGCCAGGTTACCATTAGACTGGATGGGGCTGAGGAAGACTCTCCAGGCCTCAGAGTGTCTCAAAAGAAACCTCCAAAACCAAAAAGTAAGCAGACAAAAAAGGCTGAGAAAAAAGAACAGAATCTCCAAGAATTGTGGAACAAATGTTAAAGTTGTTATATGAGTATAAAAAACGTGTGAAACAATAATGACCAAGAATTTCCCCCAAATTAGTGTCACACACCAAACCACCAATCCAGGAAGCTCAGAGAATGCCAAGCAGGATAAATGTTTGGGATAAAAAACACAAGCACAAAAACAAACAAATCTTACATTTAGCTTTATTACTTTCAAAACACAGAAAATCAAAGATAAAGGGAAAATCCTGAAAGAAGCCAAAGGGAAAAAATTACCTCATCAATTAAAAAGCAAATGTAAGAATTATGTCTGACTTCTCAGGAACTGCACAATACCTAGTGCTAACAGGAAAAAAAAACCCTAGAATTCTTACCCTGTAAAATTATCCATCAAAAATGAAAGAGAAATAGACTTTCTCAAACAAAAATTGAGGGAATTTGTTGCCAATAGGCCCATCTTCCAAGAAATGCTAAAAAAATTTCTTTAGAAAGATGAAAATACTACAGGTCAGCTGTGCATGAAGAAAGAAAGGATCAGTGAAAGTGAAATAACAACTTTCACTTTTATATTCTAAATGGAGCAAATAACATCTTCAAAATGATAAAAGCAACAATGTATTCAACTATTTATATTTATGTGCATATATATATACTTATAGAAAGTGAAATGAAAGATAGCAATAATACAAGGGACAGGAGGGAAGAATTAGCATTATTTTGTTATTATAGGATGCTCACACTTCCTGTGGAGCAGTATAGTGTGATTTGAAAGTAGACTTGAATCAGCTATAAATGTGTATTTCAGAGTAACCACGCAGAAAAGTTTCTTTTATTATAAATGGATGTGCTAAGAAAAGAGAAAAAAATGGAATGATATAAAAGCCCAATTAAAATCATAAAAGAAAAAGAGTGAAAGACAAAAAGAGGATCAAAGAACAAGAGTGATAACTAGAAAGCTGGAACAGATATGATGGATATTACTCCAAGTATATCAATCATTACTTTGAACATGAATGGTCTAAATAAACCAATTAAAAGATAGTTACTGTAGAGTGGACAAAAAAGCAAGACCCAACTATATATTGTCTATAAAACAAAACACTTTAAATATAAAGATACAAACAGGTTAAAAGTAGGGGATGGGAGAAATAAAAAATAAAAGTAAAAGTTAGCTGTAACATGCTCACACTAATCAAAATAAAGCAGAGAATATGTGGTACAATGGGACATTCTTCAGCCTCAAAACAGAAGAAAATCCTATTGTTTGTGGCAGCATGGATGAACCTAGGGGACATTACGCTGAGATGAACCAAAGATGAATATTGCATGATTTTATTTACACGTAGAATCTAAAAAAACAAAAGGCACTCATAGTAACAGTAGAATGGTAGTTAACAGAGGCTGGAGGGGTGGGGAGAAGGGGGAAATACTGATCAAGGGGTACAAAATTTCAGTTATAAAGTGAGTAAGTTCTGGAGATCTAATGTACAGCATGGTGATTATTATTAATAATATATTGGGTATTGGATATTTTCTAAGAGAGGAGATCTCAAGTGTTCTCACCACAAAAGTAATGATGTGAGGTGATGGATGAGTTAATTAGCTTATTTGTGGATATTAATTCACAATGTATACATATAGCAAAACATGTACACATTAAATATGTACAATTTTTATTGGTTAGTCACACCTCAATAAAGCTATAATTTTTTATTTAAAAATAAAAAATAAAGCAGGAATAACTATATTAATCTCAGATGGAGCAGCCTTTAGAGAAACAAAAGTTATCAGGAATAAAGAGGGACATTTTATAATGATAAAGGAGTCAATTCTCCAAGAAGACAACAGTCCTTAATGTGTTTCAAAAACAGAGCCAAAATATGTGAGGCAAAATCATAAAATTGTGAGGAGAAATAGATGAATCTACTCTAATTGGAGACTTCAACACCTTTCTACCAGAAATGGAAGATCCAGCAGGCAAACAATCAAGAAGGACATGGTTGAACCCAATAGTACCATATGTACCCAATAGTACCATAATAGTACTGGATATGATTGGCAGCCATGGACCACCTCATCCAGCAGTACTGGGGGGCACACTCCCCTCAAGCTCCTGTGTAACCTGTACCGAAGTAGGCCACATTCTGCGTTATAAAACGTGACTTAGTAAGTTTATATGATTGAAATAAGACCAGAATGAAATGAAACTGGAAATAAATTACAGAAAGATAGCTGGAAAATTCCAAAATATTTTTTGGAGACTAAACAGCATACTTCTAAAATAAAACATGAGTCAAAGGAGAAAACTCAAAAGAAATTTCAGAGTATTTTGAATTAAATGAAAATTAAAACAGCTTATCAAAATTTGTGGGATGTAGAAAAAACAGTGCTTTGATGGATCTTCATAGCATAGAATGCATAGATGAGAAAAGAATAAAGATCTAAAATCAGTCATCCATCTTAAGAAACTAGAAAAAGAGGAACAAGTTATATGTGAAGTAAACAGAAGAAAATAAATAATACAAATTAGAGCAGAAATCAATGAAACTGTAAGCAGGAAATTAACAGAAAAAGCAATGAATCCAAAAGCCAGTTTACTAAAAAATCAATAATATTGATAAACCTCTAGCCAGGCTAATGAAGAGAAAGGAGAGAGGACACAAAGTACTATTATCAGAAGTGAAAAGCAGGAAATCTCTGCAGACCCCAAGAAAAGTAAAAGGATAATAACAGAGGAATCCTATAAACAATTCTCTGTCTTTATCCTAGATCTTTGCCATTTTAATCATTATATGTCTTGGTGTTGTCCTCCTTGGGTTGCTTGTGTTGGGAGATAGGTGCACCTCCAAGGCCAAAAATATGGAACACTTGAAAACACTAAATTCTAGCAAGGAAATGGAGCAAAAGGAACTCTCATTCACTGATGGTGGGAATGCAGAAATGGTACAGCTACTTTGGAAGACAGTTTTGTGGTTTCTTAACAAAACTGAACATCTTCTTACCATATGATCCCACTGTATCACTCCTTGGTATTCACACAAAGGACCTGAAAATTTATGTCTGCACAAAAGCCTGCATGCGCTTGTTTATGGCAGCTTTATTCATAATTATCAGAACTGGAAGCAACCAAGATGTCCTTCATAGGTGAATGGGTACATCCAGACAATGATACATTGGTCTGAAATGAGCTATCAAGTCAAGAAAAGACACAGAAAAGAAGACGTAGGTAGATATTACTAAGCAAAAGAAGCTATTCTGAAAAGGTGACATTTTGTATGATTCCAAAATGTGACATTCTGTGTGAAGTAAAACTATGGAGACAGTAAGAAGATCAGCAGTTGCCAGAGATTGTTTTAGTACCTGATCCCACATAACCTGCTCAAGAGGCTTTCACTGAATAGTGGGCAAGAAGCAGCCCTTGCGGCCACTGCCGTTTTATTAGACCAGTTACAAATACTGTTATTACTTTGTTTGCCTGATGTCTAGTGTCCATCTCCCCTTACAAGAGTGCTTATGAAAACAGGGTCTTGGTCTGTTTTATCCCTGCTTGTGTGAGGACCCACAACTGAGCCCCAATAGTGTCTGGAAAATAAAGGGCCAGATCATGTCTGTTGAACAAACTAAGAGTAGCAAATTGCAAGAGGAAGAATTGGAGGCATTGAATTTAGACTTCATCAAGGAAAGAGAGATGATGGTGTCTGAGGCTGGGCCGATGGGACAGATCAAGGAAGGAATCAGAGATTTGTGAACACAGATGGGTTTCCTTTATGAATGAACAGGTTATCCTCAGTGAAGACCCTTCCTGCTCTATTTTATCTTGGTGCTGATCTGGGTTGGTATTTCTATCAGTAATATGAATGAAGAACATTTATAGTTTGCTTGTGTGTATGAGTAATATTGACAGAAACACAATTCAAAAATTCATGGACAATAGATCAAAAGAGAGATAACATGAAATTTAGCAGAGCTACATGTGAGACCCCCACAGCTTGGAGAGTGTGGGATATACGAGGAACAAATCAAGAGTTGCCCTGGAGTTCAGTGACAGGCAGTGGATCATGTCTGCGCTGACTTCCACTGCCTTCTATCTGGGTGTCCCTGGGCCACACTTTCTCCTTTTTAAAGTTCCTGGCACAGGACTCCTAAAAGTCTTGGAATTTCCTAAGTGATAGGAGTTTGTTACTGTAAGGAGCCCCTTTTGATCTCATCTGAGTTCATGCTACGGTGGTGACTTATGGTGGGGCCCCTAGATTGCCTCAGGATGGGGCTGGTCACCAGAACAGCCAGCTGATAAGAGGACTGGAACGTTCACTCCCGCCCACCTGCCTCCAGGAAGGAGAGGAGAGGAAGGCTGGAGATTAAGCTTTATAAAATCTCTTGGACACTGAGATTTGGAGACCTTCTGGATTGGTAAATGCATCTGCATGATGGGAGGGTGGAGCACCCCAACTCCATGGATGGAGATGCTATTGCCCTCTGGACCCTTCTGCACCTCATCTTGTGCATCTGTTCTTCTGGCTGTTCATTAGTATCCTTCATAATAAATATAAATATAAATAAAGCGGTTCCCTGGTTTCTATGAGCCATCCTAGCAAATTTCCAAATCTGAGAACCCCTAGCTCATAGCCAAGTTAGAAATGTGAGTCTGAGTCACGTGACTCTGGGGGAGCAAGTGGCAGTCTTATAGGACGGAGCCCTTAAACTGTGAGGTCTGCTCTAACTTTGGGTAGTTGGTGTCAAAACTGAATTTACTTGTAAGACACCCAGTTGGTGTCTGGAGAGAATTGGTTGTTGATGTTAGAACACACACTAGAATTTTATATTATTGTTTTCTGCAGAATTCCAACACAAACTCATGATCTGATGTGACCGCCAGAAACATCTGGAAGTCACAGACTCCACCACTGACAGTAGATGCCTCCTGCAGGAGGTGAAAATTCCACCAAACTTCTTTAGGAGTATCAGGTTCAGGTCTGGGCACTGCACTCCAAACAGGGACATTCAGACCTGCCCTCCCTAGGACAGCATGGCTGACTAGGTGGTGGTGCTAAGCCACATCCTAGCAGAGGCCTTAGAGATATCCAGGCAAGAGATGAGAAGATCCAGAGTGTGAGTGTTGTCTCAGGAATTGAGATCAGCATCTCCGAGCAGAGCTCTAGGGAGCAGAACAGGGACCAATGCCCAGAGACCAAGGAAAATGCCACTGAGAATAAGAACTATCTCCCACCGCAGCAGCCACATGGCACAGTGATGCCCAGTGTGCACGGAAGTGCCCACATGGATGGGTGACTCTCCATGTGAACAGCAGGATAGAGTGTTTCACTCAGTGGAGACCTGGGCTGCACAACCCCAGCTTTCTTTCAACTCTAAGAATCTCCAGCTCTATATCATAAATAACTGGCAAGCAGTGGTATCTGCTGCTTCCAACCACTTCAGATGTTGTCTTCTTCCTTTGCCACCCTCAACTCTGCCTGATGAACCTTTTTTAGAGCAATCCACACCCACATTTTCCAAACACTGAATCCTTCAAGAGAAGTTGCTTCCCTGCGAGACACCCACAAAGACTTACCCCAGTTTCTGCAGCTTACATTGTGGCTGCTTTACTTTTTCACATAGAATTCCAACTCCTGAGTCTCCCAGGGCGTTTTCCCCCAAGTAGAGTCTGGTCAGGGACTTGCTGGTGCTCAGGACAGATGCAAGATCCTCACAGCACTCCGATGTGAGACAGCAGCTGACCAACCTTACAGAGAGACGGGAGACGTCACAGCAACGATCCCACCACACAGTGACGATCAAGGAAGCACCCATCCAGTCTACACATTCCCTTTTCTATCTGGTATAATAGCAAGGCAACACCTTCCAAGCCCGTGCCAATGCTAGATCTTTCCATCTCCCTCGCTTATTTTTATTGTGGTAAGATACATGCAACACAAGTTTACCATCATAATTTTTGACTGTACATGTCAGCAGCGTTTAAGTACATTGACCTTCCTGCGCGACCACAGCCACCACCCATCTCCATGGGTGGGAACTCCATGCCCACGAAGCAGTGACTCACGACTCCTGCCCAGCCCATGGCACACACCATTTTACTTCCTGTCTCGGTGCATTTGACCATTCTAAGCACTTCACATCAGTGGAATCATTCATCTGGCTTATTTTACTTAGTATAGTGTCTTCAAGATTCATAAACATTACAGCATGTATCAGAATTTCTTTTAAGGCTGTAATGGGTTCATGAACCTCATTTTTGTATTATTTTTTATTGAAATACAGTTGATATACAATCTTAGTTTCAATTGTAAAACATACTGATTTGACAGTTATGTACATTATTAAATGCTCACCCCAAAAAGTGTTGTTACCATTTGTCAACACAGAAAGGTGTTACAGAATCATTGACTATATTCTTCATGCTGTACTACCATCCCCATGACCAACTTCTATTATGATTGAAATTTTTGTGCCCCTTTATCCCCCTCATCCACCCCAGCCACCCACTGCAACCCCTCCCCCATGGAAGTCGCGTCACTTCTCAGTATCCCTGAGTCTACTGCTGTTTTGTTCATTTTGTTATTAGATTCCACATAACTGAAATTATATGGTGTTTGTTTTTCTCTGGTTTATTTCACTTAGCATAATTCCCTCTCGGTTCATCCATGTTGTCACAAAAGGCAGGATTTCCTTCTTTTTGTGGCTGAATAATATTCCACTGTGTATATGTATCACTTCTTCTTTACCCATTCATCTATTGATGGATACTTAGGTTGCTTTCATATCTTGGCTATTGTATATAATGCAGCGATAAACATAGGGGTGCATATATCTTTTCAAATTACTGATTTTGTTTTCTTTGGATGAATTTACGTAAGTTGAATTACTGGGTCATATGGTATTTCTTTTTTCAGTTTTTGAGCAGCCTTCACACTGCTTTCCACAGTGGTTGCACCAATTTGCAGTCCCACCAACAATGTAGGAGAGCTCCCTTTCCTCCACATCTTTGGCAACACTTGTTATTTCTTGTTTAGACCTCATTTTTTAAATCCATTCATCCATCAATGGACATTTACATTGTTTCCACCTTTTGGCTGTTGAGAGTACTGCTGCCATGGACGTGGGTGTATAAAGACATGTTTGAGTGCCTGATTCCAATGCCTTTGGATAAACATCCCAAAGCAGGCTTGCTGGATCATATGTTCATTTTTTTAAGGAACAATCCTACTGTTTTCCACACCAGATGCAGCATTTTATATTTCCACAAGGAATACTTGATGGTTCCAATTTCTCAGCATCCTCATCAACACTTGTTATTTTCTGTTTTGTTTTGTTTTTATAATAGCCATCCCGGTGGGTGTGAATCCACCCCTCCATTTTCAAGTACCATCTTTTCTTGAAGACTCACATCTCCCCGAAGCACTCAAAGAATCTGCATTGCTTGAGCATTAGTTTTACTGCTCAGTGTGGCAGCCAAGGGCTTGTCATGAAGGCCCAACTCTTTGAGAGCAGTGCATTACATGAGGTTTATTTTCTCAGCTAGACTACAAATACCTTAAAGTGTGCATGATTTTTTCTGATTGTTTAACTTTCCCTCGAGAGCTTATCCAGCAAACACTGACTGACTGGATTGTTTTTCTTTTACAGAAGGCACATGCATCAATTCCAGAACAGAACGCCTTGCTGCAGATGCAAGGCCCTTCCAAGGGGCACACACACACAACGGAATATTACTCAACCATGCAAAAAAATAAAATCTTGCTATTTACTACAACATGGATGGACCTAGAGGTTGTGGTGCTAAATGAAATAAGTCAGGCAGAGAAGGACAAATACTGTATGATTTCTCTTACGTGTGGAATCTAAAACAAAAACCAAATACACGAAACAAACTCACAGAGAATGAATTGGTAGTAGTCGGGAGCCAAACGGCTCAGGTGAAGGGGAAAAAGAGTTATAAAATAAGTAAGTTACAGGGATGAATAGTGCAGCATAGGGAATATAGTAGATAATATTGTAACAACTTTGAAGGTGACAGTTGGTACCCACACTTATCATGGTGAGCGTTTTGTGATGTATGTAATTGTTGAGTCACATGTTGTACATCTGATACAATACAATATTGTATACCAACAATACTTCAATTTTTAAGAAAAGAGCCTTCAGGACTCTCATTCTGCCAATGCCTTGGGCTGGGTTCCCAAGTGAACAGAGGTTCCAGCCATGGACAGATATCATAAGACAGAAATAAATGTGTTTTTATGAACCACTTGTGTCTATTAATCCTACCTCAGTGAGGATGCAGGTTTCTGTTACTGTGCACAATCCTGGAAGACTGTGCACTAACTGAGCTATTTACGGACACCCCGGGACAAACATGGAATCTGCCGAGCAGCCAGGGCTGTTCTCGCAACTCTGGCCCATCGTGGTTCCCCAAGGCCACTGCTCAGGCTTCGTGAGGCAAACAGCTCCAACTCACCAGAGCCTCTCCAGCCTGCAGAGCAGATGCCTCAGCCCCACACACAGCTGCTTGACTCCGACGTCTCCCAGGGCATTGTGGTTCAGGTCCAGCTCCACCAGCTTCTGGTTGCTGCTCAGGACCGAGGAGATGCTGGAGCAGCAATGGTGAGAGAGACAACAGCGCCCCAGCCTTCACGCCAAGCGAGAAGAGGGAAGCGTCAGAACGCAGGCTGCTCCTCTGGTGCCGCCCTCCCGCGTGCACTCGCGTGGGTACCACGCAGGGGCCCCTGAGTGCTCATGTGACAATCACAAAGTTCCTGTAGACTGTCTCCTTATCAGAACTCCTGAACACAACCCAAGACATGTTGGGAAGCTAGGTTGTGGGCTTACTAGCTGAGCCTGCTAGCACTGGTCAGGGAGCCCCTCCTGGGAGGGGCAGTCAGTTCTCCAAGCATAAGTGATGTGGCCTGTGTCATGGATGACAAGTATCAAGGGTGGTGAACTAGTGGGTTCCACCTGCTTAATCTGCTCACCACATGTTGTGGCTCTAGGATCACACCTGACTACTTCTCATTGCCAACCTTGTCTCAGCTGCTCAGTTTCATGACTTAATCCCAGCCCTTCATGATTTCTGATTTGCTTTACCACCATGCGCGCGCGCACACACACACACACGCACACACACCGTTACCACCACCACCACTGTCAGCAACTATAATCTGTCCCCGTCATGGGAGCAAGAACAACACCACATCCCCTTCCAGGTTGGCTGGTCCTGTGCCCTACAGCGTGTTGGACTGCTTTCCTTTCTGCCCCATCTTCACACCAACTAGAAACTAGTGGAAAACCAAATCTCTACTTATCTGCAAAGCATCTCCGTGCCACCCTCTCTGTCTGCATCCCACCCTCTGGAATCAACCAGGGGCACCCACAGGTGTGCCAGACAGAGTGTGGGGAATGAAGGTAGAGAGGCAGGTTAACTTCCAAAGTCAGCCACAGCCCTGAGGGCAAGGAGAGGATTTGTCATTTATCAAGAGGGCAAAGAGAAAGCGTTTGAGCAGGTGAATGGCATGGTCAAAGCAAAATTTTCTAAATAACCCTCTGGCTTCTGAATGGAGGGTGGATTGGGAGGTGGCAAAGGTGGATTCAAGGAGACCAAACAGCCAACACTGGTCTCACGGGTATATTTGAGCATTAATATGTGCTGAGACACATGTCCACCTGTGGTGGCCACGATGGCAAGACCAGCGAGAATCTTGTGCCCAGGCCTGTGATCCCAGGGATGGACCTGGGCTGGTGGAAAGAGGATGAGGAAAAGCAGACAATGGCTTGAATAGGAAGTAAAGTTGATAAGATTGGTGGGGGGGCTGGGCAATGAGCAAGAGGGGGCACGGAAGCATCCCGGAGTGCTGGGCTTCAGGGCTGTCTGTGCAGCTCCGCAAAACTGCAGATGTGTGCCACAGAGGGCCGGAGGGGCGGCGCTGACCACTGCGTGCCCCGCCCGGACATGTGAGTCTGACTCACAGTGTGGGCTCAGAACAAGCCCCCTGTCATGAAGCTACAGGAGGGCTCCTGGGTCAGGTCAGCCTGCACCACACACCCTGATGAGTCTGGCCCAGGCGGTCACTGCACACAGTGAAACTCTCTGTTCCCATCTTTAAGCCAGGCCGACGAGGATGTGGGAGGTGAGGAAGGCCATGCCCTTGTGTCCTGTCCCAACAAATGATTCATTTTCAGTTCCCCTTCATTCTTCCCTCTCTGAAACTTGCCAAACAACTGGCCTCCAATCCATTTTGCCTTCTCACTTTGGGCTGAATCATACCTGCTGACCAAAAATTCACAGGTTGAGGTCTTAACCCCCAAGACCTCCAAGTGAGACTACATTTGGAGATGGGGCCTTTCCCAAGGCAATTAAGTTAAAATTAAGTCACCGAGGCAAGCCCTAATCCAGGATCCTGGTGTCCTTGTGAGAAGCGGAGATGACACACACACAGGGAGACTGTGTGAAGATACAGGGAGAAGATGGCATCTACAAGCCACAGGGAGAAGCTTGGGAGAAGCCAGCCCTGCCCACACCTTGGTCTCAGATGTCCAGCCTCGAGGGCTGGGAGAAAATGGACTTCTGTCCTTCAGGCTTCTCAGTCTGCATTTTAACAAGTATTTTGTTATAGCAGCCCTAGCAAACTAATAACCCACTGAAGGGACCCCAAGATGTCTCTCCGTCGCACACACGCAAGCAGGCTCTTACCATAGCCTCTGAATGTTGCAGCTAGGCTGCCGGAGTGTCTCACACAGCACCTTCATTCCTGGGTCCCCCACAGTATTGCCACTGAGGTTCAGCTCCGTGAGCTTCCAGTTAGTGCTCAGGACTGAGAAGAGGCGCCGGCAAAAGCTGGACGTGAGATAGCAGTTCGCCATTCTAGAAGGTGGAGGGAGGGAGCGGAGAGGCGAAAATCAGTCCCTAAGAGTGACAAGCCCGAGCTAGGGCCACCAGCTCAGAGGCCACCCAGAGATTATGGAGCGACTCCCAGAACCAGACTGTTGGCCGTGGAATGAAAAAGGCAGGGAGGCTAGGTAAGAGGGTTCTGCACACCTTAGACGAGGAGACGTGAGCCCATGGCTGTGGCGCCACATGTGCCCTCATCCCCCACCTTGGTCAGCCAGCCTGCCCACGGGCCTGGACCCTCTGCTGAGTGACCCAGAAGCCAGTTCTCACTGCCAGAGGCCCCACAATAGCATCACTTGCTCTTGACAACCCTGAGGCCAGGCCACACCCTAGGGGTGAGGTCGGGATCTCTGAGGCCCAGGCTTGTCAGCATTTCTAAGACTTCAGGTGGCCCAGTGTGTAGCTCACGCTAAGGTGCACATCTGACTCTGTGGGCCAAGGATGGGCTGGGACTCGGCCGGCAGCTGGGGCTCAGCTTGTCGGACATATGCTGCCGGCTTCCTGCTCAGAGGATGGTGTGGGCTAGACGGCATTGGGCTTCTCAGAGAAGCTGCCTTCCGAGTCTCTGGTGGCCTCCCAGCAGCCATGTGATCAAGGCGGGGTCTCCCGTCTGCTCAGTTTAGCTCTCAGAGCCCTAACGAGCAAGTCTGCCAGCCTCCACCTCTCCCTCTTTCTTGCCCTCTCTCCTGGCTTCTTTCCCATTTGGACCTAGTTGCCATTGCCTAAACACACTTGCTTTCCCGCTGCCTTCTGCTTGGCCCCACTGTCCCCCAAAGGGCTCTCTCATGCCGGTCCTTCAAGGTCAGGGGCTGCCCTGTGTCTCAGGTGTGCTCTGCAGGGGCTCCTGCCACAGCCCTCCCTCAGCTGTCCGCCCTTGATCCCTGACTGTCCCCACAGCCAGACACTGAGCCGCTGTGAGCAGGACTGGGTCTCAGCCACCACTGAAGCCTCAGCAGGTGGTTCCCAATGAGGGTGCCATGAAGGGCAAAGTGGGCCCGGCAATGAAGCTGAGGCAGAGAAAGGAAACTGAAACTCCTGCTGCCAGGAGAAGGCCAGCCCTCTCTCCTGAGTCCTGTCTCAGGCCAAATGTCTCCTCTGGAGGTTAAATCCAAGCAGTCACAGAGGGTCCCCTTCCACGACTACTGTAGCTGCGGCAGGTCCTGCTGCACAGGGACTTCTGAAGTCATGGTAACTGCCACTCAGCTGTACAGATGGGCAAGTGGCTCTCAAGCGCCTAGCCCATTGGTGAACACCTGCCAAAGGTGCTGTTGGTGATGGCCTGGGTGTGGTGTGGGGCCGGGACAGCGCTGTCCTCCCCAGCCTGGCTTCCCTCTGCGTTCCTGGACAGTCACTGGGGCTGTTTTGCCCACTGGTATTTACTGCCTTGTGCACAGAGGCCCAAGGAGATTACAAGCAATCTGAGTTCACAGCATTCTCCATTCAATTATCCACCCTGAAATATCGGGCTGAATGAACATTCACCTGACATGGGCTTGCTGTTCTCACTGGCTTTTCCTCACCCCACATGTCCACCTACCCTTCCTGCACTAGCCAATCCCTGCCAGTGAAGGGGTCCATCAGAAGTGGGTGCAGCTCTGCCATGTAGTTGTGGGAACTGCATTTGGAGGACAGCCGAGAAGAAAGGAGACACAGCAAGTGCCAAGAGAAAGCTGGCTGGCTGGCAAGCAGTGGGCACCTGCTGCCTGAAGCCGAGTTTCCTTACCGATAGGAATAGGCAGCATGAGGGTCTGGAAGGACACAATGGTCCACGTCAGAGCCCTGAACCTCCTCATCTTCCTCCTCCTCCTTGGGCGCGTTATGGAGCAACCTGAGGGACAGGGACGCCATGCTGTGGCAATTCTCGATGCAGAAGGAAGAAACCACACGGTCCATTCTGGTGGAGAGGTTGATCTCGATTTTGGGGAAATGGCTCATTGCTCTCTGCACAAAGTCCTCCTCCTGCATTTCGTACAAGCAGTAGAACAGTTCCAGCTGGCTGGGCTCCGTCTGCAGCCTCTGAGCCTTCGCTTTCACCTGGATCCACTTCAGCAGCTCCAGCCGAATCTGCTGAGAGATCTTGCAACTCAATTTTTTCTCCAAGTAGGAGGATCTCTCCTGGTTTACAAGGCCGAAGAGGAAACGCACAACAAAAATCAGGTAGCCTGTTTCAAATTTTCCATAGTTCTCAAGAAGGACCGTCACATCTCGGTTGGGAAGCTTTGGACAAGTCCATGATGTGTTCCTTGTGCCCACCTGTTCCTCCTCTTCCAGCAGGTAGTACATGGCAGCAAAGAACTCCTGGAAGGTCATGTGGATGAAGCTGTAGAATTTCTCACAGTCCACTTCCTTTTGGAAGAGGTTCATCCTCAGGAAAGCGGACACATCTGCCTTCTGCAGGCCGTGATTCCTGAGGTCACACTCATCAAACAGGATTTTCTGGTTCCAGATGCCATCTGCAGCCAGCGAGCAGAGACCCCGCAAGTTGGCAGAGACTTGGCCCTTCTGTGCTCCCCTCTGGGAGTGCAGCAAACTATAGAGGAAGAAGACGTACACCGCGGTGGTGGTCTTGGATGTCTGGGCAAGACTCTTACCACTGTCCATCTGCTGCTTGAGCCCGGTGCACACAATCCAGCAGACCAGAGGAATAAAGCACATGGTGAAGAGGACCTCATTCTCCTGAATCAGCCTGAAGGCTTCCCTGGCCTGCTGCTCATCAGAAAAATACTTAAAGAAGTACTCCCTCCTCTTGGCCTCTGAGAAACCCAGGATCTCCACATGACGGGGATGCTCCAGTAGGTGCTGCAGCTTCTCCAGGGCCACCGGTCTCGTGGTGATGAGCAGGGAGGCCTCGGGAAGGAGCCTCTTCCGGATGAGGCTGCTCAGCAGAATGTCTCCCCTCTCCACCTTCTGCCAGTTGGTGCAGAGCATCTCTGTGTGCTCGTCGAAGGCTCCTTGCAGCTCATCGAAGCCATCCATGAGAAAGAGGATCCTGTTAGGCTTGCTCACGATCTTGGCTATGGGTGGGTTTGGGCCCGGGCAGCAGCTGACAATCAGGTCCCCCAGGCTCCTCCGTGTCCCCAGGCTCACCTCGCGGCAGTGGATGTAGAACAAATAGTCAAACTTGTCCTGGTAAAGTTTCTCTGACGCCCAGTCCAACATGATCTTCCTGGCCAGCATTGTCTTCCCGATGCCCGCCGCTCCCTGGAATACCACCGTGTGCACGGGCTCGGCATGCTCGTCAGTGGGCTCGAACAGGAGCTCCATGCTCAGGGAGCTCATGGGGCAGTCCCACGTCTTGGCCGAGGTCCTGCCGATGGCCAGGAGCTCGTGCTCTCTCTCCTTCTGGCTCCGGTGCTCCTTGACCAGGCGCAACCTTGTGTAGCGTTTGTTGAGGTTCACACTCTCACCCAGACGGGCGTTCCTGTCTTTCATACTCTGGAATCGGCTCCGCACATATTTTCTGTACTTCTTACAATAATCTGTGGCAAACACAGAGAGTTAGGCTATGGGGGAAGCCGGAGCATGGAGGAGCTATCACCAGGGGCCTGTGATCCACTGGAACTAAGAAACAGAGGTGCAATTTCTCAGAAAATCTAGATGTCAATATCTACCCACATACAGCAGAGAAGAACAAGTGCCATGTTTTGGCTGCCCCCGGCTGGAAAGCCCTTTATGCAGTCTTACTCCTTAAGGCAGTCTGCAGTCCATGCCCTCAAAACCAGAAGCGGTCACCTCCCTGACTTCTGGGACTGCCAGAAGCCGTATGAACACGGGCCTCTTTCTTCAGCTCTGGTGGATTTTCTGACAGGCCTGTGCCCCTCAAGGGGCAGGAGCGGGTAGGGTGACCATGCGCCCTAGCTTCTCAGTGCCTCCCAAACTGGGTCTACAAACCCAGCGGGAGGCAACCACCCCCACTGCTTACCTTTCTTTTTCTTACAACCAGGGATTCTGGAAAGATACCCCAACAAACCCATCCCTTCCTCTTCAAGGCTTTCTTCCTGACATATGACTGGCTGATTATCTGAAAATAAAAGGAAAAGAAATACAAGGTATTAAAAACCAGGACTCCTGTCTGACATGATGTCTTTGGGAGCCAACAGACAACACCTGGCCTGCTCAGCAGCACCTGCCCGGACATCTCCTAACAGAAGCACATCTCAGGGCTGTGCAGCAGGCGTGCAGTCAAGCATCCAGCTGCAGGCATTCCTGAGCATCCCAAAGTGAGGGATGCCACCCACCCACCTAGCACTGTGTCCCCGAGGTACCCAGTCTTAAAATCAGCCAGCAAACATGTGAGGCTGGCAGGCTTCCTTTGTCTTCACTTGTTCTGGGCAGACTTGCCACACTACCTGGAGCTCTGGTTCTGAGGCCGTCCCTACTCTCTCCAAGATCTCAGAGATGGCCGCCGATCAGTGGGACCATCCTTTCCTGACCCTACTGCCTGGGGTCTGCCTCACCCCCATTCTGGTTCTTCAGAGTGAGAATCACCAATCTGGTTTATGTCTGACTCGGTGGTTCAGAATGCTGAGTGGCCGGCAATTCACCCAGGAAGCTCTCAGAAGAATGCCTCCAGGACTCCACCCAGCGGTTATTCACCCATGTATGTGAGGTGGAATCCAGGCACCACTATATTTTAAAAGTTCCAACGTGGATCTACAGTTGAGAATCACAGATAAGAACAGTTAGTAAATAACATATCCCAAAGAGGCATTTCATGGGGGAAATTCAGGCGCATTAGAGCAAGAACGAAGCACCAGGAGAAGCACGGCAGGCATAACTTCAGGTGGGCAGGTACCGAGGAGCTATATGAGTATTTCTGGCAGACACCTGCTTGTCCAGAATGCAAGTGCTATTGGTGACCTGATCAGAAAGCAAGACCCAAACTTTAACTCAAACCAAAGCCACAACTCTTACCAAAAGCCTAAGCCCAACATCCCTCCAAGGAAACTCCTGCCCTCATTACAGTTGCAGATGCCAAGGCAACACAGTGGTGAAGGGCCAGGCTCTAGCCAAAGACATGCCTGGCACTGAGTACTGGCCTTGGCTCTGACCAGAGCAGGGCCCCAGCCAGCCAGCACCCTTCCCGGCCCACTTGATGCTGCTAGGCAGACACCAGAATTGTTTGTCATCTTGCAAAAATGAAACACTACACCCATGAAACAACTCCCTACTCCCCTACCCTGCAGCCCCTGGAAGCCACTGAGGAGCTGGTTTGGACCACTCTGGGCACCTCTTACAAATGCAGTCACACTACATTTGTCTTTCTCTGTCTGACTTTTTTCACTTAGTATCATGAAATTGAAAGTTCCCGGGACGTCGTGGTGTTCTGTTGAGGAAGGAGCAAAACCCACAAAAACTGCCCAGTGGGCCACTCCCCAACTGTGATCACTGTACTTTAATTTGGTTAACAAGTATGTAAGTACTAACACAATTATAATTGTTATATGTGATTTGTTTATAACACCCTGCTGCTGTTCACCTCTGCCTCATGCTCCCACATCATTTTTCTTTCCCTCACCATGCTTCTCCTGATGTGCTGACTCATTTTTTTATTGAAGTATAGTTGATACACAGTATTATATTGGCTTCATATATACAACATAGTGATTCAACAGGTAACCACATTCTTAAATCCTTATCCCAACTACTGCAGTTACTGTCAACATAGAAAGATGTTGCAGAAGCATTGGCTATGTTCTCCATGCTGCACTTCCATCCCTGTGACCAACTTATATTATGACTGAGGTTTTGTGCCACTTTATCTCCCCACCCACCTCAACCCCTCCCCCACAGTCACCACTAGTCACTTCTCAGTGTCTATGAGTCTACTGCTGTTTTGTTCATTTTGTTTTATTTTGTTTTTAGATTCCATGAATAAGTGAAATCAAATGGTATTTGTCTTTCTCTACCTGGCTCATTTCACTGAGCATAATACCCTCTAGGTCCATCCATGTTGTTGCAAATGGTGGGATCACTTTCTTTTATAAGCTGGATATTATTCCATGTGTATATATACCACATCTTCTTTATCCATTCATCTATTGATGGACACATAGGTTGTTTCCTTATCTTGGCTATTGTGAATAATGTGTCAATAAACATAGGGGTGAATATAGCTTTTCTAATCAGGGATTTTGTTTTCTTCAGGTCAATTCCTAGGAAAAGAGTTACTGGGTTGTATTGTATTTCTCTTTTTAGTTTTCTGAGCAGCTTCCATACTGCTTTCTACAGTGGCTGCACCAATTTACTTGTGACTCATTCCTATTCCTCCTTTCCACTGGCTCAACATCACTGTCCCATGATTTCCCAGACTCCTCTGAGCCCTTCTGTGTGCTCTTCCCTTACTCAGAAGACCAAGACAGAAGGAAGAACCTCACCCCCAATTTTCTCACAGGGATGGTGAGAATTCCTTTTACTATTCCAATGTCCAATGTGATGGCCACAGGAAAGGCTCTCCCACAAATTAAAGCTGTGGAAGATGAGGGATTGCCCCCTGAGTCGTGGTGAGCAGAGATCCAGGCTGTTGCCAGGCAGGCAGACATGATGGGCTCCCGCCAGATGGCGTCCTGGAGAAGTTCCTGCCACAGAGTAACTGGGAAAAGTGGCACTTGTCAGGGAGTCCCTAGGGGAAGCTGAGCCCTGACTTGGGTGTTTAAAGAAGGTAAGAAAGAACAAAGGGTTTTCTCCCAAATTCCTACAGAGCTATCTTGAAAGGAAGAAAGAACATGAAGCTGAGATAATAAAACAATTAATGAGAACACAAGCATCCTCACTGTGACGCATCATGGGCACCATCGACAGACTGAAAAGGAAACCCAGGGAAGGGAGGAAATATTTGAACATCTTTACATCTGATGAGGGGCTAATGCTCAGGATATGTCAAGAAATCCCACAAGTCAACAACAAACACACAAATTCTCAATTAAAACATGGGAAAAGGACTTGAAGAGACATTTCTACCAAGATAAGCAAATTATCAAAAAGCACATGAAAAGATACTCAATACCACTAGTCAATAGAGAAATGCAAATCAAAGCCACAATGGGATACCATCTCATACTCATTAGGATGGCTACTATTAAAAAAATAATAATAAAGTAAGTGTTGGCAAGGATGTGGAGAAATTAAGACCGTTGCACACTCTTGGCAGGAATGTAAAATGGTGCAGGTGCTATGGAAAACATTATGGCACTCCCTCAAAAAGTTAAACTTAGAATGACCATGTAATTCTACTTTTGGGCATATACCCAAAAGAATCCAAAGTAGGTTCTCAAGGAAATTTGTACACCCATTATTCACAATAACCAAATTTAGGAGCAATCTGAATGTCCACTGATGGATGAATGGATAAACAAAATGTGGTATATGCATTCCATGGAAAATTATCCCACCTTAGAAAGGAATGAAGTCCTCTCATATGTGACAACATGGATGAAACTTGAGGATGTATACTAACTGAAATGAGCCAGACACAAAAAGACAAATACCTTATGATTGCATTTACAAGAGATGCCTAAAATAGTCAAATTCACAGAGACAGAAAGTGCCGGTTGCCAGGGGCTGAGGGGAGAGGGAATGGGAAGTTGTGTAATGGGTATAGAGTTTTTCAAGCTAAAAAAGAGTTCTGGAGTTGATTGCCCAATAACACGAATGTTCTTAACACTACTGAACAGCAGTCTTACAATTAGTATGTGTATTTCATCGAAACTTAAAAAAAAATACCCACCCCACTCTGGCTCCTCCTGCTTAGCTTTCTCGTAAAGGTCTCTCCTGTTGATTGCAGCAAATATCCACACCGCCATGGCCCATGCCTGCTCCTCCCCATTGAAGTCGATCATCAGAGTGGCTAGGTCCACGTGGTCTGCTTTCTCGGTCTGGCCCCGAGGGACGGAGATGCAGCCCTTCTGGCGAGGGTAGTCTTCCAAGTGCATCTTGAACTTCTTCAGGTCGATGTCCTCCAGGTCCTCCAGGTAGCGAGCCAGCTTGCAGCGGACACTTTCCATGCTCCTGAGAAGCCCTGCTCAGGGCCCCTGGGCATAGGTCCACACTGGGAGGTCAGGCAGTGGAAACAGCCTGTGGGTAAGGAGAGTCTTTAAAGTCTGCCCTCAGAGAAAGCCCAGGGGTCAGAAACCCAGGAGACAGAGCAGAAATAAATATAACCAGACAGTAACAAGCTGCCATCTTTAGTTTGGGAAAGTGAGTCAAATACTTACCAAGTTTTCCTGTTGGCTCGACCCAGGAGTGTATCCCGAGCCATGGAAGAAGGGTGTCCCTGTGCAGAGAAACAACAATGAACCCCACAAACATGACGCATTAACAGCATAACAATGCCCTATCCTCCCCCAACCGCCAGAGCGAGGGCGCCGGGACGTATCACCCGGAGGACTCTGGTTCCCCTGGTGACCTTGGACAAACTTTTGACTCTGTCTCAACTTCAGTTTCCTCATCTGTAACATGACAGAGTGGAACAGATGATTTTTAAGTTCCTGCCAACGGCAGAGATCAGTTCCTTGTTTCTGTTTGACCCGGAGTAAGACGGCTAGGGAGCTGCAGGAGGCCAGGAACCTAGAAAGCCTTGGTAATCGCTGAGCGGCTCGTGGCGGGGGAGAGCGGAGAGGGGATGGTCTTCCACAGCTCTTCCGCTCAACCGCTGATGGACATGCACAAATCAGATGGAGATTGGTGTGCGTCGGGGAAACGATACACACCCATACCTTAGTGTCTCCTTGCAAAATCCACAGTTTCCATAATCACTTTTAGAATCCACGTTTACCAAGAGCTTCTCAAGTGCTTGGTGCTAGACCAGTGCTCTTTCCCACCCAACCTGCACAAAACCCAAACAGCCTACATGTCCCACCCGTGGGTCTTCCAGGGGCTCAGTGATGTGCTCATGTCTTCATGCCAGCAAGATTCAAAGTCAGGATTTAGATGAGGGTCACAGATTTCTGAGCTTATGCCCCCACAACACAGCACTTTTCGTAGCCTGAAATGTATGAGACCATTCCACTCCATTCCTCCACCGCCTAACCAAGTATCTCGGTCAAACCAACAAAATGACCAAAGGTGTTAAGACAGACAGCTGAAAGGCAGGACGCCTTCCCAGCATTACCCCACACAGCCTTTCATTAGTGCATGGTTTTCCTAACTAGACTGCATTCCACAAGGACTGGACACTGGCTGCTCACATCTCCTAGACTCTGGACGGATGGGCGCACTGGATCCCTTCCTATTGCTGAATTGGAAAGAGCACACATCAGCCCGAAGTCATAAATGATGCTGATGGGAGGGCGCAGGCCTGTGGGGCCGCAGAACTCTCCAGACTGCACTCCATAATGACCACAGTTCCATATTCAAGGCACCTCCAACGTGCTCTCCTTCTTCCATCTCCATCCCTGCCTCTCTGCTCTGGGCTCCGTGTGCCCACAGTCCATCCCCTTATGCATTTGACAAGGAATGGGGAGGGTCTCCAGACAGAGCCAGCCCTGGAGACCCTCCCAGGTCTGCCCTCTCCATCACTCTCTCCATCCACACTGGGACTCCACCTCGGTTCTGTGCCCCCTGTCCCTGACCCTGGTGCACTCCACCTTGACCTTTTCCCACATTCCTGCTGTCCCCTGGCTTCTGAAAATTCTCATTTCCTCCCCAGGGAGGTCGCTGAAAGAGCCCCTGGGTGATGGGTGTAAGCTGTGGCCACTGACCCGTCCTCACCCCCATCCCTGACACACGTGTAAGTGCACACACAGAATCCAACGATACACATGAAAGAACATTCCAGAACTCAGAGTCTCTTTAGGAGAACAGCATCAGTGAGCACAGCAGTGAAAGGCTGGGAAAGTGGCATTGCCTTTGAGCCATCTGTTTATTGTCCAGAACATTGCAGAACTGCTACAACAGACTTGGAGGCTGGCAGAAGAAATCCCTGCTCCATAACCAAGACAAGCCTGGCCCTCTGCACTCCTCCCTGGCCCTCCCCGGGCCCTTCTGCTGCCCTGCTCCACAGAACTGGACTCACCCGGACTCCGGCCTCAGGAGCAGCCAGCAGGGAAACTTGAAGAATATATAGTGGTCACAGCCCAGCAGGGGCAGGAAGGATGTGGTGTCTGTGTGGAATGAGCACGCTTGCATCACCAGCAAAGGCAGAGACGAACAGTTACTCACATAACTGGATTTTCCAAACCCGAGGAATAGGGTTCTCAATGCTGAGACTGGTTGCAGCCAGAGATGTCTGGCCTGTCCTCAGGGGCCATGGAGGGGGGAAGTCGGGGAATTCAGTTCATGCTCAGTGGATGTTCTCTCGATGATCCTGGCAGCTGTGTTGGAGTCATGATGCAGAGAGGACAGGACGGAGGGCACTGAGGGGCTGCAAGTGCAGAATCAGGAGTGTACATCAGCACCAAGCCGCAGACGGCATGCTCCGTCGGCCATCACAGGGAGGCGGTCAGCAGGCTGTGACAGGCCTGTGGCATGTGTTGATTTTTTAAGCCACTTTATTGAGATAAGTAAATACCTGTGCATCTGTCACCACCAGCAAGGCCATACACACATTGATCACTTTCCAAAGTTTCCTCTTACCCTTTATATTATTATTGTTATTATTTGTGTGTGTGTTAAGAATATTTAATATAACAATGACCCTTTTAGCAGATATTAAGCACAGAGTACAGTGTCGTTGACTATAAGCACGTGCCATAGAGCACATCTGGGGGCCTCAGTCATTTTGCACAGTAGAAATTTTGTGCCATGAGTACCTTCTCTCTCTCCCTTTCACCAGCCCCTGGCATCTGCCGTTCCACTTTCTGTTTCTGTGAGGAGATTGTTTTACATTCTACATACGAGTGAGATCATACAGTATTTGTCTTTCTCTGTCTGGCTAATTTCACTTTGAATAATGCCCTCAAGGTCCATCTGTGGTGTTACAAATGACAGGATTGCCCTCTTCTCCTGGCTGTGCAATATTCCACTGTGTATATGCACCACATTGAATTCACCCATTCCTCCATTTATGGACTCATAGGCTGTCTCTCTATCTTGGCTATTGTGAATAAAGCTGAAGTGAGCATTGGGGGAGGGGGTGCAGATACCCCTTTGAGATCCTGATTTCAGTCCCTCTGGGTAGGCACCAGCTCTGCCCCCTGACTCAGTGACTTGGCTGGTAGACTGACACCTATGGGGCACTGAGCATTCAGCAGGCATGGGCACAAAGTGGAAAAGCACCTGGCTTTACCCAACAGCACCAAGGGAGACAGAAACACCCCACCTGCTTTCATGGCTTGTGCAGTGGCTGCAGGATACAGTCTGAGGGTAGCATGAGCTCAACAGAGGGTGGAGGGTGAGAGGCATGCAGCTCCCTGGGCCAGTGAGGGAAGCCTGAGGACCAGGCCCACGGCCAGCAGAGGGGCATTCTCCTACCTTTGGAATGGGAACCACGCGGAGCCAGCCACAAAGAGTTGGCTAAGCATTGAGCAAACGGGTACATTTGAGGTCTGTCAGATACTCTGTTCCAGAAAGTCTGTTACCAGTGGTTGGCTCCCATCAGCACCACTGCTTATGTGCAGAATGCCCTGAGATGAGAGGCTCTGCCCCCATGAAGTCGGCGCACATCTCAGGCTCTGCATGTGATTAGGGGGCAGAGTGCAAGCAGGCGCAGCAAGGGCTTCAGATGCTGAGCCTAGGGAGGACCTGGCTGGGACGGGGCGGCCCGAAAGGCTCTCCTTGCAAAGCCTTGCTTTCCTCAGTGGGGTGTTCTTTTCCCTGGAGCTTCATGCTCCCCTCTGCCAGCTGCTCATGCCTTTATTTCCACCGAACTTACCCTTAAAGTACCTGAAGCTCACTTCTGTAAAGCAGGGCAGACTGGAGCTCCAAACCCAGGGTACTGGGCTTCAAACCCAGATTTGCCACAAGTTCTTTCTAATTGGACAAGCTTCAGGAAACCAAAACAAAAGTCAGTTCACAATGACTGGTGTAAGCTCCACAGACAACTGCCTGCCAAGGGTGAGGGGAAGGACAGCGCTGGGCAGACGAGCGTCCCCCACCTACATGTGACCTGGACATGCCCTGGCCCTACAGATGGGAGCAGAGCAAGGAAATGCCATTGGGGATTTCTAAACCCGAAAACCCAGACACAAGACATGATATGTGGGCATGGGGCAAAGACCCAAAGCACTTAAAGTCAGGATTCTACTGGAATGCCCAAAGGATCTCTGGGTGCAAGTGCCTCTGAACCCTCCTCCAGCACCCCCTTCCCTGGGCCAACGTGCAGGGAACATGCTATGCTCAGAGCCCCTCTGGGCTTGCAGAAATGGCGGTTTCACTTCTGCATGTGCACTGAGAAGGCACAATGCCTTCTTGGCAGGGATTCTCTAGCTGCAAGGATTGCTGCCACTTTCCATTTGTCAGCCCTGCATTCATCAATACAGCAGCCACCAGCCTCATGCGGCTACTAAAATTAAAATTTAAACTCAGTAACATTAACAACTCAGTTCTAGCTGCACTAGTGGCATTTTAAGGGCTCAACAGCCACATGCGAGGACAGCACAAAGCAGGATGCATACATCTCTGCAGACTTTCATTGGCCAGCCCAGGTCTAGCCCCGTGGTCACCTAGAAGGGCCCTCCAGAGCATTAGTCCTCATGCATAGAAATGCTAAGATTTTCCTGTCTGGTAAAAAAAATTATTCTGCAAGACATTAGGTGGGTTTTTGAAGGTATTACACTATTACATTTTTTAAAAATATGTAATATTTTTAAAACAAATCTGGAGGATTCTGTGTGAAACTGCAAATTCAAAGTAGGAATGTACAGAGGATTTCTATTTCCTACATTATTACGGAGGACTTTTATTTTGTACTTTATACATATCTGTATTAATTGGCTTCTTTCCAACAAGCATATATAACTTTGTAATCAAAAAAGAAAACAAGAGGGATTGCTGCCTAGCACAGTTATCCAGTTGGTGGGGTTTGGGTGGCCTTGAAATAGGATGATTCTGAGAGCTGGGCTTCCCCACCTCTGCAGCCTCTGTCGTACACCAGTCCTTCCCCAAGACATGCTCCCTTTCCTTCTCCTCCCCGGGCAAGCGCTGTTCCTTTCTCCCGCACCTTCTAATCCACGTCACGGCACCAAATGCAAACCGCCAAGCATGTATGGCTGGTCCTGAACGACTCGGGGGCTGGGCTGCTGCCCCCACCCCCACGCAGTCAAAAATCTGATTAAAGCTTCTGACTCCCCAAAAACTTAACTACTAATAGCTTACTGTTGACCAGAAGCCTTACTAATAACATAAACAGTGGATTAACACATGTTCTGTTCATGTATTATATTCTGTATTGTTACAGTGAAGTAAGCTAGAGAAAATACTTTTTCAAACTGTCATGGATCTCCAATTTTCCTATATGTTTACTGGAAAAAATATGGAAGTGGGCCTGTGCAGTTCCAACCCGTGATCGTCAAGGGTCGGCATAGAATTCACAGAAGTGGCACAGATCCAGAGGTAATAAGAGCAACTTCTATCTGCTGCCTTCGTCCTCGCTGTAAGGACCCCAGTTTTGCACGTGTCCACCCCTTCCCCTTAGGACTGGGGAAGAGTTAACTCTTTTATCCAACTCCAGGGCTGCATTCAAGTTTATACAAGCTGATCCTTGGACCCGGCTCTCCTAATAATGACCATTTAAAGAGTGGGCCAATGAGAAAGGTCTGGTTCAAGACCAGGGCTTCACAGAGGAGAAGTCTGTACCCCTGACGGTTCCCTCCTGGCCGGCCCTCATTTGCCAATAACCGTGGTCAGGTCATGATGCCTAAAACTGCCGTGGCCTTTTGGTGACTGTCAGGGAGCATGAAGCGCTCTGAGGGTGACAGAGCCGGGGCGGAAGGAGCACATGTGCTAAGGCTGTTTAAACCAACTTAATAAGCTCTTCTGTTCTTAGCTCCAAAGGCAGCTCACAAGCAGACACCATTGTTTAGGTGGCAAACTGTTCCCTGTATGTTCCCACTTCCTGGGGTCCTCTGAGCAAGCACTCACTAGTCCAGGGGCAGCTAGCTAGCAAGTGTGCGTCTGTGCCCTGAGGCTTGCTAGAGGTCCTGCTCTTAGCCACTACCATCCTTCACAATTTGCCCAGGGAAGGGGACAGATTGCATCCACAGATGTGACATAGTGGGACGGAGACAGTTCACATGGCAGAAATGAGACAGTGGGAAGGCAGTAGTGCACGAAGACAAATCCATTTTGGAAAACACAGTCACAATTTTGCATGACTGAGGCTCTGTGAGTCCTCATTGGGAGAAGCCTGGCATTATTCACCTGGTATGACTGCTCCCTCTTCTCGGTGGGGGATGTTTCCCTGGGGCTGCGCTGCTGGGGCTACCCCTCCCTGTGCCTGCCCCCCACAGCCCCAGCTGAGTCAGGTCGACACCCTCTGAGACACGGGTTGAAAGTGACTGTGGAAACCCTTATCAGTCCTGCTCTGTAGAGGCAAGTCCTCCGTACACACATCCTGGGCACTGTGTGTGGAGTCAGGGTCCTTGCTCCCGTTTAGCTTTTCCTCTTTCCTGCATTCATAAACTTGTCTCTAGAGTTCCACTCTGCAAAGAGCATTAGGTCAGAGACCCGTGTCCGGGTGCCTCATCCCTTTAGGATAGTCCCCTCCAGGCTCCCCAACATTTCTGGAGGACATGTTCCAAGTTAAAACAAATCTAGGAGCTTTTAATGCAAACTAGAGGCCAAAAGGAAAACAAAACATTCTAAGGGAAAAACAGATGATTTTGTGAGCCTTACATCAGTTGGCTAAAAGCCAGTGACCAAGTCATTTGTATTTTATTTTATTAATGAACTTACACATCCTCACATAATAGGGTAAATTCAATCCCTCCTAGAATGTTTTTTCTTGCATATTGTGAGTGCTTTTTTCTGTTGCCTCCTATATAATAATGAGGGTAAACTGTTGAATCACTGTGTTGTATACCTGAAACTAATAGAAAACTACATCAATTTAAAAAAAGAAAAAGAAATAAATTTTTAGTTACCTCTTCCTTAGGAGGTGAAGGCAAATTCTTAGCTGTGAGAGTTAGAGGCAAAATCTTGGCCTCAGAATATACCTATATTTTAAAATTAGTTGTCAAGATATAAAATCAGAGGTTTTCCATAAAATCAACTTCAGTTTCCTGTCCAAAAATTAGAATTCTAGAACCATTCCCATCATTGTTCCTTTAGCAAGCAGGGAATGGGAGCTAGGACAGGCAGGCCTGCTGGGCAGGAGCTCAAGCCCTTGGCTTTTCCGTGGCTGCCACACTGCCTGACATGTCTGAGAATCAGTCCACACCTCTCATTTATATTGCAGCCAGACCTGTAAGAATTTGAATTCCCAACTCCTGATTGTAAGCCACATCTTTCTTTTTAATTTGTTGAGCTACAACATATAGGTTTAGGGTGTATAGCATGGTAATTTCATAGATGTATATATTGTGTAATTATTAAGATTAGTTAACACATACATCACTTAACATAGTCATCTGTGTGTGGGGGGTGTGTGAGAACATTAAACATTATTTTTGACCAATTTCAAGTATACAACACATTGTTTTTAACTACTAGATCCTCAGAACTTATCTTAAAACAGAAAGCCTTATCTTTAAACAAAGAAATAAACATTTCAAGTTTCTCATCACAAAGAAGAGTATGTGATTAAGTTCAGTTATATGTAGAAAAAAGGTTTTAATACACTCTGGCAGTGCTATTCATAGTAACCAAAATGTGGAAGCCACCCAAGAGTCACTGACCAATGAATGGACAAAATATGTAATATGCATACCATGGAATATTATCCAGCCCTGAAAAGGGGGAAAGTTCTAACACTGGCTGCAAGGTGAACCATGAGGACATCATGCTGAGTGAAATAAGCCAGTCACAAAAAGACAAATACCATGTCATTCCATCTCTAAAACGTCCCTGGGGTGATCAGATTCACAGAAAGTAGAACAGTCAGTGACAAGGACCCAAGGGAAGAGGGATATGGGGGCTGTTAAATGAGGACAGAGTTTTGCTTGTAAAAAATGACATGTGCTGGGGATGGGTGGTGAAGATGGCTGACAGTGCGAGTGTTGGTATTGGTGCTGAACTACACCCTAAAAATGGTGAAAATGGTACACTTCTGTGATATATGTTCTCCACAATTAAAAAAAAATAAAAACAGTTATTTTATACATGTCCACCCTTGGTTTTCTCTCTTTCCTTTAACCCGGGAGAGAGTAAGAAGAGCCGTGATGTAAGTGCTACTGCTCACACTCTCTGAGTCAGAGAGGGCAATTACACTTCACTTTACCAGACAGACCTATGCAAGCTGCACATGTACTGAAAGCATTAACCTAAGCAGAGAGAAAAGGCTGGAAAAGAAACCCGCTCTTCATTTTTACCTCTTAGGTGCCCCCTAAAATAGGTTCCATTGGGCAGAAGAAGGTATTTCTGCCTCATGCTATTCTGTATTGTCTCTTTGTGATAAAGAACTTAGGCAACTTTTTAAAAGCTTTGAGAAAAGCTAAAAAGACATTCCATTAAAGAGGGCAGAAGGGAAACCTCTAATCCTTGTGTCATTTCTGAAATCAACCCAGAACACGAAAGAGAAACAGAGAAAGAAGTTGCAATTTCTGTGAAGTCACCAGTCACGACAAGGTCCCCAGGCGCCAGGAGCCTGGGTCTGGAGTGAGGAGGGGCACCACCAGGGAGAGCCTCCCGGGGAAATAAAGAGAATCCAGGGCTTTCCAGAGTAGGAGCACACACCAGTGGGACATGCCCCAGCCCCACCTCCGAGGAAGTGCAAGGTCTGGGCGGAACCCCCGGCACCTTTGGACCCCATGGACCACGGCAGCCGCAGGATGTTGAGACAGAACAAGAACGTGCACTTTCGAGAGTGGGTGGCTCTGTTTCCAGTGTGTGGAGAAAGTGAGTTGATCGGAACATGACCCATGCAGACGCTGGACAGCTGAGAAGTCCAAGCTACTCACCCAGATTCTGTGACATGCAGACTTTGACGTGAATCAAGGACACTTCCCGCTGTTTGGGAAGGGGCCACACCCAGCAGAGAGGAGGCACTGTTCCTACTGGGCACAGATGCCAAGGTTCAACAGATACTTCTGGGCTGTGCAGTCTGAATTCAGACAGAAAATCAAGAACAATTTTTTTCCCCACCCAAGGCCGCAGACGTCCTGAGCTATGTCGGCAGGATCCTTGGGGGTAGGTGCTAGCCCTTCCCCCAGGCACTCTTCCAAGAAGAGCTGCTGCAGGAGGAATGTTACCTCAAAGGAAAGTGGTGACTGTTCTAAAGGAACTATCATGGAAACTACATAAAGATAATTTAGAGGGATGAGCAAAGGAGTAAAGGCATCTGGCCAGCGAAAGCTAATGAAGAGCACTTAAATCCAGCATGCCACAGAAACGGGTGGAAATCCATGTGGAAGGCACTGTAACGCCCCCCACCGGCGTCTGTGTGCAAATCCCTGTAGACCACAAATACACCACATTCTGGGACGAAGGGGAATTCAGGCAGCACATGGAGTTAAGTTTGCTAACCAGTGGGCCTTAACTTAGGGAGATTAGCCTGGGTCATTCGGTGGCCCTAATATAATTATAATATCCGTATGAATGGATGGGGAGGTAAAAGTTCAGAGCGATGCCACGTGAGGACTCACAGAAGAGACCAACAGAAGCTGAAAAGGGCAGGGAACAGACTCTGCCTCCAAGAGCCTCCAGAACGGAGCTCAGCCCGGCCGGCACCATGATTTTAGCCCAGCGGCATGGCAACTGTATTTGACTTCAGACCTGAAGAACTCTATGATAATCATTTTTTGTTGTTTTAAACCAATAAATTTGTGACCATTTGTTATGGAAGCCACAGAGAATTAATACAAGTAAGAAAAAGCCCTTAGTTCTCCATGAAATCAAATAATTTACCAAAATAGTATCTATCACAAAAAGAGAGTCTGAAGAAGAGACAGAAGGAGTCAGGCAATAAGGATTTCATGAAGCAGAAGAGATGGAACAATGGGCTGACAATGTGGAGGAATATGATTGCCACAGAGCAGCAAAAAGAGAAATAGGTTATGTTCAGTCGTTCAGTGCGGTACAGAACATGCTTGGGATGCTGAGCAAAAGGAAGAGGAGAGGGCAATATTCTTCAGAGACTCCTAAAGCCCGAGGAAGGATGTGTAAAACAAGGAAGACCCAACATACACATTGTCTCCCTGAAGACAAGAGCAAATTCAATAGAACGACAAAAAAAAAAACCAAAAACTTAAAGAAAACTCTCTAAAATAAAGGAATTCTTGAATCTATCAACTGAAAATGTGTCTCAGGGAAAGCTGATTCAGGATGAACAACCTTTGGGAATACCTTTCAAAGACTGAGAAAAAGTCCCAAGGGGAAAGTGAACAGATAAAGGCATTTATAATGATTAACCATCATGCTGCCTACGAATATCTTTTTCACTCTTTTTTTATTGAAGTGTAGTTGACGGACAATATTATATTACTTTCAGGTGCACAATATAGTCATTCAACAATTACATTATGAAATACTTACCCCCATAATTGGAAGTTTGTACCTCTTTATCCCCTTCACTGTTTCACCCATCCTCCCACCCAGGTCACTATGGCCACCACTGGTTGGCTTTCAGTATTCATAGTCTATTTCTGCTTTTCAGTTTGTTTGTTTATATTTTGGACTCCACATATAAGCTGTCCACAGACTTTTGACTGAAATTCCAGCATCATTTAACCAAAATCTTAAAACAAAATTCAGTTTAAGCATTGTTTATGCAGCCAACATTCATTTAAGTAAATAGTCCAGAGAAACATTTTTAAACAGATAAGGACCTTCAAAATATCATTCCTGTGTCTTCTTTTAGGAAAAGGAAAGTACAAACTTGGGTCATCACATAACAGGAAGAGAAGATATTGTAAATTGATGCTGGTGGGCACTGGAATTGTTTTCACATTTAAAAACTTAACTTTTCTCAAAATAATGCATGCACATGATTTCAAGAACCACATAGTCCAGTGCTTCTGTGGCCACAGAGATAGCTAAACCTCATTTTCCTCTGCCCCCACGTGGTGCTCCTGGGTCTGGGCGAGCGGCCCTGCCCAGCCTTCCTCACCGGTGAGAATGGCTGCCTGCCACAGTCCCACCCACCGGACACCTGCAGAGGTCACTGGGCTGCTGTTTCTAGAAGGCTCTCATATAGGAGCTCCGCTTCCAGAGGGGTGGTGTGCAGAGCCCCATGGACCCATTCCCAGGCAAAACTACATCTGGTGAGCATTGTAAAAATGACAACCTTTAAAGTTTCTGGAAATTGTCCTAAAGAGAGAGCACAAATGAAGAAGCATTTACTCAAGAAAATCTACTTGTTCTCCACAGGAGCAGTGACAGTCACAGCCCTTGAGCCACAGCCAGCTCCATCCTTCCCTCCTGTCCCCCTCTGCCTCCCCAGCTCTGGCCCACTCAGCAGGAGGAAAGTACCAGTCTGGGTGAGTTAGGCCAAAGAAACAGGGTCCCCTCTGTCCTCCTCTCAGTCAAGAGATGTATTATCTCACCAGAAAGGACAAGAAGCCTCCAATATTTCTCATCTCCAAGTGGCAGAGGGTGAATTCCTGGCCCTACCCGTGGTGTGGTAGGCTGGAACTCCATACACTTCTGTCCCAGGTTACACTTAGAGTAGAACTTCCACACCAGCAACTTTTACATGGATGTTCATAGCAGTTCTATTCATAAAATAATAGCCAAATGTGGGAAAACCCAAATGTTCATCAACTGATGAATGGATAAACAAAATGTGGTATGGCCCTCCAAAGAAATATTCTGCAATAAAAAGTAACCAGTTATTCAACAGCGGGTGTTTGCAAAACTGGACATCTACATGCAAGAGAATGAAACTGGATTATTGTTTAACCTCATACACAAAAGTAAACTCAAAATTGATTAAAGTCTTGAATGTAAGTCCATAAAGCTCCTAGAAGACAACATAGGCAAACATCTCCTGAATATAAGCATGAGCAACTTCTTCATGAGCATATTTCCCCAGGCAAGGGAAACAAAAGCAAAAATGAACTCATGGGACTACACCAAACTAAAAAGTTTCTGTACAGCAAAGGACACCATCAACAGAACAAAAAGGCATCCTACAGTGTGGGAGAATATATGTGTAAATGACATATCTGACAAGGGGTTAACAACCAAAATATATAAAGAACTTACATGCCTCAACACCCAAAAAGCAAATAACCCAATTAACAAATGGGCAGAGGATATGAAGAGACAATTCTCCAAAGAAGAAATTCAGATGGCCAACAGACACATGAAAAGATGCTCCACATCACTAACATGAGGGAAATGTGAATTAAAACCACAATGAGATATCACCTCACACCAGTAAGGATAGCCAGCATTGAAAAGACTAGAACAACAAATGCTGGCAAGGATGCAGAGAAAGGGGAACCCTTCTACATTGCTGGTGGGAATGTAAGCTAGTTCAACCATTGCAGAAAGCAATATGGAGGTTCCTCAAAAACCTCAAAATAGAAATACCATTTGACCCCAAAATCCCACTCCTTGGAATTTACCCAAAGAATACAAGTTCTCGGATTCAAAAAGACATATGCACCCCTATGTTTATTGCAGCACTTTTTACAATAGCCAAGATATGGAAGCAACCTAAGTGTCCATCAGTAAATGAATGGATAAAGAAGATGTGGTACATATACACAATGGAATACTATTCAGCCATAAGAAAGAAACAAATCCTACCATTTGCAACAACATGGATGGAGCTGAAGGACATTATGCTCAGTGAATAAGCCAGGTGGAGAAAGACAAATGCCAAATGATTTCTCTCATTTGTGGAGTAAAACAATGAAGCAAAACTGAAGGAACAAAATGGCAGCAGACTCACAGACTCCAAGAACGAACTAGTGGTTACCAAAGGGGAGGAGTATGGGAGGGCATGTGGGGAGGGAGGGAGAAGGGGATTGAGGGGTATTAAGTTTAGTACACATGGTGTGGGGGATCACGGGGAGAACAGTGTAGCACAGAGAAGGCACATAGTGGATCTCTGACATCTTGCTGCACTGATGGACAGTGACTGCATTGGGGTATGGGTGGGGACTTGATAATGTGGGTAAATGTAGTAACCACATTGTTTTTTCATGTGAAACCTTCATAAGAGTGTATATCAATCATAACTTAATAAAAATTTTTTTAAAAAGTAACCAGTCACTGATACATGCAATTATATGGATGAACCTTAAACACATATTAAGTGAAAGAAGCTATATAAAAAAGACCACATATTACATGAATCCATTTTTACTGTACGTCTGTAACAGGCCAACCTATAGAGACAGAAAGTATGTTCTGGTTGCCTAGGGCAGGGGATTTGGGAGGAAATGGAGAGTGACTTCTAATGGGGACAAGGGTTATTTTTGTGGTGATGAAATTATTATAAAAACAATTGTGGCAATTTTTGTACAACTCTGAATAAACAAAAATCCTTTGACTGGAATACTTATAATGGACAAATTGTATAGTATGTGAATAACATATACCAATAAGATGATTAGTTTTTTAAGATCTTATCTTTAGAAAGGAAGACAGTTGGAATATACCTTTTAAAGTTTGTCTTTCCTCTTCCACCTACCCGGAAGGCAGTGGTAGAAACTGAGGGTGCAGAAGTCACCTAGAGTCTTAAGAACTAAAGCCACATGCTGAGGAAGACTGCCCAGAAAGAGTGAAAGAACTGGGACTTGACTGCCATCACCACTTGGTCCCCTCCTCTGCATAGAGAGCAAACAAGTGCAGCAAAGTCTTGTTTAAGTCCCTGTGATTTGGGCTCTTCGTCATGTGCAACCAGTAAAAATTCTAGATAAACAACTACCCTCCCCAGCCCACCCCTACTCTCAGAAGCACCTGCTTTTAACATTTTCAGCCCTCTCGTACTATTTATCTCTTTACTTTTAAATGTGCTTACACTGCTATTTCTTCATTTTTTAGTTTACGGTGTCATCCCCTTTCCCTTATGACTGTTACAGATTTAGTTCTTCGACACCTATTCCACTTCCCCTCCATCCATTCTCCCAATATTCACATTTATGGCTTTGCAGTTTCCTTACTGCAAACCCAAGGACTGAACCAAAATTATCTTGCATTTTTATTTTTTCATGAGTTAATAGTTGCCTTTACTTTTTCCTAATTTTTTTTGTATATCTGAATACTTCATTCATCATCTATCAAACCATCAATTCAATGAGTCTCTTTTTTTTCATAAAGACAATTCTCCAGATCCCAATCCTCCTGACACAGCCTGGATAGGTTTCTCTCTTTGTCTACCAGGTCATCTATCTAGAACTTTTCCTTACCAGTCACCTGAGTTGGTGCCAATATTTCTAGGATCCCATATCTCTCTTTCTTGATTTGCTTCCTTGACTGGCAGAAGCACATTCTCCAGTAGCTCTCTCAGAAAAGAATCATTAGATACATATCTGAGCCCCTCATGCTGGATATGGTTCATGCTTTGTCCTCACATTTCATTAATAGACTATCTGGGTTGAAAAATTCAGGTTGATCATGCTTCTCGCATCAAATGACTTTATATGCAATTTATTTCTTTTTGTTCATTTTAATCTTTTCTCTGGATGCTTATAAGATCATTTCTTCCCTGGTTCTAAAATTTTAAAGCAATGCGAGTTTTTTATGCATTGATCTCAAGGAGCCATTTCAATTTGAAAATGAATGCTAGTCAGTTCTGGGGAAATGTCTTGTGCAGCTTCTTTGTTCCCTCTCTGACTTCTCTAGTTTCTTTTTTATAAATTCTAATAATTGACTTTTTAAATCTTTATGGGTTGATCTAACTAAGCTCTTTATCTCTTCATTATCTGAATCTAACAAATTCTATGCATTTTATAACTTCCAGCCGTGCTATCTTCTTATTAACTTTGACTCTTAAATTTTTAACTTCCAACAGTTCTAGATATATATTCTTACTCTGTGATATCCTGTCCTTGTTATCCAGCTCTATAAGCATGTTGTTCTTTTTTACTTTTACTTTAATTTTTCCTCTTCATTGTTTCCTCATATTTTTTTTAAATTTCACCTTGCAGGTTTTCATAACTGTATCTAGATATTGTTTTGGTATCATTAATATACACTTACATGAGCAACATTGCAGTTACTAGACTCCCCCCATTATCAAGTCCCACCACATACCCCATTACAGTCACTGTCCATCAGCGTGGTAAGGTACTATAGAATTACTACTTACCTTCTCTGTGTTGTACTGTCTTCCCCACACATTATGTGTGCTAATCATAATGCCCCTTACTTCCCTTACCCCTCCTTTCCCACCCATTCTTCCCAGTTCCTTTCCCGTTGGTAACTGCTAGTCCCTTCTTGGGTTCTGTGAGTCTGCTACTGTTTTGTTCCTTCAATTTTTGCTTTGTTCTTATACTCCACAGATAAGTGAAATCATTTGGTTACTTGTCTTTCTCTGCAAGGCTTATTTCACTGAGCATAATACCCTTAGCTCCATCCATGTTGTTGTAAATGGTAGGATTTGTTTTATTCTTATGGCTGAATAATATTCCATTGTGTATATGTACCACCTCTTCTTTATCCATTCATCTACTGATGAACACTTAGGTTGCTTCCATTTCTTGGCTATTATAAATAGTGCTGGGATAAACATAGGGGTGCATATGTCTTACTGAAACTGGGCTTCTGCATTCTTAGGGTGAATTCCTAGGAGTGGAAAATGGTATTTCTATTTTTAGTTTTCTGAGGAGCCTCCATACTGCTTTCCACAATGGTTAAAATAATTTACATTTCCACCAGCGGTGTAGGAGGGTTTCCCTTTCTCCACATCCTCACCAACATTTGTTGTTGTTTGTCTTTTGGATGGTGGCGATCCTTACTGGTGTGAGGTGATACCTCATTGTAGTTTTAATTTGCATTTCTCTGATGATTAGCGATGTGGAGCATTTTTTCATGTGCCTGTTGGCCATCTGAATTTTTTCTTTGGAGTACTGTCTGTTCAGATCCTCTGCCAATTTTTAAATAGAATTATTTGCTTTTTGTTTGTTGAGATATGTGAGCTCTTTATGTATTTTGGAGGTCCATCCCTTATTGGATGTCATTTATGAATATATTCTCCCATACTGTAAGATGACTTTTTGTTCTACTGATGTTGTCCTTTGATCTACGGAAGCTTTTTAGTTTGATCTAGTCCCACTTGTTCATTTTTGCTTTTGTTTCCCTTGCCCGGGGAGATATGTTCATGAAGAAGTTGCTCGTGTTTATGTCCAAGACATTTTTGCCTATGTTTTTCTCTAAGAGTTTTATGGTTTCATGACTTAGATTCAGGTCTTTGATCCATTTCAAATTTACTTTTGTGTATGAGATTAGACAATGATCCAGTTTCATCGTCTTACATTCAGCTGTCCAGTCTTGCCAACACCAGCTGTTGAAGAGGCTGTCATTTCTCCATTGTATGTCCATGGCTCCTTTATCATGTATCAATTGACCATATATGTTTGGGTTAATATCTGGACACTCTCTTCTGTTCCACTGGTCTGTGGGTCTGTTCTTGTGCCAGTACCAAATTGTCTTGATTACAGTAGCTTTGTAGTAGAGCTTGAAGTTGGGAAGCAAGATTGCCTTATTCATCCTTCTCAGGATTTCTTTGGCTATTCTGTGTCTTCTGTGGTTCCATATAAATTTTAGAACTATATGTTTCAGTTCATTGAAGAAGGCTGTTGGTATTTTGATTGGGATTGCATTGAATCTTTAGATTGCTTTGGGCAGGATGGCCATTTTGACAATATTAATTCTTCCTAATCAAGAACATGGGATGAGTTTCCATTTGTTGGTGTCCTCTTTAATTTCTCTTAAGAGTGTCTTGTAATTTTCAGTGTATAGGTGTTTCACTTGCTTGGTTAGGTTTATTCCTAAGTATTTTATTCTTTGTGATGCAATTGTGAATGGAATTGTTTTCCTGATTTCTCTTTCTGCTAGCTCATTGTTAGTGTATAGGAATGCAACAGATTTCTGTGTATTAATTTTGTATACTGCAACTTTGCTGAATTCAGATATTAGTTCTAGTAGTTTTGGAGTGGTTTCTTTAGGGTTTTTTATGTACAATATCATTTCATCTGTAAACAGGGACTGTTTTACTTCTTCTTTACCAATCTGAATGCCTTTTATTTCTTTGTGCTGTCTAATTACTGTGGCTAGGACCTCCAGTACTATGTTGAATAAAAGCAGGGAGAGTGGGCATCCTTGTTTTGTTCCCAATCTTAGAGGAGAAGTTCTCAGCTTCTCACTGTTAAGTATGACGTTGGCTGTGGACTTGTCATATATGGCCTTTATTATGTTGATGTACTTGCCCTCTATACCCATTTTGTTGAGAGTTTTTATCATGAATTCGTGTTGAATTTTGTCTAATGCTTTTTCAGCATCTATGGAGATGATCATGTGGTTTTTGTCCTTCTTTTTGTTGATGTGGTGGATGATGTTGATGGATTTTCGAATATTCTTCCATCCTTGCATCTCTGGGATGAATCCCACTTGATCATGGTGTATGATCCTTTTGATGTATTTTTTAATTCGGTTTGCTAATATTTTGTTGAGTGTTTTTGCATCCATGTTCATTGGGTGTATTGGTCTGTAGTTTTCTTTTTTTGTCGTGTCTTTGCCTGGTTTTGGTATTAGAGTGATTCTGGCCTCATAGAATGAGTTTGGAAGTATTCCCACCTCTTCTATTTTTTGGTAAACTTTAAGGAGAATAGGTGTTTATCTTCTCTAAACGTCTGATAAAATTCAGTGGTGAATGCATATAAATCAAGTATAAAAATCAAACGAATATTCATATTTGACCTGATTGTTTATAGTTCATAATGCGTGATCAAAACCGAAAGTTTCTGTGATGACTGCCCTTGCACTTTTCACCATGTAAGAACTTATTCACTATGTAAGAATTTGTTCACCATGTAAGAACTTGTTCGTTATGCTTCAGAAGATTGGAGACTGTTGAGAATTAGGCTTGGGGTTGATTAATGATTGTGCATTGAGTCCCCTATACAGAATTTTATTGTTGTTAACAACCATTTGATCAATAAATATGAGAGATGCCCTCTCAAAAAAAAATTCAGTGGTGAATCCATCTGGTATGTGGGTTTTGTTCTTGGGTAGTTTTTGATTACTGATTCAACTTCAATGCTAGTAATTTGTTTAGATTTTCTGTTTCTTCTTGGGTCAGTCTTGGGAGGTTTTATTTTTCTAGAAATTTGTCCATTTCTTCTAGGTTTTCTAGGTTGCTAGCATATAGATTTTCATAGTATTTTCTAATAATTCTTCATATTTCTGTAGTGTCGGTCGTGATTGTTCATTTCTCATTTCTGATTCTGTTTATGTGTATAGATTCTCTTTTTCTCTTAATAAGTCTGGCTATCTATTTTGTTTATTTTCTTGAAGAATGAGCTCTTGGTTTCATTAATTTGTACTATTGTTTTATTCTCAATTTTATTTATTTCTTCTCTGATATTTATTCTGTCCCTCCTTCTGCTGACTTTGGGCCTCATTTGTTCTTATTTTTTCCAGTTTCAATTATTGTGAATTTAGACTACTCATTTGGATTGTTCTTCCTCCTTTAAATAGGCCTGGATTGCTATATATTTTCCTCTTAGAACTGCCTTCACTGCATCCCACAGAAGTTGGGGCATTGTGCTGTTGTTGTCATTTGTCTCCATATATTGTTTTATCTCTGTTTTAATTTGGTTATTGATCCATTGATTATTTAGGAGCATGTTGTGAAGCCTCCATGTGTTTGTGAGTCTTTTTGTTTTCTTTGTACAATTTATTTCTAGTTTTATACCTTTGTGGTCTGAGAAGTTGGTTGATAGAATTTCAATGTTTTTGAATTTACTGAGGCTCTTTTTGTGGCCTAGTATATTGTCTATTCTGGCAAATGTTTCATGTGCACTTGACAAGAATGTGTATCCTTCTGCTTTTGGGTGTAGAGATCTGTAGATGTGTATTAGGTCCATCTGTTCTAATGTGCTGTTCAGTGCCTCTGTGTCTTTACTTATTTTCTGTCTGTTTGATCTGTCCTTTGGAGTGAGTGGAGGGTTGAAGTCTCCTAAAATGAATGCATTGCATTTTATATCCTCCTTTAATTGTGTTAGTATTTGTTTCACATATGTAGGTGCTCCTGTGTTGGGGGCATATATATTTATAATGGTTATATCCTCTTGTTGGACTGACCCCCTTATCATTATGTATTATCCTTCTTTGTCTCTTCTTACTTTCTTTGTTTTGAAGTCTATTTCGTCTGATACAAGTACTGCAACACCTGCTTTCTTCTCCCTATTGTTTGCATGAAATACTTTTTCCATCCCTTCACTTTTAGTCTGTGTATGTCTTTGGGTTTGAAATGAGTCTCTTGAAAGCAGCCTATAGATGGGTCTTGCTTTTTTATCCATTCTATTACTCTGTGTCTTTTGATTGGTGCATTCTGTCCAATTACATTTAAGGTGATTATCGATAGATTTGTACTTATTTGCCATTGCAGGTTTTGGATTCATGGTTACTAAAGGTTCAAGGGCAGCTTCTTTACTATCTAACTATCTAACTTAACTCACTTTTTATGCTATTATAAACACAGTCTGTTGATTCTTTATTTCTCTCCCTTCTTTTTCTTCCTTCTCCACTCTTTATATGTTAGGTGTTTTATTCTGTAGTTTTTGTGTTTCCCTTGACTGATTTTGTGGATAGCTGATTTTATTTTGCATTGACTTAGTATTTGGTTGCTCTAATTTCTTTGCTGTAGTTTTATTTTCTCTGGTGACAAGAGGAAATCATGGTGTATTCCTTTGAAGGTGATCTTTTTTCTCTGTCTGGCTGATTTTAATACTCTGTCCTTGTCCTTGATCTTTGCCATTTTAATTATTATATGTCTTGGTGTTGTCCTCCTTGGGTCCCTTGTGTTGGGAGATCTCTGGACTTCCATGGTCTGAAAGACTATTTCCTTCCTCAGATTGGGGACGTTTTCAGCAATTACCACCTCAAAGACACCTTCTATTCCTTTTTCTCTCTCTTCTTCTTCTGGTACCCCTATAATACGAATATTGTTCCATTTGGATTGGTCACACAGTTCTCTTAATTTTCTTTCATTCCTAGAGATCCCTTTATCTCTCTCTGTCTCAGCTTCTCTGTATTCCTGTTCTCTGATTTGTATTCCATTAACAGGCTCTTCCACCTCATACAGTCTCCTCTTAAATCCTTCCATTGTTTGTTTCATTTCTGTTATCTCCCTACTAAATTCATCCCTTAGTTCTTGAATATTTTTCTGTAGCTCCATAAGCATGCTTATGACTTTATTTTGAATTATTTTTCAGGAAGATTGGTGATTTCAGTCTTGCCAAGCCCTTTCTCTGATGTTTGAGGGATTTTGAACTGAACAAGATTCTTCTGCCTTTTCATGGCTATGGGTGGTCACTGGCAAGTGACACATGCATCAGCTGGGAGAACAAAGTCCCTTCCTGCTTGCTGGTCACCTTGCCTGTCTCTGCTATCTGTGCCAGTTAACTGCACACAGGGAGCAGCCTCTGGGTTAATCCTCTGAGCTGTTGTGGCCGGGGTAGCCCTCGGGGTTTCCTAGGGCACTGGTGGGGCTTTTAGGTGACCAGAGCATGTTCTGCTATGAGAACAGAACCCCTTTGTGCCTTCTGGACTCTGAGCCCATCTCCACTGTCTGCACTGGTCCACCGCGTGCAGGTAGCACCCTCTGGGTCTGGGCCGGTTAGCCACGTGCAGGGAGAAGACTCTGTGTTAAGCTGTGTGTTTGCTGTATGTGGGGCTGCTCCCCTGCTGTTCTGCAGCAATGGCGGGTCAGCCTATTTGCTTGCAGTGCCAGCAGAGGGGAAGGAATGGTAGGCTGCTTATTGCTCCAAGGAACTTCGGAGCTGTGTTGCCACCCAGGGGGTTAGGGCACCTGAAGGTCCTTAAAGTTCCCAGCCTGCTGGGCTGAGTGTGCCAGGACGATTTTGTCCACCTGTTAAACTTTTGTCCCTTTAAGACTTTTAAAGCACCCACTTTTCTTTTGTCCCAGGGCAGCTGGCTGTGGGAACCTGTTCATAGTCTCAATCTCTGACCTTGCTTTTCTGCTCCTCCAATATCCAGTGTACCATTCAATGTGTGTCTGTGCTCCTGGAGCAGACCACTAGGGCTGGTCATTTCGCAGTACTGAGATTCCACCCCCTCCCCATTCTGATTCCCTTCCTCCCGCCATTGAGCTGGGGTCGGGGGAGTGCTCTGGTCCCACAGGGTCACGGCTTTGTATCCTACCCTTTTCCATGAAATGTTAGGCTCTCACAGATGTAGCCTGGCTCATGTACTGTATCTTGCAGTCACTCTTTTAGGAATAGTTGTGTTTGCTGTATTTTCAAAATATATATGGTTTTGAGAGGAGATTTCCACCACCCTACTCATGCCGCTCTCTTGAGAATCTCCTCCCTATCTCTAGATCTTGATTGTCTGCTCTATTCAACAGTGAGGCACTAAAATAATAGATTAAGGCTATCAGCATGAGTAAGGCTTATAAACTGGGGGCAGGGAGTTTCTTTGTGCAGCTGGGTGTGGAACTATCCATTTTACCAGGGATACTCCAAATTTAAGGATGAGGAGGTATTTTCTCTGGATGCACCATTTCTCCAGAGGAATCCACTGATTTCCTGCATTATCAGCTGACCTTTAGCTACTGATATTCTGTAGGTAAAGCAGGTTTACTTCTGATCTCTTTGTCCTAATGTGTTCTTAATCCCATCTCCCTCTGCATACACTATGGGTGGTAGTTTCTTCTGCCCCATAGCATTAGTTGATCTTTGCCATTTCAATTATTATATGTCTTGGTGTTTGTCCTCCTTGGGTACTTAGTGAGATGCTGGCAGATTTAAGTATATATACAAGTATATACAAATAGTGGAAGTAAATAAAGGAGGATTATTTCCATGATCTTGGATTGGTAAATGCACTTAAATTCTGGCACAAAACCCCAAATCCACACAATACTGGTAACCATGTAAAAACAGACATTTTTTTCATGGCAATAGAACTGACAAAATTAGACAACTATACAAATGGCTTATATAAAATATTTTAAATATACTTAATTGTACTGATAATTAAATAATTAGAAATTAAAACATGAAGTTATCTTTTGTATATTTCAGGAAAATAAAGATTAAATTATTTGGGAAAACACAGTGTTGGCAAGAATACAGGGAAATAGCCACCATTACACACTGAGAGCAAAAACTAGTGTGATTTTTTCCACAATTTAACCAATAGCCATGAATATTTTTAATGGACATATCCATGGAACCAGTATTTCCATTTCTAAGAATTTATCCTAGAGATATATTTGTGATGTATATACATAAAAATATGTACATATACAAAGACATTTGTTGAAATATTGTTTGCAATATTTCAAGACTGGGAACAGTCTGATGCCTGGGTGGTACTCCCACAGGTGTCAGCCCAGGAACTGTTCTGTCCTCACTCTGTGACAAGATAAGAAATGTGTCAGCATCACTACTAAGTACCTAACCCATCCCATTGTTAGACTGCCTCAAAGAAGAAGGTAGTATGTTGATTTACATGTTGATAAGACCCTTTATCTCATGGAGTGGCACTTTCAGCCACACTGGTTTAGGGGCCCATATTAAGTCAATTTTGGTAACTAAAAAAATAGTTTTGAAAAAGAATGAGAAAGAATTATTGGGTTACTTTTACATTCATGAAAAAACTTGTGAGCATGTGTGTATGTACCCAAGATTAACATTTTTAGGAATTTTAACTTGTGTGAAAACAAGTCACCATCTGACATCATAGAAAGTTACAGTCATTAGAGCACTTTAATTATTTGACCATGTGTGTGTACAAACAAAATCATAATTTTTAGTAACATGGTGCATGTGAGTAGGCAAAATGGGAATACTGGCAAATATTCATTTAAACAGCCGATTGGGAGATATGCTGAGCCATAAGCAGTTCTTGTGCATTAAGCAGTGAAAAGTGCTTATCTTACTAGTGTCAAAAAGCCACAATGAGAGGCAAACAAGCATTTATTTTGGATCAAGAAATTGCAATTTGGGGAGCACTGATTCAGGTAAATATCCAAATAGTGTTCCTGCTTGTAGGGTGGAAGCAAGGGGTTTTATTAGGAAAAGGGCAACTATGTGAGTTGAAAAGAAGAGGGGTTTCCTATGGGCGTTTTAACAGGCTGATCTACTCTGGGTGATATGTTGACTGGACTGCTGACTCTTTCTTCAGGAAGTCTTCCACTGTCATCTCTTGATCAGAATGTCCATCCTCCCGCTGATTCCTCTAGCAATTCTGTCCTAAAATATGTGAAATTAGCTAAGTTGTACAATTTTGGAGCAAATGTGACTGAGCATTGACACACTGTGTTAGGTGAACTGACTTCTGAGCCACAGCCGGGGCATTAGGGAGGGACCCCTGCCTTAACATGCAGTTTCCCCAGCTCCTCGCACATGGCCAGAATTGTCCTTCCAGGAGACAAATCCTCTCATCGCATGAAGAGAGGGCAGAGTTTTGTGTTTGAGAGAAGAATCAGGTGGACGGACAGAGTAGCTCAGGAAAGAGGGTGTGGCAGAAGGAGCCCCGCCAGGACCCCCACCATCACACTGCCGGGGATCAGCCCTGGAGAGAGGTAAAGAGAGGTCTCAGGACTGGAGAAGGATGCACAGGGAATAATCATCTAAGAGACAAGGGAAAGGAAGCTGCCTGCGTATTCCCAGAGCAGAGCGCAAGCACCTTCCCTCTGCTATGCAGCAGGTAGGAAGCCTCTGGCCAGACCAGAGCTCACTCGCTCTGTGTGAGGACACTTAGGTTTTCTCCACAGCTGGGCTAGTGTGAGTGCCGTGGCAGTGTGCATGGGGGTGCAGACATTTCTTCCGTCTCCTGCTTACATCTCCTTTGGATATATTCCCAGAAGTGGGATAGCTAGATGATACAGTATTTCTGTTTCTCATATTTTGAGAAAACTTTATATGATTTTCCATAGTAGCTGAAGCAATTTACATGTCCAGTAACCACGCACAGGGATCATACCTAACAATACTGTATTACACACTTGAATGTTGCTAAGAAAGTAGATCTTACATATTCCCACCACAAAATAAGAAATGGTGATTATGTCATGTGGAGCTGTTAGGGATCGTTGTGGCACTAATCATTTTCAATATATATATGTTTCAAATCACCAAACTCTACACCTTAAACTTACCCAGCGTTTTATGTCAATTATATCTCAGTAGAGCTGGAAAATAGACAAAAATTTTAAATGTTCAACGTGGAAATATAGAGAGTGCTATATATAACATTTTATATGTACGAAAAGCTCACTGTCCAGAGCACTCCCCCTGGGGGCCCCTGTGGCAGGACTAATGGGGAGCTTGTGTCTCCAGCTCCCTCTCATTCTCAAAACTTCCTTCCTTTGATCATAAACAGTGAGTGTGGGTTCACTTCCAGGCCACTCTGCAGTGCAGCACGACTAATATTATTTTTCATATTTCTATAACAATTTTGTTGGAAGTACAGTATTACTGCAAGATATTTCCAAGTCTCATAGGATGTTTAAAAAGAGAATCCAGCCTTTCAGGTCATGGTGAACCATGACAGAGACCAACTTTGATGCAAATTTACTCAGGCCCCAATGAGCTGTCTTCTCTGCTGGACCTTTACTTTGGCCCCCATGCTACAGCTTGCAAAATTTTAACAAGAATCCTGATAAGTCACCCCCCACCCTTGATATCTGATCAGCCCCCATCCTTGATGTCTAAGCCCTTGGAAGGCCAGAAGCCTGTTAGGTCAGTTTAGCAAGAGTTTCCACCCCTTGATGTCTCTTCTTAGGAATTTCCCATGCACTGACCCCTCACTCCTCCCTGGCTGTTAATCCCCAGCTGGCCACCCTACTGTATTTGGGGTTGAACAGATCTCTCTCTCCTACTACGCTCCCTCTATTATAATTGTCCTGTATAAAGTCGCCTTTCCCGGTGAACAAATATCAACAGATTTTTTCTTTAACAACGTTGCTCAACTCCTAATACTATCATATACCCTGGCTTATCTGGAGTGCCAGAATGAGATCCCTGTGCTGAAAAGCAGTCAAACAAACAAACTTCAAAGTTTTGCATCAGCTCGGGTATTCCCAGCACTGTCCTTTTTTGTGCACATGGAAATAAACCCTGGGCCTTGAGTTTTCTGTAAATGGACATTTATTCAAAGTAAACATTTAAAACAGACCACAGTTTCATAACCCTGCTTTGTCATTTCTTCTTCCCTTTTCTCAGTGCACTGGTATTCTAAACCAAAAAAATAAACGGAAAGAAAAAAAATGGAAGTGACCTGGAAATGCTGTCACAATACTTTTTCTGCCCACATTCTGGGCACTTCCTCTTTCCAGAAGCTGGATCCAGATGCAGTGTGGTCTGGGTGGGGGGATGGGACGGGGTGTCTCAGCTCTGTCCCCCAGGACGCAGCAGCCCGGGCCCCCTGGCCTCCTGGTCTGCAGCCCTGTGGCAGACCTAGTTGCTCACCTGCGGGTGGAGGCCCAGCCTTGCTCCTGTACCCCCTGATGGTCATGGTGTTAGCGGCTGTCAACCCCCCACCCTCATCCCCAGATGGAGAGGGAAAGAGCAAGGACCAGAAAAGAGCACAAACGCGGGGCCAGGGAGAGAAAAAAGTTGCTGGCAGGAGGGTGTAAGGGGTGTTGAAACTGCTGGGAGAGAGTAAAGAACGAGATACTGGGGCAGATGTTGCTTTTCTGGGTGAACATTAATAAAGCTGCTTGCAGGCAGTGAGGAGAAATGGGCGAACAAGGACATAGGTGGGACTGAGTCTTGTATACAATTATTATTTTGAACTTTCTCAAGAAAGAAGTGTTTTGGTGGCAAAGCAGTCAGTCCTGAAATCTGAATCCTACAAGTCTGCAGGCTCAGTTCCCTTTCTTGGACACCTTTGCTCTGTGTGCGGGGAAGGGATGTGGCGCCTCTCCACACTCCTGGGCACCCAGACACCCTGCTCCTGGAGGCCCCAGGGCGGTCCCTCTTTCATTGGGTAGTTGGGCCTGTTGACAAAAAGAAAAACCTAGAGTAAAACTCCAGAGAAGAGTTGTTAGAGTTTTATTTGAGCCCAGGTTTAGGATGGCGCCTGGAAACACAGTCCTTCCAAAGAAGTAGAGTGCCCAGAGAGGAGGGCTTTCTTACAAAGTTAATTATGCTTTCTAACAAAGGATGTAAGTCATGGTGTCAAGAGCTATGTTCTTAAGGCACAGATTAATACATACAAAAATTGGCATTACAGGAAATTTCCTTGATCATAGTTGAAACACAGGTAATTTTGTGAAACTATTCAGAGGTAAAACAAATGCACAATGTCGGTCCCACAGTCCACAAATTGGGTTTGTGTTAGATAACCCAAGTGTTAAGGCAGGCACTTCTCAGAAGCAAGTATTCCTAGCATTTCTTGTGGGCAGGCCAAAGGCTCTGTAGACCCCGTTCAGCTCTGGGATGTGGCTTCTCCAGATGCTTTCTTGGGTTTTCCTTTTCCCTGAGCTCAGGGGCTCTATAACACTACACCCTTCATTTAGATAAAGTACCCACCCCCAGCAGATGCCTACCCCTCAAGCAATGCTTTGATCTGGATGTGTGCTGAAATAAGAGAAAGACAAATGCCATATGATCTTGCTTATAAATCTAAAAAACAAAACAAGGGAATGAACAAAACAGAAATATACTCATAAACAGAGAAGAGACTGATGGTTACCAGGGGAAGCCGTGGTGTAGTAGGCAAAATAGGTCAAGGCAGGGGAAATTAATGAGAACGCTTGTTATCTTAATCAGGGTGATGGTTACATTTGTGTGTACACATGTCAAAACTCATCGAGCTGTACACTAAAATTTGTGCATTTTAGTATATGAGCCTCAATAATAACAAAATAATAACCTGGCCATTAACAGAAAAGCTGCCAAATCCTGGGCAAACTGGGGAAGATGGACTCTCATCTCTTTGAAGCCTGGAGCCCCACATGGCATTACCTTGGTGGGTTGTGTCCCTACATCCACCCTCACTCAGGGTAACCAAATGTCCTTCTCTTCACCCCTCATCAAAAACCCATTTTCAAGAAAGGCTCTTGCAAACTGTCTGCCAAGTTAAGCCGTCTTCCATCATTTGGCTGCTTTTGAGTGCTTTGCAACCAAATAACTTCTTTCTCACAGAAGTTCCATGTAATACAAGTTGTACCTGAAAATGAAGAGATATTATAAATCATTCAATCTAGTATATCAATGTATCAAAATCACCCAATCCAATATAAATACACTGAGACCCAGAAAGGTCAACTTGCTCAGGGTTTAAAATACTCGCAAGTCTAGAACAGCAGTTCTCAAAGATTTACCCTCAGAAATGAGAACTGTAGAGGCTTTTGTGTGAGGACCATTATCTATCAGTATTTACTGTGCAGAAATTAAAACTGAGGAAGAAATATCAAATCATTACTCATCCATTTTAAAATGGGGACCTAAGTAGCCCCTTTTTCATAAAAATGTCATTTCCCAAAGCAAATGTCTGGTGAGAGAAGGAACTCTGTTTCACACTTTGCATGATCGATTCATGTCTGATTTAGCAGAAAAAAAGCTGGGTTCCTACATCTGCCTCTGCATTTAGTCATTTGCAATATCATAATAGCCCATAGTCTGTTGAAAATTCCCCTGCACCCTGGCAAGAGTGAAAAAAAATGTCTCAGTATTATTGGGAAAATAAGTTTTAACCTTGCAGATCCCCTGCAAGCCTGCTGGATTCTCGAGGGCTTCCCGACCACGCTTGGAGGGCTGTGGGTACTCAGCTAGAGTGCACACCGCCTGCATCTCCACTGGCTGCCCTCACAACGTATGGCATTATTCTGCATTATATTATCTCTTACCCATAAAAAGAACCAAAGTTTCAGCTAGAGCTTTCCAGAAAAATCTGGAGAATATTGCTAACCGTAAAAGTGAAATGTTTTACTAGCAAAATGTGTTTTATTTGGGTCTAGCAGAGGGACTGCAATCCTGGACAAGCCGCCTATGGTAAACCACAGGCAAGTTTGAAGGGAGAAAGGGAAGGTTGGCTTTCATTAGGATTTAAGAGGAAATTGAGGGTTGTTTTGAACAAAAGTTCCCGGAGAAGAGCAGCAGTTTGAGGTTCTGGGGTTTTTCATCAGCTGGAAGTGACCGGCGGGAGACCCCTTTCTCCCTTCGCTCAGGGGCCCGAGGTAGTTCCGCACCAGGCTGAGAAGCGCCTGCGCTCCCCGCGCCGGGCACGCGGGCGGCTGAGCGGGCGCCCCCTGCAGGGCACTACGGGCACTGCGCCGCGCCCGTCTTCCCCAGCTGCCGCGGCTGCAGGGTGAAGCTGCAGGGGGCACTTTGGAAAAGGCGGTGCTTGTCCTCCTCAGAGCTGATGGGACCTGCAGGGGGCACAGGCGGTGCCGCGGGCGGTGCGAGCGAGAGAGCGGCGGCTTGGACCTCGGAGGAGCACGGCTGGCAGTGCCCTGAACTCTGGACGCCCGGCGATCGCGCTGCGCTGGAAACTGTCCTGCAGCTTCCTTTACGACAAGAAGTTGGTGGTGTGGGGACGGCCGGGGCTGGGGCTTACCTCGTCCCATTACTAGGAGGTAGACGAGGTTCCCGGGCCAGCGGAGCCCCAGGCCTGGGCCCTGCAGGTGAAGAGGCCTCTGCGCAGCCAGGGGCCTGCCTGCCCACTCGCCTGTCCCTGTTTCTCAGCTCTGCCCAGCGTGCCGTGACTCCGCGTTCCCCCAGCTACATCCTCTGTTCCATGCCCCAAAAAACTTCCCTTTTCTCCAGGTTTAATCCAGAGACTCTGCAAATAGATGCAAAGCTGCTGAGCACACACTCACACCCAGACACAGGAGCACCCTGAAAACCAAGGTGCTCAGCTAACTCTAGGGCTGGACCATGTTCCAGAATTAAGGGATAAGTTAAGTTTGTCGCTGTTGGTAGGTATGTGACTGGTACAGCTCTATGGAAAGTACTCTGGATGGTACTCAAAAACTAAAAACCACCATATGATCCAGCAATTCCCACTTCTGGGAATATATCCAAAGAAAATGAAATCTCTATGTCAAAGTGAAATCTCCATCCCTCAGCTCACTACAGCATTGTTTACAGTAGCCAAAACATGCAGACAACCTACGTGTCCATCCATGGGTGAGTGAATAAAGATGCACATGCACACGAATACTATTTACCCAAAAAAATGGAAATCCTGACGTTTGCAATAGTATGGATGGGCCTTGAGGGCCTTATGCTAAGTGGAGTAAGTCAGAGAAAGATGAATACTGAATGCTCATTTATATGTGGAATTTTTAAAAAACCTCACAGAAAAAGAGATGAGATTTGTGGTTACCAGAAGCAGGAGGTGGGTGAGGGAATTGGGTGGTCACAGGGACACACTTCCAGTTACAGGACAAAAATGTACTGGGGATGTGATGTGCAACCTGGCAACCACAGTTTAATACTGCTGTGTGATATATTTGAAAATTATTAAGAGAGTAAATCCTAAAATTTCACATCACAAGGAAAACTTTTTTTTCTTTTTTTGTATCTATTTGAGATGATGGATGTTAACTAACACTAATGTGGCAATCATTTCGCAGTATATGTAAGTCAAGTCATTACGCTGGACACCTTACTGTATGTCAGTAACACTGGGGAGAAAGAAATTGGCAAACATCCTTCACTATATCAGGACAGAGAGTGGGAAAACAATAACATGTTCATCTCCATAAAGGCTATTGATGTAATTAATAAAATTCAACATCCTTATTGATTTTTCAAACATTGTCAATTGCCGTTTTTTAAATACTCTTCAAAATAGCAGTCATATGGTCCCTGGTGCGGCATGATGATGAAAATATTGTCACCCTGTTATGAACTGAAGGGATAATGGGAGTCCAGCTCCCACACATCATCATGTGACCTGATTCAGAAATGTGGCAGCTGGAGTGTTAGTCTGGGGAGAGGAAATTCTGGGGCAAAACACCTCTAAAAACCAAAATCAGTCAAAGGGAGAAATGAAGTTTAAAATCTGTTTATTGCTTACAAACTGAAGTCTGGGGCGGTTTTTCTCTTTACTGCTCCAGCAAAAGCAAAACCGGCCCTCTCCTCACCTCTTGGGTACAGATACCCCTCTGTTGCCCAGGTAATTACCCATTGATATGGAGGTGAACCTCTCTCAACTCCCGGGGGATGATGCAAATGCACTAAAGCCATACTTCTTTCCACCTCTGAACGCCTATTAATATGCAGATGTATTAAAGCCAGGTGAGGTATTCTGGAAATATTACAATTTTACCCACATGGAGATGTGACTCATTAAAAGGTCATGCTTTCATGGACCCTCAATGCAACATGACTAGTGTCCTTATAAAAAGGGAGGACACAGATGCCCACAGAGACCATGTGACAACAGGGGCACAGACAGAAATGATGCAGGTCTAGCCCAGGGAACACTCAGATTGCTGGCAAACTTCAGAATCTATAAGAGACAAGAAAGGACATTCTCTTACAGGTTTCAGAGAGCATGGCTCCAGAATGGTGATGAGACAGAGACCATGGGTGTAGTCAGAGCAGGGTGAGGGCCTCTGGAAAAAGACCCCTACCAAAAGTCCATATTAAACAATTAAGCAAAGACAGAGTCACACTAATTCTCCAAAGTAAAATATCAAACTAGGAATATAAGCATTCTTCAGTGAAGATTAGTTGAAACTAAAAAGCCAGGAGTAACTTAGCCTAGAATGTTTGAACATCCTCCAGATAAGAAAATACCTCAGCATAGCCCATGTCTTGTTCGTGTCAATTAAATGAGGCTATTGTAAAATTTACTTTAGCCTGCTAAAAGGCCCAGCTTATCTTTAACTTTACCCAGATGCTGCTTTTCCTCCTCCAGCCCCTAATCAAGTCATATATAACCTGGGCAATCAACATAGCAAGCAGGCCCAGCTGTAAACAACACAGTGAAGGGCAGTAAGGATTCCATCTTAAAGAAAAGATTGCATTTTAACACCCAAGAAGTTAAAAAGTAAGATTCTTAACTTACTATTTAACAAACAGACAATAACTCAGCCCACCTTGAAAGCAAGACAAGCAGCAGCCTTGACTGATGTGCTCCCAAACCAAGAAACTGCTACTCTGAGAAAGAAACAAAGCAGTAAATTTCTTTTGTTAACTCTGCAAAATAGTCCAGAAAACTGATAAGAAACTTAGTGTCTCTTCAAAGGTAAACATTTAGAGACCATTTGGTGGATCTACATCCCTAGCTCTTTGTCTCTCAACTGCCTATAAACCCCTAGACAACGCACCGCTACGGACTCTCCTGTCCCCTCCTGGCTCACGCCAAGAGCTCTGTCTGTCCTCTCACTGTATCTCTCAATAAAAGTCTCCCTGGCTCTTCTACCTTGACTGTTTTCTAAGTTCATTCTTCAACTCTGTAAACAAGAACCCCAGCATCAGTGAGACAATAAGTTTCTGTTGCTTTTCAGCCACCTGGTTTGTGGCACCTTCTGGTGCTACCCTAGCAAGCTGTCAGAGCATCCAAAGCTATCATACTGACTGAGAAAACACCAGCACTGTCCTGATTAAAGACGGGGCTGGGCATGTCCACTGTGGTTGCTACCTAACCCCACCCAAGCAGGTGGGAGAGAGTAGGGGGTATAAACATGAAAACCAGGGCATCAACTCCTTCTTGAAAATGTTATTTTGTCATTCTTTCCAGATCATGTGACTGTTTCCTTAGAAAATCTAATCTCCTCAGCAGAGAATTAATTCAGACAAAATCTAGAAGAATTAAAAATCGCAGCTGACATCAAACTGCAGAAATCAATATATTTCATGTATAAAAACAAAGTAAAGGTAAAAAGGAAGGAAAATATAACAGAAAACAAAAGTAACAAATAACAAATAGGTAAATTTTATTTAATAATAACTGTGCAAGAACTCTGTAAAGAGACATTTTTGGTGGTATGGAGGAGCACCACAGAACATGTGAATCTCACCCTTGGCTGGCAGGACTCAGTGTCATAAACCTGCTGCTCTTCCCCCAATAAGCAATATGGAAATTGCGAGAAGAGCTAGATAGCTCTAAAATGAAAGAACAAAGAGGGAAGCTTGACCCCTGCCGATACTAAAAGATTTTAGAAGCCAGAGTTGTCTCTTAGCTGAGACAGGATGGGGTCCCGCACCCACAGACAGTGTGTGTGTTGTGCCCTGTCACTGGGAGGGGCGCCACACTGCACCTGTTTATGTCTCCTCCAACTGCATGTGCACATTCCAGGGCTAAACATCTCTGCACAGCCAGTGCCAGGAGCACTTGACCCACAAAGGAAGTGAATCACCCAAAGAGTGACTTCTCTGCCCACACTCCTGCCTTGTGCAGGCCCAAATGTGCAGGGGAGGCTGGGCAGAGCAGCAAGGCCCAGCTGGCAGCATCCGATGTTGACATGCACTTGCAGGAAGAGCTCCCTTTACTGTAAAAGTTTCGGGGTCATCTCTGTTACACCTGCAAACTTTGAAAGCAGAGTTGTAATCAGTGAGGTTCTCCAATCACTGTCTTACAGCTCCCTTACTGCCTTATAATGGCCTCATTGACAGCACGAGTCCCCAACAGAGGGTGCTTAGGCACTGAGCTCCAGTGAAACATACTCAGGATAGATGGTAAGTGATGACCTACTCTGAGCCAAAACCCGGCCCCACCCACTAAATGTTAGTCATGCTTCGCAGTCCTTGTGACAAATGGAAATACTCACCCTGCCACCCAACACTCTCTAAGGGTTCCCATTGTGATGTGTGAGAAGCAGATACAAGACAATGTAAGGTTTGACTGATTCAGCCAGTAAAGATACAGGGATCCCACTTTCAGATTCAGACATTTGATTGCTTACAGAGCAAAAGGAGAGGAGCCAAAACTGCCATTTCCCCATGCCTTCATCCCACACACTGAAGAGACAACAGCCAAGCAAAATGGACCCCATAGCAGAGCAGCCCAGCCTAGCCTGCATCTAAGAAGTTTTATATTCTGAAGCTCTATTCTTAGCAGGGCAAAGCAGAAAGCCCCACCCTCATCAGAAGTCAGACAGTCCTGAGAAGCTGCCAGTGATCGCGTCCCCAGGGAGACAGGGAGATACGCGGGAGTTGGCCTTATAGAAGTCCCTCGTAGGCTCACTGTGGTCTCATATTCTGGGGGATCACAAGGCATTCTGTGGTTCAAGCACAATGCAGATTGAATGTTTGTGTCCCCCCAGATTAATATGTTGAAGCCCAACTTTCAGTGTGATGGTGTTAGGAGGTAGGGCCTTTGGGCACAGAACTAGTATAAGATGGGGTCATCAGGGTGGGACACTCATTTGGCATTAGTACCCTCAAAGAAGAGGAAAAGAGACAGAGATCTCACTCTCTACCAAGAGCACAGAGAAGAGGTCATGTGAGTACAGTGCAAGATGGTGGCCACCTACAAATCCGGAGAACAGTCCTCAGGACGAAACCTACTTTGCTGGTCTCTGATCTCAGGATTGCAGCCTCCAGAGTTACGAGAGATAATTTTCGTTGTTGAAGCTGCCCAGTCTGTGCTTTATTACAGCAACCCAAGCTCATGGACACAAAGCCTGCCTGCATGGGCTGGTCTCCAGGGTGCCGTGGGAGAACCGTGGTCATATAATCAACCCCTCGACCCCCTCTATCGCTCATCTCTATCACAAATGCACTCTTGGTGGTATGACTCAGGTAGGCTGACCCTTGGATGCCCACTTCTGGAGTAACCCAGAGGAACTGAGGAGGCAAGGGAATAAACCAAGGAGAAACACAGCTGCTTCCTCTCCTGTCTCTCTGGGGAGTCAGCACCAAGCTTTGCAAATAGTATTTACAATGTCTGTTGGTATATATACTAGGTAAAAAGGATTTGATTTCTTTTTCTCAGTATTTTTAAGGTAATTATTAGGGAAAACTGTGTGCCAGGACTATGCAAAACACTTTGCTAACATCACTCTAGTTCACCCCCTGAACTGCTTTTACTCACACTCTTGACACCAAATATGTGGGGCTTTCCTCCACCCAACAACCAATTCTCTGAATCTCTGGACACCAACTGGGTGTCCTACAACTCAATTCTGAGTCCATCTACCTGGAGTCACAGCCAAATCCCACAGGTTAAGGGCTCAGTCTCATAAGACTGCCCCTCGTCAACACCAATCTCAAGTCCAGGTTGTCACTAGTACTTCTGACTGACCTGTACAGATTCAAGAGTTTTTATGCCCTTTCCTCACCTTAGTTTCAAAAATTTTCTAAAATGACTCTCAGAACCCAGGAAAGCATTCTACTAGTCTATTATAAAGGATACAACTCAGTACAGCCAAATGGAAGAGAAACACAGGACTAGGTATTGGGTGAAGAAGCACAGACCATCTACACCCTATCTGGGAATGCCACCCTCTAGCACTTCCACATGTTCACCAACCCATAATTTCTCCAAACCTCACCACTGAAAGGTTTTTATGGAGGGTCCATCATGATCAAAGATTAAATCACTGGCCCTCGGTGATTGAACTCAGTCTCCACCCTTCTCCCCTCCCGGGAGGTCTGGATGGGGCTGAAAGTTGCAATCCTCTGTCTAAGATTGGTTCCTCTGACAACCAGCCCCATCCTGAAGCTATCCAGAGGTCCTGCCTTGGGTCACCTCATTAGCATAAATTCAGGAATGATTGAAAGGGGCTTGCTGTGAAAAACCAGAGATGCTCTTCTCGCCATTACCAGTCAGTACATGCCAAGGGCTTTAGAAGTTCTGTGTGAAGAAACCTGGACCAATTCCAAATATCTGTTTCTTTTTATCTCAAACCCTCACATTTTCTGGTCTGGTATGTCCTGTTATCACACACATCCTCATTGTACCCCCAAGGAAAGTGGAGTTTAGATAATAATCACAGCATGTGTGATGGTGCCTGTTATGTGTGAGCAATGGTTCTGCATTGCAGATTGCACCCTGAGTGACACTATGGAATCTATATGATCACAGAGACACCATGGATGACACCATATGTCAGTGTCTGTTATTGTATTACATCTGCTAAATGTTTCATGTCTATAATACCCCACATGGTGAGAATTATTGTTACTGTCATTTGGCACATGAAGAAACCACACGACCAAGGAGGTGAATAACATACACATGGTCACACTGTGGGAGGTGGTGGTGGGACCGCTGGCCCACAGTCCTGCAGCCAAAGCCTTTGTTCTCAGCCCTCCCCTAATCTGCCCTTCTCAGAGCCCCAGGCCTGAGTGTGGAGCTGTCTCGAGGCTCTCAGACCCCATACTCCCCAGAATATTAAAGAATCTTCAAGTTTATAGCATTCTCTCCCTGCCTCAATTTAAAATATTTGTCCTGCTTCACTTGTTCAAATACCAGCTTGTTGCCGAGATTCTAAACCTTGTATTTGACAAAAGATGTCATCAAGTTAAAAACACAAATGATGAAGGATGTATTTGTGAAAGTACTCATTCTATATGGTACATGATTAATATGCAGACTATGTAAAGAGCTCCTAAAACTCAACAAGCAAATCAGGCATTGTAGTAGCCATCTGTCACCTTATGTGTAACAAGTGACTCAACCAACGTTTGTTATCTCAGTATCTGTGGATCCCAAATGTGGGGTGGCCCAGTGCATGGTTCTCAGCAGCTGGTGGTCTCAGGAGGTTCCACTTGAGGCTTGGGCAGGAGCCGCAATCATCCAAGGCTTGCCTGGGGCTAGAGGATCTGCTTCCACACTGGTGGAGGGGACTTCAGATCCTGGCCACAAGGCACCCCCATATGACTGCTCCCATTATAGAAGTTGGCTTCTCCAAAGCCAAATGATGAGAGAGACTTGGGGAGGAGGAGTGCAGTGAGAAATGGACCCACAGGAGGAGAGTCACAGCCTTTTGTAACCGAGTCCTGGAAGGAATGTACCATATGCTGTTGATCACACAGACTAGTCTTGGCACAGGGTGGGAGGGGGCCACACGGGGTGTAAGCAGCAGAAGACAGGAATCTTCAGGGCCATCTTGGATGGTGGCTGCTAACATAAAATTAGTTATCCATACAGAGAGATACCTGTCTCCCTGATGATTAGGAAATACAAATTTTAACAGTAAGAACCCATTTCTCACCTGTAAGATTGGCCAAAACTTCAGAAGTTTGATATTATTTGTCACTGGCCACAATGTAGGCAAATGAATCTGCTTTGCCCTGTCCTGGAGATACACATTGAAAGGACAATTTGCAGTTATCTCTGATGTAATGGCTCTCTTGTGTGGAAATCCAATCCCAGGCAATCTCCCTGCCAGCAAGGTGAGACCTCAACACTGGAGAGGGCTCTTGGCTCTGATTGAGAAAGAATTCACAAGTGATTGAACGGGTGCTGCAAAGAGTAGTTGAATAAAGCAGGCACACACTCAAGGAGGGAGTGCAGGCTGCCCCAGAAGCGGGCAGCACGGTGGGGTTCCTGTTGGGTGGTCTAATAGCTGGAATTTAAGCAGGGGTGGAATATTAATCGGGATATGTGGGGTTTTCTCAGAATAGGGAGGGGATTTCCAGGAAATAGGGTGATACCCTCTTTTTGTCCTTAGATGGTCTTCTTTGGTGCTGAGGGGTGTGATTTTTAGTGTGACGTATGTGGAGGTGAAGTCAGGGTCCACTCCTCCTGCATGTTGGAACCAGCCAGTTTTGGCCAGTCTATTGTCTATAGTGTTAGTCCCCACATCCCATATGAACAGTTTACACAGAACGTTTAGAATGTAAACAAGCATCTAGCCTAATGTAAACACCAGCCAAATGTAAAAAATGGTGAACCCCCCCTTGCCCCTCCCTTCTCCTGTCTGGCTATCTGCCTACTCTAACGTCTCCACTTTAAGGTGTCTCTCCGCAGAAATGCTGGCCCATGTTCAGGGGAGCTCAGGGAAGAACTGTTTGCTGCACCAAAAGAATAAAACAAACAGAATGGCCATGAAAGGGGAATCGTTATTTCACAGCATAGCCACAGCGTACTGGCGTGTCACTAGGTGCAGAAATCTGTGTCGAATATATGCATCTTGTGACCCAATTTAAGTAAATTATTATTTTTTAATTATTTGTACAGGTGTCTCACACACACACACTCCCCACAAAGTCAACTGCAAAAGCACAGGAAATAATTATGCTTTTGAACGCATCCCCAGAACTGTGAACAGCACCATCCTGAATTAACAGGGTGCCTCAGAATATCTGAATATAGATAAAGATATATCCAGACAGATGCACACTCAATTATAGAAAATAATGGTACAATGAGGGAACTTCACGTGTGTGTGTTTATTGTATGTAAAACCACACATATCTACTAAAATCTTGTGGTTTATTTCCTTCAGACAACCAGGCAAGTCTAGACAAAACCCAGGAGACTGTAGTCAGCAGTACTGCAGCCACGCGTCCAGGCCACCTTCAGGAATTCCTCTTCTAAGGGCTTTTCAAACCCAAATCCCATAGGACAAGGGGAGAGGAGTAGGATACAGAGGAGGTGGGGTGGGGAAGGAGGAGGAAAAGGAGAAGAATAAAGAGGGAAACGGCCCTTCTCAGGTATTTCCTTCTCCAGAGGCGCCCTGACGAGGGTCCCCGTGGATCCCGGCCGCCTGGGTGTGCGGCAGAGCCGCTGTCCTTACACAAGAGGGTGCGGGAAAGATGCCCTGGTGAGACCGGCTGAACGCAGCCCTGCACAAAGTCAAAACAGGCGCGCAGACCCCAGCCGTGCGCAGGTGGGACCTGGCCTGGGACCCCGGGCGCCAAGCACGTCCCTAGGACTGAGGCTCCCGGCACCCCAGCACCGCCGATTTGAGGCTCCGGGTCAGCGCTGCTAAGGGAGCCGCTGCTTCTAGGGTAACACTCCCCAGTCTCCTTCTATCCCCGGCCTGGCGCGCAGCTTGCAAGCCCAGCGTGCCCGAGCGTCCACGCCACACCCTGGTGGTTACCGCAGTCAGCCTGGTGGAGCGCCTCACCTGCCAGACTTAGGGGTGCCAAGGGAAAATGCACGGCCTTGCCATTGGTGTACAACCGCCGGGTCACCATTTCACCCAGCTTGCAGTTCCCGCTGATTTGGCGGTGGCGTTGCCGCCCCGCAGCATCTGTGCGCCCTGGGCCCGTCTGTGGCCTGGAACGCACACAGCACAGCAGATGGAGCCCACCTCACCCCACGTTCCGCCTCATCTTCCAGGCCCTCTGGATGAACATCCCCCAGGCTCCTTGACAAGGATTCCTCGGGATGACCTTTGACCTTGACTGCAGGGAGGCCACTCCTTGGCCCCAGGCCTAGAAGTGGGTAGGCGCCCCATGATCCCCCCAGGGGGGCACAGCGCGAACTACACTTCCTTACAAAAAAATGTTTTTCAGCCTTGGAGCCACCAAGCTGCTTTAATTTAATATTTTTATTTGAACTATAGGTGATACACAATCTTATATTAGTTTCAAGTATACAAGGCAGTGGTTTACCAGTTACCCAAATTATTATACCCTCACCCCAATTAGTGCGGTTACTGTCTGCCAATATAGGAAGTTCTTTAAGTATCATTGACTATATTCTCCATGCTGACTACCTTCCCTGGGACCAACTTATATTGTGATTGTGAATTATTGTGCCCCTTTATTCCCCCCCTCCCCCTCCCCATCCATCTACCCCAAATCCCTCCCCCATGGTGACCTCTAGTCACTTCTCAGTGACTATGATTGCACTGCTAATTTGATCATTTTATTCTGGTTTTAGATTCCACATGTAAGTGAAATCATATGGTATTTGTCCTTCTCTACCTGCAAGCCGCTTTAATTTTAAAAGAGCCGACACTGTGCCGGGAGCTCCTAAGTTAAAATGCCCTACTCCACCAGGGTATGGAGGTGGGGACAGTAACGTGGGTGGGGAGGTACCACCCTCCCGCGAGCCCACAGTCCACCAGGGAGACTGGGCAGAGTTCCTACCCGAGGAACTTTCCTTTGGTTCCACATTAAAATACAATTGCTGGGAGGAGTCAAAAGGTACAAACTTTCAATTACATGATAAATAAGTCTTGGGGATCTAACATACATCAAGTAGACTATAGTTAATAATACTGTATTCTATATTTGAAAGTTGCCTAGAGAGAGTTGATCTTAAAAGTTCTCATCCCAAGAAAAAACATCCTGTAGTGATAAATCGAAAACTGTAGGGACCAAGAGATCTCTGAAATAAAAGGGCTTATTGAGCTTTTACAGGTCCTGCCAGAAAAAGACTGAGTCCTGGGACCAGACATTTCTGCTTCATCAGCTGTAAGGCCAGTTCACAGAAACAACTTGTCCAACATATTCAAGAAACAGGGCACATTTATGAGGGGTCTCAAGGAAAGAAAGTTCTGTAAATGTACAGTGGCTACAGATAAGGAAGGTGGGCTAAGCAGGTAAAGCCCAGGATAGGTGGTTCGTCCTTAGAGGGGGCTCGTGGAGTGGGTATTGATGATGGTCGGGTAGGTGCTGGTCACACATAAGGGCATGTGGTGGTCCTGGGGGCCTTCTAGATGATTGTTGAAATGACAGTCCAGGAACATGGAATTTCTGGTTCACTATGGCCCACTGCTGTTGACTGGTTACTATCCTTGACTCTCTCTCTCACTCATTCTCTGGCCTTTCTGTCATTTAATTTAGGACACTGCAGAATTTTTCCTTATCAGTAACTATGTGTGGTGATGGGTGGTAACTAAACTTGTAATATTAACTAAATGTATTTCACAATACATACTGTATATTGACATCATATTATGTTGTATACCTAAAATGAATACAGTGCTTATCATTTTATCTCAGTTTAAACATACAGTGGAGTCTGTGGGTAATGACCGAAAAACTTTTAGTATGCACAAAATCACTTAAAGCAGAGTTTTCAAACTTCTGTGGTGTTCAGAAGCTCATCCGGAGAATGTAACGAAAAAGGAAAGCCTTCTTGGCTCTGCCCCCTCACCTCTGCCTCCATGAAAACCATGGGCGGTTCTGAGGCAGGCTGGTGCCACATTTGGAGAAAAGCTCAGAGTGGTGTTAAAATGCAGGCTCCAAAGGTTCTTGCCAAGTACTTCCTACTGGGAAGCCTTGTGAGGCTCAATCATCGGAATCTTCATTACACACAGGTGTTCCCACAGGCTGCTCTTTAAAAATTCATGGTCTGATATGGTTACTGTCTTCCACACTTTAAAACTGGAGGCCAAAGAAAGACACCAAACATCGTATCTAGTATATATGAATCTAGGTGTGCATAAAATATGCATGGATATATGAAATGGGGAACAAGTTTCAGGAAACGTGCTTCCCCTGACATAGGGTGATGAAAAAAAACAGAAAGACCTCTAAAACCCGAATTTTGTCACATGTTCTAAATGTTAAAAGCACAAAAAAAGGTCCTTGCATTTCCCTCTTTGGGGCCACGCCCCTTTCATTGTTCTGAGTCAGGCCCCAGCTCGGGACTCTATGAGACGCATACTCATCTCCTTTCAGATGTTCATAAAACCTCATCTCCGGTTCTTTGGCTGGATTTCCAAGCAGGTACTCAACACTCTTCTGAAGTAGAGTATGTGTTTACTCCAAGGGTTTCCAGGGCTGGGTAGGTAGATCCCCAAACCAAAACTATTTCTGGAGGGGGGCATCACCTTTGTTCCCTGGAGGAACCCATACAGTGGTGGAGATGAGAACAGTGGCGAAGTAACCAGTGGTTTCTGGCTGGTGGTTGGTCCCCATGCTTCCTTCTTGCACATCTTGAGACAACAAACTCCCTGTTTCATAAATACCAGAGTCTATGGGCATACTTCCAAAACCAGGCAATGTGCTCTGGCATCTACACTAGTCTCTTCCACTAAAAAGTAGTGGCCCAGGAGGGGCGGAGCCAAGATGGTGGTATGAGTAGAGTAGCAGAAATCTCCTCCCAAAACCACATACATTTTTGAAAATACAACAAAGACAACTCTTCCTAAAAGAGAGACCAGAAGACACAGGACAACAGCCAGACTACATCCACACCTGCGAGAACCCAGCACCTCATGAAGGGGGTAAGATACAATCCACGGCCCGGGGGGACCCGAACGCCGCTCACCCCAGCTCCTGGTGGGAGGAGAGGAGTCGGAGCTGGGAGGGAGAGGGAGCCCAGGACTGCTAAACACCCAGCCCTAGCCATCCGCACCAGAGCGCAGACACAGTGCATGCGTGGGGTGCTGAAAACTAGGGAAACAGGAGAGTAAGACATGTGAGTGGGTCCCCGCAGCCAGCACCCTGGGGACAAAGAAAAGCGAGTGCTTTTTGGAAGTCTTAAAGGGACAGAGACACCACAGTTGGATGGAAGCGTCCCAGGACACATAGCCCAGCAGAAGGGAATCCCAGGGAACTCTGGGAACCCTAACCCCCTGGATAGCAGGGCAGCTCAGAGGCCCCTCACGGAGATAAACAGCCTCCCAGCCGTTTCCCCTCCGATGCAGCTCTGCCATATCGGAGCAGCAGCCCGAGGCAGGCCATGCCCACAGCAAGAGCAGAGATAAACTCCATAGAAGCCGGGAAAGAATCAGAAGCCCCATCTGCATGCAGCTGCCCAGCACAAGCCACTAGAGGTTGCTGTTCTCCCAGGAGAGGAAGGCCACAAACCAACAAGAAGGGACATTCTCCCAGCCATCACTCATGACAGCTCTGCAAACTATCTCTATCGCCATGAAAAGGCAGAATTTGAGGCAAAGATCACAGAGTCAACACCTGAGAAGGAGATAGACCTAACCAGTCTTCTTGAAAAAGAATTCAAAATAAAAATCATAAACATGCTGACGGAGATGCAGAGAAATATACAAGAGCTAAGGGATGACGTCCGGAGGGAGATTAAAGAAGTGAAACAATCTTTGGAAGCATTTATAAGCAGAATGGATAAGATGTAAGAGGCCATTGATGGAATAGAAACCAGAGAACAGGAAAACATAGAAGCTGACACAGAGGGAGATAAAAGGATCTCCAGGAATGAAACAATATTAAGAGAACTGTGTGACCAATCCAAAAGGAACAATATCCGCATTATAGGGGTACCAGAAGAAGAAGAGAGAGAAAAAGGGATAGAAAGTGTCTTTGATGAAATAATTGCTGAAAACTTCCCCAAACTTGGGAAGGAAATAATCAATCAGACCACAAAAGTACACAGAACTCCCAACAGAAAGGATCCAAGGAGGACAACACCAAGACACATAATAATTAAAATGGCAAAGATCAAGGACAAGGAAAGAGTTTTAAAGGCAGCTAGAGAGAAGGAAAAGGTCACCTATAAAGGAAAACTCATCAGGCTATCATCAGACTTCTCAACAGAAACCTTACAGGCCAGAAGAGAATGGCATGATATATTTAATGCAATGAAACAGAAGGGCCTTGAACCAAGAATACTGCATCCAGCACGATTATCATTTAAATATGAAGGAGGGATTAAATAATTCCCGGACAAGAAAAAGTTGAGGGAATTTGCCTCCCACAAACCACCTCTACAGGGTATTTTAGAGGGACTATTCTAGATGGGAGCACTCCTAAGACTAAACAGATGTCATCAGAGAAAATAAAATCAAAGCAAAGAAAGCAGACCAACCAAATGCTAATTAAAGGCAAAAAATAAAATCAACTACCCACAAAAAGCAGTTAAAGGAAACAAGAAAGAGCACAGAATAAAACAACCAACATATAAAGAATGGAGTAGGAGGAATAAGAAGGGAGAGAAGAAAAGAATCTCCAGACAGTGTATATAACAGCTCGATAAGCGAGCTAAGTTAGGCAGTAAGATACTAAAGAAGCTAACCTTGAACCTTTGGTAACCATTAATCTAAAGCCTGCAATGGCAATAAGTACATGTCTTTCAATAGTCAACCTAAATGTAAATGGACATAATGCACCAATCAAAAGACTCAGAGTAATAGAATGGATAAAAAAGAAAGAACCATCTATATGCTGCTTACAAGAAACTCACCTCAAACCCAAAGACATGCATAGACTAAAAGTCAAGGGATGGAAAAACATATTTCAGACAAATAACAGAAAGAAGAAAGCAGGGGTTGCAGTACTAGTATCAGACAAAATAGACTTCAAAACAAACAAAGTAACAAGAGATAAGAAGGACATTACATAATGATAAAGGGATCAGTCCAACAAGAGGATATACCCATTATAAATACATATGCACCTAACACAGGAGCACCAGCATATGTGAAACAAATACTAACAGAACTAAAGGAGGAAATACAATGCAATGCATTCATTTTAGGAGACTTCAACACGCCACTCACCCCAAAGGATAGATCCACCAGATAGAAAATAAGTAAGGACACAAAGGCACTGAACAACACACTAGGACAGATGGACCTAATAGACATCTACAGAACTCTACATCCAAAAGCAACAGCATACACATTCTTATCAAGTGCACATGGAACATTCTCCAGAATAGAGCACATACTAGGTCACAAAAAGAGCCTCAGTAAATTCCAAAAGATTTAAATTCTACCAACCAACTTTTCAGACCACAAAGGCATAAAACTAGAAATAAATTGTACAAAGAAAACAAAAAGGCTAACAAACACATGGAGGCTTAACACATGCTCCTAAATAATCAATGCATCAATGAACAAATTAAAATAGAGATCAAGAAATATATGGAAACAAATGACAGTAACAACTCAAAGCCACAACTTCTGTGGGATACAGCGAAAGCAGTCTTAAGAGGAAAGTATATAGCAATCCAGGCATATTTAAAGAAGGAAGAACAATCCCAAATGGATAGTCTAACATCACAATTACAGAAACTGGAAAAAGAAGAACAAATGAGGCCTAAAGTCAGCAGAAGGAGGGACATAATAAAGATCAGAGAAGAAATAAACAAAATTAAGAAGAATAAAACAACAGCAAAAGTCAATGAAACCAAGAGCTGGTTCTTTGAGAAAATAAACAAAATAGATAAGCCTCTAGCCAAACTTACTGAGAGAAAAAGACAATCAACACACATCAACAGAATCAGAAATGAGATTGGAAAATTCACGACAGACTCCACAGAAATACAAAGAATCATTAAAGACTACTATGAAAGCCTATATGCTAACAAGCTGGAAAACCTAGAAGAAATGGACAACTTCCTAGAAAAATACAGCCTTCCAAGACTGTCCAAGGAAGAAACACAAAAGTCAAACAAACCAATTACGAGCAAAGGAATTGAAGCGGTAATCAAAAAACTACCCAAGAACAAAACCCCGGACCGGATGGATTTACCTCAAATTTTATCAGACATACAGAGAAGACATAATACCCATTCTCCTTAAAGTTTTCCAAAAAAATAGAAGAGGAGGGAATACTCCCAAACTCATTCTATGAAGCCAACATCACTCTAATACCAAAACCGGGCAAAGACCCCATGAGAAAGAAAATTACAGACCAATATCCATGATGAATGTAGATGCAAAAATACTCAATTAAATATTAGCAAATCAAATTCAAAAATATATCAAAAGGATCATACACCATGACCAAGTGGGATTCATCCCAGGGATGCAAGGATGGTACAACATTAAAAAATCCATCAACATCATCCACCACATCAACAAAAAGAAGGACAAAACCACATGAGGATCTCCATAGATGCTGAAAAAGCATTTGACAAAACCAACATCCATTCATGATACAAACTCTCAGCAAAATGGGTATAGAGGGCAAGTACCACAACATAATAAAGGCCATATATGATAAACCCACAGCTAACATCATACTGAACAGCGAGAAACTGAAAGCTTTTCTTCTGAGATCGGGAACAAAACAGGGATGCCCACTCTCCCCACTGTTATTCAACGTAGTACTGGAGGTCCTAGCAATGGAAATTAGACAAAACAAAGAAATACAGAGAATCCAGGTTGGTAAAGAAGAAGTTAAACTGTCACTCTTTGCAGTTGACATGATATTGTACATGAAAAACCCTAAAGACTCCACTCCAAAACTACTAGAACTGATATCAGAATACAGCAAAGTTGCAGCATACAAAGTTAACACACAGAAGTCTGTGGCTTTCCTATACACTAACAATGAACCAATAGAAAGAGAAATCAGGAAAATAATTCCATTCAAAATTGCATCAAAAAGAATAAAATACCTAGGAATAAACCTAACCAAAAAGTGAAAGACCTATATCCTGAAAACTATAAGACACTGTTAAGATAAATTAAAAAGGACACTAACAAATGGAAACTCATCCCATGCTCTTGGCTAGGAAGAATTAATATAGTCAAAATGGCCATCCTGCCCAAAGCAATATACAGATTTGATGCAATCCCTATCAAATTACCAGCAACATTCTTCAACGAACTGGAACAAATAGTTCAAAAATTCTTATGGAATCACCAAAGACCTTGAATAGCCAAAGCAATCCTGCGAAAGAAGAATAAAGTGGGGGGGGATCTCACTCCCCAACTTCAAGCTCTACTACAAAGCCACAGTAATCAAGACAATTTGGTACTGGCATAGGAACAGAGCCACAGACCAGTGGAACAGATTAGAGACTCCAGACATTAACCCAAGCATATATGGTCAATTAATATTTGATAAAGGAGCCATGGACATACAATGGGGAAATGACAGTCTCTTCAACAGATGGTGCTGGCAAAACTGGACAGCTACATGTAAGAGAATGAAACTGGACCAATGTCTAACCCCATACACAAAAGTAAATTCCAAATGGATAAAAGACCTGAATGTAAGTCATGAAACCATAAAAGTCTTAGAAAAAAACATAGGCAAAAATCTCTTGGACATAAACATTAGCAACTTCTTCATGAACATATCTCCCTAGGCAAGGGAAACAAAGGCAAAAATGAACAAGTGGGACTATATAAAGCTAAAAAGCTTCTGTACAGAAAAGGACACCATCAATAGAACAAAAAGGTATCCTACAGTATGGGAGAATATATTCGTAAATGACAGATCCAATAAAGGCTTGACATCCAAAATATATAAAGAGCTCATGCACCTCAACAAACTAAAAGCAAATAACCCAATTAAAAAAATGGGCAGAGGAGCTGAATAGACAGTTCTCTAAAGAAGAAATGCAGATGGCCAACAGACACATGAAAAGATGCCCCACATCGCTTGTCATCAGAGAAATGCAAATTAAAACCACAATGAGATATCATCTCACACCAGTAAGGATGGCTACCATCCAAAAGACAAACAACAACAAATGTTGGCGAGGTTGTGGAGAAAGGGAAACCCTCCTACACTGCTGGTGGGAATGTAAATTAGTTCAACCATTGTGGAAAGCAGTATGGAGGTTCCTCAGAATGCTAAAAATAGACTTACCATTTGACCCAGGAATTCCACTTCTAGGAATTTACCCTAAGAATGCAGCACTCCAGTTTGAAAAAGACAGATGTACCCCTATGCTTATTGCAGCGCTATTTACAATAGCCAAGAAATGGAAGCAACCTAAATGTCCATCAGTAGATGAATGGATAAAGAAGATGTGGTACATATACACAGTGGAATATTATTCAGCCATAAGAAGAAAACAAATCCTACAATTTGCAACAGCATGGATGGAGCTAGAAGGTATTATGCTCAGTGAAATAAGCCAAGCGGAGAAAGACAAATACCAAATGATTTCACTCATCTGTGGAGTATAAGAACAAAGGAAAAACTGAAGGAACAAAACAGCATCACAAGCACAGAACCCAAGAATGGACTAACAGGTACCAAAGGGAAGAGACTGGGGATAATGCGGGGGTAGGGAGGGATAAGGAAGAGGAATAAGAAAGGGGGTATTATGATTAGCATGTATAATGTTGGGGGTGGGGGAAAGGGGAGGGCTGTGCAACACAGAGAAGACAAGTTGTGATTCTACAACATTTTGCTATGCTGATGGACAGTGACTGTAATGGGGTTTGTGGGGGTGACTTAGTGTAGGGGAGAGCCTAGTAAACATAATATTCTTCATGTAATTGTTGATCAATGATAATAAAAGGGGGGAGATTACTCCGATAGGATAAAATTAAATGCAAATCAACGATTAATGCATGCTTTACATATCGTTAATTTTGATCTTTTAAAGGGTGTCGGATGATCAGCTATGGAAGTACATTTTTCTGATAATATTTCTTTCTCTTAAAAAAAAGCAGTTCCTGTGTGGTGGTCTCCAATAGGTTCTTCACAATGGTATAAAGGTCATATCAAAGTGTGGACAAAGGGTTTGTTTGTGTTTATACAGAGGATCAAAGCCTAATTTGGCTACCCAGAAAACGAATTAAGATACGATATGAAGAAGAACTTCCAACATCAATATCCTCTGGAAGAGTCATTCCAGAAGATGATCATCAAAAACCTTCAACAAAGATCCTGGCGCTGTTGCAGTTGTAGCTGCATTCATCCCGCCGGTTCCTGGACTTGCCATTGGAATGAAGAAGGAGATATCTAAGCTGGCCTGTGCGTACAGTAAAACAACAAATTTGACTGGATCTATACTGTCGGAACTCAACCAACAATTAGGAGAAGTGCAAATTGCAGTGCTCCAAAATCATGCGACTATAGACTATCTACTGTTAAAAGAACATATGGGATGTGAATAGTTCCCAGGAATGTGTTGTTTTAATTTGTCTGATTTTTCTCAAACTATTCAAATTCAGTTAGACAATATCCATCATATCATTGATAAGTTTTCACAAATGCCTAGGGTGCCTAACTGGTTTTCTTGGTTTCACTGGAGATGGCTGGTAATTGCAGGTCTGCTTTTGTTATGTATCTGTTTTCCTATTCTGTTAGTGTGTGTAAACAATTTAATTAGTAGTTTGTTAAAACCTATGCATGCTTATGTTACTCTACAAGAAGTTATGTCAAAGAAATAATCAATCTTCCCATGTTTTCTTCTGTCTGCTACTTCTATAGCTTTTCTTCTTCCTTCCTAATTACAGCCCTTTAGTAGAATTCGTGCCTCATATAGAAAATTACCGAGTATCATAATTCTTCCAAGTGGTAAAGATATCTCAAGACAAATGCTGGGCATAGAAGCCACAGGGCATAAATCTGCAAAGAAGTAAAAAGCTAACCTTTTCAAACAATATTGCTTCTCTCTCACTTATCAACTTTACATTTCCCTGTATGGCCCCGGAAGATGACTGGTTAGCCAGAGACGGGTAAGATTCCTCAAGGGAGGAACAAACTAAGACAGGCACAGTCGCAGGGGGGCCATCAGGTGAGAAATTGGGGGTCAACAGAGGTGAGGCTTAGAACCTCACCCCCTGTGTTTTGAGAGAAATTTTCTGCATCCGTGGATGTTTTGTTGCCCTTGTCTAGCTTGGATTAACACATAGTCTACAGGCACACACCTGATCATCTACATTTGCTCTCTTACAGCACTAAACTATGTTTTCTACCTTTATCTTGCATCTACCTACCACTTCAGCATTTTATTAAAAAAAAAAAAAAAATAATAATAATAATAATAATAATAATAAGGGAGAAATGTGGGATTCACATATAAATCAAGTATAAAAATCAAACGAATATTCATATTTGACCTGATTGTTAATAGTTCATAATTCGTGATCAAAACCGAAAGTTTCTGTGATGACTGCCCTTGTACTGTTCACCATGTAAGAACTTATTCACTATGTAAGAATTTGTTCACCATGTAAGAACTTGTTCTTTATGCTTCAGAAGATTGGAGACCGACGAGAATTAGGCTTGGGGTGGATTAATGATTGTGCATTGAGCATTGAGTCCCCTATACAGAATTTTATTGTTGTTAACAACCATTTGATCAATAAATATGAGAGATGCCCTTTCAAAAAAAAAAATGCAAAAAAAAAAAGTAGTGGCCCAGATTTAAGGAAGAGCTTGTAACGACTTTGCAAAGAGGCGTTCAGTGCCCGGGGCTGGGCGGGCAACCGTCCGCAGAACTAGATCTTCCCAAAAGCCTCGGTAGGAAAGACGCGCAAAAGGCACGGGGATGACCGACGTTTCTGGAGAAGCACAGGGGCGGGAAGGCTGCATGGCCCCAAATTCACAGAACCCGGGGGATGAGGGGAGTAGGAGCTGCAGCTTAAGGGGGAACGGAAGCTCCGGCCTGGAGGCGACTCGCCTGGCCGTACTTCTCAGCGCGCGGGACCGGCTTTGCTGCGCCCGCCGAGCAATGCAGTCGCCCCCAGCTGGCGCAGCTCCTCCCTGCGCTCCTGCGCATTAATTTCCGTCCAGCACGTACTGGGCGCTCCAGGGGCACAGCACGCTGGCCTCCTTTCTCAAGATCCCCTCAGGAAACAGTTGACTTTATAATTCCTACACTGCCTTGCGCCCTAGAACTGGGAGGGCTGAGATTCGGGTTAATTCGGATCTCAAATATCTGCGTAGCAATTTGTAAATGAACCTTCATCCCTGAGGCCTCTCCCATTCACCGGGACCCTGCGGCGCGCTTACCGCCCAGAGCCGAAGCCCAAGTTCGGGCCGGAGTGAGCCACAGGAGCGCGCGGCTGCGGAGTCCCGCGTCTGCGCAGAGGGGCGGAGGCGGGCCGGTCGGAGACCCCGCGCGCACCCGCTACGAGCCTGTGCAGCGCTCCCGCACCCGAGGCGCGTGACCCCATCCCTACTACGCCTGCACACCCGCGCCCCCGGCCCCAGCAGGGGGAAGGCTTTGAATTGTAACGAAGCCAGGCGGTACCCCCTGTATGCACGTGCTGTGTACCCAGCAATATTTGGGAGTAGTCAGTGGGTCCTTAACTTTCCCCGGCCTTGGTTTCAGCTCTGTTAAGGAGCTGGATACTGGCTAATTCCTGCGGGCCCTTCAGGACATTAGCGCTGTTGGTAGAAGCAGCAATTTTTTAAAAATTAAACTACTGAGCAGCTGTGATGGTAGGTAATTGGTGGTGGAACAGATGGACTTTCTAGAAGTGATGCTAAGGATACAAGGATATTCTAACCCTCCACCAGAGAACAAGTAACATGAGAAAAGGAAATGGGACAACGCAGTGACATTCTACGGGAAACCACCAGAGCCACCCAGGAAAGCTGCTGGGTTCCCATTGAGTTAGTTAGCCATGCATCTGACCCACTGGTCAAATCCTGTTAGCCAGATCCAGGGCCCACCTTAACAGGTGTGAAATTCTAGTTCTTGCCATTCAGGGTGAGGTTTAGAAGCCAGAACTTTCTAATTTCCAAGGCCCACAATGCAGGCTTTAATCTTTCTTGGTAACCTATTCCAAACCAAGAGTTTTGGGTTCTCCAACATTCTGTAGCGCGGGAGATAATTTTTACCTGACAATGCCTTTCCACAACCTGATGGTAACTAAGACTTACAAGGGCCCCCTTCAGTGACTGCTGGATTTAGTAAGTCATGGGCCACTATCTATCCAGCCTTCAACTCCTATACGAGCAATTGTTTATTTCCTTGTCATGCCTGCGAACCAGTGGCCCACACTTCCTCTCCTGGGCTTCCCCCAAATGCTTGCTAACTAGACTTAGACCTGTCAAGATCCCCTTAACCTGGTGAGAACCCTGCATCAACACTCCATTATATTAAAAGGCTCATTTACAGCTGGTGACGGGGTTAAAGAAGAAATTATTCAGGACACTAAAAACTCATGGGGCAGTCTTTACTCAGAGGACTATAAGGACAGTGTGGAGACCACTGCTATGGGGTCTTGCCCTGGTGGGCAGACTGGGCTCAACTCTTACTACAACAAGGAAGAATGGGGGTTCATAGCCAAGGAATAGGGTGGGGGCCAGTGGATAGAAAATTACTAAGGGAAATTTCAGGGGTTGGGGGCACTCTGGCTAAACCAACCTGACCTAAGAGGATTCTCGGTGAAGACAGGCCAGGGGGATGGGGGATGGCAGGGGTTGAGGAACCTCATCAGACATCTCACGGGTGATCAGGAAGGGTGGAAGCTTCTGGTTAAACTGACATACAGAAGCCCAAACTAAGGTCTAGCTGGGAGGCCTGAGTCCAGTTTTGTTGAGGAGAAAATCTTTAACAGCCTGGCCTTTTTCTAGCAGAATAAAATACAGCAAAAATTATCAAAGTGAGTCATGATGTGTGACCTTTCTCGGGGCTGCAAACAAAAAACTGAGAGAGACATGGGCCTGCAGTTGGAAATCAGATTTTGTAGGCTGGCATATGAGACCTCATCCCCAGGTCTGTTACATGGTTACCCTTCAAACAGCATATGTTTTTCAAGAGACCTCACCTTTGTTTTAAGCCTCCTGGATGCCCTTCCCTCCCACTCTGAATCTAATGAAACCCCCACTCCACCCCCAACCCCCAATAACCTTAAACCACATTGGAGCTGTTCACACAGACTGCAGGCCTACTTTGTTGGAGAGTCTAAAGCTCCTGGGGATCCTGCCTGCCTGCAATCTGACTTCTTAGCTCCCTTCAATATGTGCTGAGACTCTCCTTGCCTGTGGGCCTGCCTCCTGGCTGTGAATACTTCTGTGGGGGATGAGGCTTCTGCCTACCTGTCCTCCATCAGGGCCTCACCAGGGAGGCATTTTCTCTCCCAAAAAAGTCAGTACCTTCCTCTTTGAATAATGGTCACTTGTTCACTTATGACATCATCAGTATTGTGCCTCTGTTTGCAGGTCTTCCAGAAGAACCTCTACTTGCTAACTCTTGAGGCAGGCTGCTCTGTGCTGATACCTGTAAATGTAAATGTCAAAGAGGAAGAAACTAGGACAGCAAATCCGTTGGCATTTATCTCACTCTTCCAGGGAGATGACTCTCAACAAGGGAAGATGGATGGGGATACTGTCAGTTTTAACTAGTTAGATGTGCAGTTAAAAGGCAGCAAAAAGCCAAAGGAGACAAGCTTCAGGTCCCCTGAAGGGTCTCAAATCTATTTACAGGAGACTGTGAACAAGAGACTAAAAATAAGCACCATAAAACAAGCACTGCATAGGGTTGCAACGTTTCCTGACACTGCAGGCCAAGTGTGTGTGGCGGGGAGCTGTTTCCAACTCTGGCAGTTTCCTGGGGCTGCCGCAAACAGAATGACTGACACAGCAGGAATTTACTCTCACAACTCTGGAGGCCAGAGTCTAAAATCAAGGCATGGGTAGGCCACACTCTCCATGAAGCCTCCAGGGAAGGCTCCCTCCTGCCTTGTCCTAGCCTCTGGGCATTGCCAGCAATCTCTGGCGTTCCTGGCCTTTAAACACATCATTCTAATCTCTGCCTTGGTTGTCACATGACCCTCTCCCTGTTTGCCATCACATGGCCTACTGATAAGGACACCATCATTACGTTTAGGGCTCCCTGTCATTCAGTGTGACCTTGCCTTAACTTGGCTCCATCTGCACAGACCCTGTAAAGTCACATTTGCAGGAATCAAGGGTTAGGACTTAAAACATATCTGGCTGGTGGACACATTCCTACCCTCACTGCCACCCCATTGGCACATAAACTGAGCTGAAGGATTGCTGGTGAAGAGAGGCTTCAAAATTGGAAGGACCAGTAGCTACAGAGTATCAGGGAATTCCTGCAATAGGTCACAGTACATTTCAAAGATTTAGGGAAAGTACCTGAGTATTTGAGGAACAAAGACAAATTCAGAAGTTTTAATTTTGGAGCAAAAATATGTAGCAGGATCCAGGTGTGTAAAAAGAGAAAGGCAAACTGAGTTACACTAAAAGAGAAGTGTCAAATGCTTAAAAGTTTAGAAGTTTCCGTGCATTGAATGGAGGAAGAAAACAAATCATGATGAAAAAGAGATGGGTTAATCATCCCTGGCTCTCTGCCGGGGCGCTCACGATCCCTGGGAGCTGGGACTGGGATCCTAGGTCATGCATTCAGAAATGGTCCACTGCCTACCAGCTTGTAAATCACTTCCACAGCAAGGGGGCAGAAATAGGGTTTCCCTGTTCCTGGAACTGACTGAGAGAAAACCGTGCATATGTGACTTAAACCACACCTCTGGGACAGGGGTGGAGAAAGAGGATGCAGGCTGTGCTCTGACAGTGTTGGGCCTGCATGGAGTGAGCTGCTTTCCTGCAGGACAGACTCCCTCCCTCTGTGTGGTACTCAGGGACTGCAGTGAGCAGAGTGGTAAAATTTAGGGGGTGAGCCTGGCATATCTGAATGTATTCTGTGCAATGTCTGCATTCCCCATTTCCCCCAACACATGCCTGTAACTCTCTCCTTGACCACTTTCCCCTCCCTGAACCTCAGTTACCAACCTGGGACTCAACTCATTCAAGGAGCCGACAGAAAGGAAGGTCAGAAAGGATGAAACCTATGTAAATGGAAACAACCAAGGAACAGCATGACCAGGGTGTTGCCCGCCTAAAAGCCAAAACCTGTCCAGGAACAAGTATGGAAATGGGTGAAGACTGAGAAGAGGCAGGGGGCGTATGCGCGGAGCAGCCATGCTGTAGGAGCATGGCTTCCCCAGGGCCTTGCAGTAGCTGTGAGATGCCACCGTGTCCCCACCTGGGAGTGACTCTCACTTCCTTACCCTGGACACCCCGATCCACTTGCTACACTCACCTATAACCACAGATAAGCCCCCTCACCTCCTGGCAGACCAGGGCACTCAGTTGACCCACCTCTGCAAAGCCCAACCCCTAACGGCATCCAGCGCCTAAGGAACCCCCACCTCCTGATACCCACCTGTTCCTCCACACTTCTACCCAAAGCCAAGCCTAACAAAGGACTCCAGGCCTCACCCACTCTCCTCCAGGCTTCCTGCCTCAAGGCACCAGTGCAAACAGCTGGTTGTTCCCGATCCTCTTACAGGCTGGTACCTGGGGGTCTGGCTGAGGTGGTGTTAACACCCCAGTGCTCACAAACAGCTCCCCGAACTGACATCTTGGGTCTTGGTTTTGTCATTTTGACCACAGCACCCAACGTGTGGCTTCTAGGAAAGGGGTGGCATCTTTTCCAAGTGACAATGGGGCCATTTTAGAGGTACTTTAATTGGTGCTCTGGAGCGGTGGGTCTTGCTGGCCCCAGTGTAGTGCTTAAAACCTTTTTGTGGGAAATTTACAAGCCAGGTTCCTACACTCAACGGAGCCCCTTTCACAGGCCATGACCTCTGCCAGGTGTCAGGCGATGAGGTGGGGGCCCCGCTGGCCCTGCGTCCTGGCAGCCAGTAAGCAGCAGTAATATTCGGCACTCTGGTTCCTAGGGCTGTCTGCAAAGCTGCAGTTTCCTGAGCATCCTCCCTACCCAGAACCATATTGACCCGCTCCTAACAGCCTTTCAAACCACACTGAGCCTGAGAGTCCCAGAGGCTGGTGAACTGGGCTGGCTGTGCTTGGGGCCCAAGGGTCCTATTTCTCAGGAGCTCCAGAGGAATGCTGCTAGTCTTGGGACCAGATGGCAAGGCAGCGCATCTTTATGCACTTGTATTGTCACAGGTCCCCAGCATATTTTGTGGAATGATGATCTCACCCGGGGTTGATATAATTGTCACCCTTCTGTATGTAAACACTGGGTTTTAGGACCACTGAACATCACATCGTATTCCACTGCACGGGTTCATCTGCCAGGTGTGACAGGATTTACCATTTGTCTCACTCCAGCTCACTCACCTTCCCACTCTGCAAGGTGTGTCATGCCCTGTCCCCCCTGCTTCACACCTCGACCTCCACCTTCCCCGCTCTGTCAGCAGAGGACCCTGTGTGTCAGTCTGGGCTCTCCAGAGGAGGATCCACAGTGTGTGTGTGTGTGTGTGTGTGTCTGTGTGTGTGTGTGTGAGCACATGTGCGCAGGGACAGATTTAGAGAGATAGGGCTGGCTCAGGAGATTGGGAGGCTGGCAAATCCGACATCTGCAGTGCAGGCCAGCAAGGTGGAACATCAGGGAAGAGTTGTGGTTTGGGGTCTGAAGGCAGCTGGCAGGCAGACTCCCTTCCTGGGGAAGCTCCATCTTTACTCTAGAGACCTTCAGCTGCTTGGATGAGGTCCACCCACACCCTGGAAGTGCATCCACCTTCCTCAAAGGCCACTGATTTAAATGCCGATCTCATCTGAAAAATAGCTTCATGGCAAATCACACTCATGTTTGATCAGATACTTGGGCACCATGGCCTAGCCAGGTTGGTACATAACATGAGCCAGTGCACCCTGCTTCCTATTTTCCTGCAGTATCTGAGCATTCAAAGGTCAGACACAGGGGAGAGAGCAGGGGCTGGAGGTGGAAGTCTGGAGTCACAGCACAGAGCAGAAGTGGAGTCCAGAAACCTGCAGTCCCGCTCCAAGGCCCAGAGGCCACCTTCCCACTCCTATCCCTTCCCCATTCCTCTCAGCCCTGAACTCGAGACCCACCCCAGACCTCTCCCTGCCCTCTACCTTAGCTGTCGCCCAGCCTCTCTCTCCTCTAAAACCAGCCTTGCAATTCCTCCAAGATGGACCCACCATCCTCAGCCACCGCCACATTTCTCTCCAGTGTCCACAGTCTCACCTCCCTCCACTCTGCAAACTGCTCCCTCCCTGCAGCTCCAGGCTTCTGCCCTGCTCAGGGGGCTCCCACCAAATGCTACAGTCAGTGCTCTTTCCTCATCGAATTTGACTGTGCACAGCTCTTGGCCCCTTCTCCCCATTATTTCTCTTCCTTGAAGCACATTTTTCTGCCTGGGATTCCAAGGCTCAGAGCAGCCGGGATAGCCCTCCACCTCGGGGTTGCTGCTTCCCCTCCCTCATCTTGCCCGTGTCCCCCTTTCCCCCTACCTCTTTTCCCATGCTCCCAAACTGGCCCATCTGCCCTCTTCAAGCCAGCCTCTCCATCCCAGGGTCCCAACCTCTGCTCAGTGCTGTGACTCCAGATTTCTACCTCTAACCTTGGCTCTATCCCCCAAGGATCATCACTGGTCTTTTGAGCATTTCAGACCCAGCAAGTCCAAAACCCACCTGTCTCCCAGCCCTTTCCCAGAAGCTCTGCCATCTCCTAGATGGTCCCTCCAGTCACCTGGTTCAGCCCAGACCTCCACTATTCCCCTCTCCTTGTGACACTCCCTCCCCAGTCTCTACACTACTCAACTCCAGCTCCCCCAGCCAGAACGCATCAACTCCTGCCTGCATTTCTCTGCCTCTGGTGGCCTGCTTCCTCAATCCTACTCCAAGCTGCTTTGCACAGGGTCATGGTAAAGCAAGACATGTCCCCACCCAAAACCCTCTAACTGTACAATCCAGTCTCTCTGCCTGGCCTCCCCATATTCTCGTTCTTATGCTGAGGGGAGCAAGCTCCTGCTTCATGTCCTTTGCAGGTGCTGTTGCCTCTGCTGGAATGCTCTTCCCACTCACTTCTGCTCTGCTTGCCCTCAACCTGGTCTCTGCTCAAATGCCACCTCCTCCCGGTGGTCCTACCTGACTGCCCCTGCAGGCTCCTTACCCTGTTTTGCATCTTTCTCATGGCATCTCTCACCAGTGGCATTATACTGCAGTCATTTATTGCCTGGTTCCCCTTCCAGCTTCCAGAAGCCAGAACCTTCTGTCCAACATGGTCTCCCCAAGGATGGAAGAATCAGTGGCACACAGCATTTCATAAAAAATACAATCAGCATCTGTAATATAAAAAACAATTTCTCTCCATAGTGAGATGTGAGAGGGCTGATGGTCCTTGAGCAAGGTCTACATGCAGGGGGCTCTTCCTGGAGCTGTAAACATCCTGAATCAGTCCCGTTTGGTGCAAAGTGCCATCCTACGGCCTCCAGTGCCCTGCCAACTCTCTGACACCCATTCCCCTTGATCACTGCGCCCTGTGTGCCCCCTACCCTTAAGGACTTTGCTGTCATGTTGGCCTCCACCTGGGCTGCTGATCTCACCAGGCTTGAGCTTAATCAACTTCCTCATCTGAGATGTCAACATCACAATGTAGCCCAGTACCCTGACCTCTTTTAAATCCTTGACCATTCCTAGCCCATCCCCGACACCTCTTCCCTGATGCTGCTCCACTTTTAAAGAAAATTTTAATCAAATGTGTACCAGTGGTTCAACAGCCCTTCCCCTCTCCCCTCCACTACACTCCCCTTGGTAACCACTAGTTACTTCTCAGTGTCTGTGAGTCTGCTGCTGTTTTGTTCCGTCTGTTTTGCTTTGTTTTTTTATACTCCACAAATAAGTGAAATCATATGGTATTTGTCTTCCTCTGTTTGGCTTGTTTCACTGAGCATAATACTCCCTAGATCCATTCATGTTGTTGCAAATGGCAGGATTTCTTTTTTTATGGCTGAATATTCCATTGTATGTGCCACATCTTCTTTATCCACTTATCTACTGATTAACACTTAGGTTGCTTCCCTTTCTTGGCTCCCACTTTTCTTCTGCAGCACTGACCACAGATAGCAGCTGATTTGCTGGCTGCCCCCTGCCCCCCAGCTAGCTGTGTTCATGGGATGGCACCTAGGCTATGGGTGCCTAATAAGTGTTCGGTATGTGTTTGTTGAATGACTGAATGATCCCACATATGCACCCACTGAGACAGACACCATCAACTGTTTTCTGGGTGAGGAAACTGGGGGATAGAAAGGTTAAGTAGGCCTGAGATCACCTGGTTAGGAATTGATAAGGAAGGGTTTAACTCTAGTGCTCTTACTCTTAACCCCTGTGCTGAGCAAAATGCAGAAGAGACACAGGTTAAGGGCAAATTCTGAGCTGCAAAGCTTAATGGTGTGCAGAAAGTGTTGTTCAGGGTAAGGAACTGGCCAGACAGCAGAGATTGACCTGAGGCTGTGTGCTAGCATTTTATTTGCCTCAGGGCCACACTGGGCAGGGCAGAAATCCGAGCTCAGATGCCCAACACTCAACAGCCGGCTCCCCTGCCAGTCACACCGCTGGGAGCTAGGCAGAGGGTGTGGGACCCCCACAGCAGTGCCACCAGCCGTCTGTTTGTCTGGCTGATCCTCTGTTCTCCCTCCCCGAGCCTCTCCTTCGGGCCACAGTGCCTGGCTGCTGCCCCTGAGACTGGGACGCCCAGGTATTAAGCTGAAGCAGAGGCCAGGGAATTCCGAAGGGTGTGGCTGGTAGCCACAGGTTCCAGAAAAGATCCCCCTGCCTGCATCTGCCACTTGGGGGAAGGATCACTCTTCACGAAAAGAGCTCCCCTCCTCTGCTTTGATCCATCTCCTGCTGTAGTCACAGGGTGAAGGCATTAGGAACGGGGGCGGATCCCAGGAACTCCGCTGGTTCTGGAGTGATTATTCGCAGTTTAGAGGCTGGAACCGGAGGGGAGCCACACTCTAAGGGGTCTGGTGCCTCAGCCCATCCACTTCTCCCCACCTGCTCAGCCTCGCCACTTTGGGGAGTGGTTCATTCTGCTTGCTGGTGAAACAGCAAATAGGGGAAATCTACCTGTTGCCCGGGTCCCTGTGGGATGGGAGACTTTTCCTTGCCTTCTCTTCCTGTCGGATTCCAGCTTCAGGGAGAGGCAAGACAAGGCAGAAGGCTGGTGGGAATCAGGCCTGTACAGGAACGGACACTTGCTCTCTTCCCAAACACCGCAACCTGTAATATTAGCCACGACCCCGGGAAGACCCTTCCAGGCCTTGAAGCAATGCTCAGCATAGGGCAGTGGTACGCAGCCCGTCTAGGGATCCAGAGGCCCCAGTTCCTGCACGCCCCTCACTGCCACTGGACTTCCTGTCAAGGTCCCGCTTTCCGCCTCTGTAGTCACATGTGGTCCCCCCTTGCACTTAAGTGAGCAGTGAGCCCCCTGACCACCCACTCTGCCGAATACACCGAGCCCGTTTTGCACTCCCCAGGGTTACCCTGATGTTCTGAACGGCCATTAAGCGGACAGCCCTTCTTGAACTGTGAAACTCCGCAAATGGGCCTCACCCCAAAGAGCGCGGGCTGACACCTTGGCGTCCCACAGTACACAAGTCGGAGAAGGCGGGCGTCTCGGTGTCTGTAGCCCTCCTCGCCTCTTCTGCGGTCACGGGGTGGGCGTCACCGAGGGGCTTGGGCCTGCCGGCCGCGAGACGGGGTGCGCACAGGGGGACCAGAAATGGGGCGACGCACAAGGCGGAGCGGGGCGCCCTCCGTGCTCCTCCCCAGTCGCTGCACTCCGCTGGGCTCCTAGATGCCCTCTCCATCCCCCGGGCGCCCACCACCCCTGGCCGACCTCTCCGCGCGGCCACCGCCCCCGTGGCGGCCCCCGCGCGAGCCCGCGGGGAGGCCGGGCGCGCGCGGGGCGGAGCGGGGCGGGGCGCGCGGGCCCGGCCGGGACGGGGGTGTCGGATGTCAACCCCCGCGCACACCTCGGCCCGCGGGTGGAGGAGCGAACCACTGAGATGAGGAGACCTCCCCGGTCCTAGAGCGGAGCAGGAAGTGTCCCAGGGGAGGGAGCCGGAGGGCTCCGGCCTTTCCTTTCCTGCGCGGCCGGCGGGCTCCGGCGGCGGCCAGGCCTGCGCGGCCCGCCAACGGGGACGCGCCGCGGCGGTGAGTGCGGCCCGCGCGCCTCCCCGCGAGCCCGGCCTCCGTCCCCGCACCCGCGCCGGGCGTGGGTGCCCCCGCGGCGGGGGTAAGGAAGCGCTGCGTTGTTTTCCAGGCGCCTCCATTTGCCCCCGCGTCTTCCGTCCCGAGCCGAGCCGGTTTCCCGCAGGAGCAGGGGACGCGGAGTCGGACGCCTGCGGAGACTGTGCCGCGGGAGGACCCCGAGGAGCGGGCTGGAAGGATGAGGAGCGGCTGCCCGGGCCTTGCGCCGCAGCGGGGGGGGGCCGAGTCGGCCGCCGGGAAGGCGCTCCAGGCGGTGAGGTGCGCAGCTGCCGGCCGAGCCGCGGGCGGGCGCGAGAGTGCGGGCAGGGCGGCGGGACCGAGGGGCGAGGGGCGCGTGCCCGCTGCCCTGCCCGGTCTGCCACCCCTCTCCCAAGCCTGCGCGGCTCGGTTCCCGCCGGACCTGCGTGAGGCCCGCCCCGCCCCCGACGGGGACCCCCCGGGGCTCGCGTTGGCTCATTCATCCGGCGCTGCCCGGGAGCCGCCTCCGTGTCAGGTGCCGGGGCGACAAAGACGAGCGCGCTGTCCGGTTGGGGGCTGATCCGCAGAGCGCGGCGCGGGCTGCCCCACGCGCACCGCGTGCGGAGGCTGGGGCGCGGCGCCCACCGCGGGGGAGACTTCAGGAACCCTGCGGCCCCGCAGGTGTGTGACGGCCGCTCCGGGGAAGGGGGCCCGTGCGGCCGAGCGTGGGTTCCAGATGCCCGAGAAGACGCCGGAGGAACTCGGTGGTGGGGCAGGCAGCGATGTGTGCCCCAGACGTCCCCAGCTACCGGATGCCGGTCTGTGTGCGCACGTTGGAAGGCGGAGAGGTGCACACACTGCGGCTAGGCGGCCGCTCCGGGTGGTTCTGGTGCCCCTTCGGCCTCACTTGGCTTCCTGTGAAATGGGAATGAGGCCCGCAACCTGCCTGGGCCCATGGGGGCGCACTGTGCTGTAGATCAAGGTGTGGCCTCCGGGGCCTCGTCCCGCCCGCGTGTCCAGGATCTCCGAGGCCTGGGGACGAGCTGTGGGCCCCTACTGGGCCTCAGCCCCAGCCCCGCCCACAGTGTGGGTGGTGTCTCCTACTCTCCATCGCCACGAGTGTTGTCCGGGGCGGCGGTGGCCCCCTGAGCCTCACCTAGAGAGGCGGGGTTGTACCCTGAGCTCCACCTCTGACCTTCCTGAGGAAGGGCAGGAGGTGTGCACAGTGGCCAGCCTCCTGGTTTGAAGATGACAAGGGTGGAGGCGAGGTTGAAGGTCAAGGCATACGCTTACCCGCCAGACTTTGAAGTGAGCTGGAGGCAGGTCTGAAGGCGCTGAGGATTTTGAATAGGAGTGCTCTCCTCTGGTAAACTCAGGATGAGGCTGCCCCCTGGGACCTCCCCTGCCCCGCCTGGGGCTGGCCGCTGCTTTGTCCACTGCCTCCCCATCCCCATCCCGGCTCTGTCCCTCCAGCAAGTCCAGCACCACCAGCGGGTTGGATTGCCCGTCCTTGATCTGCTTAGAAGGCTTTTCCCAGGCGTGTCTGTCTGTCTTTCCAGCTCATTTTGTAAAAATCCCAAGGCCAAGGACGGTGATTCTGGTTCAGAAGCCTCAAGATAGCAGCCTGCTGGGTGGTCCGCCTCGGGCCCTGTCCTGGAGGCCCTGCCCCGAAGGTACCGCTGACAGTCCCACCCTGCATGCAGCCCCGGTGCTTCCGGGAGGCGCAAAATGTCAGCGTCTCGCTGACAGGCCGCTGCTTTTCCCCGGCCCCCTTCCTCCTTCGCGCGCTCGCCCTAATGATGCTGTGGGCGGCCCTCTTCTCGCCTCTGGTGAGGACCAGCCCACCACCAGTCTCCCGAATCCCGGGCCCAGGGCTGGTCTTCGCGGGCTTGCCCCTTCCGCCACCCCGGGGAACCGCCGCAGGAGACCGGAGCGGTGAAATGGCGATTTCTGTTTGGAAATAGGGACCTCTTCTGCAGCTGACCCCATCAAACCCCGTCATGCCCACAGCCCTGTGCCCCCGAGTCTTGGCTCCAAAGGAAAGCGAGGCGCCCCGGAAAATGAGGAGCCCACCGGGAGAAAACCTCAGCCCCCCAGGGGAGCTCCCCAGCCCCGAGTCCTCCCGCCGCCTGTTTCGCCGGTTCCGCTACCAGGAGGCCGCGGGCCCCCGGGAGGCCCTGCGCCGCCTGGGCGACCTGTGCCGCGGCTGGCTGAGGCCCGAGCGGCACACCAGGGAGCAGATCCTGGAGCTGCTGGTGCTGGAGCAGTTCCTGGCCATCCTGCCCCGGGAGGTCCAGGGCTGGGTGCGGGCGCAGGAGCCCGAGAACAGCGATCAGGCCGTGGCCGCTGTGGAGGCCTTGGAACGGGAGCCGGGGCGACCCTGGCAGTGGGTGAGAAGGGGCCGGAAGGGGGAGACGGGGGTGGGAATGTGGCGCTGGCAGGCATGGAGGGGTGAAGGGGAGCAGGGCTGGCAGGTAGGGAGGGGCTTGGGCTGCCTGGGCAGCAGGGTGAAGAGGGCCCTTGCTGGAGTCTGGTATCCAGGAATGCAGGCCCCATTCCCCAAGGCCCCTGTTTGGGGCACAGTTAGGTCAGTTCTCACAACCCTGCCGGTGCCCCTGGCCCAGCCTTTGACGCTCAGCTGTGGAGATGGTCCGCAAGCCCAGGCAGGAGTGGAGGGTGTTTGCCAGTACCTGGAGCAGCTGCTGGCCCTCACCTGGCCCTTAAGAGCCCCCTCTGGGATTGCAGCTCAAGCACTGTGAAGACCCTGTGGTGATAGACGATGGGGACAGCTCCCCAGACCAGGAGCAGGAGCGGCTGCTGGCAGAACCCCAGGGTGACTTCGTGAAGAGCCAGGACGTACAGCCCCTGGCCCTGGGTCAGGGACTCCCAAGCCGACCACCAGGGCTGCTCGGTGCGGACCCAGGTACAAGCAGGGGAGGGGAGGGGAGGGGAGGGCATGCCCGCCTGAGCTCTTGGCCAAGGCTCCAGGTGGTTTTCCTGTCTCTGCCCTGAGGGGCCCTGATGTGTCTTCTGGGCAGGGCCTGGGTTCATCCCTAGAGCAATTCAGTCTGAATCCCATCTTCCCTGAACCCAGTCTGCTCAGGGGCCTCTGCCAGAAGCAGGTGTCTTCAATATTGCATATCTTATCTGAGAGCGCATCTTGGGCTTTATGGTTTTGGGGGACAGCCAGTCACTGCCACAGTCCCACTAGGGCCTGTGTCAGGAGCTGAGCGTCTCTCTGAGCCTCTTCCTGGCTAAACAGCTCCTGCTTACAGGATTACAATGCTGCAAGAAAGTGTGAAAATGCTTGGAGGGAGTAGGTGCGCCCAGGGTATGGGGCCTGCGCAGCCTGGGACACGTTTGGCTGTTGGTATGGAGTGGCAGTGTGTGGATGGGTGGCTGTGGCAGCAGACAAGCTTGGCTTTGAATCCTCCAGCTGTGACCGGGGCATGCTTCTCAACTCCCCAGTCACCACCACCCTATGGGGTTTTCTGAGGTTAAAGGATTACAGCCAAAGAACGCTGCCCAGGGGCTGAGCCGCCCATGATATTTAGTTGAGGTAAGCATGGCGGGATGTTCTGTCAGGCTGAAGGCAGGGTCCTCCCCAGTGTGAGGGTTAGTTGGACCAGTTTGTCACATTGCACTGTAGTTACAGAGGGAAAAGGAGTACAGGAGGCCAGGAGTGCTTTCTCGTGACTCGCAGAAGTCCACTGTATTGTAGTAATCTGAAATTATTAAGATTAAACTCCTCTGCATATGAAACTGCTGACTTCTGTACATATCAGATAAAGTCACCAGCTTCTCCTTGGTTAAAAGTCAAGACGTGTAGGTGTTTTGTGATAACTCGCTCTAGGTGGATTAGTCCACTGGGGCTTGCATAGCAAAGGGTCATGCTGGGCAGCCTGCAGAACAGAAATTTGTTTTCCCAGTCCTGGAGGCTGGGCGTCTGGGATAAGGTGTGGGTAGGGTTGTTCTCCCAAGCTGCTCTCCTTGGAGTGAAGACACTGTCTTTGCCCTGTGGTGGCAGCTCAGAGCAGAGTTAACCCCCCACTGAACTGCTGGCATCAGACTGGGGAGGCTGCTCCTCTCTCCTGGGACACCTAAGGGTCACTGCTGGCTGAGCTGGCTCCTGTCCCGTTCCGTCCCACATAGCTGCTCCTGCCCTGCCCACGTAGGTGGCTCACTGCATGCTCATGGAGTCTGGCAGGGTGTAGTTGGCAGGGTGTAGTTGCCAGTCAGGAGAGAAACTGTGTTAGAATGTGGCCGAGGCCCCAGAAGCCAGAAAGGGGAAGGTGGGGTGGTCTGGTACTGGCTCTGCAGGGCACCGCACCAGGTGCTCTTCTGGGAGCACTTCGTGGTGATCATCATCTTCCATATGGAGCTTTGCAGTTTACAGACTTGTAAGTGTGTAAGGTATGTGGCACTGGGGCCCCACACTATCCTTACGGCCGGCAGCTCGTACTGACGCCTCAACCCCACAGAGCTCTCACCTTCATTTCCCCTGTATTGCGGACGATGAAGCTGAGGTCCTGGGACCTGTGGGTGTCGCACAGCCCGCACAGCTCAGCCCATACAGCGCGTCCCCGCTGATGACCCATTGTCGTGTCTGAAAGCAAAGTGGCAGAATCCTTGTGGCCTGCCGGAGCTGTAAATGCATCGCCCTCCCAGTCCTGCTCCTGCAGCCGCGCAGACAGTCCCAGGACTTGACGAGATGCCCTCTCCCTCTCTCTCCAGTTCCAGCAGACGCATCCCTTCTTCAGGACATGAGTCTGAGGGATGCACAGCAGGTGACCGCCCTCCAGCTGCTTCCGGTGAGTGATATAGTTTTCTAAGGAAACTTAGGGTCCTTTTCCAGAGTGACTTCACCATTTTACATCCCCATGAGTGACGTGTGAATGATCTTACAGGCTTGCCAGCGTTCAGTGGTGGCCCTGTTTTTATTACTGTTCTGAGCAGTGTGCAGTAATCCCTTAGTATTGTGTAAATTTTCATTTCCTAATTTATCTGCCATCTGGAGACCCTCTTCTGTGAAATGTTTCTTCATGACTTCTGCCCATGTTCTTTCCGTTGGGACCACTTACATTTTTGCTGTTGCTCATATTTTCCAGGCACTTGTCCTTTGTCGGGTTTGTGTTTTGCAAATATTGCCTGTCCCTCTGCAGCCTCTCTCCGTCCCTGTAAAGAGTCATACAAGAGCAAACAGTCTTCCTTTTAAGGAGCATGCTTTTGGTGTAAAGCTGACCTTTGCCTAGTCTTGAATCTCAAAGATTTCCTCTTACACTTTTTTCCTAAAAGTTATATAGTTACACATTTTGTATTTAAGACCATGGTGCCTCTAGTCCATGATCAGTGATCCACCTGCTCCCTTTGCATTTAAGTCTCTGATCTCTACGTTTTATATAAGGTATGCAAGAGTTAGCTCAGGGGGCTCATGTTTTCTGCCAGTGGGCACCCAGTTGCTCTGGCACCGTTTGTGGGAAAGTCATCTTGATTCCAGCAAATTCTTGCGCTGTTCTGTCAAAATCATTGAGCTGTTTGTGTGGGTCTGTCCCTGGGTTCTCCATTCTGTTTCACTGATCTGTTTGTCTCTCTCCACTAATACTGCAGACTTGATTGCTGTAACTATAGTAGATCTGGAAATTGGGTAGACTGATTCCTCTCATTGTATTTTTCTGTTTAAAATTTATGTTAGCTGTTTTAGTCCCTTGGCCTTTCTGTGTGAATTTTAGGATAATCTTATCCATAGCTACAAAATGTCTTAACTGAGGTTTTGGCAGAAATTGTGTTACGCCTGTGTTGTGTGCGTCAGCATTTCCACCATTGACACCGCTCTGTCTGCATGTGGTGCCCCTCTGCATGCTCACTGCTCTGCTTGCTGTCATCGGTGCTGTGTGGGTCTCAGCTTTGAGCACGTGTTCTGTTAGTCACACCTAAGCACTTCAGTTTTTGAGCAATTGTAAATGGCATTATATTTTTTTATTTGGATGACAACATACTCATTTCTGGTGTAAGATATACAGTTGATTTTTGTATGTTTACTTTGTTTTCTGTGACTTACTGGAGTCACACATCAGTTAAAGAAGGGATTTTTGATGTTTGTTTTTGAATAGAATCCTTTGGATTTTCTGCTCAGATGTCATGCCACCTGCAGATGAGGATAGTTTCTCTCTCTCTCTCTCTTTCCAGTCAGTTTGCCTTCATTTCCTCTTGCATCATTCCGTTGGCGAGAACGTCCCGCAGTGTTCAACGTAGAGTGAAGAGAGCAGGCATCCTTGCCTTGCTCCTGATCTGGGGGGAAGCCTTCAGCCTTTCACCGTCCTGTATGGTGTCAGCTGTTAGCTTTTTAAGTTCTCTTCGTCAGCCTGGGGAAGCTCTGTAAATGTTGATTAGAACTTACTGGTTGGTGGTGCTATTGAGTTCTTCTGTATCTTTGCTTGTCTATCTGTTGGTTCCATCCGCCGTGAGAGAGCGACGTCGACGTGTGGCTGTAATAACTGATGTGTCTGTGTCTTCTCTCAGCTCTGTGGGGCTGTGCCGCGTGTTCTGCCTCTCCTCTGCTCGGTGTGCGTGCTTCAGCACTGCTGTGTCTTTCTGGCGAACTGACCCCTTTGTTTTTATGCAGTGTCTTCTCTTCTACTTTTCTTTGTTCTGGAGTCTGTGTTACTGGTACTAATGAGCTGCTCTTGTTCCTTTTGATTAATGATTGTATACTGTACACCTTTCATCTTTTTACTTCTGAGCTGCCTGTATGACATGCTTGAAGTGAGTTTCTTTTCAATAGCATGTAACTGAGTCATGTTTTCTCATATGCCCTGCCAGTTGCTGTGTTTTGACTGATCTATTTAGACCGAGTATTTTTATGTACTTACTGACATGTTAGGGTTCAAGTCTGTTTTTCTTCCCCCATGTATTCTTTTTTTTTGTTTCTCCGTGTTTTTTCTTGCCTTCCCAGTGGGTTATTTGAACATTTTGTAGAATTCCATTTTGATTGGCCCACTGTGTTGTTGAGTGTGTGTCTTTATATTGTTAAAGAAGAATATTCAGTGACCCTTGTCAGAGGTGATAAGGCAGGCTTCGTTCAAGACCATCGGTGTGGCTACAGGCACCACTGCAGTGGGATTTTACAGTTTGTGGGGAGAGTGGCTCCATCTGATACAGCCTGGAGAGTGGGGATTTATACGGAGCAGGTGGTGATGTGGGTGGAAAATGACAGAGGAAACATCGGGGTGAGGGGCACTCTGGCTTAACCAACCTGCCAGGGCTCTCAGTGGACAGGCCACAGTGTCAGCTGTCATGAGGAGCCCAATCAGACATCTGGGTGATCAGATAGGGTGAGGGGGCTGGTTAAGCTCTCTTAGCAGGCTTCCTGCTAAGAGTGGATTTTACAAGGATGTTTAGGTACACCTGGGAGAAGATTCAGGAGCCTGACTAAAGTTTGCTCAAGCTGATAGTCTTTGTCAATATAGCTTTTTTTAGTAATTGCTCTAGATGCTACATTATATAGTTCAGAAACTTTTATGTCCCTCACTCTCCCCCTTTTATAATAAAAGTGATATAAATCGTTCCTCTATGTACATTTAACACCATATCGAATAGTTAAAGTTTTGCTTCAACTATTAAAGTTATTTAGGGCACTTGAAAGGAGAAGGAAAGCCTATTGTATTTACTCATATTTCGGCTCACCATTATCTTCCTTTTTTACAATCCATGGTTTCTTCTTTTATTGTCTCCATCCTGTTTAGGATCTCCTTTGGCCATTCTTTTAAGGTAAGTCTGCTGGTGGCAAATGCAATTTGACTCATCTGAGAATGTCTTGATTCCCCCCTTCCCTCCTGAAGGTATCTTTCCCAATAGAGGACCCACAGTTGACAGCTCTCTCTCAGCACCTGAGAAATACAGTGCCCCCTCCTCCTGGCCTCCATGGCTTCCGGTCAGGAATATGCTGTCATCTGCATTTTCTTTTCCCCTGTGGGAAAGGTACCATTTTTCTCTGCCCCTTCTAAGGTTTTTTCCCTTTCTTTTGCATTTAGTGTTCAGAAGTTTAATTATGATGTGTCTCGGCGCGGACTTCTTCCTGTCACCAGTTCGGGCTTTACTCTGCTTCTGGATCTGAGGGTTTTGCATCTATGGGTTATGTCCCCTTCCAGCTCCGGGAAATCTTGAGCCATTTTTTAATTCAAGTAATTTTCGGTCCCCCTCTTTCTCTCCCAGGGTTCTGATGGCAGATTTTAGGGCTTTAGTTGCAGCTCTGCAGGCAGCCGAGCCTCTGCTCATGCCTTTTCAGTTTTTCTCTCTGTTCAGTTGGGGCAGTTTTCTTTTTCTGCCTTAGATGTGACTGATTCCTCTGCCCCCTCCATTCTGTTGCTGAGCACATCTGCGGGCTCTTCAGTATTGGGACTTCAGTTCTGCTTCTGCTTGGCTGGTCTTTGTATCTTCTCTTTTCATTAGAAGGCTCTCTGCTTCTCCTTTAAGTGCCTTGTAATTGCTCAGGGAAGCGTTTCTGTCAGGGCTCCCTCCTCTTGCAGATGGCCCCCAGGCTGGGCCTGGGGACTCGCTCTCGTTCAGCTTGAGATCTTTCTGGGTCTTGGAACAATGCATGATATCCTGTTGAAGCCTCAATGTGGTATGCTGTATTTGAGACTGGATGTCACGTGAACCCTTGGCTCAGCTGGTTTTTTGGACAGGGCTCCAGCAGGAGAAGACAGCAGCCACGACATTCCTGTCTCAGTCTTCCCCCCTCAGTCTCCGTTGGCACTGAGGGGGTTGTGTGGGTGGAGTTTCCGTTGGTCCCCACGGGGTTTCCATGGACTGGGGGCTTGGGGGTGTCTGTTACCAGCCAGCAGGACCCAGAGGCCTGGCTCCCAGCTTGGCCTTCCCTGAGAACCCCCCAGCAGGGTGTAAGGATGCCTCATTGTGGCTTGGTGTAGGCAGCACTCCAGACTCAGTCTGTGCTGGCGTGAGTGAGGCCTGGGGCCCCGGCGTTTTCATGGCACCTGGTTAGAGAGCAGTGACTGTCTGTGTGACCGGGCAGCCCCTGTCCTGCTCCCGTGGCCCAGAGCACGCGCCTCCCCTAGGGCTGTATTTTCACCAGGAGGGTGTTCCTGGGGGTTGGTCTGTGGGGCAGGGCTCTCCCCGTTGGGTCATTGCTCAGGGCTGAGGTCCCGGCTGGACTCCCCTCTCCACCTCCCAGAGTCTTGTGCGTGTTCTATATGTAATGGCTAGGATTTTAATTCTTACTGGGAGGAATTAGGGAAAAGGATGCCCACTCTGTCTTCCAGAGGGCAGCACAAGTGCCCCCTGAAAATCTCATACTAAAGACATTTATTTACCCCATCCTCTCTCTTTACAAAAACTGGACAGATTTACAGACCAGAAGTATGTTACATGTTCCCACTTACCTGAGATCTCGGAATGTTTTGATGAGCTTCTAGGTTTTCCTGTGCCGTGCTGTCTGTGCCTCGCTGGGGTCCCACTGCGGGTCATTGCGTCCTGCTCTCGTGTTTCCCGCAGTAGGTGCGCATTTCCCTGTGGTAGGAAAGCTCCCTGAGTATCCTGCTAAGTGGCCATGTCAGATTCTGTCAGTGATGGGGCACCCCTGAGCCATTCATTCCCTGGCCCTGGAGCTAGGCTTTGCTTCCATGATGCCGTCTTTACCCAGTGTTTTTGTTCCTTTTTCCAGTTTTGGGTAGATTCTCAGATACCCATCCAAAGCTTGAAGGGAAAAAATCCATTCTCTTTTGATAATACATTCTGCCAGGTTTTACTTGAGACTGTGCAGAACCAGACCCCCCCACGGTGCTGTCTCAGAGCACAGATTTCTTTCATACTCCATCGATAGTGACAGTCACCATCTTTTCCTCTTTAAGAAATGGGAAACCTTTTTCTCTACTCTCTTAGGTTCAGTGGCTGGGGCCCTGCAGATTGAACTGCCAGATGTCGGAGTAACAGGAAAAAGAGATTTATTTCATGTGGCTATGGGGATGCCTCGCAGAAATGCAATAAAAACCCCAAAAGACAGGCCCCAAGGCCGATAGACCATTATTTCGGCCAAGAGTGATGCAGTTATGTAGAAGTGACAAGACAAAGGGAAAGGGTTGTGAGCTTCTGGGTGTGGTAAACTGTGGGAAGGTAAATATATGTGGAACTAATGGAGGTAAGTAGAGTATGTAGTAGTTTGTTACACTGCTTTGGGCTGGTGAGAATGTAGGCTTCTCCTTGGTGTGAAGAGTCATTTTCCCTGCCAGGTAGGAGAGAGGTGAGGGGGACACCCTCATGGGGATGATTTTTGCCACACCTTTAGGCAAAGAAGGGGGTGGAGAGAGATCTGTTTCTCAGTGGCCTTCAGCTGGCGCATCCCAGGACGGCGTATTCTGATGCCCATAGAGACTGACGTCAGGTTCTCCCCCCGGGGGCCATGGTCTCCTGACGCCTGTTCCATTCTTTGGTATTTTGTCAGGAGGACCCGCCCCGCCTCCCCCACGTCAGCCTCTCCCAGAGCAAAACCACTTAAGGCCCTGTCCAGACACAGCCTCTCCGGCCCCACCTCCTGAGGCAGAGCCTGCCTTCTTACCATGACGCCTATGAGATTTGAATGTACGGGTTCGTTCCAGGAGCCCCCTTCCGAACTCCTGATCCAATTCTAGATGTATTTTAAATACTCTGGGTAATTTATTTTTTAATTTCTTTGGAATTAATTGCAAGAATAGGAGAGAGACTTCAAACACCCTTCACTTTGATTTCTCCCTCTCTCTGCCTCTGTCTGTCTGACTGTCTCATCTCCCAGCCCCTGAACACCATTTTTCCCTAAATCTTTAGAGAGTAGGATGCATGCGTGCCCCTTTATCTCTTTATTCAGGCCACAGGGGCATATTTCTTTAAAGCAAGGGCCTTTTGCTTCCATGACCACGGTATATCCATCACATCTGGAGCTCTGAGCTTTCTCTGAGCATCTGGGGCCACTCTTCTTCAGCTGTCCCAGCTCCAACACTCCTTGGGTTTTCAGTGTGTCATGGCAGCGATGTTCTGAAGACTAAAGATGGGCCTCGCCGGCTGGGGTCTGACTCACGAAGAGCTCCAGCCTCCCTTTGGGCGGGAGTGCCAGGCTGGGGCATGTCCCTGCCCAGGTGCATGTCCTGCAGCTGGAAGCATGGTGTGCCCCGCAGGGCCGCTACAACTCCCATCTCCGGACTAAAGGTTTCAGGTGATATGATTCCTGTGGCATGTATGTAGAACTTCCATAAAAGTGTTCCATATTTATTCTTTTCTATTAACACTGTTCTTAACCTTCACCAAAATGATGACCCAGAAGGGCTTCTGTCTTTCTACTGTTTTAAGTCTGTTGCTGAGCTACAATTTACAAAGAATACACCTATTCAAATGTGAAGTTTAGAGACTCTTTGACAAGCGTCTACGCTCATGTAACTCTCACCCGTTGGGATAGGGAGCATCACCACCCCCCAGAACCCCCCTGGCCCTTCTGCAGGTGGCCATGCTCTCACGCCTAGGCCCTGGCCTTCTTTGGGTCAGGATAGACCGGCTCGGCTCCTCCTAGGCCTTTATGAAAGTGGAGTCACGTGGTGTGTGGCCTCTGGTCAAACTTTGCTTGCTCAGCCTGGTGGTTGGAGTGTCACTGGGTGTGTATCAGCTCATTACTCATCGCAACCACTCGTGCTCCCCTCTTAGGACTGCGCCACACCAGATTTGTCCATCAACCTGTTGGTGGGTACGTGGTTCACTTCCATTTTTGGCTGTTAGGAGCAAAGCATCTGTGATCATTCCTGTACACATCCTTTTATGGGTGTGCGCTTCCTTCTCTTAGGGAGGGATTTGGGAGTGACATTATTATAGGGTAAGTGTGTGCTTGATTGTGTGAGAAATGGTTTTCTGTAGTAATTTACCACTCACACCCCTTCCCACAGTGTCTGAGAGCTCATTTGCCCCACCTGTTCACCATTTCCTTGTATTGTCATTAAAAAATACATACATATGTAATGTATATATATATATATGTGAAATATTATATAAATACATATAGAAAATAGGAAATACATATATAGGTCATTAAAGTAGGTGTTTTATTGTGGCTTTAATTTGTATTTCCCTCTTTAATGATGAAGCTGAGCAAGTTTTCATGTGCTTATGAATTATTTGTACGTTTTTGTGAAATGTCCAAATATTTTCCCTATATTTTGGGTTGTTTGTCTTCCTCTGTTTAGAGAAATTTTCAAAGATATGTATTCTGGGTAAAAGACCTTTGTCAGATACACAAATTGAGGCTGTTTTCTACCAGTTTATGGTTTCCCTTTTCATTACTTTGATGATGTCTTTCCAAGATTGGACACCTTTAATTTGGTAAGCTCTGATTTATTGATTTTTTTTCTTCTTTTGTTTGTTTTTTGTGTTCTAACAAATCTTTGTCTACTGCAAGGACACAAAGAATTTTCTTCTGTACATTTTATAGTTGTAGGTTTTATGTTTAGGTAAAATTTCTTTGATTCATTTCAAGTTGTTCTTTGTGTATGGTTTAAGGTTTTTTTTAATATTGATTTTTTTTTTTATGTTGATATTTAGTTGCTTATTCCGGTCACTGAGAATATCTTCCTTTCTGCCTGTTGAATCGCCTTCGCCTTGGCACCCTTGTTAGAAACCAGCTGTCCGCATGCATCTGAGTGCCTGGCCTCTGCCCCGGCTGTGCTCGGGCAGTGTGAGTCCTCCAAGTTGCTTCTTGGTTGTCGAGATTCTCACGGCTGCTCTAAGTGCTTCGCACGTCCATATGGATTTTTGGAATCAGCACATTGGTATCTAAAAGAAATGCCGGAGTGTTTGTGTGGGATTGCAGTGACTCTGTGGGTCATTGTAGGGCAAATTGGCATCTTCATGGTGTAGATTCTTGTAGCCCAGGAACATGTTAAGTCCTTGCAGTCACTTGGTGCTTCAGTGTTCAGGTGGGCACACACTTTGTAAACATCTTTCTTAAGAATTTCATGGTTTTTGATGCTGTTGTAAGTCTGGTCTTTTTATATTTCCTCTTCCAGTTGCTTTTCATGTTTACAAATATAGAGAGAGTTGATTTTCGTAGATTGTCCTATCCAGCAACTTTGTTAACTGTAGTTACTAGTTGTAGTGTTTCTGAAGGTTCTGGAGTGTCCTGTGATTGGGCTGTGGGAATTTCAGCCTCCAGGCAAATGAGGTGATGAATGCATTTCTAACACATTTTCATGTATAGTGACCAGGTAGTTGATGAAATTTTGTCACCTTTTTGACTCTTTGTCAAAATGATGATTGATAAATGTTTTATATACATTTTTTCTTGTACTAGTGAAGATGAGTTTTTTTTATTATGTTTTAAAAAATATTTACTTTCTTGGTTCCCTCTTTTTTTCTTGTGGGAGGAAAGGCTTTTCCAGTTGTGGTATAGGGCTCTGTATGTTTAAGTAATGTTTGCCTTCCATAAATGCTGTGTGTTTGTTTGCTCCTAGTCTGTCTTTTAATTTCACTCATGCTGTTTCATTGCTGTAGACATTTATAATTTTTATATGAACACCTGCCTGTTATTTTTCCATATGGACTGTTTCTATTTATGTTATCTGGAAGCCACTTTTACCCCTTTGGTAATTTAAGGTTTTGAATTTTATATTACAATCAAGGATAAGAATCTAGTTTTATTTCTATATAGTTAACCAACTATATCAGACATATTGGATAATAATCATCTTTCTCAATCAAATCCATTGGTTAGGTTTTCTTTCATGATTTAATTTTTACGAGTACCAAATTTTATTTCTGGACTTTTTCTCCTCTTACATTGGTCTGTTTTTGTTCCAAAACCACATTTCTGGCTTCAAAGCTTTTATCTTCATCCTGTGCCACTATATGACTTACTATTTTATACCAACATAAAGTGATTGCAACACACTTCTTTAAATTTTAAAATTGAAATAATGTTATCCTTTAAAAAAAAATATTGAAGTATATCCACCACTTAAAACAAGCTGATTAAAAAAAATAGCAACAGTATCCCCTTAGAAAATAGACACATAGGCAAATAAGATAAGCGTCTCAAAGTAGGCAAAACTCCACTGGCCAATATGCCCACGAAGAGATGCTTGTCAAGGAAAGGGCAGCCCATCACTGATGGCTGCACACCCCCAGCCTCACCAGAGCCATGCATGTTTGGTGGTACAGCCCAGGGTGAGCAAAGTGGTGTGGCAGGAGCACACTGCCTGGCAGTTCACTGGAGTCAAGGCACCCCACTTGGGGAACGGTGTGGGGGTATTTAATATGGGTGGTATGTGTTCTTGACTATCCAGTAATTCTCCCTCTCCACACCTACTCTGGAGACACTCTTCCACGCAGAGGGGCAGACGGACATGGTCGTTCATTGCACTGTAGCTTATAACAGCAAAATGCTGGGAAAAACCTGAACATTGACAGAAGAATAGGTAAAATCAACTGTAGTCTGTGAAATTATACACATTAGTTTGTCAATGAACTAGACTTACATATATGGATTTGAATAGATCATAAACAAATTGAGGCAAGCTGTGACCTCATTTCAAGCTGTTTTCAGATGTAGTGGGAGTTTAAAAGGCACACACTGAAAAATAAACAACCCTGGAGTGCAGCCTCCCTCTGGAAAAGCGGGGCTGCTACTGGAGCCGGAGTTCAGGGGTGACCACAGTCTTATCTTTCAAAGAAACTTGCAGCAGAGTCTGTTACCTGTTAATAGTTGTGATATCTATGTGCTGGGTGTATGGGCATTTGCTTCAGTTTTTCGTAATAACATATAAATTGTACATGCTCAGGATTAATCTTCAGACATTACAGAAGGGGGTAAATAAGAAAAACATCACATGAGATTCTGCCTAACGTTGTATTCTGCATTCAGCGCACATCTTTGCATGCATCCCGCATTATTTTCCTTAGGAAGACTACCTAGCCGTAGAATTACCGGACTGTAGGGTCTGCCTCTGTTCCATACTCCCGTGTGCGTTCCCGCCAAGCGTGTATGAGGGCCTGCTTTCCTACATCCTCTGTAGCCCAGCGCGTAATTACACTTCTGATTTGATGGGCTTGTGCAGAAAGAACAAAAACAAAACAGAGAAACAGACAAGTAATTGTAAATGTATGGTTGTTGGGTTTCATTTGTATTACTGATGACTGGCGTTTGAAGATACGGTTTGTACTTAGCAAGATTCCTAGGGGCCCACCAGTGAGTCCCCATCCCGGCTGCTTGTCACAGCCACCTGTGGGATTCTTAATAGTGTGTTTTTCCTTGAAAAGGAAACTTTTGTAATTCTAAAGAAGTTCAATTTCTCGGTATTGTAGAGTAGTTTCTCAGTCGTGGTATGTGTGATGCTTTGGTCAGATAATTCTTTGTCATGTGGGCACGTAGGGTGTCGAGCGGCCTTCTGTTAGTGCCAGTAGTGCTCACCTTGCAGTGGGACAAATAGAAATGTCTCCAGGTGTCCCTGGAATATGGCATCAGCCCCCCTTGGTTGAGAACCACTGTGTGTAAAGGATCATGCTGGTTCAGAAGAACTTTCTTGGGAAATCTGTGCTGGCACATGTTGGGGGACTACATCATGCCCCAAAGATCTGGGGAACAAGTACCCTCCCAGCACAGATTGAGAGGGGGAGGTGGGACAAAATGAGCAGTGTTAACTTGGTGAGTGCAGTTGAAGAGTTGTACACCCTTCATGCTAATTGTATCACTCTATTTTCTCTAGGTTTAACTTTAAAAATTAGAAGTGTGCATGTGGGTGAGGGAGAGTCTCTGAGAACCCTCCTTCCCCAGCCCTGTCCCCCCACCCAAACAAACACACCTGGCCCCAGCTCCCCAGGGGCAACCACATGGCAGTAACATGGTGAGCCTCTGGAGGTCTAGGTGGATGCAAAGACATATGTTCAAAATACTATGGATTCTTTTCCATTTAAAAAAACAGATGTTAGTATAATATACAAAAGCACTGTGGCTTGCATTTTTTCCCCTAAATTTCATTTTGAAGTCCTTTCCAATTAACTCTATAAAGGACTTATTTTTTTAACCAAAAAATGGAATTTTATTTCAAATGCTTTGTGATTGAAACCCTTTGTAGAATATATGTGCCTCGTTAAGCCAATACTCAGTGAATGCTACGTGCAGACAGTTTCTACAAATGTATATATACGTAGTGGCATGCTTAGTAGAAAGAATACATTTATGTATTTCTGTTCTGGGGATTAGAAAGTACAAACAGAAATGTCCCCTAGACTGGTAGTTCTTCTCACACACTTCACCTCTCCCAGATATGCTGTGAAATACTCAAGGTTCCAGGTCATTACAAACAAAAGAAGTAATTTTTCAGTCAGGTAGATTGTTACCATCCACCTGTTTGTCATACTAGTACCTACAGGGACCTTGAGACTGACTTTGTGCTTTGACTGGCAAAGACCTCTATCTCCATTTTGCAAAGGCTTTTTTGATTTTTCTGATCTCCCATATGGATATGCAGTCATTTTGTAAATTAAAGTCACTTTTTGACACCTTCCCATCCATGATGCAAAGTGTTAGGAAAGTCCTGCTCCCCAATACCAGTGCCTCTGCAGAAGCAGCCGTGCAGTCTTCTGGACACCGGGCATGGGGCAGAGGCTCCTCTGCACAGCCACTTCTCACAAGCCGCACACAGCACACAGGTGGCAGTCGTGCTTCATTAATGGTGTGCGATCCTGCCTTCCGGGATGTCTGTAGTTTACGCAGTTCTCCAGTGATGGGCATGCAGGTGGTTTCCAGTTCTTACTAGCTTGTCCAACACCATGAGTGCTGCAGGGAAGCCTGTACAGACCTCACTGCTGTGTGCAGAATGAGCTCTAGAGATGGAGTCCGTGTGACAGGCCGGGCATACTGGCAGTTTGAGGGATGCTCCACATTGGGCCACCTGGGGGCTGGGGGTGGGCAGGAGGGCCTGGGGCTGGGGATAGGCAGGAGGGTCTGAGACTTGGTGAGGGTTGGGTGGGCAGGAGGGCCTGAGGCTGGGGGTGGGCAGGCTCCCGCAGGGGCAGAAGGCCTCTCTGTGCATCCTTGGCTGCTCCAGGAGGCGCCCACATCTGCTCTGGGCAATGGGTCTTGGGACAGCATGGTGCAGCAGGTGTGTGTGCTTCTCTCCCTCCTGTCTACACGGGTTGCTGGGTTCTGCTTCCACCCCAGCAGGGCCCCCCTGGTTGGTTGGATCCTCCCCTTGGTGGGCCCTGGACTGAGGCGACCCTGTTGTTCCCCTGTTATTTCAGAACCGGGCTTCTCCTTTCAAGGACATGATCTTCTGCTTCTCAGAAGAGGACTGGTCCCTTCTAGACCCTGCCCAGACTGGCTTCTATGGAGAGTTCATCATTGGGGAGGACTGTGGGGTCTCCTTGCCCTCGAGTAAGACAACTGTCCCTGCCTCTTGAGGCCCTTGAGCTGGGGTCTGTGTCTGATCTCGCGGTTTGCCCCTGGCCCTGATGAGAGGCCCCTGGTACCAGCGGCCCTGTGGGTGCTTTGCAGCTTGACAACTACCTGCCACTCATTGCTATGGTCAGGCTTACCTGGCTGTTTGCATGCAGGACCAAGTGGGACATGTTCCCCGTGCATCTGCTTCTCTTCTGCTGTTCCTACCATATGGCTCTTCATTTCTGCTGTTCTGATAGGCCTGAAGGAGATGCCCAGGCCCCCCACTGGCCCTTACTCTGCTCTCTTCCCACCTGCTCCCTACTCGCTGTGGCCTGTCCCCTGCTCTGTGACCCTGCACCACCCCTGATGGAGCCACAGCCCAGCTTCTTTCTTCTGGACCTTTCCTGGTTCCCCTCCCTGTGCTCCGTATCTTGCGGGACCAGATTGCAGACCAGGCGTATGCTCTGCTCTGCACACAGATGATGTAGCCGCCCCACTGGCTCTCTGCCAGAGCGAGGAGAATGAGCCCCAGGCTCCAGAACTGCAGGACCTCCAGGGGAAGGAAGCACCCCAGGTCTCCTACTTGGGTGAGTAATGATTCCGAAACTGTGGCTGGAGGCCAGCCCCCTGCACTCTGTCTTGCTGGAATATGTCCTGCCTCATCCCAGAAAGGAGGTGGATTTTTAATTTTGCCCAGTGCGGAGACTGCCTCCCTCAACTTCAGACTAGGATATGACAGGCCTGTCTTTCGCCTCTGTAACTTGCACCTCTGTAACTGGTTTGTGCTGGTGACCCAGTGGCCTCCCAAGAGTGAGGTCAGGTCCTCCAGAAGTCTGGTGGGACAGGAGGAGGGCATGCCCCTGTTAGCCAGGCACTGGATGCAGCACCTCTGAGTGCCTGTATGGCTCTTCCATCCACACACTGCAGGTGGTTCGAGGAGATAGGCACAGGGAGGAGCCATGGCTTCCTGAGCTTCTGTGTCACCAGAATCTATGTTTGTAATCTCTATGCCAAAAATAACACTTGGCAAGGCCTGCTCCTTCAGGGGGCACTCTGTGCGCTATCAGCAGCAGCTGTGCGCCCCCGCCCCTATGGGGCTCAAAGCTGGCACAGTGCAGACCAGCTGTTGGTCCCCATCCCCACCTGGACCAAGCATCCAGAGTGTTCAGTGTGGCAGCTCACCCTCCCACCTCTGCCTCTGCAGCCTCTCCTCTGCGTGGGGGCCCGGCCCTGTAGAGATCCCACCACACAAAATGGAAGCCCCCACAGGGATGGCAGTTACTTGTCCACGGTCCACTGGATAGGGCAGAGCTGGGCCCACGTGGGGGTGGCCTGTTTGGCCTGCTGATTTGTTTACAAACACTGAGCAGCTGGCCCGAGGTCGAGCCCAGGGCTGGCCCCAGACCATAGCTGGTGTCTTTTAAGATGCCTCCCCAGGTCTCGCTGCAGCTTCAGGATGAATTGATTTTTCCATTTTCTTCTATATAAAGACATTCCAAGTCTCCAGCCATTCCCAGGAGAAGAAAAAAGAAAACGGGATGAGGTGCAGGTGCCAGAGTTCCAGGCCTGCCCACAGACAGTGCTCACTCAGAGCACCTGCCCCGGTGAGGAGGGCCTGGGGCAGGGTGTGCACCAGTGTGTGGATGAGTGTGTCTGTGTACTGTGTCTTGTGTGTGGCATGCATGCCCTCATGAGAGTCCCACCCTTAGTCCCTGAGTCACTTGGTTAGAGTCACCACCTCCAAGCAAAAGCTGACACAGACCATTGTTAGTGTCGGGATCCAGGTGTCCTTACAGGCCTCCAGGCCTTACTGAACCCACGGCGTTATGCAGGTTCTCTGCAGCTGTGGGGGCTATTTGCCACTGGTACCTTTTGGAGGCAGGATTTGCGTGGTATTGGGGCATTTCCATCTAGCTCCATGCAGGGCTCACAGCTATTTGTGTTGCCCAGGTTGTGTGTAGACAAAAGGATTTTACATTTAAGTAAGTCTGTGACAGACCTAGAGGGACAGGACTCTCTCCCTGCATGCTGCCGCTCCCCTCTGGTTTCCTGGGGGGCCTGTTTCTGCATGGGGGATGTGCAGTGTCTCTTGAACCCTCTTCTGGCTGCTGCCTGCCCACAGCGGGCCTGTTGTACATCAGCGTACTTTCAAAAGGTGGATGCTTTTGAAAGTACGCTGGGAGAGTTGGCAATGCCTTCCCTTGGCTCCTACCCAGAACCTGCTCGAAAAGAAGTGGAGGGCTGCTATCTGAGAATTAATAGGGAGAAAAACTTCATTTCCAGGATGGGCACCATTTTGATCTTGGTGGCTTGCCCATGCCCTCTGCTCAAAGACCCACATCCCCACATCCCCTGGGCCCATAGGGCACACACCCAGCCCCACCCGTGTGGGCCAGTCCCGCCAGCGCCTTACACTGCCCTGAGACAGAGTCTTTGTGGTTTATTGTGTTTTCTCTGAGTTGCTTAGTGGGTATCCGCTGGTCCTTCTTTCTTTTTGCCTTTGCCCCTTCACATTTGGAAGCCCTCTTTCTGTCGCAGGCACAGCGCCCGTGAGGTCTGCTCGGTTCTGTGCACTATATCCTCACAGCACCTTCTAGACGGGTGCTCAGCACATTGATGACGGCGAAACACTACAGACTGAGTGGCTTCCACCTTATGCTCACCGCTGGGCAGCGGGGAGGCCTGAGCCCCTGGCAGTTGTGGGTCTGGTGCATGGTGAGGGCTCTTGGCTGGCTCATGGAGGTGGAGAGACTGCACTTCTGCCTCTGGCTCTTACAAGGGCACTGACCCCAGCAAGAGCGTCCCACCTTTAAGATGTGATACAACCTTACTTAACCTCCCAGCAGCTGCACCTCCTCCTGCTTCCACACTGAGGACTTCAGCATTCAGAGTACATTCACCCTACCCCCAAATGCCTTAGTCTATCCAGCATCAGATCTATGTCCGTAATCTTGTCTAAATAGGCTTTAAATCAGGTATGGATGAGTCCCAAGGTATATTCGTTTCCAGCTGTGGGCCTGTGAAACCAGACATCATATTACTGCTTCCAAAATGCAGGAACAGACCTCAAGTAGACATTCTCACTCCAAAGGGAGAAATCAGAAGGAGGCTGGTGGCCCCCATGCAATTCTGCAGGGCAAATTCCATCAGGTCCAGGTCTGATGTTGCTCTCTGGCTCAGTGCTCTCCCCCAGCACCTGGGCCTCTGGGCCGTGGACACAGTGCAGCCCTGTGGGCCCCTGACCTGCCTCTTCCTGCACAGGCAGTACAAGCTTGCAGCACACAGCTCTGTTGGCTGGTTCTATGGAGTCCCAGATGTCTGACGGCCTGCTTTTAGTTCCTGTCTCTTGCTTTTTTAGTCTAAGCTGACAGTGTCTGCTCATATGAATGTCTCAAAAATACTTGAATGCAGTTCACAGGGTCCAGACCACCAGACAGGAGGGTCCTCTGCAGATGGTCCTGCATTAACTCATGTTTCCTTGCTTCTGAACTGGTTGATGGTCCAGGGATTACACCCATAATCGTTAGCAAATGGCTGTCCAGCCACTCCCTGGGTGTTCTCTCCCTAATGCACTCTTTTTTTCCCCACATGGATAGATGGAATTTTCCAAATCTTCTGTTTCTTCCTGCTGCCCAATTTCATTCTCCCTGACATCCCCCCTTGCCTCCTGAATGATGAATGCAGGTCCCCATGGGTTATGCTGAGCCTTCTGGGTCTCCCAGCCCTGCTCTTGTTTGTCCAGCTCCACCTGCTCTTGGGTTCCCTACCCAAGCAGTTATGCCCCAAACTGCCTTATCCTGCTGATGTCTCAAAGGAGCTGGCACCACTATTCCCCGATCTAGATCTCAGTCCCACGTTTCACCAAAGTGAGGGGACAGGCCCAAGGGTTGTATGACGGGCCCAGCCTGCAGGCCAGGACCTCACGCCAGGCACTCGCTGCCTGCCTACCTCTTCCCTGTGGTCCTGCTTTCCAAAATCCCAGCCTCAGGGTCCACAGGGCTAGCTTCAGTCTCCTTTACTGTTAGAAAACAAAATTCAGCCAATTAAATTTGCAGATCTGATTGGCTTTATTAAGTAATTAATGAATCGAGTAGCATCCTTTCCAGCAAGGAAGGGGTGCTCCAGAGGGCAACAGGAAGGGAAAGGATTTTAAAGGCAGGACAAAAGGTCATAAGCAAAATATTTTGGTGAGATCACCTCCATCTGGGGACTGAAGGGTCTTACAGGTAAATCACCTGCCTTCCTTGGAGAGGGTCCATGTGACATCACACGGATGCTGCCCGGAAATCCCTGACTGCCACAGTGCTGACGGAGGTGGCGGTTGGGTTAACTTGGCCTAGCAGTGACTCCGTGTTGAACCTGTGGTTTTCTTTTAAACCTTATGAACTCCAGAGCATCTCTACCATCATCACTCGTGACCACTGGCAAGCCTCAGATGTGACACTGGGAGGGTGTGGTGACCATTGGGCAGACCGTGGGAAGCTAGAGGACCTGTCAGGTGCACCCTGAACCTTGGGGCACCTCGCCAGAGTTTGCTTATGTGTGTAATGTGGGGGATGGGAAAGGACAGGGAAGGGAAGGCAGAGGAGGTCCCAGGATGGTGCCTGCTGAGGGCTTGGTTCGGGCCTCACCAGGGGTCCTCAGGGCAGGAAGGTGTGCCGCCCAAATCGTGCTGTGTGTAGGGCCTGCAGGCCGGTATCCCTGACTCACCAAATTGCTTCCCTACAGCCGGAAGCGCCAAGCCGGCCCCGGGAAACAGCCTAGACGAGGAGGTGACCATTGAGATCGTGCTGTCCAGCTCCGGGGATGAGGACTCCCAGCTCGGCCCCTACTGCGCCAATGAGGCGGGTGGGCACCCCACCCTGCGCCGGGGAGCTGAGGCGGGAGGCGACGGGCAGGCCACGTCCAAGAAGTACGTGTGCCCGAACTGCGGCAAGATCTTCCGCTGGAGAGTCAACTTCGTGCGGCACCTGCGGAGCCGCCGTGAGCAGAAGCACGAGTGCTCGGTGTGCGGGGAGCTGTTCAGCGACAGTGAGGACCTGGACGGGCACCTGGAGACGCACGAGGCCGCGAAGCCTCACCGGTGTGGCGCCTGCGGGCGGAGCTTCCGCCTGCACGCGCACCTGCTGTCCCATCGGCGGATGCACCTGCCGTCGGACGCGCGCGAGCAGCTGAGGCGCAGGGAGTCTGCAGCCGGGCCGCGCGGCGGGAGCCCTGGGCTGCGAGCCAAAGGCAAGGCCGCCCTGCACCTGCAGTGTTGCGACTGCGGAAAGGCCTTTCAGCGGCCCTACCACCTGGCGCGGCACCGCAGCAGCCTGCACTCCAAGGGCAAGGCCCGTCCCTTCCAGTGCCGCTACTGCGCCAAGAGCTTTCTGCAGAACTACGACCTCCTCCGTCATGAGCGCCTGCACATGAAGCGCCGCTCCAAGCAGGCCCTCAACTCCTACTGAGCCGGGCCTGGGGCGCAGGTGCAGCCCAGCCACAGCCCAGGACAGACTGGACTGCACCTCCTGCCCCTGCCAGGATCTCAGGTAGTGAGAGGGTGGCCACCTGAGCGTTGTTCTGTCTGCTGTGCCAAAAAATGGCGGTGTGTCACCTCCAGCATGGAACCTCCCACATACCGCGTCTTCGGGACTTCGGAACCCAGCCCCGTGCTTCCCAAACGAGCGATGCTGGGCCACCCCCACTGCAGTGACCATGGAGGTCTGTCCCTTGCCGACCGACCTTGGATACACCCCCATCCCGCCCTGTCTGACCCCCCAGCCATCCTAAGGTTCAGGGTTTTCGTATCTGACAGTAGGAAGCTGCAGGTGGTGCCGGGCTAGGAGGGGACAGTGAGACAGGGCTGTGGGCATCACGGAGCTGGGCTGAGCCCACCAAGCCATGTATGTCGTCACAAGCTTGAGGCCCCAGCCCTGGCCCCCAGAGACATCCTGCAGTTACAGGGCAGCCTGTTCAGGCTCGGAAGCCTTGAGGGGGAGCTTTCCAGCTCCTCACAGAAGAGAAACTAGTACCCTTTTGTTTGTGATGGCAGCTGGTATTAGGGAATATGGGCCAACCAGGGCAAGCCCCCCTTTTAAACCTGGTTGCACACCATCCCCAAGCATCATGTCTTTGACCCTGAGGGTCACTGGTAAATGGTTGTGGGGCAGCGAAGTCATCGGCACTTGAAAGGCACTTAACGTTCCCCTTCCTGTTCTGTGGTGCCCAGGAATGGGGGGATTAGCTCCCATGGGGATGTCCCTTGTCTGGAATAGCTGAGCAGGGGAAATGGGGCCTTTCAGGAAGTCATGCTCTGTGCAGGTGGCATTAAAGTAGCCTGCTGGGTGTATTCCTTTGCTAAGGTTGCTGTAAGAGCTGGGAGGCCTAGAGCAGGAATGTAGGTCAGTTCTGGAGTCCAGACCGCCAGGATGAGCTGTGAGCAGGGTTGGTTCCTCGGGAGGCAGGCTCTGTCCCAGGCCCCCCAGCTTCTGTGTGTGGTCGCAGTCAGGGATATTTCTTGGTTTGTAGCGGCGTCTCCCCAGCTGCCTTCTTCTTCACGAGGTGTTCTCCCTATGTGCTTGTCTGCCTCTTGTAAGGGCAGGAGTCACACTGGGTTAAGGGCTACCTTTGTTTCCATCTAAATTATATCCGCAGGGACCCTGTTTCCAAAGGTCATATGCTGCTGTATGTGGGGTTGGCCTTAAACTGGGGGGGAGTGGGGAGACACAAGCCAGCCGCCAGCATGACAGCCCCATGGCGCTGTGTTCACTGCCTGGTCACAGGCAAGCCAACACAAATGAGGTGGCTAGCCCTCAACCCTGTGGGAAGTGCTGTTCAGACCCAAGCTGCTTGCAGGGTGGGTGTCCTCTGCACTGTAGCCTCAAGGCTGTAGCCTGGGACTCTGGCCAGGGTCGACTGTTGGTGGTGAGACCTCAGTTGATGGAAGCCGCGGTGTTGTTCTGGGAAGACTGGCAACGACCGCTGGGCCCGGTGGAGGGACGGCAGGTGCTGTAAGTGGCTGAGTGTGTCAGGCACTGTTTGTGTGTGGGTCCCACCAGCAGCCAGTAGGCTGGGTGAGTGAACACAGCGCCTGTTGCCCCTTGTCATCCACTTCACTGTCACACTGACGCCCCTGCCCCACACCCAGTGAAAATTACAACCCGTAGTCACGATTGCTGTCTGGATGTGTGACACACCCAGGAACAGAAAATGTGGGATAACCACTGGGCCATACCCAGAACAAGCAATAAACTACTGGGGCTGCTCATTTTTTAAATAGTTTGCCTCTTGTACTGATCTGCCAGGAAGAGGGAGAAATTAAATCTATAAGGCCAAGATGGGAAAATTCCAAATAGAAGCCAGACTGTGTGCTCTTGTCGGGGACCCATTAGTGATGAGGTTATTAACTCATCTGCCAGACAGTTGTCTTCAAGAACGTCACTCTACTTACTGGTGTATTTTATGTGTAAAATCAGATTATGAGAAAGATGCAAAGGGAATGTGGTGAGCTGAAGCCCACAGGTGGGCTGTGTGCCTCGGTGCTGTGCGGGAGCTGCCATCGTCCCTGGATCAGGAGCCCCCTGGGTGATGTGGCTCAAATCCCAGGCCCCTCCCCTGCAGGAGAAGCCAGTGGGGGTACCTGCCCTGGGGAGAGTTTAGGTAACTAGAGAGCTGGTCCCTCCCGGGGGACTGGGCAGGCGGGTGAGTGGGGTCTCTGCCTCACTGAGGAGGCTCAGAAATCCCACATCTGAGAGGTGTCTGTCCCCCGTTTCTCTGAACCCTGGACATTGTTCCCACAAACTCACAGGTGCATAATAAAAATTCACTTGCTGAACTAATATGCATGCCAGACTTCTCATTTTACTTCAGTAAAACAGTAACACATAAAGCGCAGCTGACAGGTGGTCAATCAGCCTGACAGCCTGGGGAGCAAGGATGCTGGGAACAGCCCTTCAGACACCCAGCATCGCCCCGTGAGGCAGGGCTCAGGTGTCTCATCCTCGTAGCCTGACTGGACCCCCTCCAGGGGGGAGGCCATAACTGCTCTCCACCAGCAGTAGGTTTTGCCCAGCATTGGCAGTGTTCGTCTCTCTGTCTCCCAAGCTCTCTCCACAGCTGGGGCAGACAAAGACGAGGCCAGTGGTAGGAAGGCCCCTTTTGCTTCCTTAGTCACACCCGTAGCCAGATGGCAGAGGGCATGGACCTTGGACATTGGCCCAAGTGGCTCTTCTCCCATGAGCTGGTTTCCCTTCTCTGCCAGAAGTGGTTTAGACCATGCACACCCACTTCTGCCTGCAGCGGAATGTGGGGGATTTGAGGACCCCCCCAGTCCATCAAACAAGCCTGAGCACATTTTGTATTAGCAACAAAAGTCGATACATTACATCTTAAAAGTGATGGCCAGTGCCCACCAGTACTCCAGGCAAACAAGGTGAGAAATGTGCAGAGGAGCCGGCTGGCCAGGAAAGGAGCACTAGGAGGAATGCTAGCCAGGCCCTCCTGCTGCCCAGCTTGTGCGGGGCACCCACATCCACAGGTTGGTTAATAGGGATCAAAGGCAAAGCCCTGGGGTCCTACCATACCTGCCTTGACTATCTAATCCCCACTGGGAGCTTTATCCTCTCCGGAAACCATAGCCTACAACCAGGCAGCAGGATTACTGGACATAAAATCACCAAGGTACATTGAAGCCACAGAAATTCCCCATGAGAAGATGCAAAACTTACAGGAAAGCAGATTCCTCAGGACTATACACAAGCGGAAAGGGCTGGTGCACTTCTCGGCTATAGCCAAGGTTATCTAGGGCAGCAACCTCTGAGACGGGGCTGTCCCCTCATACACAGCCAAGTGGAAGGAGGTCAACTTACTTTCATCACCCTAAAAAACAATTCGGTGTAGTCATATCTACACCGGCCTCTTGTAATCAGGTCTTTCTACATCTTGTCACAAGATGGAAGGGCTGGGAAGTCTGCCCTGCAAACATTGTGGGTCAAGAAAGGTGCAGCTCATAGCTGGGGTAAATCAATCCCATCCAAATTCAGCTGGATCCCCTTCAAATGTGTGTGCTCTGTGAAGAGATGGGACCCGCCTCCAGCCAGCTCTGAAAGTAAGGTAAGAGAGATTTCTGGATAGTTCTAAGCATTTCTCCTGAATGTTCTTCCAGAGGAAGTCTGGAGTGGGAAATGTGTAAGCTTGCATGGAAATCATACCAGCTCCTTGCATCTTCAGCAAACACTGAAATCCAGTTGCCAGCAGAGTGGTGGGTTTGGAGGGGTGGCAGGAACAAATCTTTCTTGGTCTCCCTTTTGGCTATTGGTATCCTACTAGACTGGCTTGGCTGATGGCAGGATAACACTGGTCATGATCTGAAACCATCAGTAGCATCTTAACTTCAGCATCTACGCTCTGGAAGCCACAGGGCTGCCCAGAGATGCGCTCACCAGGCTCATAGAGCAGAACCAGATGCTCAAGTGGGAGGGCAGGAATCCCGGCACCCTAAGGCGGCTCTGTCCCTGAGGGGCTTTTTGCACAGCTGCTTTGGTGACAGTGGGGAGCTCTGCCTTGTGCACTCTCTCCAGAGAAACTGTTCGGTGTGCCATCTTGGGGCTCCAAGAGGGTGAGCACAGACCCACAGGCAGGTTGGGAAGAAGAGGACAGGCCTATCCCCATGCTCTCCACCGCCAATGTCCAGTGTCAGACACTGTTCACCTGCTCACACCGTCAGCCCTGCCTTTGGTACAAACAAGGACTCAGTCAGTGCTGTACAAGGCTGCCCCCCTCCACCTCCTGAGAGATGGGAGCAGGGGCTTGGACAAGGCGGAGAGGACAGCCCTCCACTGTCCAGATGCCAATCCTCTGGCAACCATATGGGTGTCCCACAGGTTAGGGGTGCTGCCAGCACAGACCACCCCCACCTCAGATGTCAGCCTCGAGTCTCAGGGGCCACTTACTTCTGCTGGGCTGGCTAACAGGGGCTCCAAGACCCCATGGGCTCGGTTACTCACCAGATGAACTAGAGGAACGCACTAAAAGTGTTGTCCTTAGAATTAGTTTTATTATAAAGCCAACAGCCTTAAACTTGGGATCGACCAAGTGGAAGGGATGCATGGGGAGACACAGAGTCCCCACGCCCCCTCTATGTGGAGGGCGGCCCCTCCGGGCCTCATGCTGCTCACAGCCGGGAAGCTGCCCTGGGCTGGGCTGGATCTGGAAGCGTGAAGGACTCCACCCCCAGCCTTCTCGTCTCTCCTCCCCTCAGAGGATCTCAGTTTGATACTCAGGTGCTTGGTCTTTCGATGACATGAGGAGCCCCATTCGGAAGCTATCTACCCCTTCCTCATTCATTAGCATAACAAAGACACTCCTATTGCTCAGGAAATTTCAAGGGATTTTGAAGTTATGAGCTGGAAACCAGGGACAAAAGGCCACATACATTCTTTATCATGCCACATTCCTCAAGGAGGCCCCTTACAGAGCCTCCTGCAGAGAGGACTCCTCAGGGTGTGGGCTCACTCTGCCCACGTGGTCAAAGCTACAAGCCCAGCCGTCTGTCTCCACTGCCCCCGTGGCCTGTGCTGGCTGCAGGCCACCAGGACTTGTTCAGTGGAGGATGCCAACTTGCTGGTTTCAAGAAATGCTGCTGTTCCCAGAAGCCGGTGGAGCCGGAAGCCCAAGAGCTGCACCCTGGAAGGAAGTTTCCTCAGTACTTTTGACCTGCTGCAAGTTGGGAGAGCTAAGAAAATAGCAGTTATAGCCTAGGAGAACAAAAGATCTTATTCAAAGACAGTGGACTCCTCCCTAATGACGCGTGGCTTCTTATCAGCAGGTGCCACTACCGCCCTCCCCCCCACCCCCCCGGGCATCAAGTGCGCAGGCTCTGGGGGGTAGTGGGTCATCCCCAAGACGCCAGTCTCCGGATGAAAACCGAGTTCTAAGTTGGCAAGGAAACTATGCAGGTGAACATTCTCCTGTATTGGACCTTCAAATCCTATCTGAAAAGATATACCTGGGAGAAATGTTTTCCCATACTCAGGGAGTTTAGCCTGGCTCTGCACCAGCTTCCCACATCCATATAAGAGGGAATGTCCATCTCCTCTCCTGGTCTTAGGAGACATTTAGAAGACATAAAGGCGAGGCAGCAAAGCAAATGGCTGGTGAAGCAGACAAGTCCAAGCTGGCTTCACTAGCGGGACACAGGTTCAATGGCCTGAGACTGCTGAAATGGGCTGGAACTAGATCAGACCAAGGTGGTGGCCAATTTGAACAGGAATAGACCTCTATTTTCATTAAAATCTCAGTCACATGGTAAAAATCACACTCATCAGTGCCATGACAGTTTGCAGTTGTCATGGCAACTCCCAGAAAAGACCCCTCTGTTCTGAGACTCTCCCCAGAGAAATCACAAGTATTCCACCTCTGCTTACATACTTGTACTTCCTATAAAGAGCAGAGGAGCCACAGGGTGGGGCTGGGGGTGGGGGCTCCTCTGCCCACGGGGTGCCTGGCTTCACTTCCCTATGTAATCTGACCTTCCCCTCTTACTAACACTGCCTCGTGCTGTACAGCTTGTGTGTGATTTCTATCCCACATGTAGCCAAGAACCCTCCACTGCGACGGAGGCCCCAGTGCAGTGTGAGGAGTGGTGTTCAACACTAGACAAGGAGCACTGAGCTGTCTGCTGCTCTGGCTGCACACCTCCTAGGGCCACAGGAGGCCAGGCATGTGCTGCATGCTAACGGCCGGGGTTGTGGTAAACTTGGTATTCTGATCGTGAGGAGTGGGAGCTGGAAGTAGACATGACATAGACAGCAGTGCCTTAATCATACTACCCCTCTTCTGCAGCTGTGAGAACACCCACATAATTGGGTTTTAGAAATGTGATCCCTTCCAGCCTCTTGTGGATGGCTTATAGCCCAGGTACTTGTGTGCAAATTCTTCATTGGCCTGAAGAGACATTTAGGGCAAGCACGGTATTCACCTGGCCGCACTCTCTTAGGAGTGCCTGGGATCAAAAGGCCACTCCTTGGTCAAGTGGAATCGTCCAAGAGCTGCATTGCTCACAGGTCTCAGTGCAGGAAAGGCAGGAGCCTGCACCCCAAAGAGATGAGAGGAAGCCTCCTCTAGCCCATCATTTTGAATCAGATCAGCTGCAGAGGTTTGTAAGACAAGGAAAAATTTAGGTCAAGGTGTGTCTACCTGACCCAATTTCCCACTCCTGGGTACAGGGCCTCCCATACACTGCCAATCACTTCATTGTTTATCCACAAAACCCGTGGAAATGGGAGACATTCTCCCTAGCTCCCCGCATAGGAGCACATTATTAAAATTGTCAAGGGATGGAAGTAGAAAGAGATTTGAAAAGGAATGTGCATCATGGAGAGTCAGAAAGCACTAGAACATGAGGCTTGTGAGCACCTGGGTTGGGGCCCTGACATGGAACACCCACCATCCAATTGGCTGATCCATGCAGGACCACTCAGCCCAGTGCCCGCATCCCCCAGATGCCCTTCCTGGGACTCCCTGCACCTTGAAGAGCCACAAAGACCCAACAAAACTCCAGAGGCCTCACTCCTAGAAGTGAGACCCCAAGTGGAAGCAGACACTCTTGGGAGAGGCAACATTCATCCAGGGTTTCCCACGATCTGGTCTAAGCAGTGCAGTGATAACCATAACAACACAATGATTTTAGCCCCCAGTGTGTGGCAGTATGTTATGGGGACCTGAGGGCATACCAGCGTCTGGTGGCTGCAGGCATACATGGCTTGTGGCCACTTCACTGGAGCTCTGCCTCTGCCTCCCCACGGCCCCCTCTTCTCCATGTCTTCTCTTCTGTCTCTTACAAGCACTTACCATAGCAATTAGGGCCAGCCATGTAATACTTACTGATCTCATCTCAAAGTCCTTGCTTACATCTGCAGGGATCCTTTCTCTAAGTAAGTACAATCCATTCACAGGTCCCAGGTGACATATCAAAAATTGTAGGGACCAAGAGGTCTCTGAAATAAAAGGGTTTATTTAGCCTTTACAGGTCCTCCCAGAAAAAGGACTGGGTCCTGGGATGGGATGTTTCTGCTTCACCAGCAGCAAGGCTAGTTAACAGAAACAGCTTACCCACCAGATGCAAGAAACAAGGCATATTTATGAGGGGTCAAGGAAAGAAAGTTCTGTAAATATACATTGGCTACAGATAAGGAAGGTGGGCTAATGTGAAGTGGGGAAAGCCCAGGATAGGGGTTAGTCCTTAGAGGGGGCTTGTGGACTGGGTATTGATGATGGTCAGTATGGTTAAAGTGAAGGTTGCTATGGCCAGGATTCTAACCTGGCCCTGGTTGGGTGGCTCACTACACATGTGTGGGCTATACATTATTACTGACTTTATATAAAGAGCTCCGCCCAGTGCTCTGGGCGACATGGTGGCATGGCTGCAAGGCTGCAGGAGAGCAGAGGACAGAGACTGACTGGGACGGCTGTGTGGACAGAGAGGCCCAGAGGCAGAAACCTATTAGCAAGACAATTAGTGAAGTCAGCAGGATTCATTGGTGACCAAGGAAAAAGAACAGCTGCCCTCACGGAAGGAGCATTTCAGCAGCTGCACCTATGCACAGGGAGACATTTGAGTGTCCCCCCTGTGGACATGTGGTACTGTGAAGGGGTGGAGGACTGCTGTCCACCCCAAGAGAGAGAAAATTTGTTGCTGACTGAAATGGCGTCACTACAAAGTGTTGTGGAAATAGTAAAGGATGTTGTTGTGGCCTGAGAGGGAGCAGCAGCCGGAGAAGGGGTGGCACAAGAAGCAGCAGCACAAGAGTGCAGGCTGCCAGGTACCCTGGGGCAGGTGGAGGATGTAGTGGAGCCCTGTCTTGCCAACAGGTTTCAGCCCCAGACAAGTCCACTATGGATTCAATGAGACCAAAGTAGAATGTTCTTGGGGTGAAAGAGTTTATACCCAACTTTATTCCCACAGTGGCAGGTCAATCACTAGAATCCTGTCCACTCAGAGCGAGTCTGCAGGCAGCAAGCCTGTCTCTGCCTCTGGGCCCCTCTGTCTGCACAGGCATCCTCTGGGCCTCTCTGCAGTCATCCCGCACAGCCGTCCTCTGTGTCTCTGTGTTCAGTGCTGCCACCACTCCAGCCTCTGCTCTGCTCTCCTGCAGCCTTGCAACCCTGCCACTGTGTTGTGCCCAGAGCACTGGGTGGAGCTCTTTTTATAGAGTCAACAGCCATGTATTGCCCACAGGTGTGTAGTGAGCTAGTCAACCAGGGCCAGGTAAGAATCTTGGCCACAGAAACTCTCATTTTATCCACAAGCCATCAGCCCCAGAAATGGAGGAGCCAAGGTTTGATGAACAGGTGGGGTTGGAGGCCCTCCTGGTGCCAGAGGCATTGGCTCCTCCTCAGTTGAGACCCCACCTGGTTGAAAGCTGGTTGAAAGCCAGAAGGACTCAGCAACCACAGGTTTTTTCAGGAGAGATGCAGCCCCCTCCCCCAAGCTGTGAAGCACTCCATGCTCTGCTTCTATCGTCAGGCTCAAGCACAAAAGGAAATACAGTCTGCTTCTCGAAGGAAGAATTTAAAAGGCCCTGTGAAGGTCACAAGGACCCAGATGTGGGTTAGTTTGGAAAGGCAGGAGCAGACAGAAAGAAATTGGATGACTGGAGTTGTGGCAACAACTGAGACCAGAGCAGCAGTCTGGCTGCTGAGGATGAAGGCAGGGTTAAAGCAGCAAGATCGGCCTGTGTGTCTGCAGGACTTTTTGCTGAAGAGGCTGGAGAAGATGGGTATTGTTAAGGACCCCCCCCACCATGTTCCTTTTGGTTAGCTCATTTGAGTACCACTTGGTGGCAATGGATCTCCACAGGCTTGAGGGTTATTATAATTCATTATAATTTTTGTTATTTGTATACTGTCTTAGATTATGGAATTTGGTTACAATGCTCCAGCTTCCTTGCACAGGGACCATTACAGAGGATTGAGGGCATACAGATTGAGAGGCAAGAATCCTGGAGGAGTGGAGTGTGGATAAAATGAAGGTTCCTGTGGCCAGGATTCTCACCTGGCCCTGGTTGGCTAGCTCACTACACACGTGTGGGCAATGCATCATTATTGACTCTATATAAAGAGCTGTGCCCAGTGCTCTGGGTGACATGGTGGCACAGCTGCAAGGCTGCAGGAGAGCAGAGCAGGGGCTGGAGTGGTGGCAGTGCTGAGGACAGAGACTGGGATGGCTGTGCAGATGAGAGGCCCAGAGACAGAAACCCATTAGCCAGACATTCAGGTAATGGTCATGCACAGTGGGGTGTGGTGGACCTGGGAGCCTTCTAGATGGGTCGGTAGGGACTGTTTGGTTAGAGTTTTAAGATCATAGACAATTGGAGGAAAGAACCTGGAGTTTTGCTGGTGGGCTGGGATCCCAGGCTCTGCAGCATGAAGTGTCAGGGAGAGAGGATTGTTAAAAAGACACGGCAGACCCAAAATGGAGTCACTTGTGTTACGACATGTCAGAAATGTGATGTCTAACCTGCAGTTTCAGCCTATTCAGAAGGGGAATTATAACTAGTCACCTGGAATGTCCTGACCAACACAGGTGAGGTGATCTGGAGAGACCCCGCCCCGCCCCCCCAGAGGAAAGTGGCCTTTCCTCGGTGACCTCACTTCCGGGTCCCCGCCCCCTTCACCCACCCAAGCCCGCCACCTGGTACAGCTCCTCCCTTCTGTTTGCTGGGTGGGGTGCTGCCTGATCCACTAATCATTGAATAAAACCAATTAAATCTTCAAAGCTACTTAGGTGAACTTTGTTTTGTAACAGTATCTTTCAGAATTCTCCTGAGAAATGGCACCAATAGGATGTGATGTGTGTGCATGTTTTGTATGAGATTTAAGGAATGTTTTCACATAACTGGGGGAGCTGGCAGGTGTAACATCTGTAGGGAGACCCAGGGAGGGGGTGTGGCTCTGGTCTAAAGAACGTCTGCTTGAAGAACTGCTTTCTTGAGGAAGATAGGTCTTTGTTTTACCTGGACATTTATCCTGGTCAGTTTGGGCTGCTCTAATGAAAATACCATAGGCTGGGCAGCGAAACAGTGTTTCTTAAAAGAAACACTTCCCACAGTTACAGAGGCTGGGAAGTCCAAGATCAAGGTGCTGCTGAGAACCCACTTTTTTTTTTTTTTTTTTTTTTTTTTTGTGAGGGCATCTCTCATATTTATTGATCAAATGGTTGTTAACAACAATAAAATTCTGTATAGGGGAGTCAATGCTCAATGAACAATCATTAATCCACCCCAAGCCTAATTTTAGTCAGTCTCCAATCTTCTGAGGCATAACAAACAAGTTCTTACATGGAGAACAAATTCTTACATAGTGAATAAGTTCTTACATGGTGAATGGTACAAGGGCAGCCATCACAGAAACCTTCGGTTTTGCTCAAGCATTATGAACTATAAACAGTCAGGAGAACCCACTTTCTAATTCATAGCTTGTTTCTCACCATGTTGCTGTATGCAGGAAGGGGTAAGGGCACTCTCTGGACAGGGCACAAATCCTGTCATGAGGCTTGTCCTAATCACAAAGCCCTACCTCGTAAAACTACAACATGGGGGATTAGGTTTCAACATGTGAATTTTGGGGGGACACAAACAAAGCAGCCTTCAACTGCTTGGATGAGACCCGCCCACACTATGGAGGGCAATCTGCTTTACTCAGCAGCTGATTTAAGTGATAACCTTATCCAAGAAAACACCTTCCCAGAGACATCCAAGGACATTTTGACCAAATATGTGGGCACCATGGACCAGCCGAGTTGCCACATAAAATCAGCCATCACACTCAGATTCCCACTTCTTCAGGTGACTAACCCTGTGCCCACTTTCTCAGGTATCCAGTGAGCAGAAGTCTTGAGTGAGTGAAAAACTAGGTTCCAAATATGTCCTATGCTCAGTTTAACAGCTGCTCAGGCCAAGAGTGGGCTTTTGTTATGAAGTAAATGTTGATATGAGCAAGACAGAGCTCCACTCCAAGACACTCGATTTGCCTTGTGCTGAGATTCTCAGAGTCCACTGAGTCTTCCAGCCGCTCTCCTGACGGGGATGGCCAGACCAACCCGAGGCACTGCCAGGAAGATCCACGGTCAGCTGCTTTGGCCAGGGGAGAGGGAGCCTGCTGGCCCCTCACCAGCCCCACCCTGGGCCAGGGCCCTGCCACCACCCTCCCTGCTGCTGTGCCCACCAGCTGGGGAAGGCAGCAGGCGGGGAGGAGTGCTCCTTGTTACCTCTACGGTCTGTGAAGGAAATACTCAAGCTGTGATTTTTCAAAGAGTGACAACCTCATTAGGGTAAATAATTGGGAGCCAGGAAGATGAACTTCGAGGTGAGTCGAACTTCACTGAGATGCTGCCCTGCTGAAGCTCCCTGCTTTGGCTGGCAGAGGGGCTGCCTCTGCTTTGGGGGAAATGCTGGGCACTCCTTGGTGTCTTTCAGATGAGTTTTGGTTGTGCCGAGAGAGTCCCTGCCTCCTGATTGCTCCCAGGCCACACTCAGGGCAGTGCTCAAGGTGCATGAAGTGGGCCGATGGGCATGGTATCTCCCTGTGGGAGCCAGAGGGCGCCAGAGGCCACACACCCGGCTGGCCCACACCTCCTGGATGTCTTCCCAGAGGCCCAAACACCTGCCTCTTCTCCCTCAGGCCCCATAACCCACTGCTTTGAGTTGACCAGCAGAGAACAGAGGCCCCATTAACCCTCATTTCTCCCTCTCATTCCTCCCCAGTTCCCTGCCAGGCCTCGTCCTGTACCCACCACCAGTCACTCCCCCAGCCTCACCCTTCCTTTCACTTACCCTATCCTTCTGCCCAAGAGCTCCCTCACGCCCACTTACTGGAGAAGCAGGAAGGCAGGCAGAAGAATGTTGTGGTGTTCTGCCTTTCTCCTCAGATCCTTCTCTGCTCCAAATCAGGGACCTCCCTCCAACTCTGGGCTTAGCCATTATCTCCTTTCCTACTGATGAAATCAAAACTCCACACCTTCCACCCTCTCCTCCTCTCTTACTTGTGACCCTGAGGTTAAAGCTCCTTGTGTATGCATGTGCCTCTCTTAAGCTGAAAAAATAGATAGTGTAGGAGTGGGGACCCCTCATTTATACACCCTGGTTTTAAAGGCCCTTCATACTATCCCCTCATCGAGAATCGAATAAGAGGGGCAAGAGACAAAATACCAGCACAGCACAGAATTCTCCAGAATGAATTCACCAGCTCCTCATAAGGGGGAAATAGCTCACCACTCTATGGGAACTTGCATGTGGTGGGGGGCATCCGCACCCTTGGGAGTGGAGACTGGCTGAAAAGGACTGGCATGGCCCATTTGTTCTGTCCATGAGGAAGCTGAAGCCCAACAGGTCTAAGCCGAACATCCAGAGTCTGCCAGTGAGTGGTGGGACTAAGCCCATGCCCTATCCCTGGACCCGCAGCTCCACAGTGCTTCATAGCTTGCAGCTGGAGTGCCCTCCCTTGAAGCTCACCCAGGCTGGCACCTGCCTCAAGGATCATGGCCCTCTGTCCCACCCTGCTCTGTCTAGTCTCACGTTTCCAGCTGCATCTCAGCCCTTCAAAGACTGGTTCTGTGCATGGTCTCACCTTGTATTCACTGATCAGTGTGAGGAGAAAAAAACTTTTACTCCACTCTCTTTTATTCAGTGACTGGGGGCTTGCAAATTAAATTGACAAAACAGGTAAGCAAGAGAAAAAGAGTTTTATTCACTTGTATGCAGGAATTCACAGAAACTATTGACTCAAGTGGGTGCCTAGAATTTGGGGCTTGTGTAGTAGTTTCCCCTCATCTGCGATTTCACTTTGCTTGGTTTCAGCTGCTATCCAGAGGTGGACCATCCACCTTCTGCTGTGTTTCAGGTTACTAGTAGCCTGTGCCTTGTGTAATCTCATCATGAGGGATTTTATCATCTCACATCATTAGAAGAAGGGTGAGTCCAGTACAAGAAAAGATTTTGAGAGAAAGACCATATTCACATACCTTTTATTACAGTATATGTTATAATTTGCTATTTTATTATCAGTTATTATTATTCCTATCTTCCTGTGCCTAATTTAAAAATTAACCTTCATCATGTGTGCACGTATAGGAAGAAGCAGGCATGAGATTCAGGGCTGCTTGCACTTTCAGGCATCCGCGGAGGGTGTGGGGATGCAACCCCTGTGGATAAGGGGGACTACATCTTGCTAGGGGGCAGGGTGAGGCCAAGGGCCACTTCAGGAAGAACAAAAGACTTCCCAGTGGAAGAGGAGAAGGGGTATTTATGGAAACACAAAGGACTTTTTTGAAAGATAAATGGGCCGCTAGGACAAAAGATGGGAGGCGTGATAGTTTAGACGAGTCTGTCTGGGTGTGCTGCTGACTTCTAATCTCCTTCTCTGGTAAGAGTCAGTCTTCCCTGGGGAGGGCGTTTAGGAATACTGAGTTGTTTTGGAAGCCTGCTTTTAGGCAAATAAGGCATTTCAGGAACTCCAATGCCTTCAGCTCAAAGAACCTCTTAGGCCACAGCAGCTCACTTTAGGATGTCAAGTCCTGATGCCCTTCAGCCTCTCCTCTGAACCAGGGCTGGGCTGACTTTCTGCCACGGACTAATTCCAGTGTCCTGCTGATGCCAGGGTTCTTGTTCACGAAGCCAAAGAATGAGCTTCACAAACAGTCAAGGTAGGAGAGCAAGGTACAGGCTTCTATTTAGAGATAAAGTGAAAGAACAGAGCTCCCGGCTGACACCAGGAGGGGACAAGAGAGTCCGTGGTGGTGCATTGTGTAGGGGTTTTATAGGCAGTTGAGGATTTTTCGAGAAAATGGAAAAAACTTTGGGGTGTGGACTTGTTAAGTGGTCCCTGAATATTAAAGATGAACTTAATGTAATGAATTTCCTGCCTTGATTTTTCTCTGCGACACTGGTGACTTGGTCTGGGAGCACATCAAAAGGCTGCCTGCCCAGCCCCCAAGGTGGGCTGAGGTATTGTCTATTTGTTAAAGAATCCTGCCTCTTGAACTTTCTAGGTGTTCAAATGCAATCTTATCTTTTAGATGAAATTCTTCCTGCCTTTTACCACGTTCTCTACAGCTGGGTCTGCATGCTAAGTTAGTTGCTCAGTTTGCAAAATCACTTTGTCAGATCTGAAGGAGGAAAGACAGCACAAAGGCCTGGGCCTTTTAGTATGTTAAAGTGAATATTACACATGGCTACAAATGATTAGCATAACTGAACACGTGCCACTCTTCCCCATCTGGGGAATATTAACTGACCTCACTGAAGAATAGTTTCGGAACTTAATGTTTAACATAGAGTTTCAATAGTGACTTCTTTGCCCATTGTCACATTGTTCTAACCATAAATATTATAAATATTCCACCCTGCTTTTCCCGAAGGCTCTCACCCTACTCTGACTACACCCACGGTCCCTATCTCATTCCCCCCTCTATAGATGGAGACCCTAGCTACTGCTAGGGAAAGGGGGTGACGACCGCTCTGGCTGCTTCGTGCTGAGAAGGGATGCAGTAAGGGTTGCAGTTAGGTCTCCATCAGTGGTCGGTCAAGAGGGCCTCGGAATATGGGCATTTCCATCCTGGGTTCCATTTTCATCACCGTTTGCAGTTTTATGGCCTCTAAGCGAGACAGAACAAATCATGTTAGTAGGTTAAGTATACAGGGACCAAATATTAGTATCAGGATGATGATGAGCCCGATGAGTAAAATGGATTTCCACCAAAAGGACATACAAAGCCAGTTTCTTATTGTAGTAGTCCACGGGATTTCTGAGTCTGACAATAGCTTGGATTTGCTTATGGAGGTCCTGGCGGGAATCAGAGACATTTTGTGAATAATTTGGAATATGCGTATGTCGGGAGCAGTAGGCCATAGAAACAATGGTCTCGCCCTTTTCGCCTAGGTCTCTATTTTCTCAAGCCTGCCCCATTTACGAAAGATCAATTGACCCAGCTTGCGATTAGACCGATTAGACCTCTGGGATAGAGATGAAGCAGCTGCCGTGATAACATCTCCTCCTTAGTAAAACATTCTGTCTGTCCTCAGTAATCCCCCACTCATGATCTTTTCCAGAGAACATTCTTCAGTTAGGTATCCTAGCAACCTAGATAATCCTTTCCACTTCAGCTGGGGCTGTTTCCCCCTCCTAGCTCCTATATAATCTACCTTGTAAGAATAAACTTTGAGACCTTGATCAGACTTTCTGGTCTCCTTTGTGTCTGGTTTGTCCCTCATCCAGGTTAACTTCCCCTCGAGCCCTTGTTGAACTCCCCGCCAGCCGGGGCATGCATACAACACTCAACTTTGATTATGGCACAGGTCCCTCCTTGCGCTGCTGTTAAGATGTCTAGTGCCATTCTATTTTGTATAACTGCCTGGCGCATTAGTTTAACTTCCTTATTTGGGAGAGCTATTCCTTGGATAGTATCATTTAAGGCCTTTTGAGTAAAATTGGTTAAGGACTCAATATGCCAAATCACATCTTCTAAACCAAGAGATGGTATAAAAATGGAGACTAGGTGATCATACCAATGAGAAACACTCCTTGTCCAGCGATGTTGGAGGTTTGGGAAGTTTGCAGGGTGTGGTATATTTTCTACCCACCATCCTTGCAGCCAGGAAAATCCCATAGTGCACCTCCCTATCCACCCTGGAGGAAGCCATGGCCAGAGATTAGTTCTACACAGCCAGTGAGTGCCGTTTGGGGCTGGCCAACGGATTCCAGGGCACCTTAACCAATCGGTGGCAAACCAATCTGTAGCTCGCAAAGTTACTGTATGTGAACAGTGGTCTTTGGGAAGCCAACCTAAATATCAGGTGAGGCTTGGGTGATGGTCATTAGAATGGTTTCTTTGCTCTCAATAGAGGGAGGCCTTTTGATTTAAGCATCCTGCCACTGGAGTAACCCAGATGTACTCATCTCAGATTTGAAAAAAAACATTTTCATATCTGTGATTATTTACACGGAGAATTGGCATATTAGATGCATTTTGTAGTTGGGGTAGAGCTATAATGGTGGCTAAATTCCTTGTGACATTATATAAGAAGGGAAATTTATGCCCTTT